>NC_046222.1:96878049-97527177 GCF_009819885.2 Catharus ustulatus
TGAGGTTTTACAAGTGATTCCAGTAAAGAGAAGCCAGTGAAACAGCCAGTCATCATTGATACAACTTTTTATTTAGAAGAATTCCCAGACAGAAAGGAGAAGTCTAGGTTTCTGCTTTTTCTTTCCACCCTTACATAAGTAACATGGAGGTAACTATACTACACCCTAAATACTCTTCCCTTATAATTCATACTGCTACTTGCATCATGCTCTTGTTTTACCTTTCCCATTTCAAGGTCCAAAGAAGATGACACAAAATGTTTCCACTCTGCTGGCTGCAAGAACCAAACAACTAATTCAGCTTCTTCCTTCTGAGAATTTCCAGCCAGCAGTGTATGATTCAAGGACCTTACCCTTGCAGAGAGGCAAAATCTGTGGAAAGACTTCCACTGAACCTGATTAGAGCCCTTCTTGGGCTACTGAAAATTATTTGTGAAACAGCTAAGCAATGAATAATGTGCTCAAGCTGCACAGCAGCAGCTTCAGAGAACAATCCAACCTCAAACAGCCTCCCTGATGCTGGTTATTCCAGATTAGGCAGCATAATCATTCAGCCTCAGGACAGCGTCTCCCCCTCTCCACCCCTGAACTTCAGGATGCTGTTGCCAGGGTAATTTCTGAAGATGTTTTAGGTTCAAATTCCAATATTTACCTGTTTCGTGTTATTCTCTCCCTTCACTCCTCCTTCAGTAAAATTCTCTCAGCAAATCCATCTACTAGGTATTTACCAAATACCCAGGTGAAACGGATATGGCCATGGCTAAGCAGACCTTTTTCCTAAAGCAGCTGGGCACTTTCAGTAATTTCACGATTATAAGCCGCACTGAGTATAAGCCGCACTTCCGGGTGCCAGCAACTTTTCATTCTTTGTCCATACACAAGCCGCACCTGATTATAAGCTGCAGGTTACAATGCAGAGTGTGATAAAAGGTATCTATTCTATCACCATCTGTTGAGGGTGGGGGCAGTGATCCTTATCTCCGCAGGAGATATTCTGCTAATGAGCCATCCATTGAAACCAGGCAGGGCATTGTTCTTTATCTTTTCACAACCCATCCTTCCTCCAGAGAGTAATTTTCTGCTAATGGCCCATTGAGTCCCACTGTGTGACTGATAAAATTACTGCATCCCATTCGAAGTTGCTCCAGCCAGGGGGAAGAGCCCAACATTTCTTACCAAGATAAAAACAGAGGTTTTGGGACACTAAGGGAGCCCCTTTCTCCACTGGACTCCAGAGGAAAACCGGATTTCTCCACATCACCACTGGACCTCTGGAGGGAAACTGCACCTTCTTCAGGAGCACTGCTTCAACTGAATCACATCTGTCACTGCAGGAGGATGCAGCCACCATTTAATGGGACTGCTACCAACACCCTGCCTGACGGGGTGTCGGGTTGTACTCTGACTTTGTCAGGGTTTGGAGTTTGTTTCTTTGTAGTACTGTATTTCTATTTTCATTTCCCTAGAAAAGAACCGTTATTCCTAATTCCCATATCTTTGCCTGAAAGCCCCTTGATTTCAAAATTATAATAATTTGGAGGGAGGGGGTTTACATTCTCCATTTCAAAGAGAAGCTCCTGCCTTTCTCAGTAGACACCTGTCCCCCAAACTAAAACAGCAACTTTTCGTTCTTTGTCCATATATAAGCCGCACTTTGGGTTCAGACCAAAATTTTAGTCATAATGGTGCGGCTTATAATCGTGAAATTACTGTAAGTTCAGCCTGCTCATCTCATGATGTGTGGTGCTTTGTACCTTCAAACCCCATCACTCCTGCCCTTACACGCAGTGTTAATCATGCTGGGTTATTTTCTGCTTTTCTGGGTCCAGGACACATGCTGAATATTAACACAGACATGGGCATTACATGCATGAAAAACTGAGCTACAAAAAGTACACGGGTTATAAAAAGGCGTTGGAGGCCCAGACAAAAAGGGTGACCAGGATCCTGCTAAACAGATGTGATTTTCTTCTTCACGCAAAAAAGTGGTGATTGCATTAGGGAACTCTGGCTTATTTTGTAATTTTGTACATTCCCAGTGATGTACAACATCCAACTTCCAAAAAAGTGAGGGGGACTGAGTGCTGAAGATTTTTTTTTCCCACTCCTTCAATACAATATCTCAACACTATGCACTCTTGTCATGACCACACATAGATGTTATGCGATATTCACTGTGATTTCTTCCTTTATCATTTAGTGTTACTCTCTCATCCACATACTCTGTACTGCCAAAATAATAGATAGACCCAACTCACCTGCACATATCAGCTGCATTTCCAAGCTGCCTTGACTGCCTCTGCTTGAGACTGAAATGTATGCCCATGATCTTCATAAACCTATCTTAAATGAAACATCTACTCATTTTAGCAAAATTTAATCCAATCCATAATGATATAACCTACTCTGTCAGGCAATTAACACATTTTGAATGGCCAAACTGCACCTGAAACCTGCTTATTCTAAAGAAGACTGCTTTCTGACTTCAACTAAATAATTCACACTTGCTAACACAACTATAATTGCAGCCTAGTAACTCTGAAAGTGCTTGTTCCAGAATTAATATCTGAGGCTTATTGTCAAGCCCAGAGGCAAATACATTTATTACATTTTGCAATTGGCAAACATAGACACAAGAATTAAAATCGTCTATGAAGAAAAACCCTTTTGAGCTTCACCTGTTTATGTGGGAGATAAAATTTCTAAAGAGGAAACAAGAGAAATGACAAAAGAAAGACATTGGTGTTGTGCATGTTGTAGAACCACAATGAAGGAGCAGTTAAAAATGTATCCTGCTGTTCAATTAAGAAGCAGAAGAAAATGAAGTGCCCACAGGTTTTTAAATGTCATGACATTCTTATACAGAAAAAAAAAAATCAGTAAGAACGGGGTGCCCAGAAAAGTCTTTGTTTTCACATTCAGGCAAAATTGCAACAGACCTTACAAATTTAGGCAATTAAATATATTATTGGATTAATGATCAAAGTTTCTACCAAAAGCTGAAAAGGAGTGGGCAGTGGGTATTTCCTCATCCCTTTATGATGCATAAATTCCAGCCCTGCATTAAATACATTTGTGAAAGAGCATTACATTGTGAGCCTGGTCAGTGGAGGCTGTGTCTTGATTGGTAGAGTACTCTATTCCCCAGTGGCAATGGCTGCCTTTTTATATTTAATTTCTAAGACATCCTTTATTGCAGCATATATCCATGAAAGCACTCAGTCGTGCAAACAATAAAGCACAAAGGGCGTTTGTATTTTAAGCCATACATTGTAAATACAGAAAAGATGACCTCAAACTACTTACCTCAGTAGGAAATGACAATAGAAATATTCATATTTACTTGTCTGAAATTTTGTTTTTAGGGAATCTTTTGCCTGGGGTAAGAAATGGGGGAGAATTCAGTGTTCCCTGGTCTCTGGCTGGTGTTATTTTGGTTTTTTGAAGAGTGACACACAGCACAGTAAGCCAGGCTGTTGTATGCACTTGGAAAACACCAGCTAAAATCCCCATTGAAATTTTTAAAAATAGAAATGTTGCAGGAACAAAGGAACTGCTCAGAGAAAGCTATTTTTCCTGAGCCTTTAGGAAGTGCGAAAAAAGTGCCTAAGTTATCATTCTCCCCTGCTAAAACCTGTGCTTTACCCAATTCCAGTTATGCAGTCACCCTGAGCACAGCTGCTCATGGCAATGTTCCCCCAGCTCCATGTCTGGCCAGCACCAGCAAGATTGAACACAATTCACAAATAGCTAAGGAAGGCTGTGTCAAAGAAATAAAGGACATGGTTTCCAGGTTTCTCTTGTTAGGGGGGTAATTCCCAGAAGCTCACAATCAGGCAATGAGGCCTTCCAAGAATGTGTTGCCTTTGGTATCAATAAAAGAGATGTTTCACTCCACTTTGTTTTTCCTAGCAGTCAAACTGATCAGGAGAAAAATAACGCTGTTTCCTTCAAGAGCCTGCTGACTTGCACAACACATTGCCAGCAAGTTGCCTCTGGGATTTGCTGATGGAAGCCGACAAAAAAGGGGGGGAAATGAGGAAACTGAGATTTCTAAATCTTCCATTCAAGAACAGAAACAAAACCAGATAGAAGCAAGAAGAAAGGGGGGAAAAGGGATACAATGGATACAATGAAGGCTGAGACCTGCAGAAGCAAAGAGGGCTGGATCTTACACAGGGCTAAAAGTAGGAGCTATAAAAACCTGCATGATGGGCAGGGAGCTGCCTGAACTGCACAACATGGGCTTGATGGAGAAAGGTAAGGCTGACCCCTAGTCTGCCACCAGCAGTCTTGTTCTCTCCTGAAAGGATGTATCAACCTACAAGAGAGGGGCTACCTCACATCCAAACAAATTCTCCTTCCACCTTCTTGGAGCACCAAATCCTGGGAAGGTTACTTCCTGCCTTTCCAACCATGTAATGAAAATTTCAACAAGGCTGTATGATTGTGGTCCTCCCAGTCTACTCGTTCCACTTTATATAATTTGTCTCAAAAAATGTTGGCCCGAGTGCTGGAAAGAGTAATCTGTGCAATAGGCCAGTGATTACACCAGTCACTCAGATCCAGTTTTTAGTCAACAGGTCAATGACTACCTCAGGGGAAAAAAACACTTCAAGATAGCCCTTGTTTCCCAGCTGAGGAGGATTGGGTCCAAAAGAAGTGAGCAAAGACAACTTCTCATGCTGTTCTCAGACTAAAGAGAATTATCTACCCCATAGAGAGAGTTCATCCCAGATGATTGTGGCAACTTGCAGAAAAATTGCAGGTCCTTCCAGCAGAAGGATCCAGAAAGTTTGTGGTTTGCTACACCCAGGGGAGCAAGAGGTTCAGGGTTTTCAGAGTCTTCATCTGCTTGATAACAAGAATTAACTAGAAGTTAGGTCCCTCAATTACAGAATCCTAGGAAGGAAGCTGTGTACTCCCTTCTGCAGTTCATCTCAAAGCTGTTCCTTGTGCTAATGCCTACTTCCCCTACAGCTCAGAGGTACTGAGGCCACTCACAGTTCCCTTCCCAGAAATGAGAGTAATAGCCAAAGCCAGCAGTCAAAAAGTGCTCCCAGATCCAAAAACTGTCCCTGTTTATTAACCTGAAGAGTGGTGTGATTTAAGCACCAAACTTGAGAATGGAATTCACCAATAAAAATAGGAAACAAAAACAGAAAAGGAGTTTTGTCCACCCCAAACATGAACACCATGTTCAGTCTAATGCCAAAAGTACTCTCATTCAAGGAAGCCTGAGCTTCTAATTAAGGACAAAGGATTTTTTCCTAGGCACTAAGGTATCTGAAAATTAAATTTTCCAGTCCCTGAGGGCTGTTGTAGAGGGAGCATTTAGGTCCGTGCTTCCCTTTGTGGAAATAAATCAGCAGCACATGCACATCCAAGGGCAAACTCACCCCTGAGCAGAGACACAATCTCTCAAAGCAGCTCAGACAGTGCCAGGAAGGCACATTTCCTATCGCTGACATCACTATCAGTAACAGGACAGAAGGAAACCTGAATTTGCTGAAAACCAAAATGGGTAGAGTTATCATGAAGTGAATCGGGAGGAAAAGTTATCATGAAGTGAAGCAACAGGTACAAGCAGCAGCCAGCAAATCACGATTATGGTACAATTATTTTTTTCTCGCTAGCAACAAGCTCTTGATTACTTTAACAAAAAATAGCAAAAATCTCTCAGGAGAATGCAAAAGCCTTCTCCTACCAGCCTGGCAGAGCTGGAGACGGTTCCGAGCTGCTGTGCAGGTACCAGGCAGGAGCATTCTGCAGAGCATCCTGCAGAATTCCCTGGCTCCTGCTCAAATTATTCCGAGCAGTGCCATCTACTGGAGCCGGCTGCTGAAGGCCAGATCCTTGTTTTCCTTGGGTTTTGTTCCTGTTTTTAATTAACTTGGCTGTTTTGATAGACGAGACCACGGCTGATGAACGCTAAGGATTTTAGAAGTACTCTTTGCATTTCATTAAAATTCCTCACAAAATGTTTTTGAAAGGTTAAATTTCTCTCTATATGGTGCTCAGTTTCTTTAGATGTTTTGAATCATGAGGGGGGCAAGGGACTTTTTATTTTTTTAATTGATACTCTCCAGCACAACAAAAGCTCAATCAGTAAAGCACTTCAGCAAATCCTCACCTTTAAGTGATTCCTCTGATGGTGGTAGAAATAATTGCAGGTCCTCAAAGTCCTGTAGAGCAAGGAGTGAGATCAGGGCAAAAAAAGAAAAAAACATACCTCTAAAAGTACCTGCCTCTTATCTGCAAAAGAAAAAGTATCTGTCTGTTATTTACCAAGGAATCATCCAGACATATTCTAGATTCAGAATCACACATGAGGAAGAAAAAAGCAAAACTTGTTTGCATGTTAAGCAAAACTTAATTCTTATATGAAGAAAATACATACATTGCAAAATCACTCCACTGCTTGAACAAGACCAAAACGACAATGGAGCATTAAAAGTCATTAACAAGTTAGTATTGAAATAAAAAAATTCTTATGTTTTAAAATTTTTATAGACTTTGCAGAACTGATAACCTCAAATTCTTTCTGGACTTTTTAATACACTAAAAATCTTTCTCTACTTGTGTGTTTAACAGCATCAGTAACAGTAATAATGCTAATTTTACAACCTGCATACCAGCTCTATTTTTACATTTGAGAAACTCAGACACAAAGAGTGTCTAAAGCTAGAACTTAAGCTGTGCTAATCAATCTTGGGGGACCAACCTGAGTTTTCAATGGAGCCTGTGGCAAATATAAAAGGTGTTTGCCTTATCACTTTTTAGACTGTACAAAGAAGCTGATAAGGAAATAATTTTCAATAGAAAAATAAAGGACCTCTAGTGAAAGTTTCCTGCTTATATTTCTAAAGAAATAAATTCTTCACACAACTTGTACTTAAATTGTGGACTTCTGTGCAACATTTTGTTACAGGTATCAAAATAATAGAAATATGCTCCAAAAGTGTTATCCTAATTTATAACTCCATCAAAGAGTTATAGTGCCACATTCTTTTTTTTCCAAAACTGCCTTTTTATAGTCTTATGTGCATTTACAGCACATTTGCAATCAGCTCCTGATCAGTTGTGAGTGTGTTCACCACAAATCTATCCCTAGGTTTTTCCCACTGTTCAATACGACACACATTATTAATGGCCAGCTGTGATCATTTTGCCTTGCAGCTCGCTGCCACATCTAAGAAAGGTTTTGAGCACTCATATGAAGAGTGATGGCCTCTGTTGGCAGCCAGGGAGTCTCCGAAGAACCAGGCAGCTCCTTCAGAATGGTGGAAGTTGCTTAAATCCCTGGTATGCAATTTTAGCCAGCACATTTGCCTGAACCCCACTAGGATGGGATTTCCTCAAGTGCCAGTGATCCCTTCAACATCTAATCCAACAGAGAGCATTAGAGCACTCTTCTAGGATAAGCTTCATGCTTCAAAGGGGAACCGTTGCTCTGGAAGGAAAAAAACTTCTGAAAGAAGACTGGTTGCTTTAGGACCTGATGACTGGCTACAGCTGCCACAGGAAGATGTATGAAGTGAGAGAAATAAGAAATATCTGTCCTGGCTGCAGGCCCACAGTTTTTGGGATTGGAAATCTACATCTCGTTATCAGTTCATGTATCAATTCTCCTAGAACCCTATGTCATGATTCGAGAGCTTTTTAAGGATGAAAGCAGAGGGTTGTAAATGAAAAAGACTGAATTTCATGATGAAATAATAAGGCATTGAAAGCAGCTCCATGGTTATGAAGGCATCTCCACTGAGCAGAGAGCCAGTGCAAGAGCAAGAGGAGGAGTGCAAGCAAGAGAAGAATCTGACAGAAAAGTAGATAAAGGCAGAAAAGCTGTGGAGATCAGCCAGTCTTTCTTATTGGAGAAAAAAACATCTCATTTCAATCTTACATGGTGTGATTACTGCTGTGGCCTGCCACCACTGTTGAGTGACAATAAGAAAGCTGGATGAGTGACCAGTTGACATGGGAGGTAATACAAAATTAGGTTTTACAGTGAGAAAAGTGAACATGTAGTGAGAACAGTTGTCCACTAACTGGAATACTTCTGAGCACTCACAGGGCACTGCTCAAAGGACATTTTTGCTGCTTGTTCCCCAAGAAAATTGCACAGGTTTTAATCATTTAGTTTCTGAGGCACAGTGGCTTTTTTTTTACCAAGAAAGGAAAAACCAAGTCCCTTCAACAAGATACCCAGAAAGAAACTGACTTTAGAGGGGAAAAAAGTGCTTATCATTCCTTTCATTTTGTATTTTACAGGTAAATTGCATTACATTGTACTTTATCTCATTCTGAACTACAGCACAGAACTGGTAGGAATATCTTTGTCTGGAAAGTGAGCATGATGGGAGTCCTGAGGCATCCTTCAGTCGTACACCACATACACACATACATGTATACAGTCATATAAATGACTATAAACATACATGTGTACACCTCTCTTTTGAGACTAATAAATACATATGACAGTATCTCTTGGCATTAATGCATTGTCTCTGGAGCAAAAGGACAAGATTTTAATTTATTTGTAAGATTAGTTTTTGCAATGTGCAACATGGCTGCAACAGCCTTTTTAATACAAGGAAAATCACACTACTGTACAGTTGCACTCTCTATGCTGAATTTAATCACATGTACTTTTATGCCTGCCACAAATTGATAGGACTGTTACTGGGAGACATCTACAAGTGGGAATCAAATGTGTTATTGTGTCTTTAAAACAAGTGATCCTGTCACTGATGTCCTAAAGTTTTGAGCTCAATGCAATGCCTGGTTAGCTCCTTACTGGCTCTCTGTTGCTCCCCTCCCAAGGCAGAGGACTGTGATGCTAAGGATCATTTTTAGATCTCTGGGTCAAGAGACTCCTGAACAATCCACATTCCAATTCTGAGGGACAGTCAGTCTGAAAGGATCTTAGCACAGCCAAGGATCAAGGACAAGCCCTCCCTGTGCAGCCTTGCTGGTCCAGCTCTGGTATGGAGGCAGGATGGATGATGGGATCCAGGGCACATGGAGGCTTCTGGATTACTGCAGACCTGTCTTCCTCCATGAGTGTCATTCAGTCTCCGAGTGCAGGTTTGTATTTGCTGGGCCAGGAATCTCTCTCTCTCTCATTCTATTTCACTTATATATGTACTCCCTCAGCACTGGATTTTAAATAAGCTTACAATCAAAATACAACATAAAGACAGCAAGAAAATCTGCTTATGGATTTAGTATAACATATCCAACTATGATATATTGCAGAATTCTAGTCCTTTCAGCAGCCCACAACTGAGTTAGCTTCTTGCAGATAGCAGGGATAAGACAAGGCAGCTGGTGGGTGCTCAGGTCACTGTAGATGACACCAGGTGAGATGGAGTCCTTGGATTTTATTTAGACAGAATGCTTCTTTCTGCAGCAATCCTCATGATAGTGCTTCAACACACTTCCGACACATGGGAGATCTAGAGAAACGCTAGGAATGTTGATAAGGTAGTCCTGTTGGCTTTACATGCTGGAAAAGGAAATAAATAGTATATAGTATATAATTCTACTGTATAAAAAAAAGTTCAAGTGTTTATCCCTGTAAAAATGCTGGTGAAACCCTTGCCAACCCCAGTTGCTTAAATAGAGGTGATCACTTGGCTTCCATTTTTGAGTGAGCATTAACATTAAAAATAAATGTTCATTTATGACCTGCTTCTGCATTTGTATCATGAAATGCTCAGACTTCTGACAAGTGTGAGAAGGCTTCTCATATGAGTGTTTCCTGTCCTTACTTTCTGAATTAGATTTGCTGCATGTTGGCTGCCAGCTGACAAGTGAATCCAGTCATCTGTTCCTGCATTGGCTGTTCTGGGACAGCAGCTTCAGGTGCTAAGTCATGAAATTGGCTCTGTGCAGCTTTAGACAATAACTGAGGGGGTTTGTGGCATTTTATGTCTATAACTATCACATATAATTGCATTTCCTACATCCATTGGGATGGATCCACTGTCTTTGCACACTAAGAGATAGCTGAGTTACAAAGTCCTTCAAGTCAGATACTAGTTCAGCATATTTCCAAGATGGTTTCCCTTGTCTGACAGGCATGACCCACAGGAGATTTCCCTCCCTGGAGAGAAGCAACTGGGGTCAGACTGGGGTATCCAAAGGGATTAGACCCCTATTGTTTAGGCAGTTAAATTCACATAATATTTATGTTTTTTGGCCCTTAGATTAGCCCATTCCCTACACTCCAGGAACAACCCCTCCACAGCTTCACCACCAACCACAAAACTCTCTGGAGCAAGCAGCAGCTGCCACCTTCACACAGCTTTGCAACCCTCAGTGAAACACAAGAAATTCTGGTAAATTAATCTCAGAATTTTCCAGGTTGTAACAGGTTTACAGCAGAGACCAAACTAGGAGAGCTCAATGAGCAAAAAAAGTCATTCAAGTGATGACAAATGAGCTAAAGAAGTAGTTGCAGTTATCTAGAAGTATGTCTTTGTGATTTACAAAAATTAATACATTTTAATAGAAAGGTGTGATCATTGGTCATCTTTGGCAAGTTATTTATAACAAAAATTTTATTAAAACTAACCAGCTATTTAAGAAAGAGAACAAATAAGGAGTCCTATTTTTCAACATTCTCTGGGGAAAAATAAGGAGCTTTATTCCCAAACTTTTGACCCCCCAAACAACAAAACAATTACACAAACACTTGGCTTCAATCGTATGTTGATGTTCCCATAATCAGTGAAATAAAACATAATGGGACTTCAGAGTGCTTTGAATCAGCTACAAACTTAATTTCCCATTGAATTCTATTTCACTTTTATTTCATCACAAAATAAGATGCTCATGGGGAGGGAGTTTTTAACCAGTTTTGGTACTTCTAAATATATTTCCTGAATCAGTCAAGTTGTAAAATATGGATTTCAGAATTCCCTAAACTGAGTGGTCACTAAAAGTCACAAACCTGGTAGGACAAAATCCCAATTCAACATGTTGGCAAAATTCAGGTCCAGTTTATGGAGAAAAATATTACCAGTATCATTTAGGTCATGGGTTATTTTTAAAGTTTAGTGGAGCTGAGAAATTCTGGTTTTCCTCAATTAATTTAGAAAATCTGTGTGGCTGACTGTATGAAAAGGGTGCGAAAGACATAGTCTTACATAAAATCTGGAAATAAGCAGAGATACATGTAAAAAGCAAGCAGATTACTTCACTATTTTAATTTGCCAAATTTTAAATTTGGCATATATGTCAGTATTTATCTTGTAACTATTAGCTAGTGTTATAGCAGGAAGACTAAAATGTATGATCAGCCTCAAGAAAATCACCTTTATATAGTGGCCATTTAGCCATCAAAACCCAGGATTAATCATGGCTCATTGGCTGAATGCCACGTCAATAAAGGTATAACTCAAAAACATTTAGAGTTCTTACATGTCAAAACACCATGCCTGAAGAAACAGTGCTGTCAGGTAGGTCACAGAGTAGTTAAATGTCCAGAATGTGGAGAAGTGAGCAGGAACTCCAATCTCAGAGCTCCACAATCACATGATAAAATGATTGATATTCCACAAGTTGAACTCTGAACATCATGTGCAAAGATAGCCTCAAGAATCCAAAGCTTAAACAAGACTCTTTGCACGTTGATTGATGGCCCTGTGTCACTCTGGTTTATGGGTTATGACCATTGGAGACTTCAAAATGAACTAAGCCAAACATAACAACATCCTTGCTCACTGAAGCAAGAATGCAGGATTCAGAAACTAAACTGTTCTGTCAAAAAAGAAAATACTTAGCTCAAAAAATCTGTCAGACTTTCAACACTTTTGACAGCTTCCATGTTCAATGCATACAAAAGAGACTAAGAAGAATGCAATCAAAGGATCAAAAATATTTCTTTGACATTAAAAATCCCTAATTTGGTATAATAGTCTTAAATAAACCACACATCTCTTCTATGTAGATCTCCCTGTCTTGGTTGTTCTTTAGAAGAAACATCTTAATTAAAGTAAACAAAAAGAAACTATTCTTATACTGGGTAGCATTAGAAACTCTGTTTGCATACAGTACAGCAGTGTGATAGTACTTTAATGACGCTGATGAACAGCGTATTTTAAAATATTCTGAAAAAGAGCGGTCTTTTAAGCACACAAAAATCAGATGTGTTCATCCGGTGTTAGGATTGTCATTTCTTGTGACAGGACGAATTTTTCTCACATCTAAAATGGCATGTATATTAATGGCCATAATTACCCAGTCCTTGAAAATCAGCCATAGTTGTTATAAGGACATTGCTTTGTAATCTTACTTGCTGTTAGTTTGTGATCTTCTGTTCTTTAATTTCATTAGGAATCCACGTCTGACATCATTCTAGTTGAAAAAGAAAAATTACGTAAAACTGGATTATTAATACATTGCTGAATTTTTCTGCCATTTGGAAATCTTCAAACAGCATAGAGTTTATGAACTCTCACTAAATTCAACAGAAGAGTAGTATGTCAGACACAAGCAATCTAAGGAAAGACACCTTTACAAAAAAATAAGAGGCCATATTTTCTTGATTTTATACTGAAAGTACACTTAAAAGATTTGAACTGAGATTTAAGCATTTGTAGTGATTAAACAATTCAAAACAATTAGAAGAATGAAGAATGAACATTGTTAAAAGGTATGAACTTTCTAATAACTCAGAAACCATCCTGTCACACTTCTGTAATTCTTACAGTTTAGATCAAAGCACAAATACCTGACTGGTGGTGGGTTTTTTTTATTCCTATAGCATTCTTGCTTCATATCTGTTTTGACTTTAAACTCTACTTTTCTTGTTAGGAAAAACTGACAGCTGGATCTTGTCTTTCTGTCTTACGGATGACGTGCAGCCATGTACCTCAGCAGCCCAAGGAACAAGTCTGGACCTCCAGGAAAAGAAGGTATGACACAAAGTACACAGAGAGCCAGAACCTCACAAACCTCCTTTACAATCTCGGGACAAGATTTCTCTATGAGAAATGCCATTAAGAATAGTTGAAAAAGTATCTTATTGCAGAATTTTCAGATGCTGCTAAGATTTTTTGAAGCCTTCTACATTACAATACAGTAATTTCACGACCATAAGGCACACCGGACTATAAGGCGCACCCCCCGGGAGTCGGCAAATTTCACAACTTTGTAGATCAGATAAGGCGCACCAGACTATAAGGCGCACTTTTTTTTTGCAGTGAGGCTCCACCCCCAGCTCCCCCCACGCGGTTGCTGGCCAAGGCCCCGCCTCAGCCCGGCAGCCATGGGCCCCCAGGTCCGCCTG
Source organism: Catharus ustulatus (assembly GCF_009819885.2). Taxonomy (NCBI): domain Eukaryota; kingdom Metazoa; phylum Chordata; class Aves; order Passeriformes; family Turdidae; genus Catharus; species Catharus ustulatus. The sequence continues at coordinate 96,891,347 of NC_046222.1, forward strand.
GACCCAGGAGGGGCGGTGCCACTGACCCCCGGGACTGCCTCCACCCAGCTGCCATGGCACTGCCGGTTCCCCCCACGGCTCACGGTTCACACTTCCACGGTGGCAAATGTCGCAACTTTGTCCATCATATAAGGCGCACCGGACTATAAGGCACACTTCCAGGGTCGTTGGAAAATTTTAGTCAAAAGGGTGCGCCTTATAGTCGTGAAATTACTGTAGTTTTTAATCTCCCACCAAGCTAGTGTTCCAAACTAGCTCTTCACTCATTAAATTCATAAATATATTACTCTTTATTTTTATGGAAGATGAACTCTGGCACACACTTGTAAAATTATACTGCTTGTACAGAATTGTTTTTCAGACCTTTGGTTCAGCATTCATTTGGACAACAAAGATTTAGACTAAAGAATTTTGTTTATTTCTAGATACACATTTGCTTTTATATAGGTTACTATTCCTCATACATCGATTTGTAGGTGCAATTATTTAATACGTACAGTTCCAAATCCATTTTATTGATAGCCATAGTTGACTCTGGATCTAGCTTGCCCAACTTCAGGAACTCAAAGTGGTGCCTACATTAGAATTCCAGTTGCTTTAGCTGGTTCACTTCTCAGTAAAGAGAGGTAGATATCCACCAAGGCAACTCAGCTGCATGCGAGTGATGATACACTGCCTGTGGAGTTCTACACACACAGAGTGAAACCTTACACCTGACAAAACAACCAGTTGCTACTAATATAGGGAGAAAGTCCTGTCCAGCATATCTCAATCAGTTAGTGCAAAATTTACCTGTGTAGTATTCCACCCATGGTTGGTGCCTCACTTCTGCAGTGCCCCAATGTAAAAGACAGCTTAATAGACTCTACCAAGACACACTGGCTGGTCAGAAAAGGGTTTCCTAATCATCTTCCCACTATAAAGGAGTTACACTAGAACAGAAGAAATGCACCCAAAGGCTGTGTAAATACAGCATGCAACACTTCAGTATTTGTTTTTGTTGCCATTGTATCTTCAGGGAAAGGTAACAGACACTTTAAGCCCAAAAGTCCCATCTTAAAAGCAAGAGAGTTTCTTCCCCCTTAAAGCTGCCACAAGGAATAGCACAGTCCTTAGCCTACAGTTTTTTAACACTAAAACATGGGTCATTTGTTTCAGAACAGTCTTAATTCTTCAGAAAATATGAACACTGCTATTTGTTTATATGTCAGTGGCATGAAGGAAACAGGTTAACTGTTTTGTTGATTTTTGGGAATAAAAATACATGGCAACCTCAACAGACTCTATGAATCCTAGATCTACTCCTCCTAGTTAAGTACTGGAGCAATTATGTTGATATGAAAGGGATAGGCCCAAAAAGAATGCTCAAATGAGAAGTGAAACACATCCACCAAACTCTGAGCAGATTTTTATCTATAAGAAGAAAAAATATAGATGAATACCTAAAAAGAGAGAGAATGCATTTCCCTCTTAAATATTTCCACCTGAATCGGTTCCACTCAGATCACAACAGGGAAGCTCAGTAGGACAGTGAAGCATCTGGGTTCCAGCTGTTTGTAATACCAGCAGCCTCATCCTGGAACGCATCCACAGCTGTTGAATTGCTCTTTTGGTAAAGAACTGGGAAGAGGTTGAGATTTCAACCTGTTTCAACTCAAATTCCAGGAATCTTCAACCAAACAAATGTCTTTGTGATTGAAAATATGAACAGACTTTTCAAAATAAATACATAAAATATCTTTTAAATGTAAACCATTAAGGATGCACCATTGTAAATTGAAGTTGGCTTCCTGTATCGGAACACAGAGTCAAGTGAGACACATAGACTTCTTTACTTTTGAAGAATACAAGATTTTATGTTGATAATTAATATTTCTGATAAAATATTGGTGGCAACTATTTAATTTTTATACTCACAAGTAAAACTACTAATAATTTTTACAGCTTTGCTTTTCCTCACTGGACTATATTTAACTGAGAAAGGTCTTTTGCAATTGTGCATAATGACAGACACTGTGAATAATAAATTTTTATAAGCCTTATTAATAGGAGTTTCTTATACCTCAAGTATTTAGTATGCAATGTTCTTTCTGCTACTTAATAAAAATTGTGACACAGAGACATATTGTACTCAAAATAAAAATAATTTATGTTTTCATTTTTCTCCTTTTAACATCTGGATTCTGTTCTGTAAGTTAGGAAGCAGTCATTTAAGGATTTACTAGAACGAAGAAGTACTAGTGGCACTGCCCAAATTGCTCCAGTAACACTTTTCCCCTTGGAACCACTCATGTGCTGGGCACCTCGGCTTTAGCAAAAGGTTGCTTTTACTGCTCCATCTAGAGTTAGTTATGCATAGGGTTAGGGTTCAGAAAACCAAAAAGCCCAGAGCTCCCTGGACACTTCAACTGCAAAAGGAATGTGTGAAGGGAGTACTATTGGGACTCTCCTTGGCATGCCTTTTGCAGTTGCGCGTGCCTGGAGCTTTGGGCTTTGAGAATTTCTCAATCCTAAACCATGCCAAAGCATGTAGTGCCACTGACAGCATGACACTGCAGTACTTTATATGCATATTTAATTGGGAAAAGCACTTTTAACACCTGCAGGATTCCAATTATACTTTATCACTTGGCTATGCATGCCAACAATAACAAGATTTTATAATAATATGACTGTGACCCCAACAGTGTGGAGCTGGTCAGTTATACACACTGTAGGCTCCAACACTTCCCCTAACAGGACACTCTGCTGGAGAGAGGATACTCAAAGCAAAGAATTTCTGGAGTGCGATGGCAATGGAACATAAATGCTTTACTGATAGGGATGGCACTTAGGTATTGAGCATAAATGTGTTGCTTAATTAAAGCCTTAGGACTTTTCATTACACTTTTACACTTGAAATATCCTTTAGTACTTGCTTTGCTACTGCACAAATATATCTGTGATGATTATTTCACCTGTATCTGGCTGCAACCCAAACAGTAATTAAATACCCATCACAAGATTGGTAGCAGTGTTCCTGTGTTATGGACACCTGCAGGATTGTTTCCCACAGCATGTGGAGGTAGCCAGGAGGCTATGACAGGATACCTTTGTGATTGAGTCTAAAGGTATTTCACAGTACCAAAATCTTTTGTTGCCTAAGGTTGCTCACTGACTGCTCACAGTCAGATCAAGCTTAGTTCAGTCACCAAGAGATGAATGAAGTGATACCTTGTTTTTGTCAACAGTGTTCCTTCATTTCTCCAAAGTATGTATTTTTCTGAATGAGGAATACATGTTGGTATCTAAGGATAGCAGTACCTATCAAATATAATTTTAAACTCAGAATATTTTAACATCTTTTGGAATAAAGAGATTGTGTTTTGTCCAGCAGAGGGAGACCAGAGTTTTAAACAAATGTAATAAAAACATTATGTATAACACAGAAATGCATTCTTTCACTCAAATGTATCAGATACAGATTTTAATTTACAAGAAATAGTACCCTATATTATATAGACCATTAAGTGTAGGCAAAGTATGAATAAGACTTAAGCCATATCATAGTGCTTGATACTGATGTAGGATTAGTAGCCTTCATCCCACTTGAAGTCTGATACTATGGAAATAATAAAAGAGAACACAGCCAAGCAAAAATAAAATCAAATTCAGTAATAAAATAAAATAAGCACAGTGTGTTTTGCATGAGGAAACACCAGCTTTCACTCAGGAAAAGGTCAATGGAAACCTGGAGGAAGCCCTCTGTTAGACACTGCCTGGTCTTTTTTTTTTTTAGAGTGACCCTGTAAATTATGACTCCAAACAAGAAACCCAGTTCCTGGACCAGTCAGTTCCACCCTCATCTCCCTGTTTCCGAATCAGAGAAATTCATCACTCATTGACTACTTTAAAAGCAGTTTTAAAGTTACAGGCAGCGATTTTTGACCTCACTGCAGCTTATCTGGCACAGTCCATTGTTCAAAGGCTACTTGGATTCACAGCTGCAATAAAAAAGAGACACTCAATAAGCAGTTTTGGGTTTTCTTTGTCATACACACAAATGATATGCTGTGGGGATTACTGCATTATCAGATGGTTGCATAACTGAAAGAGTGATCAGTAACATTACAAACCAGTAAATGAATTACCAGGTATGAGAAGAACAAGCAGAACCAGCACAGGTTTAACACAGAGAGGAAAATGGCAAATCTTCCCATGAGAGAACTTGAAAGTAAAAAGAAAAATATTGTACCTTACCCATATATTCTGTGCTTGTTGTGTTTTAATTACTCATTCTGGTGCTGTCAGCCTTCAGAAGAAAAATCTGAGAGTCACAAAAAGATCAAGTGTTGACCAAAGACTAAAGAGATATTCCATAACCTATGATGTCTGCTTAGCAATAAAAGCTAAGAGAAAGGAGGAGGAAGAGAGGGCATTCCTAATTTACAGTGCTTGCATTTTGGAGACACCACTATGTGTCCTAAAGTCCTGATTTCCACAAAGTGTCGTACAACACCTGCTGATGGGAAGTAGAGAATAAATCTTTTGGTTTTCACTTACATGACCCTTGCTTTTGCTTTAGTAAACTGCATTATCTCCACATAGAAGGATTTTTTCTCTCTTATTTTCTTCCCCACTGTCCTGCTGAGTAAGGGAATGATTGAGCAACTTGGTGGGCAGCTGGTATCCAAAGTCAGCTCACCACAGTCATTTTTGGCACACTCAGGATAACAGCAGTTTTGTATAAAGCATGCTGTAGCTATAGCAGATATTAAGTGGCAAGGTCCTGTGCAGGTCACAATTTGCTGATACACTGCTTCTCTCTTTATTTTGTAAACATGTTAATACAAATAATATCTCTGTGTTTGGCCCCGGAATTGCTGGCCTTGCAGTGCTGTATCTGCCTTGCGGAGATGATGAGGGAATACATCTCTCCTATCTGGGATCAATGTGGATGGTTTATTAATCAGGCTCACAAGGTCCTTGTTCACTCTCACATTGAAGGTATGAGCTTTCATACTGATAATTAACATTGATAGCATATTAGAGAGCTTGTGGAATCTGGTGTCATCCTGGTATCAGAGAAGACAAATTTTGGATGAGGCAAAACTGTAATGTGCCCTGAAGTGATTGTCCCTGGATGCTAGGGTGTGTGTAAGGATTTGGGCACATTCCCAGGACACTTACCTGCTCCCATAAACTGGGACTTTACACCTGAACAGACAAATTACTCTAGTAGACTGAAAATCAGCAGTCTCTAGCACTGTACTGGAGTCTGGCCAGAGCCAGAGTTCAATAGTGTCAGAGGACTGTAGTTGAGGCAGGAACATAAAATGCGTTGGAGGCCACAGTGGTTGAGATAAGGGTCCAAACAATGGCAGTAATTGTGAAAAAGTTGGCAAGGATAATAATGGATCCATATCATCAGTTAGAAAGGGGACAGGAAAAAGTCAAAGGGTTTTACCAAGAAGCTGCTTTTTCAACAAAGAAATTGGAGGAAGGAGTGAGAGAATTCAAAAAGAAAGAGGCAATAATACAGTCTCTGGCCCCATCAGAACTTTGAGACAAGATAAAGATTACCACAAGCCACAAGCCAGGTGAGTGGATTTCTGTCTGGCTGCTTCAACACGTGAGTGCTTCAAGCCAGGAAATAGACAACCCTACCAGAGGGGATGTGGCACTGCGTCTGGTGGTCACCAACATAAGTGAGCTAATCAGGGACATCACGATCAGGGGCAGCCTGGGTTGAGGTAATCATGCATTGGTGGAATTTGCATCCTTAGGGATTTGAATCAGGCGAGGAGTAAAGTTAGGCCCTGAACTCTAGGAAAACAAACTTCCAGCTCTTCAAGGAAATAAGATCCCCTTAGAGACTGCCTTCAGGGACAAGGGAGCAGAACAGAGATAGCAGATCTTTAAGAAAGGCTTCCATAGACAGCAAGAGTTATCGATCCCCAAGAGCAAGGAATCAGAGAAGACAAGAGACCAGCAAGACTGAGTAGGAAACTGCTGATCTAACTAAAGGGAAAGAAGCAAATATACAGATAGTGGAGTACAAAACAGGTAACCTGGGAAGATTACTGAGATATGTTGTACAGGGATGGGGTGAGGAAGGCCGAGGTAAAGCTGGAACTGAACATGGAAGTAACATAAAGAATAACGAGAAGGGCTTCTATAGGTATGTCAATCAGAAAAGGAAGGTTAAAGAAGGTAAACTCCCAACAATAAACAATGATGGAAAACTGGTAACAATGGAGAAGGAGAAGGCTGAAGTGCTCAGACATTTTTGCCTCAGTCTCCAATGGCTACCTGTTTTCACACATCTCTTGAGCGGTTGGAGAGCAGGATGGGAACTGAGGGGAACAAAGTCTCTCCTGCTGTAAGCAAAAATCAGGTTCATGACTATCTTAGGAACCTGAACATACCAAAGTCCATGGGGGCCAAAGAGATACACCCCAGAATCCTGACAGAATTGGCTGAGGCAGTTGCCAAGCCATTCTCCATGGAAGTCAGGTGAAGTCCCAGGTGACTGGGAAAAGGACAAAATTGTACTTGTCTCTAAAAAGTGTAGGAAGGAAGACCCTGGGAACTGCCAATCTGTCAGCCTCACCTCTCGGAAGCTTCCCCCTAGAAGCTGTGCTCAGGCACATGGAGGACAGGGAGGTGATTAGGGACAGCCAGCATTACTTCACCAAGGGCAAGCCCTGCCTGACCAACCTGGTGGCCTTCTATGACAGAGTGACCATATCAGTGGAAAAGGGAAAGGTTACAGACGTCATTTTTCTAGACTTATGTAAAGCCTTTAACACAGTCCCCCTCAAAATCTTTCTCTCTAAATTGGAGAGAGTTGAATTTGATGGGTGAACTGTTAGATGGAAAAGAAAGTGGTCAGACAGTAGCGTCCAGAATGTAGTGGTCAATGGCTCAGAGTTCTGACGGACATCAGTGACAAGTAAAGTCCCTCAGGAGTCCATACCAGGACCATGGTTGTTTAACATCTTCATTAATAACAAAGACAAAGGATTGAGTGCACCCTCAGCAACTTTGCAGATGACACCAAGCTGAGTGGTGCTGTTGACACACTTGAAGGACAGGATGCCATCCAGGGGGATCTGGACAGGCTTAAGAAGTGGGCCCATGGGAATCTCATGAGATTTAACAAGACCAAGCATAACGTGCCACACTTGGGTCGGGGCATCCCCCTGGTATTAATACAGGCTGGGTGGGGATGAACAGATGGAAAGTAGTCCTGGGGAGAAGGACTCAGGGGTGCTGATGGATGAGAGCCTGGACACGACCCAACAATGTGTACTTGCAGCCCAGAAAGCCAAACGTGTCCGGGGCTGCATCCAGAGGAGGTTGGGAAGCGTGTTCAGAGTGGTGATTCTGCCCCTCTACTCTGGGGTGAGACCCCACCTGCAGTGCTGCATCCAGCTCTGGAGTCCCAGCACAGGAAGGACATGGACCTGATAGAGTGAGTCCAGAGGAGGCCACAAGACAATCAGAAGGATGGTGAACCTCTGCTACAAGGAAAGGCAATTGGAATTGCTCTGCCTGGAGAAGAAGAGGCTTCAGGGTGACCCAATCATGTGCAGTACCTGAAGGAAATCTACAAGAAAGATGAAGAGAGGTTTTTGACAAGGACATGTAGTTACAGGATTACATATTTGAAGGGAGCTTCAAACTGAATAGAGGTTTTTGACAAGGACATGTAGTGACAGGATTACATATTTGAAGGGAGCTTCAAACTGAAGAGAGTAGGTTTAGATTAGGTGATAGGAAGAAATGCATTACTGTGAAGGTAGTGAGACAGTGGAACAGGCTGCCCAGAGAAATTGGGGATGCCCCATCCACAAGATGGAGTTAATTTTCTTCATAGCACCCTCAGAGTGCTAGTAAGTAGAAGTGCAGTAGGCTTACATACAGCAACTACTTGTGGGCTAAAGCCCTGCTTCCTGGGAGGTGGCTGCATCACCTACTGATAGGGAGTAGAGAATAAAATTGTTTTTTCCTTTACCTGCACAGAACAGACAGTATCTTTGCAATTTAGATTAGATAGGAAGAAAATTGATTATTCCAAGACTGCTGACAATGAGAGAGACAAAGTAAAATAATCTTGCTGGAGCTATTGACTGACATTTTATGTTGTTGTCAGTAAATCACATTTTAGATGTGAATTCCAAGAGTTTTTCTTTCACAGGATTAGAAAGGATTTCATAAACCATGTCAAAAAAACTGCTCCGTTCTTGGCTGCTGCTATACTTCCTCCTCACACTGGTAGGAAGAACGGAATCTCCACCCACACAAGTTTTCAACCTACTTGTGCCTGAAGATTTAAGTTCCTGCGTAGTTATCGATACAGCCAAAGACTGAAGACATTTAAGCAGGAAAAATTCTCTGGTAAGTTTCTTTTTCCTTCAATTTTTAAAATTTCTGGAGTCACTGCCCAGCCACCAATCCAACATCTCGCTCCGTTCAGCTGAACATGCATGAAATTGCTGTGAGTAAACAAGAAAACAAAAGAAAATATTCTAGCAATGTTTGCTGCTGGGACCCAAATGTCTTTTTTTCCAGCTGATATTTTTAACTGAGATTATTTCTACAGCCTTCCCTGAAGCACAGCTTTCCTCTGATCAGGCTCTGGAATTCTGAAAGTTATGCCTAAGAAGTCTCCCTGGGAGATATCCAGAAATCAATAACTAGTTCTTGTAAAACAGATTGATTTTCATAATTAAAGTATAACAACTTTTAGTTAATGATCAATCCAGTTCAGGTTATTTATGTGCAACATATTCCAAAATACAGCAGAGAATTCGAAGAGTGAAAAGATCCAGGAACGAAACACGGAAAAGGTCTGCAAATATTTTTGTAAGTACAAGGAACAAAGGGTGTTAGGAGGCGTTTCTGTTTATTTTCTTCACAGAGGAAGGGCTAGGTCTTGTATGCTGATTTCAGTGCCAGTTGTTATTCTTTGCCTTCTTTTGAATCACACCTCTGATTACTTTTTTTTGCCTTTAGAAGCCCTCATGCCGACCATCAGGATTTTGCATAAATGTGTCTGATACGAGAATAATCACTTTGTTTCTCTTTTTGTATCTAAGTAAATAGAGTGGTTTTTAGAGACACAGAAAGCTACCAATAGCAATACACCATGCATTTCTGAAAATATGATCCAGCTTTAAGGAATCTTCAGATAAGCCAAATCATGGCCAAATAAATCAGATGACATGGAATTTGGTCAACAAAAGAGACCTCAAGATGAGTAAATTCAGATTTTTTTTTTTAAGAGCAGCCATGTTAATTCTAAGCTTTTCTTCATGCAGTTCTCATTGGCCATGGATAAAATGAAAGATTTGAGTCTGAAAGAAACAATTATGCGATCTGAGTTAGTTGAAGTGGAAGGTGTTGCCATCACACAACCAATTGCCAGCATTTGGGACCAAGTGTGGAAGTTCAAAGCCAGGCCTGATGATGTGCTCATCGCAACCTATGCAAAAGCAGGTTGGTGTGGGTAGGAAACAGAATAGAAAAACTTGGCATAGTGCTTATTGTTGGGATTGAGATCCATGTTTTTTCTCTTGTGACTGGTACTGTTTAACTCCAAACTATACATTTTAAAGACATGAAGCTGTGTCAGCTGTCACTAGTAAGTTCTGACTTCTTTGGCAGATGCAAAAAAAATCTGTTGCCAAATTCTAATGTAACTATAATTGTTACCTTTAATTGAGTTTATGTATGTTTATATTAATGGTGACAACAAAGATTTTTCCACCAATAAGTAGTGATTTAACAATGTCTGGAAAGTAGTGATCATCACTTAGAAATAAGAGAAAGTGACTGTAGGACTATGAAACATGTTATGTATTTGGGGAATTTTTTTTTTTGTGTAAACTAGTAGTGATTTCTGAAAATTTATTAATTCTTTAAAACAGCCAAATTCATAAAAGAATTTTGGCAAATAAAATACCACAATTAATATTAGCAATCTGGCATTTTACTCAGTGACTGGACAATATTTCTCCTCTTCAGACCCTTTATACTTACTACACAAGAAAACAATTAATAACAAGCATCAATATTAATTCTGTATGAATAAAAATATATACAGTTTTGGAGATTCAGGAACAGATATGGGAGAATTTGGTCATCATAAAAAATTATTATTCGAATTAGAAACAATTTTAAGGGCTTTTTGTTTCTTTATTTGTTTTTTATTAGTGTTTTTTTGGGTTTGGTTGGTTTTTTTGTTGTTGTTGTTTGGTTGTTTTTTTGGTCACTAGGGAAAAAAATGTTTTTAACAAAAAAATCCCCCCATTAGTCTTGTAAAACCTGAAAGCTTTTGATTTACTACCAGCATACTGAAGGCAAAACCACATTACTTTATCCAGCTGGGATTAAAACCTTTCAGCCACTGAACTGAAAATAAATAAAGTTAGGATTCCATTTGACATGATGTCATATCTGTGAGATGCACAACACAAGCATCTTAGGAGGGGCTGAATCTCCTGCCCAGATTGCTTTCCAATTCATCCCTTAGCCTGTTCTCTAGCTGCCACAGTACCTCAGAGGAGATGAGGTTGACACAGCAATGACAGCTATAAAAGAGAAGAGACACATGAGATACACTACACTGTAACTCTTACAAAATGTTACAGTCACTCAGGCAGATGAAACATTGTACAGACCTTCATTAATGTGTTTCAAATGGAAACTTTCCAAATACTGACATTTTTTTATATTTTCAAACTGTATGAAATTTTTACTCACTTGAAGTTCAGGTAATGCGTTTTTTTGCTCAAGTTCAGTATGAAAACAAAATTGAAATACCTGAATTTTTATGAGGAATGAAAGGAGGGAGTTTCATTCCTCTGCAAATAATATAGTCTCCAAACAACAGTGAGTTCATCCCAGTGTTTTTTTCAGTACTGGTGTGGGGGTTACTTCTTTAAGCAAGAAGTCTGTCTAAAATGGAATTACTGAACTGAGCTTTGGGAATTACTTTTGTTGCCTAATTAGGCATTTGGCCTATATAATACTCTCTTTCCATTTTGTCCACAATTTTCTATGCTATTCTTTCCCCCATTAGCACAGAGTCCATCCCTCTGGCTTTCAGTTCCCTGGTAGAAGAAACTCTTGTCTATCCTGGAGGGAAACATCTAAACACTTGACATTTTCAGGTACTACATGGACACAGGAGATAGTGGATATGGTTCAACACAACGGAGATACTGAGAAGTGCAGACGTGAGACTACTTACAAACGTCACCCTTTCCTTGAGTGGTTTATTCCAGAGCCTCCGTCTTTTCGTTACTCAGGTGAATATTATTTGTATTTTAGACAAAATGAAACAGAATGAAACAAAACAAGCACATAGTGCTGATGCCACAAGTTTCCTAGAAAAGGTCCCACTTGTTTTGTTCTTGAACTAAGCACCATTTTGGCTATTAAGGATCAGTTCAGGTGCTTTAACATAAATGTATAGTGCATGAAGGTGCTGCAAGGCTGGAAGATATGACAGCTTCAGGTGCTACTGAAGACCATGATGTTTTGGAGTGGTATCTGAAGCTGTGCTTGATACTCCACAGTATCTAAACCAGCAGCAGATATGTATAAAATGGCAACATGGGGGCAATTGAATCCCATTCTGCAATTACAAGCTGTATGGAAGAGAAACAGACGTCACAGAGCTATTTCCAAATGGTGCACAATGCTTTCAGCGGCTTTGCGACTGTTTCAAGTAACTGTAGCTCAGTTCTATGGTCTAGTTATCTAAACAAGCTATGGAACATTCAGGCAACCAAGAGGCTTCACCAGTTTGCAGTTTCTTACAAAAGTCTACCCCAGCAAGGACTCCATTTCCACACAAATCATTAAGTCAGACTATCACATTTCAGGCTAAAAAGCTTGACTCCCTCTGCAGAAGTGCTACTTTTTCTCTTCTAAGATAGACTGTGTTAACATAGAGAAAGACAAAAAAAATGATAGATGACAAAGAATGACAGATGATAACGGGAAAAAATTATACAGGTCATGATAGAGGTTTAAAAGGGAGAGGGGAGGAGATAACACACATCCAAATATCCCCAGTTATTCCCAAGTAGTCCCATATATCCATAGCTACTGAAAATCCACAGTCATTCTCCTAGTTTCTCCTTATGTGCCATCCATAAAGTCTAATCAGCTGTCATATTCTTGTATCCTAGAAAGAAACTAAAATTTCTTACATGTAAGGTGGAAGGAGACCACTAAATATTGCAAAGGAAAAACTTTGGTTGGATAAATATAAATCAGTATTCATCATTAATCCTTGGAGAGAAGAAGTTAGGTATAGGCCCAAGAAAGCAAAAATATATAAATCAGTGTTTCCCCTTTTCTACTCACATACACAGGTAAGATTTTCTCTAGAAACATTGAAGATGCTTATGTAATGTTGTATATGTTATCCTGCTACGTAAGTGCTTTGGAGATGAATGATCAATGCAAGGTGAACTACTGAAAAGTCACAGTCACAATCATATGTGGGAGCATAGAAAAGAAGTGCTAGTGCAATTTAGAGAATAACTTACACTCATAATTTAACACCCCACAGGTGTGGAGTTAGCTGAAGCCATGCCATCTCCACGAACAATGAAAACTCATCTGCCCGTGCAGCTGGTGCCTCCATCCTTCTGGGAGCAAAACTGTAAGGTAAGGCTGAAGAAGCCTATTCTACTTCATGGACAAAGAAAATGACATAAAACAGGGAAGAATATGTTTTCCAGAACCTCTGGGAAATCTAAAGGTCTCCAAAAATATTTTCGCTTTAATGTGCAAAGTCTGTAGGAATCTAAAGTCACAACTTAGTCACAACTATCTGAGCTGGATTTTAGAAAGTGGTAGCTTCAAAGTAAAACCTCTTAAGCCTCTACCAGCAGGCTCCAAGAGAAAACTCCAGGAGATGTTCAATATCTGTATCTGTATTTGTATGTCCAAGTTAATTTCTCTGTCTCTTTTCTTATTGATGAAGATAATCTACGTGGCAAGAAATGCAAAAGACAACCTGGTGTCATACTACCATTTCCACAGAATGAATAAAGCATTGCCTGATCCAGGAACCTGGGAGGAGTTTGTGGAGAAATTCATGACTGGAAAAGGTGATTAACTACAATCAGAATCTTCTGATTATGATGGCAGTTTCTTCTAAACTCAAGAATCAAAAACTCTTGTATAAAAGATTTTGATCATTTTAAGAATGCATGACATTGATTTATTTATTTCAGTTATGATTTGAAATCCAGTGCAAACACTGTGGAAGAATATCTGCTGAAGGTGTTACAGTCATAATTTTCTTCATTCACATTAAATAGGTTTTTATTATTACCTAAAGGACTAAATCTATCCGTATGCTCCCATTTTGAGAAAAAATAAAAACACTGCTCTTTATTCTGTTATAATTCAGAAACATACATGACAATTTTCAAGATTCATCTCTTCTCTCTGAGATTAAAAGAAGCCATTTGAAAAGGAACAGTGGTTTAACTGAAAATTTAAATTTAAAAAATAAGTGGAGAGTTAATTTTGCTAGAAATGTGCAGTGTGAATTTGAGATAAAGGAATCTTTGTACCTAAATTAATGTATCTAAAAATCAGGCAACTGAACAAAGACAGTTATCTAACCAAGGATAAACAACCCCAGAAGCTGATTCTACCCTTTCTAAAATAGCTGCTGATATCACAGGATAGCTAAGAAAAAAAAACAGGTCAAGTGGGTGGTAGTTTACAGTTTGGGTCATTAAAACTTCCTTAGTTCATTAATATTTTTTGCCTCCATGTAGGCCTAAAAACCACTGTCTGATCCAGCATGAGAGTCACACATCCAAAGGAGACCTTATGCCTTGTGTCTGTCCCAGTGCAGACATATAGAACATGTCTACTTCTGTCTTAGCTAATCATTTTGGCACTTACTTGAGAGAAACAGCATTTCTGATAGCATAGCAAATACTAAAACCAGGTAGAATCATAGAAAAATGCAAGCTGGAATGGATTTTTGTTGTCCATACTGTCCCAACCCCTGCCCTGCTCAAATCAGGGCAAATTAAGACAAGCCTTGTCCAGCTGATCAAATGAGTACTGGAAATGCAGGTTTCCATAATGCATCTGCATTTGTTGCCCTGTAAAGTTACACATGAATCCTGTTCTGAGCATCCATAAACCAAAGGGGTTAATAGCAAAAATGCTTTAAAAAGCAGAGAGCACAGGAGTGCTTATTATCACAGCCGTACTGATTCAAAACCAGCTTGGAAATTCACAGGTACTGGTTAAGAGGGAAACAAGAGTGCCACATGTCACATGTTAAAGACAGTTGGGGTATTTATAGCTGCTGCTGATGTTACTTCTTTTTCAGTCCTCTGGGGTTCCTGGTATGACCACGTAAAAGGATGGTGGAAGGCAAAAGATAAGCACCGTATTCTTTATCTCTTCTATGAAGATATGAAGGAGGTAAAAGGCTGAACATATGTTTATAGAGCTCTGAAATCTGTCAGTCTAGTACATATTAACCACAAGTAACGGTTTTATGTTATAATGCCAATATCAGTAATGCATACAATAGCCTGATCTCTGTCTGAGAATTGCAGCTCTCACATGGTTTGATTGTTTCCCTTTTCCTAGATCTGTATCTTATCCGATGTCATTGTTTCTGCAGAATCCAAAGCGAGAAATTCAGAAGATTGCAAAGTTCCTGGAGAAGGATCTGAGTGAGGAAATTCTAAACAAAATAGTCCACAATACCTCATTTGAGGTAATGAAGGAAAATCCCATGGCAAACTACACTAAAGACTTTCAAGGAATAATGGATCACTCAGTTTCCCCATTCATGAGAAAAGGTACTGAGATTTGTTACTGACATAACTCTGGTTGTCATTCTGTTTTGAAATAAGCATTGGAGTACAAGTATCTGATAAATTGAGGATAATGAGCTTCAGGAAATATTGGTAAATCAATCTTTCCTTTTTTTTTTTTTTTTTTATATTTTGCCATTTCTTAGGGACTGTTGCAGACTGGAAGAATTATTTCACTGTGGCACAGAATGAGAAATTTGATGAAGATTACAAGAAGAAGATGTCTGATACCTCTCTTGTTTTTCGTGCAGAATTGTAATTGCTTGCAATGGAAATTAAGATCTTCAGCCTTTTCCATGTTATATATTTTGGCTTTTCCTTCACAAAATGCCAGTGTCCCTATGATTCTAAGATCTCTCACACATCACTAATTTTTCATTACTGGGAGAGTGCCCACATTATGCCAAAGTTTAAGTCTCCCTGAAGAAAATAATTCCACTGGACACTTCTCAGTCACCCCTATCACAATAACTTTCAGCATAAATAAAAATATTTCAGACACGCTGTGGGTTTTGATCTTCGTAAAACTGCAGTGGATATTGCTGGCATTTTCAAATCAAACTCTAACAGAAACTTGGAGCCAATAGGAAAAAGGGTGTTAAAAGAGTGTCACAGGTTGTATGAACATTAATCAATAAATAACAATATACAGATTTAAAGGTGGTCAAGTATAAAGAGAAGAACAGAAGTGCTCAAAGTAGAATAAATTTAATTTTGTCTCATTTTAAGTTGGGCACATGAAATGCTGTTGAAATAAAAGCAACATTTCCAAAAACATCAAACACCCATTATTTCCTTTGACAAAGTTTGCTGACAGTCTACATAGAGGCATTTATCCACAGTCTAGCTGTGGGCACAGTAGTCCTTCTGCATCTCACATTTGTCTTCTGAACTGCATATCGTAGTGTTCTCTTAACATCTGGAAAATTCTGAAAGTTGGTATGAACTAGGTGGACAGTCAATGCTGCAAACGCCATCTCCCTCTTCACTGTTGTAAAAATGTTCATCAGATGCTTCATGTCATTGCCTTCTCCTTTACTTTACTCTTAATCAAATATATAAATACCTTATTGAGGGCTCTTAGTTGCAACAGGGTCTGAGAGATACTGGAAAATAAAAACCAGTTCTGCTTTAGCATTAGTACCATAACTACAGCCATGCTTTGAGCTTATGCAAAATTAACTAAAGCAATTCATAATCCATTTCATTATAGGCAACTGTTACCAATCCACTTTTGGATTTAGAGTGCCATCATTGAGCTTGGCACACAAAAAAGGCCACAAAGACTTCTTTCTTAACTGAGTTTACACCCTGAATGTTAGAGGGAACAGAATGTAGATTACAGTATCTAAAGGAAAATACTGTCTTAGACTCAGTCTAGTTTAGTCTACTTTATTACAAAAAAAAAGTTTGCTGGGGATATTTTCTCTTTGGATCATGGAGAGTCAAAAATAAGTTAAAAAGCAATATGAGCAGCTGTCAAATGCAAAGCTCATCTCAGGCTACCTATTTAATCCACATATCTAAAGTGAATGCAGTCATAAAGGGCAGCAATACCTTACATCAATTTAAAAACAAACAAAAAGTTGCCTGTTAAATATAGGGGTCACATTGTCCTGACTCACAGAGTTTTCCCCAAAAATGCAGGAATCATTGAAACTGGAGCATGTATTTGCTACATTAGTTTAATTTTTAAATTTTTTTAAAGACTTCAGGTTGGCAGATTCCTGCCCACAAACAAAGGATGTCTCAGTAGAATGACTATCTGAGAAAAAATTATCTGTCAGAGGCATTGCTTTCATCACAGCAAGGCTAAACACCAGCTTGAGGAGCTTTCTACTACTTCAGTGGGTTTTGTTTATGATTAACTTGATTTACTGTCTCACTAGTATGAGGAAAAGGTGTTGCCTGTTCTCTCAGATATTTCCACTCTCTTGGGCTGCTCTATGAAATCACATGAGTCAGCAGAGTTTGTCAATCTAATCCTCATTCAGTGCCACAAGAGGTATCAGTAAATGGAAAACATGCTTAACTCAGTAGCTTGGTGACATTTTATGAGCAGTGCTGTACAAAAGGTCACACAGATGACCTGTTTGCTTCTCCCTTGAAATCTCAAAACTATCAGAAAAGCAATATGCTGACTGTGGTTGAAGCCTGATTTGAAAAGGGACTTGCACAGCAACTGCAAGGATTAGAGGCACCATATTAAGGGACTCGTATCACATAGGGGAAGTCACCTTTGCTCTCACTTCCTTATGTACCTTTTTGCCCAGCTGCAATTCAGCTGCTATGAACAACAGATAAAAATTACCACAGGTCAGACTGCAGTTCTAGAATAAAAAAGGGGAGAAACAAACACTTGATGCATGGCTACATAAGTAGTGTTTTTTCTCATGCTATTGATATTATCCTCATATACATTCAAAGACAGAAATCTTAACTCTTTTGACAAAGTATCGCTGGCAGGAGGATAGAAAAGTGGGCAGTTTCTGCTTTTTATGCCTTCTTGAGCCACCATAGCTGAGATCAACCTATGGATTCAATAATGATTTGTAAAATGTTCCTAATTGTACTAGTGTAAAACTACAGGGATTAGTTTAGTGTCACCAGTGAAAATTATTTGACCTGTAGTTATGAAGAAAAATTGGGAAAAAGGTTAAGGGGTTGTATGCATCCCTCAAAGGGTGTAGATTCTACCATGGTTTGGTGTCTATTTTGAGTGATGGCAACAGAGATGTGCATAGGCTTCTGGGTGGATGACTGGAGGGTGCCCTCACCTAGACTGCCTTTAACTTCCTTATCTTTAGGTTTCTCAGTTGTTTTTTTACAGAAGAACTTTAAACTATGTGTTTGTATATAGAGATTTTTTACTAACATGAAAAAAGTTGGTAAGAGACTTAATATATTTTTACATAAGATACTGTAAATCAATGAGGACCTGCAGAAGGAGATTGTATGTGTTCAGCCAAATTATTTCAAATAATATAAACTATTGTTACACTTCCGATGCAAAACACATGACTGTTTACTGTGGAAATAAAACCATACAGAACTATATTAGACATAAGTCCTAAATATACATCCATGCTTTATTTTCATCCAATTATCTAGATGCACAGTTTTACTAACCTTCTCAGGTGCAACATCTTCAATGTCAGCTTAACAAGACTTGTGTCAGTTTAGCTAATGCAATCCCACAGCAACTTCTTCCATGCTGCTTGCTTCTTCTCTTAGAAGAGAGTGCCCCTGCTGGCTTTTGATAGTGCAGAAACTTTGTTATTCATCTCTAACAAATGTTTCAGGGTCAGTGTTAATACATGTAAACTGTTCACGTGGTTCTGTTCTGCAGCTCTGCATTAGCGACTACCAAAACAAATCCTGCCATGGGAATGACTAAAGATTCCAGCTTCAATACAGACTGTTTAAAAGACACTGCTGTATTAATCCTAGAATAGTTGTAATCCTCCTTGAGTTTCGCTGTCAATAGCAGCTAGGGGAGAAATTTTACTTTCACATAGAATGCAACCATTTGTGAAACAGAATGAAAGAAGCCCAGAGCTTAAAAAAAATTAAACAAACAGAGAAGGGAGCTGTTCTATCTTCCTTGCTAGCATTCAAAGAGAAAGGGCCACTGCTTTCCTTTCTACTAATCTAACTGTAGATGATCTGCTTCATACTTGAACTGAAAGTCTCTGTTTCTCCAGTAAGTTAAACAGACCATGCAGAAGAAGATTCTATGTAATTCGTCCTATCCATATAGGATATGGATATCATACCCCATGTTAATGGTTTACATCAACATGTTCACAAAGCGTCCTATATTTACAACAAGGTTAATTATTAATTTTGGCATTTTTCAGAAGTGCATTAACATATTTTAAGCCTGGACTGAAGCTTTCATTACCCTCACAGCCTCAATGAATGCTGCAAGGTCTGTCTCAGTGTAGGCTGTAGGTGAGCCTAGAGGCACATTCAGAGTGAGAGTTAAGCCCTTCATACTTCTAAGATGCAACAAAACTGTGCTGCCAGACTGAAAGTAATGGGCTTTGGCTGGATAAAAAACAAAGCTCTGCCTGCCCTCCAGACCAAGCACTGTGTAGGTAGATCAGGAAAGTCCTCATTCAGCAGCACCCTGTAGTTAATGTCAAAGAGGCAAATTACTCGTGGATTGTTTTGCAGAAGGGTTTGACATAAGCTGCTGCAAGGGCAGTTGGTATCTGTCAGCTGTGTGAGTTCAGAGCCTGCTGAACTGAAGGCTCACAGTTGAACTATATCCATGACTGTGGAGACAAAGCCATCATGTCAAAAGCAAGTTACACTGGGTCCTGCTCTGGTACAGGTAGAATCTTAGGTCAAGCGCCTAAAAACTAAGGTAACTATTTTTTTTCATTTGTTACAATTGGGCCTTTTGATTCACAGTAACTTTCAATTGTACCAATAACATTCAGCTACATTTGCTACTATCTCTCTGTTCAATTAAAAGTTCTTCACATTCTGTTAACAATGGAACAGTCTTTTGTAGCCAGACCTCACTCCAGGCGTGAAAACAGGTTTCTTGTGTGAGTTTTACACTAAGCTGTCAAAAGGCTTGTTTGCCTTTGGTGGTGAGAGCACCAAACTACTCACCTCTGTTTGCTACTGCAGTTTAAGACTAGAACTAAGGACTGTATATACAATCTATTTTTTTAGCACCTAACCAAATCCTTCACACACAAAATGGTACTGAGATAAATAACTCTTTTTTCACTGTACCATTCCACTCCTGTGCGAACCTACTGAACCTCAACCCAACCCAACAAAATGCCCATAGTTAGCCAAATAATTTGCAGTTCATCTGCACAGGGGGTGTGCTTTAAGTTTCCAAACAGAGAAGAATAGTTAACATACTATAAATTCATATTCTGTTTTCCTTTATATTAACTTGACATGTGAAAAAGGTGTGGAAGCAGTTCAAAGCAAGAACTCTGACTGGACTGTCATGGTCACAACTAAGAACTCAGAACTTGTTGCAAAAACAGATTCTACAGTGGCAAGTATTTAAAGCATCCATCCCTTTACATCACAAACATATTCCCCAGAAGCAAAATTACAAGCATTTTCTCATTCTATGCTCTTCAGAAAATTCTTGGAGGTCTAATAATTCCAATGATAGTAAACAAGCACTTGTACCCTCCGTTGATGTAAGGACTAATTATAGCCCTGTGGGACCTGGCTTCTCATTGAAAGCAGGATTGAAAATTTGTTATGCTCTGCCCCAACACATCTCATAAACCTCTTGGCAATATTGTTTTACATAGACAATGCTATTTAAAAGGATGAATTAATTATCTTTTACAAAGATAATAAAATCATGGGATATGGACTATGTAAATTATTCTTGTTTTTCTCACTTATCTTGTCTCAAATTAGCTGCACTTATTATGGATCAGCTTATTGTCTCCTTCTAGATAGGTAAGACTCAATTCATAAATCGTTTAAGAAAATTTTATCAGACTATTGCAGGTAAAAATTAACATTTTTCCCCACAAAATTCAGAGCAACTTGCACTTTATTGTAATAAACTGAAGCAATCAACAGTCAAAATCCTCAATCTTTTTTCTTTTAGCTGTTCTAGAAACTTTTAAAATTCTTCTACCATTCCCTAACCAGGATTATTTGCAATTGCTGTTGCAATTCAGGACCAGAATGAAAGACTGTTAAGACAATCTCAAATGTACAATAGACCTAAATCCTGTAGCATAAAATGGACGAGGGCAGCAGGCGAGATTTGGCCTGTCTCTGTCAAATACGTGTCTCACAGGTACGTGGAGCTCAGGGAGCAGTGCTGAGCAGTCCCTAGCCAGAGTCAGCTTCAGAAAGCCTGCAATGAATGAGCCAGTAGTTCACTGTATTCAGTATTAAGACCTCTGAAAACTCTTGTGTCTGCCTTGGACAAGCTCCAAAATCAATTTCCTGGTAGGTTAAATCATGAGATGACCCAAGAGTTGATTCATAATACATATTGTCTGAAGATAGGCAGAAGGAACAAACTTGCATGAAACATTGTTTTCTCTGTGGTTTCCCAAAAACGAAGGTTAGTTTCCTACAGTTTCTTCGCAAATATCCAAATTCAATTGGAGACTGACCTGAAAGCACAGAGCCAGCCATGCAGTATGGCATAGTTTGGAGCGAAAAGCTTCTGCTATAGAATGGTTTTGGAAGAACTGTCTCAAAAGGCTTTTCTTGAAATTGTGTGAAATCCCCATGTCAGAGCACACAGACATAGGTAACCAGTTCAGAGTACCCCAACATGAAAGGCGAAAGAAAGAATTAATCTGTTTAATGCCCTCTGAGACCTGTAAAAAGTTTAATAATAGAAGTAATGAAGAAACGCCATCATGCTGTTTGGTTAGGGACATCTGTTCCTTGCCAGCAACCTCTGAGAGCATGGAACCATATGCTCCTGCTACAGTTGTATAGCTGCATAAATAAATAGATATTAATATATGTAATGGACAGAGAATGCATTGGGGGGGGGTGGGAAACAGTTTGGCATATATGAAAAACCTTTCTGCTTTTTATCACTATTTGCCATTTGAATTTTACAAGAAGAATGACAGTAAGCAGACTTGGAAAAATGCAATTATTCTTCTGAGACAAGCATTTCAATAAACTACTCTCTTTTTTATTAAAATACATATTCTCTCATGACATTATAATTAATTTGGTGATATTCATTATTCAGCCAGTGAACCATAAACAGAATAATATGCCTAAATTGTTTTTCCCGGGCAACTTTTCATTAAAAATCAATTACTTATCATGAAATGTGAAAAATTATTCAGGTACTACCAAAGTGCATGCATGATTACAATGAAAAATGTGTGCCCTTTAAAGCAGGCATTGCTCCCCTCAAACACTACTCAAATGGGCTTTAAAAGGTCTCTTTAAAAACACATAATTACAAGCCATAACACCCAGTTCTGCTATTTGCTCTGGTAGTCCTTCACAGCCATTTCTGAATTTATGGATTCTTGGAATTGTTAGGGTTGGAAGTGTCAGGAAAATTAAGTCACAAACATCAGATGTTTATGTCCAAAAAGGGTACAGAGGAGTCCTTTTACTTTATTTGAATAAAGGGAGAGGCCATGAGGCATTCCCCTGGGATCTCAAATTTTTGGAGGACACAGCCTCCTTTCTATCCTAATTTCCCGGCTGCATTTCCCTCTCTCTTTCCCCACTGGCAGAGGTACTTGAGAGGTACAGACTTCCCGGAACGAACGCCTGAGACCTGAGACTCCCCTCTAATGTATAACCCTCCCCTTTAATTTTTAATTCTTATAGAATTAATGGGCTTTCCCTACCCATTGTTTTTCATCTTTCAATATCCAGTTTCATTTATAAGCAAACCTACAGTCTGTAGAGGCAAATATCTTTTTTCCATTCATCAGTCAGTGGAATCCTCCCCATTGTTTCTTTTACCTTTCAATGCTTGTTTTATCTACCAGCAGACCCACAGTTTGTTTGTAAAGACAAATCCAACATTCCTCTCAGAAGGGACCTCTGGTGATCATCTCATCCAAGCCCCCTGCCAAGGCAGGGTCACCTAGAGTAGGTGACACAGGAACACACCCAGGCGGGGTTTGAATATCTCCAGGAATCTTCGCAAGACCCCTGGGCAGCTGTGCCCGTGCTCTGCCACCCTCAATGTAAATAAGTTCTTCTCATGCTGGGGTGAAACTTCCTGTGGTTTTGTTTAAGGCCATTGCTCCTTATCCTGTCGCTGTGCACTGACGAAATATCTGGCACCATACTAGTGGCACCCGCCCTATATTATAAATAACTTAATCACTTTATGTTTCCATCAGGGTATTAAAAACAGGGTCCTAAATCGCTACGTTTCTGCCCGAGCACGTCACTCTTCACCCCATGCTCTCCTTGCGGCGGCAGTGACAGACACGCCTGCAGCACTGCGTTGCCCTTAGGAGCCTTGCAGCACAGCCAACAGCGAGATGCCATCATGTTCCAGCCGTACCCCCTCCCCTTTCCCTTTTTATAAGGCGGAGAACACGCGCTCGGCAGCAACACCCACTCCCGGCCAGGGCCCGTCCCAGCCGCGCTCCGAGGCAGCGAGTCCTCGGCGGAGCCCCGCCCGTCCCCCGGGGCGGTGCTGGGTGACGGACAGGCCGGGCCCGGCCAGCCCGGCGAGCCGGGATGACGGAGGCGGAAGCGGCTCGGGGAGGATGTAGCGGCGCTGGCAGCGGCTGTGGCGCCGCGATCTCCCCGCCCCTGCAGCCGGCCGGCCCCGCCATGGAGGTAACGCGGCGGGGGCGGAGGGGTCGCGGAGCCCTCGGGGGCACCGCGGCTGGGGAGGGGCGGTGCGTGACCTTGGCATGCAGCGCTGGGGCCGGGAAGGGAGGACCAGCCCCTCCCACGCGCGGGTGCCTTTCCATTTCCCCGGTGACGGCCAGAGAAGCCCCGGGCCGCCGGGCGCCCTTCGCAGCCCCCGCGGGTGCGCAGCCCGGCGGGCGCAGCTGTGAGGGAGGCGGGGGCCGGGGGTGGGAGGGGGGCCCTGCCGCTGCCTCTGCCTCTGCCTCTGCCTCTTCCCCTGCCCTGCGGAAATGCGAGGGCCGGTGCGGGCTACAAGGGGCTTGTTTAGTGCCCCTCCTGCTCCGAAGGTGGGGACGTGGCCCTGCTGGCGCAGGCTGGGGCAGCGGGCGGTGCTGGCTCGAGGGGAGCCACACTCGGGTGACACACGGCCCGAGCTTCGCGTGGTCACTGTGCGAAAGCACCCACAGGCGGACAGGGGTTCCTTGTCCCCGGAGGTGACCCGATGGGTTAACAGTACGTCAACTGTGAAACACACCTACCAACACAAGCAAATAAAACCACTCAAGTGTCTGAATCTAGTGGATATTTCATAAACACCAAGGAAATCCAAAGGAAACATTGAAGAGTTTTAAGTTCACACATTACATTATCTCTCCTGCTAGTGTCCATGCTGCTCACGTGCCACATTCTAATAAAAGTTCAGTGCCACTGTTGGTTGAAGCAATCACAATTCAAAATGTGTTTGATATGACTTGGTACACTTAGAGTTTTTGATGTCTGATAGTTGCACACTGCTCAGAAAGTTGCTGTTCATGATGGCCATTACTGCCACAGTTCACTAATATATTGCATTTATGCATTGGTTAGGCTTTCTAAGAGTATGTTAAGCTATTGGAAAAATAAGGGATAGACAGCAGTTAAAATACATAGAACATCTTGAAGTGTGGCATGGAAACCCCTTAATGTAGGGGGTAAAGTAGGCTTGAAATAAAATCTGAATAAAAATGTATATGTGTGTGTGTATATATATATATCAATAAATTATGGAAGCATCCAGATTTCAGAATGGTGGACTAGAAAACATGCAGAATTGTGTTGCACTTAAAAGCATACTTAGTAGCTGCAGCCTCACAGCTTGGATGCAAGTAATCAGTGAAAAGTCCAGGGTTTTTTGATAGCTCATCTTCCTCATTTTTCTTCTAATTCAAGTGAGTGAAGCCCTTTGCATGAGCTGCCTCTGGTTTCTGCTACCAGAACAGCAAAAGTGGATGCATTGTTTTATAAAGTATGTGATTCTGCCTCTGTGTGTTTTAGCTTAAAGGAGTAAAAGTATTGTGAGAAGAAAATTCATCTGACCTTGCTGTAGTAGGGAGAGGGGTGAGCTGTCATTTTCTGAATAGTACATGCAGTTTGTTGTAATTCATTATGCTGTCCAACTGCTAAAATATTAGGAGTGTAAATGTTACCAAAGTTCTACATGCTAAGAATATCTGAAACTAACTTCTTAGCTTTTTTTCCCTATTGCTATACAGCACATTTTTTTTCTAATAAGTTTGCTTTTGCCATCTTAAAAACAAAAACCCAACACTTGGCATATGTGTTACATGGATGACTATAACTGCCTTTGTCCCTGGTCTGTAGTTGAACTCATATTTCTAAAGGTGATGCTTTTTATTATCTGTATCACCTGTTCTGTCTAAACTATTAGTGATTGTCCATTCTCATAGTGTTCAGATCCAGTTTGGTTCTTCCTTAGTTTGTACTATAAGGATTTTGATTTTTTTGGTGAAATGAAGAGAGTAGCAAAATTAAAGTGAAGGTATGTGTGTATACATACACACACAACAATCTAGATGTATAAAAATACAAATATTTCTTATATATACCTCTTCACTTTTATACCCATATGAGAATATGAAGAAAAAAGCAGGGTAAAGGTCAAGGCTTGGAAATGCTATTCCTAATACATTGGAAGCATCTGTTCCCTTTTCCTTTGCAGCTTCATGGCTGCACACATGTCTTTGTGTTCCTGATTATACCTAAGCATATCTCATATGAACCACTGTAAAGTAATAGTACCCCAGATTAGATCTGTGGAAATTTACAGTAGAAGGCATTTTGCATGTATTTTAGGGATAGGGAGCCCAGAATTTGCAGAGCCTTTTCAGGTATGTTTTTCAGGCAGGAATCCCAGTGGAACTAGTATGTTTTTTTAAAAAAGAAGAGAGGGCTTATAATTGGTCCAAATGAGCCCTGACTTTGCTGAATCTTTTGGAATATATTTGATAGGCTAACAATTGTAATGATAAACCAGTGTGTTTCAGAAAGAAACAACAAAGGACTAGGAGCTTGTGTGGTTCAAAAGTTGCCAAGGTTTGATTTAACTGCAACTCCTCTACTATTTTTTGGAGTGGTTTTGGGTTTTTTTGTTTGTTTGGGGTTTTTGTTTTGTTTTGGGATTTTGGGGGGGTTGGTTCTTTTTCGGTTTTTTGTAGTTGTTGTTCTTGCTTTTTTTTTCCCAATTGCTCTTTTAAGAACAAGATAGTTAGTCATGCTTTTGAAACTGCTTGTAAATAAAATTAATTTGCTATACTGAATCAGCTCAAGATGTCCATTCAGTAATGGAATCATAAGATCATACTGATTTGGACATTGGGAGCTTTTTATTCTGTTGTTCTGATAATCACAGTAGATCTTTTTCCATTATGTTTCTGACTAATCCTACAAATGCATTTGTTTTAAAATTTTATTATAATTTTTTTTTTGCTTTCACTATATTCAGTCTCTGAAGACTTTCAATTAGTTCTTTTGGTAGTCTTACACTGAAAAGTTTGTTACTGCAGATTGTACTTTATTTTGTTGTAGGTTCAAGATGCTGGGCAGGAGATGGTGGCATCTTCTGGCACACCAGGATCAGGCAAATCAAAGGTAATCAGTCCTCACAAACAATTTATTTGGATAGCAGTAGTTGCAAGGGTTACAGCTTAGCATGCAAGCTGTGACTAATAGGAAGACAAAAGATATTTTTAACATTTCTTCTAGACAGGAAAAATTAACTTATAAACATTAAGATAAAGTGTTTTGGAAACTATGAGGAAAAAAAATCTCTTTTTGGTATATTTACTTCCTGTTATATTTGATAAATTATTAATAGCATTCAGTTTTGGCAGCAGTCTGTTTCATAATGGACACAGACCTCTTTGCATACGTTGGAAGTAAATTTAAACAATGACAGTGTTAGCATGCTATTTTCAAAATATTGTTCAAATTGTATTACTGAATTGTGTGCTCCAGAATTGTTTCAGAAAACTACAGAATGAGGAGCTGCTGTTACTGTAATTGAAATAACAGAATTGGATAACAGAACATCAGTAACTTAGGCTATTATTTTTCTTTGAAATGTTATTCTTCTTGCAAATGTATGGTAAGAGTTTCTTGTCCTAAAATTTCACTTCTTGGAAGTCAGGCTGAAATGCCTTGTTTCTATTGCCCTCTGGGTTAGAGGAAACTGGTTTCTCTGATACATACTTTTTTTACAGCTGGACACGTTACCCAAAGAAGACCTCATCAAGTTTGCAAAAAAGCAAATGATGCTTTTACAGAAAGTGAAGTCAAGATGTGCAGGTATCTTACTGGAAAGTGCAATTTCTGCCTTAATGCTTGGTACTACCTGACCTTTTCAATTATCATTGAGTGTTTTTGATTGGTAGATTTAAATTCTAGACAAAAATACTAGACTTCATTTTTTTTCAATTTTGCTATTTATGGTGGGAGAATAAGGACTGAATTAATTTGATTAAGAAAGAGAAGAAAAGAAGCATTGCTTTTATCAGATATTAAATTAATTTTGGTCTCACAGTATGGCAAGTGTAGCTTGTGTAAAAGTTGAAGTGGGATCTGTCATTGTCTGTTCGCAACATTGGTGCAGGTTCTTTTCAGGAAGCAAATGGGAGGAGGAATATCTGATAATTTTTTTGCATAATTAGTATGGTTTTTTGTAGAGTACAATGGCTTCTTTAAGATAGTTTGCTACTTTATATTTGATCATTTGTTGCTTTAACAAGAATTTGTAAAATACGCCAAACAAAATTTTATGCTTAACACCTAAAAGTAGTGTAAATCTGTGCTCTCATGTGCTTTCCTTCTCCCCTCTTCTGTCCCTTTTCCTCCAGTGGCCCACTCCTTGGACTGGTGTCACTTCCCCTTGTTTGGAGTGACAGCTGTGCTGACTGCTGGTAGCTGCCCACTGAAACGATAAGGATACAGAGATGGGCTCTATCAGAGTTTTTCTCAGTGTGGTTATTCATAAGATCTCGTTCTTCTGCTTGCTGCCTTTTTTTAGAAAAATAGTAGAAACTGAGTATTTTTCCTCTGATTTAAATTGACCATGAAATAGAAGGTAAGATGATAATCAGAAGAATTTCTACCTGTTGTCCAAGCAAGTAAGTTTTGCTTCCTCAGGAAACCATGCTCAGTGTCAGGACTGGAGAAGTGGTACTGAATATTTGTTGTCTTTCCATTAGTCCTGTCTATCCTAAGTAACAAAAATTGATGAAGTAAAATATGTCTCTGATTTGAATAGAAGTATTGTCAGGCAAAAAAAATTACTAGAAATTTGCTACTGTGAGGCAACATCAATTCATACTGTCAAATTTCTTTCCATTTTAAGAGCTGGAGAAAGAAATTGAAGAACTCAAATCTAAAGCAGCTACTGAAGGAGCAGATGATATTATTCAGGTAGGAATATGTAATGGGTTTCTATTGTATTACATAAAGTTAGCTGAAATAAATCCACAGAAATAATTTGGTAAATAGTAAATAGCTTGAAAATTGTTACTCAAATTGAATGGAATCAATCTGCAAGAATCCAAGACACTTTCTAAAGCTATTTTTTTCCTCCTCTCCTCATGTCCTTGTTCCACCTGCCAGCAAACCCTCTTGGTTCTCTGAGAAATAGTACAGAGTAGTACACTTGACAGGCAGAACTTAGCACAGCACTTCAGTACTTGAAGGGGGCTTTTAAAATGTGGACAAACTTTTCAGTAGGGCCTGTTGCAATAGAGCAAGGGGTAATTGTTTTAAACTAAAAGAGGGTTGATTTGGATTAGGTATAAGGAATATGGTTTTTTACACAGAGGGTGGTGAAACATGGGAAAAAGTTCCTCAGAGAGGTGGTAGATTCCCCACCCCAATAAATATTCAAAATCAGGTTGAATGGGGCTCTGAGCAACCTGATGGAGTTGAAGATGTCCCTGCTCACTGCAGGGAGTTGGACTAGATGGCCTTTAAAGGTCCCTGCCCACCCATACTACTCTATAACTATGAGTGTCCCCAGCAAGACTTTTCCTTGTGTGGCTGGTTAGACCAGCTTTTGGTTATTTTGGACTGAAAATTGCAGAAAGTGTTCAGCCATTTAGAAAATTTCTGAGACAGTCATTTGATGAGATTAGAAACACATCATTAAAGTTGCATCTCACAAGAAATACTTTTAGGATCTGTCTTTCTCAGGATAAGGGTCATAGCATATGAAAATGAAAATTGGTAGTGAAGAGGAATTTCTCAATTAGAGAATTTTTTCTAATAATTTGATTGGAGAATTCTTTTCTACAGAGAGACAACTTCACCACCATCTCCTGGTAATAAAACATTAGCTGATCACATGTACAGTTTTTAAAAGAACCCAAAATCATTGTTTTAGTCTACCTATTTAATATCAGTTGTATTTGGGCTGAAAGCAATTTTTAAAACCAGACTGATGTGTTTATTTGACAAAAAGGGTCATAATCAATATGTGAGTTTCTACATTTTTCATAAATCACTGTTTCCATTTTAAGAAACCGTACTTTCAATGATCTTTCTCATTTAATATTAGGCTCTCACAGAAAGGCTGGATGTTGTGCTTCTGGAAAAAGCTGAAAGTCAGCAGCAGTGCATAGCTCTGAAAAAAGAAAATATTCAAATAAAGCAAGAAGCAGAGGTATTGGATTGAGCAATAGAACATTACTGAAATATTAGAGAATTATATATTTTTTTCTGAATTTGCTTGTTTTGTATCTAATTTTAATATTTTTCTTCACTTTATTCTATCTCTTAAAAAAATCTAAAACATTATTAAGACTTTATATATTGAAGCATACTTCCTCTGTACCCCCTAGTTCATAGTAATAAATAAAAATTTCTTATATACACTGTCTAGATCCACAGCTGCAAGAATTCAGTCTGTGCATTGAAAGCTGATAGACTTCAGTCAATCAGCTCTCTCTTTCTATGGGAGTACAGGTTTACCTTTATGAGGTAAACCTTTAGATATGCATATGAGGTTTGCCTTTAGATATTCATAAGAAGGAGCCTGTCAGCCAAGGCATCTGTATTATATCAAAATTCTCAATTGGTAATAAAGTGAAGACTGAATTGCTTGCAATTGATGGACATTGTTATATTCCAGATACCTGAACTTGATGCAGTAAAAGTAATCTGATCTTTAAAACATTATCAGAATAGTTGTTAAAACTGAGCTCTGTTCAGACCATTTTGTGGAATTATGCTGGTAAACATGATTTAGGACTTACTTTTCCTTTCTCATTTTGCAAATGTTCTTATATGCTGTGCAGTTCTGAATTGAGTTGTCCTAATACAGTTAGATATTTAAAAACTATAGCAGTTTTTAAAGCTGAGGATTATTACATTTTCTAATTCATTACTGTAGACAGTTCACTTGGAAATTCTGTGTGTTAAATTGGTATTTAATAATTTTCTGGTTTGTTTAGGCTGCAGTGGCTAAAACAGAAGAATTGCAGAAGCAACTAGAACAATCCAGAATTGACTCTCTGGAAGAAATAAAAGCTCTGAAGAGTGAATTAGCAAATGCACAATGCAAGCACGATGAAGATTTAAAAAAGCTGGAGGTGGAATTAGATGAACAAGTGAAAAAACAAATGGAACTGGTGGAACAGGTTGAATTTTACAGTAATAACCAAAAAGAAGTTAAAAGATTACAAGATGATGTCCAAAGAATTAAATCTACTTATGAGGAGCAAATTTTGTCTCTGAATAAGCAGTTGGAAGCTGTGGAAGAAGACAAAAACAAAGAAGTGACAAATCTGCAAGAAACTATTAAAAGCAACTCTCAGTGTTACCATAATGAAATAAAAAATCTGAATGAAGAGCTTAAAAAACTAAAAACTGCCCATCAGGAAGAGGTATCAGAACTAATGCATCAGATTGAAATATCATCTCAAGAAAAGGAAGAAAAGCAAAATCAAATAAATCAGTTACAGCACAGTTTGGCAGAGAAAAATGCCAAGGATGAAATGCGTGCTCAGACTGATCAGCGTGAATATGACTTGGAGCAGCTCAGAGAAGTCTTAAATAAAAATTTAGAAAACAAGGTAGATGTTACAGATGCACAAGAAGAACCTTGTGTAGAAGCAAAAATGGAAGAAAAAGTTAGGTACCTGGAGCATAGTTTAGAAGAACTCCAGTCCCAACATAGTATATTAAAAGATGAGTTAACTTATATGAGCAATGTAAAGATAAAACTGGAAGAGGAAATCCATCGTATGAAGGATGAGTACTTTCATGAGCGGGAAGACTTGGACTTTAAGATAAATGAATTGCAGCTTGCTAAAGAAGATTACTGCTGTGTAATTGAAAAACTAAAATTGGATCTTCATGCAGCAGGACAGCACTATGAAACTGCTGCAAAAGAGCACAAATTAGAGATTCAGACTCTGAAAGATCAACACAAGAGAGAAATTACTGAACTAAATGAAACTTTATTATCTGGTTCTGAAAAAAAGCAGATGGCATTAGTTTTTGAAAATCAGGAACTTAGAGAACAACTTGAAAAGCAAACTCAGGAGAGAGAAGAAGCAGTGTCCAATTACAACAGCCTGAGAGAAACAATGGAAACTCTACAGGCTGAGCTAGGTGAATCTGCTGGAAAGATCAGCCAGGAGTTTGAATCAATGAAACAACAGCAAGCTTCTGATGTCAGTCAACTGCAACAGAGACTCCGGGCTTCTTTCAATGAAAGGGATGTTCTTCTTGAAAATGTAAATAGCCTCCAGGAAAAATTGTCATCTTGTCAGTCAAACATAGAAGAACTTGAATGTAAAATCATTACTCTTCAAGAGGACAATAGCACCACGAAAAGCTCCATTGACCAAAAAGAGATTACTATAAGAGAACTGGAAGAGAAGATCATTGCTCTTACTGATGAAAACAGGGATATTTTAAATGATGTTAAGCACTTGAATGAAGAGAGAGTAACCCTTCAGGAAACTTGCAAGCAAGAACAAGTTAAAATTCAGGAACTTCAGCAAGAGGTAGATGTTGCTAATCAGTACAATAATGACCTGAAGCAAAAGGTAGAGGAGTTAACAGAGAGACTGAATGAAACTTTAACTTCAAAGAGTGAAAATGCTCAAATGCTAGAGCAACTAGAAAAACAGATTGAATCTCTGGTGCGTGATAAAGAGCAGCTTTCATCTGAAGTGTACGCTCTTCGTGAGGAAAATAAGAAACTCGTTCAGGAAAAAGGTGAATTAAGTGAAGAGCTGGGAAAGACTACATCTGAAAAAGATGGTTGCTTATTATTGAAAGAACAGTCTGAAAACTTAGAAAAGAAACTACAAATGATGACTGCAGAAAAAGACCAAATATCAACATTACTTGAAAATGAACAAGCGCACACATCCCTTGTACGAACTCAGCTGTACCACCTACTTGAGCAAGTGGGGTTCAGCATTTCAGATTCTAGTGAAGAATATGATTCTCTTAACTTGTTAAAAATTGCAAATGAATATTTGTCAAAAATTAAAGAAGAGCAGTGCCTTGCTCTACAAAAAGAGGAGGAAGTAATTAGTTTGCGGCGAGAAGTTGAGAGATTAGAGGAAGAAAATGCGGCTCAGCACAGAGAACATAGATCCCTGATTCAGGATTTTGAACAAGAAAAAAATCTCTTGAGAGACGAACTGGAAGGAGTGTTGTCTGAAAAAGAAGCACTTCAACATGATATCCAGGAGCTGAGGAATGCCAGTGAAAAAACAAGGATTGAAAATCAAGATCTTTTAGCTAATACTGAAGAGATCAGTCAAAAACTTGCTCTCTATGAAAGTCAAATACAAGAACTGCAAAAAGGATCTGAAAGACAAGACGACTTAAATTTCATTCTGGAACAAAAGGAAACTGAGCTTAGAAATGTGAAAGACGAACTGAGTTCTCTAAAGGTTATATTTTGTTATTGAAGTATAAAGACTAAACCTCTAAAGTCTTCAGAATTAAGGTTCAAAAAATACTTTCAATTCTCTCTTTTCCTTTTTTTTTTCTTTTTTTTCCTCTGGCCTGAAAGTGAGTCTCCCTTCTAGAAAGCACCTATTTCTGAGTTTTCTAGCACCTCAGAATTCCCTTTTTCCCCCAGGGAAAAAAAAAAATTAAATAAATCCAACCATAATGCTTTTTTTTGACAAAAGTTGCTTGTACTTGAACCTTTCTTCCTATCAATATCCCTTGAAGCAATCAATTGACTAGATTGACTAACTGACCTCATAATCTTTCACCTCTAACTTTCTGTGGTTCCATCTCAAACAAAACTGCTTGATCTGCATTAGCTTCAGGTCTTGGGAATTGCTGGTAAAGCTGACAGCTGCGGAATGAGGGTTTCTATCTCCCCTTTTTGTCCTTGGATGGAAAGCAGCTCTTAAAAGGTTGGAATGTTCTGCTTTCAACATAACTGTACTTTCACCAAGCTGATACGAAGGTGCTCATAAAGGCTTTCCTGGTAGTAAGAACATAGACAGTTTTAGCTGTAGCTGAAACTTCTGGTGGCTTGTTAGGGACAAAACAGGTACCACAAAGAAATGTTTGTAATACTTCTTATATCTTTGTTTATAATACAGAATTTAATGGAGACAATGACTGAGAAAACTGATCAACAATCTTCAGTAGCAGAGCTTCAAGAAAAAATTGGTATCTTTCTCACTTTTTTCTTTTATATAAATGGTCTGGCTTCTTTCTTTGCATGATAGTCCTCTATTTCCACGAGTCGAGGAAGATGGGGAAGTAGATATTAATGCATCTTCCTACAGTATTCCTTCCCTTAGGGATATAAAATGTTAACAATTTTAAGTTGGATATGATTTGATACTTTTTAAGGCTTTTTCTTCCTCTGTACATCTGTCTATAAACAGTGTAGTGGATTTAATCTTTATTTTTTAAATGTGGGAGATTTATCAGTAGGAATCCCTGAAGCTACCAGAAGGAAAGAGAAGCAAGACTGCCAAAACTACTGTAGCTTTATTGCAGTTATCTCAACACATAAGCAGGAAAGTGCTTCTGAGTTGTTAAACGTATGTAGACAGGAATATGGCTCTTAACTGGGATGGTAGCTTCTGAAACAGGGAAAGATTGTCCAGGGGAATACTGCCCCTAAGTTCTCTGTGTGTGTGGGTGTTTTAGCTTCAAATTGAAAGCTTAACTGAATGGAACACTTGAACATCTCCCCCTGCTTTATATTTTGTTTGGTTTTAAAGTCCTCCTGATGTTTGTGTTCATTTCATTTCACTTCTTGGCAAGAAACAGAAAGGTGTAATTTTTAATTTTCTTACCTATTTATTTTAGGGATGCTGGAAAAAGAATCTGCTGAGAAAGGAGAGAAGCTAAATAAAATCAAAGTGGTTGCTGTGAAAGCAAAGAAAGAATTAGATGCCAGCCGAAAAGAGGTACCCTGACTATTTCCTAATATGAAGATTTTGCATGGGGAACTTTGTTTTAATGACACACACTTCTTTTTAATAAGATGCAGACTTTGAAGGAAGAGTTGGAGTTGGTTCAATCAGAAAAAGATCAGTTGTCTGCTTCCATGAAAGATGTCATTCAAGGAGCTGAAAGCTATAAGGTAAGAATAATGCTGCATTCACAAAAGACAGTAGACTGTCAGAAAATACTTTGGGTTTGAAGCCTAGCCTGGATATACATTGCTATGTATATTTAACATTCAACACACGTTTAACTTGCACAATTATATTTGGCAAAAGAAATGGTATCAATGCAGTTGAATACCAGAATCAAGAAAGGTAAGGTTCTCTTAAGAGAACCGTGCAGCTGCTGTCAGAAGAAAAATGAGACTCTTCCTTTTTACTAGAACGCTATTTTTAAACCTTTTAATCTAGCATCATACATATCAAGCAATGTGTTGCTAGGCAAAACAGAAATCCCTGTAAATTCTGTGAAGTACACAAGATTGAAGATCAGTTTGAAAATCCTTAAATGAGGAAGATAAACTTGTAACTTTCTGGGAGCAAGTCTTCTTGGAGCACGTCTCTGGGCATGTGAAGCAGAAGCAGGTGATGAGTCAGCATTGCTTCCCCAAGAGAAAGCTGTTCCCTGTAAGACTTAGGAAGAGAAGCTGAGGAACCTGAGGTTATGTTGTCTGGAGAAAAGCAGGCTCATGGGAGGCTTTATCACTCTCTATAACTGCCTGAAAGAAGGGTGTAGTCAGGTGGGGATCAGCCTCTTCTCTCAAGCAACAAGACAAGACAGAGGGAAATGGCCTTGAGTTCCACCAGGGAGATTTAGGATATTGGGAGCAATTTCTTTACAATAAGGGTGCTCGAGCATTAGAACAGGGCAGCAATGGAATCACAATCAATGGTGGTATTTAAAATATAATACATAAACACAGCAAGCATTTTATTTACAAGTATATAAAGTAAACACTACACTTAAGGATGGATGTTAGATTTGGCAGTGCTGGGTTTACAGTGGGATTCAATGATCTTAAAGGTTATTTCCCATCTAAATGATTCTGTGACATCATTAAGAGTATTGCATCCACTCCTGTCTCTCCTCCCCCCAAATACAAAAAAGACATTGATAACTTGAAGTGATTTCAGTGGAGGAATGACCAGGTTGGTCCAGGGACTGGAATAAGTGAGGAGTAGTTGCTCAACCTGGACAAAACTTCAGAGGAACCTAATAGGAGTCTTCCAGTACCTACAAAGACATTATGAAGGGGAGAGAGTCAGGTTATTAGTCGTGGTGCAAGATAAGACAGTAGTCCTCAATTGAAAGGAGAGAGTCCAACTGGATACATGGATAAATATTTTTATGCTATGAGAATTGTCGAGCTTTGGCATAGGTTGCCCAGTGGAATAGCCATCTCCATTCTTGGAGGCAGGTGCTTGGAAAGACCTATTTGGACAAAGCTCTGAGCAACCTGGTCTCATCTCACTGCTGACCCTCCTTTAAGTGGGAGGGTGAGATCTACTGAGCTGTCTTCCAACCTGAATTATTCTAGAATGTCATGAACTGAAAGGGGGTTTTTCCCAGAGCCTGTAATGGAATGATAGCTTTAATTTCATTCTGATATTTCTGATGTTGCAGTAAGACAATTCATATAATGAAATACTAGGTAAGCACACCTCAGAGGTATAGAATGTGCTTATGCAATACATACTGTAAAAAATTATGCTTTTGTGTTTGTATGTGTTCAGAATCTTTTGATGGAATATGACAAGCAAGGAGAACAGCTGGATTCTGAAAAAGGCAGAGCAAATAATCTTGAACGTCAGATAGAAGACCTCACAAAACAGCTGCAGGTGTCATCTGAGCAGGTCAGTTCTGATCTGTTGATAAGTACCATAAAAATTAATTCTGCCCATTGGGTGCAAGTTTTTAGTGTGATTGTTACTATAGTATCATAACCCAAGTGTGTTTTGAATAATGACTTGAAAATCAGAGTGGTTTGTTTGTTCCTTTTCAACATCTGATATCTTACCTGGGCCGTGCCAAAGATAAATATATATAGAATGTCTGGCTTTGTCAATAGAAAGAGTTTAATTTATCCCAGGTCAACTCACAGAAAAGAGCAGATCATCTCTGGCTTGATTTTGGACCTACAGCTCTCCTGCAAGTATCAAACTTGTACTGTTTCTCTGACTACACACCTCCACTTTTCATGAGGTGCAGTAACCTTTAACTGAGACATTTTTTCTTCTACTTCTTTAACAAAATGTGGCTTGGGAATTTTTAATTTTTTGTTAAATCAAGAGTTTAGTCAAGTTAATATAGTAAATGAATTATAGATCTTACTATAGATTTTTCAAGTTTGTTATAAAGAATTTGTAAATAAACACTTTAGGTAGTGGATATCTTTCACTTACACTTCATTCTTAATAGGCAAAATAAATACATCATTGAAGATGTCAAAATTTAATCTGTTAAAGTCATTGCAAAAGTATGGCTGATGCAGTAGAGTTCTTACTACATACTGGTAGAAGACTGTGGTTCAGTCAAAGCTTGCAGTTCAGCCTTTTTTAGGAGTTAATAGTATGATCATTTGTTTATGAATACAGCAGCTATATTTGAAGTGAGGCAATAAGTACTGAAATACTGTATTGTTGCAAGGGGAAGGTGATAATGCAGAAAGTATAAATTTTTGGGTATTTTTTTCAGATTTGTTTTGATTCTTGCCATTTTACAGAAAGCTGGGCAAATTAGCTGAAAAAAATAACCAAAATGTGCTAACAGCTTTAATTTCGCCTATTTATTAATCTGATTTAAAAGATATAAGCTGGACAAGACTCATCTGTAGGAGTGTTGTTTGTAAAGGATTTGGATAGAAATAAGTGTTGGGTATTTTTTTTAAATGTAGGAAATATTTTATCTTGCACATCAATTCAGTTTATGTTTTTATCATTCCACTGTGCTAATTTCAGCATGATCAGTTACGCTCCACTAATGAAGACCTCCTGGCTCGTGTTGAAACACTGCAAAATAATGCCAAGCTGCTGGAAACCCAGATACTGGAGATACAAAGAGCCAAAGCAAAGGCTGACAAAGAACTGGAAGCTGAAAAGCTTCTAAGAGAACAGAAAACAAAGGTAGTAGTTCATAGAGATGGTGAATAGGCTGAAGCATTACTTTCACTGGATGTGATTTCTGTTAGACTTTTGTAAACTGTGTTTTTATAGATCGGGTTCTGCACTTTCTCTCTGTGTTACTTGACTTTTTTTAAAATTTGGTCTGTTCATTGAAAGAATGTTGCAAGGTTGTCAATTCAGGTTATGTGTAGTTATACAGAATATGAAAACCACTTCATAGTATTGTTGGTTTTTCTCTGGTTCACAGAGATTTCCTAAAAAAGGAATCAACTATCTTTGTACAATGCAAGTGTGTGTGTGCCTAAGTATAGAAAGATGCCAACATCTGTTTTGAAATTGGACTGCATAATTTACAGCTACTTAAATTTCAGGAACATAGTGTTGCTGTCCGAGAAATGGAGGAGCTTCAGATGCAACTTCAGAAGGAAAAGAAACATCTGCAGAAAACTATGCAAGAACTAGAGCTGGCCAGAAAGGTAGAGTTGCTGCCCATGTTAGTGCTTAATGGGCTGCCAAAGCTTTTAGCCCCATCTGGCTGTGTTGAATGCCTCCCTTTCTGAGGATTTTAAGCTGTAGGTTTGCAAAAGGGAGAATGTGGGGGCTTTTGCTCCTGGTTGTGTGCTTAGAGACCTGAAAGGTACCTTTGGGATTGGTTTTGTTTTTATTTTTTGTTTGTTTGTTTAGTTTGGGTTATGTGCCCTTTCATGAGTAAGAAATAGGAATAGAGAATTCAGATGTCTGGAGTACATGTGTAGTGCACTCTTAAGAAATTGCCTTGGTTGTAAGGACTGAAGATGACAGAAACTAATACATACAAAATACCTACTTATAAAACTAGCAACAGGTTTTTCAAAGCTTTTGATTCTTGTTTGAAAAGAGATTTACTGAGGATATGGAAATCCAGTGGGTGAGTGGCATTTGTGGAGACAAAATCTTTGATGGGCAATATAGTTTTTAACAGAATTACAAAAGTCTTAGCAGCCAAGGTAAATTGTAAACTCTAACTTCATTTTGTGTACCTTGCAGGATGCCCAAAAGAGTACACTAATGGATATGGAAATAGCTGATTATGAAAGGCTAGTAAAAGAGCTTAATCAGAAGATTACTGATAAGGACAGCAGAATAGAAGATCTTGAGCAAGAAACAGGGATTCAGAAACAGAAACAAGAGACCCTACAGGAAGAAATAAGTGAGTAAATTGTAAACAGCAAGTCACTGGTATAGTTAGCAATAGTAAAAAATGAAATTCAGAAACAACTTCTCAAGTCAGCAAGTTAGGATAAGCTTTGCAGGAATACTAAACAGTTGCATTAGGAAAGCAGTTTTGTCTTAGAGGAAGCTTTACTAGGTTACCAATCATTAATCCAATGTTCAGCACTACAAAAGCCCATTTGCCTGCATGACATATTGTGTTTCTTACCTGATTAAGTTATTCATAAATTCTAGATATTGGTGACTAACAAGGGTTTCATTCTGATACACCACACTAATAAAACTTTACTGATTCCCAAATGGGTAAAAATCCCATTTCTTCCTATATACAAGTGTAATTCTTAAAAACATTTCACTTATTTTAAGATCTTTGTGATAACTTAGGAAAAGGGTATTAAAGCTACTTGTTTGCAGCTCTTAAGGGATCTGTTAGAAATTGTTTAAATATTTTCTGGCATTTCTAAAGAAATATTAGAGGAAAAGTTTCCTTTGCATATAATTATTGTTTTCTGCATTAGAGTCACTTCAGTCAACTATGCAACAGGATGAGGAAAGAAATGCCAAGATTAAACAACTCCTGGTGAAAACCAAAAAAGAACTGGCTGATTCAAAACAAGCTGTAAGTGCACATGCTAATGACTATGTTTTCTGTTTTAAAACTAGATTTTAAAAGCAGCTGGTAGCTGAATTTTTGGGTTACTGAGGTTTGGAGGTGTTTTTAATATCCAGGTAATTTTATCTTGCAGG
Source organism: Catharus ustulatus (assembly GCF_009819885.2). Taxonomy (NCBI): domain Eukaryota; kingdom Metazoa; phylum Chordata; class Aves; order Passeriformes; family Turdidae; genus Catharus; species Catharus ustulatus. The sequence goes on from NC_046222.1 coordinate 96,930,360, forward strand.
AAAGTGACCATCTAGTGTTGCAGGCATCATTGAAAGGGGAACTGGAAGCCAGTCAACAGCAAGTGGAAGCCTTTAAGGCAAGAAACTTTTTGTTAGTGCAAGTTTTCTCATTTAAGTAGTAAGGGTGTGATTTGTACATGGGCACATGGAATATAGGCTGAAGAATAAGAAGGTGCTGGTTTTACTTCTAAGTTCTTTTTCATAAATGACTTTTGTCTGTTTGCTGCTTTCCCCAAATATTTTTTCCTGTGATTTTCTCTAAGTGGATTTACTATGTCTTTTTCCTTTCCATTTTCTATCACTTTCCACCAAAAGAGAGGACTGTGGAGTTTGAAACTTCTAACTGGAATATATTTTTTAATGATTCTTTAAGAATAGAAGTTGCTCAGTTTAAAAACAGAGGAGCATAACATTGTCAGCAGAAGTACTAAGTGTTGTCCATCAGTATACAGAATATAAATGGATTGGAATGTAGTGAAAGAAGCAGGGAAGGGAGAGGGGTTGGCTTTCTTAAATGCTGCCACCCCAGCATTGTAATTTTATCTTCAATTCTCTCTTCAAACGATATTACTTTTTAAAAATTAATACATCGTAACCCATCTAATTTTTTATTCTGTTTTTAATAGATTTTAATTTTGTATATACCAGTTCTGTTGCAGGAATTACTGTAGTAGAGTTCTAAGTTCTCAGTTGCGTGTTCCCTTGGAGAAGTAAGAAAAGTTTTTGTGATAGTGAAGTTTTCAACTGACTTTTTCAGATCCAAGTGGCTGTACTGACATCAGAAAAGCATAAAGTTCAGGAACAACTGCGAACATCTTCAGAGCAACACCAGCGTACAATGAGTGCTTGCCAGCAAAAAATTGCAGCCCTGCAAGAAGAGTGCAGAGCAGCCCAGGTATTCCAGTGGAAGAAGTAATCTTAGAGGCTTAAGAAGGGAAATTACTTGCACTTGCTGCTTCTTAAAAAATATTTTGCAGATTTTTCACTCTTCTCTTTTTGTCTGTCAAGAATTGCGAATTACCCAAGTAATTGGGTGGTGGTATAAAGGACAAGCCAGACTGTCCTGGTTGATGTATATCACTTGGGGTGAAACATCTGGACTTGCATGCTTCTATTTCCAGTAGGGAAAAACTTGTGGTAGTGGGCAGCCAGAATTTATTTAAGATGAACTCTAAGTATACACTCAGGGAAAAGAAAAGTCTAAAGAAAAGAAAAGAGGAAAAGGAATATGACTTGCATTATATGATACTCCGTTAAAATCTAAAGAAACATCTGTTATGGTGGTCACTGTTTTAATTACCTGTTTGAAAAAAGGAAATGCAGCAGGTGGTCTTAATTTTTTTCAGTGTAAGATGAATTTCATTATAGAGAAATAAGGGAGCAGTAGTCATAGTATAACTTACGGGTTTGTTTTCTCTGTGATAGGCGGAACAGGCAGCTGTTACATCTGAATTTGAGAGCTACAAAGTTCGTGTTCATAATGTTCTAAAACAGCAAAAGAATAAATCTGCTGCTCGGACAGAATCTGAAGGAGCCAAACAAGAAAGGTAAAACTAACATTTTTACTTGATCTGTAATCTTGACTGTGGCACTGCCTAGCTGAAAAAAAATATTGTCAGTTTCTACTGTCGTGGTGTTATCTTAATTGCTAATAGCTGGATTTTTAACCACTATTTTTGTGTAGATTACATATGTCTACAGTCAGAAGGAGAATTAAGGTCTTAGGAAGTTTTCTATGGCTCTCATGAGCAGAAATTAGCCAGCACGTCCTGTGTAGACTTGACACATTGTTTTCTCTGACATGAAGTAGCCAAGTGCCATTTGCAACTAAGAAGAAAAGGGCAGATTGGTTCAGTTCAGCTGAACTCACTTTGAACTTTTTCAGGAATCAGTAGTTTAGTGTAGGTAAAGCTCTGGATGCCAGTTCAGTCATCAATCCCAGTAGATTTGTGAAATTCTGTATGTTGTATCATGTGAGGAAAGACTTGGAAGAAGAGTTACACTATCAAAAGTTCCCTGAAAATCCTTAAAGTACAATCATAAACCAATTGAATTTAGATTACCTTCAGAAAATGTCTCAACTCACTGCAAAAGTCAGTCAGTTTCTGCAAGTTATTTTTATTAGTCATTGATAGCTGCCCTTGATGACAGGCTGGGTGTTTATGTGTGAAATGTCAGGATTCTTTTCTGACACAGACCTTCGGTCGGTACCGGCAGCTGCAGCCAAAAATCCACCAGAGGGCGACTTGTGCCGTGTTAGAGGACTTGGGTTTAGGGCTGGGTTTGGGGTTTTTGAAACATTCTTACTCTTCAAGCAACCAAACTGTAAGGGTTGCATTTCTTTGTCTCTCCTTTTTGCAGAATTTTAAGAAGTTCTGGTATTGTTACTTCTTTTTTTGTGAGAGAGAACCATCTTGGAAACAAATTGGATAAGCAATAAATAGATGACAAACTGTTCCCAAAGAAATTATTTACAAGTATCAACACTAAGGATTAGTGAGATACACAGTTCATGAGATAATGGAGGCGTCTACATATATAAACACAGAAATCAGTGAAAAAAGAATGTGTGTGACCTAAGATTCCTTTTCTTCCTGTTTTTTCTGATTTTTAATTGTTTCTGACCATCTGAGTTTATCTGTTATGGACTTGATGTTGCATTCTAGTAATTTGCTCAAAATCTACTCTAACTTTGTCCCATGTATTTGGTCTTACTGAACTGATGTACATTTACTAAACAAACAAAAAAAGACTCCACTTTTAAGAAGAATTTTTTTTCTCCCACCTGAATCCCATATATTATTTTCCTTCTGTCTTGTAGACAGAAGTGCTTGTAGACAGAAAGTGCTGTCAGTCATGCTTCCTACTCAGTAGTTGCATTCCCAGCAGTTTCAGATGGGATGTGGCAAACCTATTTGTATCTATGTTGCAGCATAGAATCTGATTGTTTCTGCTGTAAGAACAATTCTAAGATTATTTTGGTCTTAATGCTTGGTTGATTTATTAATAAATCAGCAAATTGGATCAGCTGTCCAGAAGTTGTGGATATCATATAGGTTCTGAAATAATGTAATTATTTCAAATGCACGTTGTGTATTCTTTTTCCTTCCATGTGCAGGGAACAGTTGGAAATGGTGATAGATCAACTTAAAGTTAAGCTTCAAGAAGCTCAGCATAATTCACAGATGAATGCATCTGAACTCCAGACATTGCAGTCTGAGCATGACACCCTGCTGGAAAGACACAATAAGATGCTGCAAGAGACTGTTGCAAAAGAAGCAGAACTCCGTGAAAAGTATGGTCTGCTGATGATGGATATTGTATTTTGTTTGAATTTTAAGATCTTAGCGTACAGAAGCCTATAACTGTACTTCACAAAGAAAGGGCATGTTGTTGAGTACGTTAAAGGAATTTTCAAAAGGATTATTTTCTATTTTTCATGAGCTGTCAGAACTTTCCACAATGACAATGAAATAGGAGCTGACTGGGGGGAATTTGAGATTTCTGCAAGCTTTCTACCTCTTAACTATCAGATCTAAAACTTAGCATTTTTTAAGCACATTGACTATTTTCAAGTCTAATGCCCTACACCAGATTTGTGTTGTATTGCTCTACTAAATTTTATGGTTGTTTCCTATTGAAAAAATATAAGATCATTATATGCAAAGCAAGCAAGTTCACTGACAAAATACCCAGTTCTTGTCCGCCAAGTGCCCTTCTTACAGAAAGTACCGTATTTTAAATTTTTGCTTGCCACAGGGTTAATTTGCTGTTTCTTTCAAAATGAATCTGTTTAATTTGTATCACTTCTTTTAAAATCACATGAGTATCTAATACTTGAGCTCCTCAAAAATAGTCTATCATTGTCTTTCTTCTCCATTTAGGGTACAAAGAAGTTCACATTAAGTATTAAGTAGAAATTACAGATTGATATTAGGAACTGTTAATTTCTTGTCACTCTTTGTAAGTTTTATCTGTTCCTGATAGCTACATAATGATTCATTGTAGTCAACCAAATTACGTTCTGCATTTTTCTGGAAACAGCCAATTTCACAGTAGGTTCCCTTTATACCTGAAACTGCTTTTTTCTACTCTGGCTCTGTTTAAGTCTGTATCCTTATAAGGGTAAATCCTGGGCTTAGTTTTTCCATAAATGCATTTGTTTAATTGCTTGTGACTTTATTTATTTATGAAAAGATGTCTGAATTTTTTGTTCTGAAGTAGAAGTCAAGAGTTTATATAGCACAGTGCATTCGTATAATAAGTAACGTGTAACTTTTTCAGTGTTGGATTTTCCCTGTAAAAAGAAGACTTCAAATGAAAAAAAGTTGCACACATAGTCATTTTAAGATAATCATACACATGAAAATTGATAACTGACTCAAACTGTAAAAATTTTGAAATGTAAAACTTAGTGTTTTCCTGCTGGTATCTTACTGTTTGTGTATGCACTGTTTTCAGACTCTGCACAATACAGTCTGAGAACATGGTCATCAAAACAGAGCACGCCCAGGCATTGAGTCAGTTGACAGCCCAGAATGAAGCTCTCCGGAACAGTTTCAGAGATCAGGTCAGGAACCTGCAAGAAGAGCACAGGAAGACTGTAGAGACACTTCAGCAGCAACTCTCCAGAGTAGAAGCTCAGCTCTTCCAGCTCAAGAGTGACCCAAGCACTAGAGGTAACTTCCAGGCAGAATACCAGGTTTTCATGGGTTGATTACAGATCTGTGTACCTCAGTCTGAAGCTAAAACATGCTTACAGCGTTAGATTCTGTAAAAACATCAGCAACTTTTTATGGAAAATCTGCAGCATGCTGTATCAGTCCACAGATATCAAGTCAGGAATGCATCTTTGTTACTATTTAGTTTTGCTACAGAATCCTAATAACGTTCTTGAATACATCCAGAGGAGGTCAACAAAGGTGCTGGAAGGGCTGGAAGGACTATGAGGGGCAGCTGAGGACTCTGGGTCAGTCTAGTTTGGAGAAAAGCAGGCTGAGGGCAACCTCATTGCTGTCTTACAGATTCCTGAGTGGGGAGAGGTGAGGAGGGAAGTGCTGGGCTCTACTCCACGTTTTAAATTTTAGGGCATGTGGGATTGGTTCAGAGCTGCCATGGAAAGGTTCAGACTGGACATTAGAAAGCATTTTCTTGCTGCAAGGGTGGTTATACTCTGGAACAGGTTTCCCATTTAAGTGATTGATGCCCCAAACCTCTTGGTGTTTTAAGAGGCATTTTGACAATGCCCTTGATAATGCTTTAACTTTTGATCAGTGGTCAGGCAGTTGGACTAGATACTTATTGTAGTCACTTCCAACTGGAACTATTCTGTTCTATATTCTGCGTCACTGATAGCTATTCTGCAGTATCTGCATTGTCAGACAGATGGAGAGAAATTGCTTTGTAAATATTTGGTGTTCTTATCGGTTGTCTCAGGTTTTGGAGCATACTGGACATCTGCCTCAAGTATAAAGCTAAAGAAAAGTGTATTGAAAGCTGTTTTAAGAATGTTTGTTATTTGTATACATGCTATTTATTGTACTTGCTATTTGATCCTTCTTCCAATTTAATATTTTACTGTCTTCAATTTCAAGTGCTATTTTTGTATCTGTAAAGTTACTAATCAGGATGTAGTTGGACATTTGCCAAGCAGCAGTAACAGTTTAAGAAGTTGCTCTGTTGTTAGTGAAGTAGAAAGGTCTTGCACTCTGTAATAAAACAGGATTTGCACCTCCCACGGGTGGTTGAAACAAAAGCGAATTCTGTTTTGCATTAGAGATATGTGTTACTCTTACCATAGCTAAAACAGATCTTCATGGAGATGTGAATGAAGGTTTCATAGCCACTGAAATAAAAATTGCCTATCAAGTTTGGTTTTAGAACCAGACTTTAATTGGAATGACCCTTAGGAGGTGAAAGGCTGTGTTTTACTATTATAAATGTTGCATGCATGTCTGGCTTTTTCTTTTTGCTTCACTTTCCCCTGCATTTTGAAGGCTGTTTTATGTACCACTCTCAATATGAGACAGTCCCACCTAGGAAATTGCCCTCCCAATTTCATTCCGTTACGAACATCAGCAAGTATCTTTCAGGTCCAACTATTTCAAATCCGGCAACAAAGAGTTTGAGAGAACGGCGGAACACTGACCTTCCTGTCCTCGATGTGCACACTGTTGCTAGGGAAGAGGGAGAAGGTATGGAAACAACAGACACAGAGTCTGTCTCCTCAGCCAGCACCTATGTTCAATCCTTGGAGCAGCTCCTGAACTCATCAGAAGCAAAGCCTGGTAGGTAGAACATGGTTTTCAGAAATGCTTGCCTCCATGAGTTGTAGAAGTTCATGCCCTCAAAATATTTTAGAGCATTGTGTTTCCCTGCTTTTAGGTGCAATACACAAGTTTAGTCAAGTGCCACTGAGTTTACACTGTCCTGAACTTTCGTAGGAGTTATGTTGTTGAGTAAGGACTAACAGTAGGACATTCCTATAGTTATTTTAGTGATTTAAAGGTGTCATATTTCTGAGCTTTTAAAGGGAAAAGACTGGGTGAGCAAGTCAGTGAATAGTTACAGAAATTTTAGTGTTCTGGATGAGTCTCTACTAGGGGACAATTAAGCGCTGATTTAACCCTGTTAATGAAAGGATAAAATTTCTTTTCATCTTAATGAGGGTTATTAGAACAGTACTTTATTCAGAGGGTTTTTTCTAGGAAGGTGAAATCCAGCATGAAAAAGAATGTTTTAGGAGTCCCCAAAAGCCAGAAAAATAGATGGTAGCATATAATCCTGTTTTAAAAGTCTACAGAACACTTCATGGATAACTGTTGAAAAATCTCCATTTATGGGTAGGAAACAAGGAATTAGTTAAAACCAGGTATCTTGAGGTAATCTGGAACTGTTTTGCCAGTCCTCTTCTAATATGTAAACAAAAATAGATCAGAAAATTCGCATGCAGTGGCACCATTGATGCCTGTTAAGTCTGCGCTCTGACTTTGCATTAATTCTGTTCATAAGAAACTACATTAATCAAGTCCTGATGTTAAATTAGTGTGAAGTAGATGCAAGTGCTTTTTCCTTCTCTTAGTTTTCTTTTCCAATTAATTGCAGAACCATCTCAGTGGCAAGCAGATCTCTCCAAGGATGAACTGATTCAGAAGCTAAACACAACAACTAAGAGTGCTGATCACTTGAATGAATTACTTCGTGAATCAGAAGCAACCAATGCAATCCTAATGGAACAAATAAAGGTTAGCAGACGCACAAGAGATGTGAGGACAGCTCTGATTTCCATTGTCTGTTTCTAAGACCAAATGCCTTTCAGAAAATCCCAGTCTATAAAATTTTGGTGATATAAAACTTAAATTGGGAGGGGCTTTAATTCCACGGGTCTAATTAGTGCTTCCAAAGTCTACTTCGGTTTTTTGGCTTTTTTTTTACCACAGTTTCTAGTTGGGTAGGTGTTGGGGGGCAGTGGGAGAGGAGTGTGGAGGAAAAGCTTCTACAAACCTCAGGAGTTTGGAAGTTTAATGTTTAGTAAAAGGTCTGTACTATTTTCACTTAGATAAAAGCAGTAAATCCCAAGGGAAGCATTGTCTGGTTTCTGTTTCTCTAACCTGTTTTAGCTGTCTTAAGTTAAAAGAAGACACATGAACTAATGTATGAATGAGCTCTGTGAAGATATTTCTGAATCTATTCAGCTTTCTTTTCTAAAATGCTTTTAAATTTACATAATCAGGATTCTGAATTATTTAAATGTTCAACTGCTACTACTCTTTTGTCACTGATATTGTATCTCTATACTTCACAAATTTTATCAAAAAAGGTTATTTTAAATCAGTAATAAGTTATTTCTTACAACATTATCACATATTTAGTTTTCACTGGATTTTTGTCCCAAATATGTTGCTAAACATGCATTATTCTTTTTGAAGCAAGCTGTGCAATTCATTTTTTAGCTCTTCAAAAGACCTTTGTTCAATTACTCATTAAATGAAGCAAGCAGTGTTACATATTTTTTCCCTCATCTGCAGCTTCTCAAGAATGAAATAAGAAGATTGGAAAGAAATCAAGAGAGAGAAAAGTCTGTGGCTAATCTAGAGTACTTGAAGAATGTTCTGTTGCAGTTCATATTTCTGAAATCAGGAAGTGAGAAGGAACGGCTGCTCCCAGTAATAGACACCATGTTGCAGCTCAGCCCTGAAGAGAAGGGGAAGCTGGTTGCAATTGCCCAAGGTAGGTGATGTTTAAAATATTGTCACAAAAAAGGAAAAGGATAGTTCTGTGCTGTCTGTTGTGTAGACCTTTGAGAAAGAACAAAACTTAGTATCATAATGCCAGTAAACTAGTCCTAAAACCATTTTCTCTGTTGGGAAGTTACTATTCAGTTTTCAGTAAACAGAACAAATACCATAAAATTGGCATAAAACATAATTTCTTCTGAAACATTCACATTTTAGGAAGACAATAATAAGTTGAAAAATTTAATGTGCTCATGTTTAGAGTAGAGGTTAAAAATTTTTTGTCAAAATAAAGGTTTAATATAATTTAATTATTTTCTTTGCAATATTCTAAACAGATAACTAAAGTGGTCCTCTCAAGGCAGTACTGCAGATCTAATATTAATTTAAATATAATGCATTTAAAGATATCTTAAAATATGCTCTTCATTGAAGAAATAAAGGGAAGGACATAAAAAGAGTTAGGCATTTGCAAGAAATTAACACAGGATTTCTGCTTCAAATACTCTGAGCATTTGTTCCCTTAAAATGCTTTTAAAGGCATTGTCATTTCTCAATGACAGTAACTGTAGCTTCTTGTATTTGATTATCAACTGGCCTATCTTTATCTTAGAATTAATATAAATAGGAAGCAACACATGTACCTATAAGAACTTAAAACTTGTGAACAAAATCACATTAAAAAGGAAGGGTTGCATTTCGTGATAGACTGTGCATTTGGAAAAATAAGATGTAAGTCAAGTTCATAGCATGCTGATGTTGTTCTGGCCCTCCAATGAAAACTGATGGAATTTTTCTGGAGAATGGTGATAAATTACCTTTTTCAGACATTCTTAAGTAATATTAAGTAAAGAGGACTTGGTGGTGCAACCCATATCTATGTCAGCCCAAGAGTGAGTTCCTTTCTCAGCAAGCTTGAGGACAGCATTTGAAAAAGGATAAAGACAAGGAATGGGGGCAAGGTCATGTAACCAAATGATGTAACGTCTAACATAATATAAAGGATGTTTTTCTTCCTCCTTCAGGTGAAGAAGAGAGTACCTCACGGCCTTCTGGGTGGGCTTCGTACCTCCACAGCTGGTCAGGACTTCGATAAAACAGTGGAAACACTGAATCTTTAAAAACATTCCACAATTGCAAACCTAAGAAATCTTACTGTAGATCTGTTGGTGTTGTAGCATTGAACTACGGGGTTTTATTCTTGTGTGTTATTTTCAGCTTTTTAGGCTCTACTAAGAAAGAAGCCTGCAGTAGCTCTGAAAGGTGGTCCTATGTTATGCTCTGACAGCAGTGAGCTATTTTTCTTGTGAATATTAAAGCTGATAATAAGAACTATGAGAAGTGACTAATTGCAAATAGTTTGGAAACAGAATTTGTCAACCTGTGATAGCTCTTTTGATATCAATTTAAAAGTTTGACCTGATATATTAACTGGAATAACTAGAGTATAGATTTAAAGTATTTAAAAGTGTTTACAGTTGCTTTCACATATCACTGTCAGCTAGCTAATCTATATGGTTAGTGTTATTCTCTGCACATTTAAGAAATTTTAAATTTTTTCCTCTCGTAAGATAATTAAGAAACAGGGCATTTTCTGCTTTAAAGTTGTAGTCTTTCTTAAATTATTTTGCTTTTGCAGAGCATGAAGGCAACGATTCACAAAAAATGTAGAGGATGCAGAAATTGTATGAAATACAGTGCTTGTCACATCTGAGCATGGTACTGTAAAAGAGATTAATGGCATCTATGGAAGCCTTAGGACAGCACTGCAAGACTCAGAGGTCCTGAGTGAGCTGAAGCTTTGTGAGAAAAGGCTTTTTAGTCTGAAGTTAGAAGTTTGTGGAACAGGCTAGGAAGATATGTTCCATTACTGTAATGATGTCTGTAATTAGATGACAAGACTACTCATACTGACTTAGTCATAGTGAGGACACTAAAGAAAGAATCTGAGCCCACAGGTCAGACTCCTTTTCAGAGAGAAGAATGAAGCTTTTGTCAATAGATGCATCTTTTAAATGTTCTAATGATTGAAGATCTTATTCTCTCACTTACCTGTGTGTGTGCACATCGTTTGCACAGATCTTTTGCACAGATGAGATGATCTCTGTTCCAGGTTACTCAACAGAATGTTACAAGTTTTTTCCAAGAAAAATAAATTCTACCATCTCTGCTTCTATTATCAACACAGCACCTTTTTTACCTTCAGTTATCTTCTCCCCTTTACAGTCCATAATGCCTTTCACCATCTTAATTTATTTGTAAGGTTTCAAAAAGCATACACGTGTTTGAATCCTGCTTATGTTTAAACCAGAGTCTTTTTTTCTTTCTCACTCTTATTTTCATGTTCTCTGTGTTGTTTTGCAGAGAGTCTTTCCCTGGTACACATACAAATACTAAATAGGACTCATCCTTTCCTATCTACCTTAGCTCAGGCTCTGAGGAAATGATGCTTTTTCCTTTAATATTGCCTTATTTCAGGCTAAGATTAATCTGAACATACGAACAGCAGAATGGCAGTATGTTGAGAATAAACTGTTCAGTAAGTTTGGTTTTGGTTTAATTTTTTGCTTGTTGTATATATTTCAGTACACAATCAACAAACCCAGCAGGCTTTATTTAGATATTTTAATTCCTTTCCACTGTCTTAGGCACTTCTATTTTCTTCCCCTCCAATATGTATTTTAACTGGAATACTTCATAGTTTTTGCTGCTGGGGAAAACATTCTCTGTGGACTTTCAGAACATGCAACTGATCAACAGTAGTGTGCGGGACAAGTCTTTTAGGTGTCTGTAGTAAACACAAGGCTATGTTTAGGCTTTCTTTGCACTTGCCTTTGGAATTATTTACCTTCTGTTCAGCATTCATGATTTGGACCAGATCTCAGATGTTGGATTCAAACTCCTTATTCAGCTGGATTTGGTTAATGTCACTCAAAAGAATGCCTAAACACAGCAACAGGAGAGATTTGAAATATGTATAAAAATAAGTGGTAGTCATCCTTCAGCTGTGATTTTAACAATGGAAGCACACGAGTAGAAGGGTATGGCTTTGTCTCACTTAGTTCACACTCCGTTTGCAGCTGACCTGATTTAGTCTGCACTATTGCTAAAGAGCTGTGACAAGTTCCTCTTAAAATGCACATATTTCAGAACTGTAAATTATTTAACATTGTAAGCTGTGAATAAAGGTATACAAGTAACATATATCACTGGCTTATGAAATACCAGTTGCCTATTGACTTCTTTCAAGTCTGAGTTGCATGCTCACTGTTGTTAGTAAAACTTGAGTACCGTACTTAATGAATGTAGTGAACAACTTCCATTAATGTATTTTTTTTACAATGAAAGATTGAGGTCTTAATTAATTAAAATTATTTTAATAACTGTTACTAAATTTTTTTCTGATGCTGAGATTGCCAGAATTTACCTATGTGGCAATAAACTGACTGTAAGCAAGTATATCAAAGTTTACAGACACTTGAGTAAATGCCATAGAAGAATGTGAACTTGAAACAGGATTATTTCGCATAGAGAACTTTTTATATGTCATATATTTGCATTTGTAATGTACAACATTGTAGATGTGATTTGCTTTCAAAAAGCAGTTCAAAGTTTTAACTAGTACTGCTGCTTCTTGACATACTGTGGTGCTCTTTTTTGGAAGAGCACTGTGCTGACTTTTTGTTGTCTTTACAGTGCCACATTTATTAGAGTGTTTCACAGAAAATGTCACCCTTGCCCAAAATGTTTATAAGCTTAGGACCAATTTTTATCTTTTAACAGCCCGCCTTTGGCCCAAGCATAAGGAGGGCATAGTAATAGTAATAATAATAATGATTCTGCTGTTACTATGCAGATTATATATTAATTAAAAACCAAAAATGGGAGTGATTCAATGTTCCCAAACCTGCATGCGCACTGTGGCTGAATTTTTAGCTACCTAAGGCTGAGTTAGAAATGGGTTATATGGCTTTCGTTTTCCCTTTACCCAGAAGGGAGACTCATCTGTGCAAGCAAAAAGTGCTCCAACTGAAAGACAGGAAAATCAGAGCTTGTCAGGCTGTTGTACAGGTGTGACCAGTTGAATTGGGTGTTCAGGATAGCCAAAGGGAACCATGTTAGAAACTATACACAAGAGAGTAAAGTTGCTTTTTTTCTTTCATGACCCTCCTTCCCCAAAGTGTAACTCTGAGAATACAGGGTTAGATTATTTTCTAAATTTAAATCCTCCTTCATCTATCTCCCTCCATCCTTTTGCTTTGATAAGAGATGATGCATCATGAAATTGTGGAGGAATGCCTGAAAGCTCTCCTTAGTTTGTACTAAGTGACTTTGAATGCACTGTAAGTATACATGCTTCATTTGTCTTATGCCTTGGCTTCACCCAGTGCATCAATACATCTTAAACTACCTGTTAGTTCTACTATTGTTGGTACTGTGAAAATATCTCCCTTAGAAGCATTGCAAACAGCAGTCACCACTCACAAGCTGAGAAACCAAATGTATGAAGAGAGAAAAATATATTTGTTGTAGTAATTTCAGAATTGCTAGTCTGGATAGATAAGTATTTTGTTTGGAAATAATGTCTTTAATGGCCTTTTCATGTGGCCATCACTTCAATAAAATTCACCTTTACTCAACAGAGTGCCTTTTTTATTCCCTGAATCCCTGTTCTTCCCTGAGAAAATGATACTCAGGTGCAAGGTAGAAAACAAGGACTGTCTATCATTGTATTGAAGAGATTTTATGGATCTGGTATCGTATCCACAGCCTCTACTTTGGAAGACAGCTACAGTGACAGGTTCTTCTGAATGAACAGCAAAGAAATTGGTTTGTTATAGGGTTTTTTAGGAAAAAAAAAATTTTAAAAAAGCTCATATTTTAAATGCCTTCAAATGTATTGCTAGATTGCCACCAGCAATCTGACAATGTTAGACATGAAGGAGGAGGGTTGCAGAAGCTGTTAATGGCCTTATTAGTCAGACCGCACTTAGTGGGTGAGTAGTAACTACCTTATAAATCAGCACTTTGAATTGGACGTTATTACCTCTTCCCTAATATGCAGTGATAAATTTTCTTTATCTGCATAATTATCCTAGTGCAAAGATTACACGCTCAGTGGATGAAGAGGTGCTTGGTTCGATTTAAGCAAGAGTTTAGTGCATTTATTTTCTTGCCAAACATATTTCTTAGACCATGCTTATTACAAATACATGGAGAGGGGATTATAAGCTGTGAAAAGAAGACATAATAAATGGATATAAGGGTCAAAAAAGCCTGAAACTTTCAGTCAACTTCTAACACCTTTCACATAAATGTATATATGCTATGGGGAAGAGAAATAATAATCTGACTACTTTCTAAACAAATTTGACTCAAATTTATCATACATTTGTGAAAGAATGAGAAGATGCATCTCAGATTCAGGAGCTTCCTTCTTTTCTTTCCTGTCCTGTGTTTCTCAGGCTCACTCTGAGTATTCAGGCTGGATTGCATAGTGAAGACAGAATAGTAAAACGAGTATGGAAATAAACATCAGCTACTGCTCCAACAAATCAGCATGCCTTGGTATTGGCAAATAATTTTTTTTCTGCTGTCAGTTAAATGCCTAAAGGCTTCTTAAGAATCCAAGGTAAATGTAATCAGTGTCAAAAACAGTGTGCTCTTTTGGGCATGGGCACAGTCCCAGTCCTCCCACAGAGGCTTTGAAAGTGTTTTAAATTGATAGACATTGGATAGCAGCTGTGTATGAGCATAGGATTTAAGTGGGGTTTATTGTTTCATTGCCTGAAAATCGAAGCTTGTTCTGAGAACACTCAGACTATTTCCGGAGGGGAGGTACGTATTAGCTCTTGGCTCTCTTGCCTTTTGCAGCATGCAGAGCATCTCAAAAATAAAAAGCATAGAAACCATTACAGAGCTCCAGAAAAAGGCTTTTATCCAAATACTGTTTTACTGTTATTACTCCCCTTTGTGGAGTTAAGTTGCTGATGCTCAGCATTACTCTTGCCAAGGGAGAAGGCCAATCATATTGTTTTGGCTTTGGCATCCACATATTTATACAGACTAGTTAATGTTCCTCTCACATCTAGTCAAAGCACTGGCTGAAACCTGCAGCTGTGGCAGGCAGGGTGAAGCTGCCCACCTTTGCAAGTGGACAGATGGGTGGTCCCTCTGCTCCAGGGGCAGAGGGCTGCAGCCTCTGGAACAGGGGTGAGAAGAGCAGATGGTGGTGATAAAAACCCAAAACATTTCCTGTTGTCCACGTGGCAGCTCTGGTCTCTGCCCTGACTACCCACCAGTCTTTCTCTTGGAAACTGGTTAAACCAGTTGATTACAGTGACAGGGGATAGTAGATATCTTGGAGGAAGAGGATTTTCAAAAAATGCAGAAAAGCTAAGGATAGGTTCTGGGAAATAATATGAATTGCAGTACCAAAAAGCCTGAAATAGGAAAATTGCACACTTTCACTAAGAATATGAGAGTAATACCACAATCTCCAGGAGTCTGTTTTTTAAAGTACCTGTTTTGTGGTGCTGCCTTAAGCTTTTTCTTTAGCCTTTACTGTGTCTATACAAGTAATGATCTTGTCATAAAGCAGAAATTTATGCTGCTAAATATGGAATTTTATTGATTTTGCAATTTTGCAGAGGTTTGAGGTTGATCAATAAAAGTTATATCCTTGGTTTTGCACAGTCTCCTTCCCTCTTCCAAGAAAAAATGATACTGAATATACTAGGTGTGTCTAAAATGCATGAAGCAGAAATCTGACTTATTTTATATGGATGTCAGAATGATCACTAAGATGTCTTCTGAACATGCTAAGTATTGTTTTTAATAATAGCAATGTTTTTTAGAGATATCAAATAGTGGCCAAAACTCACTTATTCAATTGATTAGTGGAGTTAATAGTGTTGAGCAAAAATGTCAAACCTAAATAATTTTTCACCTGTTAATTCATTAACAGCTTTGCTAAGACTATTTAGCTGGACACGTCGTGTTCAAAAATTATTCCTATGTACATGGTCAGTTTTCTTCATACTGCTTTAGCTTCATAGCTTTGGAGGTGTGACATGAACACTGGCACAGTTTACAATTTAAATCCATTGATTGTATGAAGGTAAACAACCTTGGGGCTGCTCTGCTAACAGGCTCTCAGAGTCAGAATAGGCTTAGATTGGATATTAGAAAGAAATTCTTTACTGTGAGGGTGGTGAGGCCCTGGAACAGTTGCTCAAGAGGCTGTGGATATCTCATCCCTGGAAGTATTCAAAGCCATGTTGGATGGGGCTTGGAGCAAACTGGTCTCGTGCAGGACATCCCTACTCGTGGCAGGGCATTTGAAACCATGTGATCTTTAAGCTCCCTTAAACCCAAACCATTCTATGAATCTACTATCTGAAGCTGCATGAAGTTCTGGCAGAAAGCAAAAGCTAGAGCAAATGCCACAGTTAGAAGTTACTTACTCCACTTATTCCACTCTGGCAAAATCATAAAATACTTTTTCATTTCCAGAAAAAGAACTTGATGAAAAATGCTGTTATTTGTGATTAGAGACTGGCAGTCATACTCTTTGACCAAGCAGCTGCCTTCTCATCTGTCCCCAACAAGCATTTCTTTCTCATGTCTTCCCCAGGCCTACAATAATGGCCTTGTTCAATGTCAGCAGAGCTGATAATGAATTTAGCTCTGAATAGGTAAAGTCTCTGTGCTGTCTTACTTAAGAGTGACAGAATCATTTAGGTTGGAGAAGACCTCGAAGATCAAAGAGTTCAGCTGTTAAACTGGCACTGCTGAGTCCATGTCACTACAGTGCCCCTGCCAGCTGCACTACAATAAGTTTGGTATTTCAACAGTGACGGAAAATGTAAAGTAGTCTGGAAATAGACCATCAAAAGCATATAACTACTTAAAACTGCATTTTACTCTGGTCTTAAAGGGAGAGACGAGAGGAATTAATTTTGTGATTAATATGCTGGTCTGGAGACATGGAGTCCAAATTCCCTGCTTTGCCACATGCTTCCTTTGTGAATTTAATTTCATCTTCTCTGACTCTATTTCCTGACTTGCCTGCTGGGGATAATGGCACTTCTCTACTTGATGCCAAGTACATTAGCAGCAGAATGTTAAACTTTGTGATGGGTTTGTAAGCAGAAATAAGTAAGCAGATTACCATGTTTTCTTTAAACTGCATAAAAAGAAAATTGTCATAGCCCGCATTATACTGAAATGGAAGGAATGATCTTTTGAGTCTGTGGCGTGTGTTTTGTGAATCCTATTAAATTACTTGCCTAAGTATTCTGGACTGAATTTTACAAGTTAATTAGAATGCTAGCATGCACTAATACTGTGTAATGGACAATTAATAACAATTAAGAATTGTTATTTCTGTTGTAAAGCAAGACAAAACAGAAATTTAAATCAGACCCCAAGGCGCAAACTTGCTGCAAAATGCACAGAGCCTGGGGAGGCACTGTCAAACTGAATTCCGGCCTTTTCTTGGTACAGTGTTTCCAAGAGCTGCTAGTACTTAGTGTTTGGCATTTGTGCGTGTTTGGGGAAGGCTCTCCCACTCTCTATGAGAATGCCTTTGCTACTTTGACTTTATATTGCTAGCAGACTATGCTTTAGGGATTTCATTTTTTAAAGCCCTGGAAACACTACGTGATGCAATTCACTCGCTGTTAAATCCATTAAAGCGCTCTCTAAAGGAAGCACCACAACGGCTGCACTTGTTGGCTGGCACTGCCTGTTAATTATTTCCAGAATTTGCTGTTTTGAAGTTTGCGGCCCTGGTAGTTGCACACCTGCCCGGCCACCTCCCTGCCAATTCAGGCTGTGCTGGTGAGAGTTGCTGCTCTTTAGCAGCCAGGGACAACCACCTCGTACAGCTCCCCAGGAGGATCAGCAATGAGAGAGACCCTGAAATCCTTGCAGACAAGCTGAGGTTAATTAAAGACATTCATGAAGCTGCCTACAAGTCATGGCAGACTGCCCAAAGTAGATTAGAAAAAAACACAAAAGGGTTGTATTACCTTCAACTGGCACAGAATGAGTACTTACTTGTTTAGATGACATAAGGAAGCTTTGCTGATAGACTCATTAAAATGGATGGGTATTTTTGGGTTGGGTTTGGTAGTTTTGTGTTGTTTTTGTGGGTTTTTTTAATTGAGGGGGATGGAGTGATTGGTTTTTCAACATAATCACGCCATTGCTGACGTTGGCGGGCACCTCTGGAGGTCACTTGTCCAACCTCTGCATTCAAGCATGGACGGCTACTTACTGCCAGATTGAGAGGACCATGTCCAGACAGCTATGGAATACCTTCAAGGATGGAGATTCCACAGCCTCCACAGACAACCTCTGCCAGTGTTCAGTCATTCTCACAGCACAGATTTCCCTGAT
Organism: Catharus ustulatus; assembly: GCF_009819885.2. NCBI lineage: Eukaryota > Metazoa > Chordata > Aves > Passeriformes > Turdidae > Catharus > Catharus ustulatus. The sequence goes on from NC_046222.1 coordinate 96,947,999, forward strand.
GTTCAGAGGGAACCTTCTATATTTCAGTTTGTTCCCCCTGCCTCTGTTCATGTCACTGGATTCCACTGAAAAGAGACTGGTTTTGTCCTCCTTGTACCCTCTCTTTTCGATATTTTTGTTAATTGGCAAGATGTCTCTGAGCCTTCTCTTCTTCAAGCTGAGCAGTCCCAGCTCTCTTTCTCTCCTCACAGGACAGGTGCTCTAGTCTCTAAATAAGCTTAGTGGCCATTCGATGGGCTCTTTCCAGTATGTTCACGTCTCTCTCATGCTGGGAAGCCCAGAACTGGAGTCAGCTCTCCAGGTGTGGCTTGACCAACGCTGAGTAAAGGGAAAGGATCACATATCACCCTGGCATATCACCCTTCCCTAGCCAGCTGTACACTTTATTTTCCTCTTAATGTAGAAATGCATTCCCTGTGATGCTGAAGTCTTGCTGTGTTTGATTCCTCATCTTGGCAAGCAAAACTGAACCCTGCCAAGGAGGAAAATAACAAATAAACAAACAAAAATACTACAGACAGTCTGTTTCTACAGCTGTAGTCCTCTCTAGAACCATGCTCCTGGCACAGCCATCAAATACCTTTTGTGCATCATAGTCCCACAAATTCACATTCTTTTTCTGGTTCTGATGGATACCAAAGTAGATGTGCTCCATGTTTAAATTATTCTTTCTGATCTTTGCTCACTCGTCCCTGCCTATGCTGATTTTCACTGGCTTAACATATTCCTTTGAGCTATCTTCTTGGAGCCATATAGATATTTCCTTAATCCTGGCAGGCAAATATTTGCATTTTTCGTTCCAACACACCACTTCCTTGTTCTGATATTAAGGACGGCAATGGGTGGCGATACAGACTGCTCAATAATCCCACCTTTTCTATTATGCGCCTTTCATTCCTCCTTAGGTCTGCCTTTGAAACTTCCCTGGTTTGGAATGAGGTCGCTTTTCTCCAAGTGAAGCAGGAGGTTTGGCCCCAGGTTTGGCAGCGTCGGAGGTAACTTTCTTATGCTTATTTTCTAAACTGCTAAGCCTGAGCCAGGAGCTAGCCTTTCCCTCATGCCATTGCTTATTAATGCTGTTACATGTTAAATAATGTTGATTTAAACCGGACTCTGACTCCAGCAAAATTCACCTAAGCATATTTGGCGCCCCAAGCTGAGGCGACAGCTTTCTCGCTACAAATTATCCTGCACTACCCAGCCACGTGTAGGAAATAGTGAAAATATTTGGAATTGTTTTGACAGCAATTTTCGTTTCTGGAAAAAGAAAAAAGAAAGAAAAAAAAAAAAGCCGAAAAACACGAAACCAGCAGCAGCCACTCCCAGGCACCTATTTCACGTAACCCTGCGGGCCGTTCCGGCCACCGCGTTTCCCGCAGGGCTGACAGAGGAGGCGAACGACTCCTCCCTGCTTCCCAGCGGGAAGCACATGGGGCGGGGGGACCCCAGCTCCTGGCGGTGACCCCCGTCCCTTTCCTGGGCTGGACGGTGGGATCCCATCTCCTGCAGGTCGGATCCCATCTCCCGGCCGTGTACCCCATCTCCCGGCAGTGGGATCCCACCTCCTGCCGGTGGGATCCCCTCTCCCGGCCATGTCCGCCACCTCCCGCCGGTGGGATCCCATCCCACCTCCCGCCGGTGGGATCCCATCCCACCTCCCGCCGGTGGGATCCCATCCCACCTCCCGCCGGTGGGATCCCATCCCACCTCCCGCCGGTGGGATCCCATCCCACCTCCCGGCTGTGTCCCCCATCTCCCAGCGGTGTGTTCCCCCTTTCGCCGCGCGGGGGCGCAGCGGGGGCGCGGCGCGGGCGGAGCGCGCCCCCCGGCGGCGAAAGGCGGAACACACCGGCGGGGCCGCCCAGCGCCATTACCGCGGCCCGGCCAGGCCCCGCCCGCCGCCGGTGGGGAGCGCTCGGCGGGAGCGGCGGCCGCCGGGATGCTGGGGGTGGCGGCGGCCGCGGGAATCAACTGTAACAGGTAGGAGAGGCGCGGGGGCTGCCCGCACCGTCCCGTCCCGCCTCCCTTTGGCGGGCGGCCGCCGAGGGCGGCGCTTTGTCTCGGCCGGGCCGCTGTCACCGGCTGCCGCCCGCCAAACGCGCTGTCCCGCTGCTCCGGGCGCGCCGCCGGGCTCGGGCTGCGGTCCCGCCGGGGGCACGGGGGGCCCGCAGCCGTGCGGGGCGTTCCTGCGGGGACACAGTGAGGCGTCCGTTCCACGGGGAAACTTTTCGCTGTCCCGGGAGCCGTAGCGAGGGGCTCTGCCGGAGCCCCTGCTCCCCGCAGTGCCCTCCCGGGCGTTCGGCGCTCGCACGGAGCGGGCCCCGTGCCCGCGTTAGCGCCGGCGGCAGAAAGAGCCGCGGCTGCCGTGAGCGCGTCCCGGCGCGGCGTGAGCGCGCTCTTATTCAAAGGCGCCCTGTTCTGGACCGGGGGTGGTTGTTTTTAAAGCATCGTACTAAATAACCCCGCGTGTGCATGTGGTGAGATTCCTGATGTTTCATGCATGTCCTGCAATTACCGGGCAGTCCTGTCTTGGAGGCAGGTTAATGGGGTCGGAAAGCAAAGGCTGCTCTGCTCATCGCTCAGCGTTTCAAAGCCTCGCCTTGTGCAGTTGTTTCTTGGGAAGAAATGACCCTAATTAAAGCACTTGGTAAAGTGTTGTGCTAAGATGTCAAAACCTCGAGCTGAGGGAAGGAAAAAGAGTGATTTTTGTAGCTGCCTTGGACTGCAGGTACAGGACAGCTGTTGGCACACAAGCTTTAGCCTGTCTAAAGACTGCCTTATCTTTCCTGCACCAGACATCTCCTGCAGGCTCCTGCAACTCTCCACCATACCTTTGGAGAAAAGCTGTGGCAGTTGCACAGTCAGGCTGAGTTTGGGCTGCGGTGGTGTCATCCTGAGCGAGTGAGCTGGCTCTGCTCCCAGGGTCAGTACCCTGATGTCCTGGGCAGGATCTCACCAGCCTTGACCAGCTTCTGCTCCAGCTGCAGTGCAGCCACATGCTTAGCAAAACATGATACTGTGATTCAGGTGTCCGTATGTATGTGTGTATCTGTTTGTTCTTCGGATGTTCCAACAGCCACTTGCTTTTGTAGCGGATGGTAGATGCTTCCAGGCCAGGATTCTTTCTGCATTCCTGAAAGTGGCCGAGTTGTCAGTATTTGTGCCACCTGGTGAAAGACACTGCGCATAGCTCTGTGTCTTTCAGCCCCGCAGAGGTGCTTCGGCTGAGCCGCCTCTTTGGCCAGGTAAACAGAGCAATTACATATTTGGCATCTGTTCTGCTGAAGTCGTCAGGGAGCGGGCCAGCTGCCCTGCTGGTACATGCCAGGCTATGAACTCAGCTACACCCCTGGCACAGCGAGAAATTTTGGGACAAAGTCAGACTAGAGCCCCCACTTGCAGAAACTTGCAGAGATGAAGTAGCAGGGAGGTTACCTGCAGCAGCAGGCGGCTGGCAGCACATCCAGGGAAACACTGGTGGCAGCACAACCATCCAGAGTACAGCATCCTTTCACAGCAGCAGGAACAGTCATGCTGCCTCCTGGCCAAACAAATCCTCCCATGGTGAGAGTTAGCCTGGAGTCCTGCTGTTGGTGTGCCCTGAAAAAGAACTGTGTGCCCAGTAAAGGCTGGACGTGGGGCCCCTTACCTAAACTGGGTGGCTTCCTCTGTTCCTCTCACCATTCTTCTGGGGTGAATCGTTGTATAGAGAACAAGGGACTGTGCTGTGGTCAGGGAGGTGAAGGTGCTGTGCAGTTCACTGTCACAGAAGCTTGGCTCGAGAGAGCAGAGGGAGGTGCTGACCAGGACAGACAGCTGCTCTGGCAGTGTGGCACAGTGGAGAGAGACTGGAGTCAGATTCTTTGGAAGAACTGTTTCCAAGTTGTCTGGCTGAGGGGGTTTTCTGTAGACTATTCCAGTCCACTGAAGTCAAAACAAAGGGGTAAGGCTCTTAAAATATGCATTTGGATTTTGTAAAATACAAGGAAGGAAAATGAAAAATTGGTATGTTTTCTTGTTTTGATTCTTTGGGTTTAAAAAACCCATAAAAATGTGAATATTTCATTCAAACCTACTTTTTAAACAGAATGTAAAATGATCTCAAAGGCTTCCACAAGGATGTTTTGTATCTTGACTTTTTGGTCTGATTCAGAGAGTTTCAGTTATCTGAATTTTGGTGAAGAAAACAAAAAAGGAAAAAATTATTTGAGTTTTCTCTCCAGATTTCCTACACAGAAAAGCAGCAGACATCTGGTCAGCAGGTATGCATAAGGAAATACTCTTCTTTTTAGCCTTTTTTTTCCTCTGCTCTTTGTTTTATGGAGGCTTTTTGAACTTGAGTCACTCCCATGGCTTTTGTTTTGCAACTAGAGGAACTTGTAGGCTGGTGCTGTCACTTGAACAATCATTACTGAGGCACAGCTTTTTCATTTAGCATCACACTGGGAGATCAGACTGTCTGTCCTGGAAGAGAGGGATTTGGGTAAGAAGGGATGTGCAGAGTCGATGCTGGGTAGTGGTGTGTTGTTCAGGATTGCTTGGTGTGCTGCCTGGGGCTGATAGCTCGTTGTGGCAATGCCTGCTTGCTTTATAAATGTCCTCTGAGTTTTGTGGGCAGCTTTTTCCGCTGGTTGTGCTGAATTCATCGTGACGTGTTATCATTGGAATAATTTTCATATGCGGTTCAGAGAAAAACATTAGCTTCTGCATTCAGAACCATTATTATCTTAAGCTTTTGTAGTTTCCTAGAACAAACTGAGTTTTTCTTTGTAGTAAGAAATACAGACCAGTATGCAGCAAAATACTGGAAAAAGCCAGATCCTCTTTATTCCAAGTATAACTATACTGGAAAAACTAGCACAGACTCATTGGTTTTACAGTTCTTATTCCACTGTAGACTGTGAAGCTGAAAAATGGGGGCACTTCGTGGTGTTACTGGCTTTGATAGGGGATTCTAAATAAGAAGCTAAATGTGGTGCTGCAGTTTGGTCTCAGATGTAGTGCACAGGTCTTTTTCTGAGAACTGGCTCCATACTCCAGTTACTGCAGGAGAACCATTAATGGTCTGCAATATACAGAGGGTGGTTTGCACAGTTAACAAATTCTTTTTCAAGTTGCAGTGAAATATTTATTATTGGAGCACTTAAGGCAAGCTTTTCAGCTCCTGCAATTGTGGCTTCATGCTGTGTGTTAGGTTACACATCCTGATCTGTTTGTGCTTTGTTCTCCTCTAAAGCCCTGTTCTAAAGTTTTTCACTCCATAGCATAATGCAATCTCTTACTACTTTTCAATATAAGGAGGCTTTAATTGTTAGCTGTGCTAGAAGCAACTTGATAGTCAGTAGGGAAATTACTCGTCTTTCTGTGATGGAAGTGCTGGTGACAGGGAAAATGAAACTGACAGTCACGTTTTCATAGGCAAAGCCTTCCCTTGTCTAAGCTATGCATAGTTTGAGCCAAGCAGTGTACGTGGTCTGCTGTTCTTGTGGTGTTAGGATGTGTTACAGAGCACGTCATCCTTAACAGCCTGTGTGGAAGTGCTGGTTTTGTGGCAGAAAGGGTGAAAGGTCCTAATTTAGTCTGACAATTAGGGAAAATGTGGCAAGGGACTGTGCCCTGGGGTTAATATTCTTCTTCAAATTAGGACGCTCCTTTGCAATTATTTCAGCAATTCCCTTCCTGTGGTGTCTAAGTCTCTATGAAAATGCTGACTTCTGTTTTTTAAGCAGACAGAAGCTGGGGGAAAAAAAGTCAGGATACTGTAATTTCCTTGGCTGGTTTTGTGTACCATAGTAACTCTTTATGTCAAACAGTTTGCTGAATTTGTTTCAGCATCTGGAGACTCTCAGCAATACCCAGGATGCCAGAAGCTGATGGTGTGGCTGATGACAAACTATGGACAAAGTTTCAGGCTCCTCTACAGCCCAAAACCATATTTTTGTGCCAAAATGGCATAGCCTGGAGCACCCTAGAGTGCATGAAAAATACCATTACAACATGGTTGGCACCCAGGAGGAGGTCTTATGCTCTGTATTTTTCATATTGGTTGCTTTTCTTTATATGTTAAATAAGAAGTTCTTGAATTCCAGCTCAGATGATCCTTCTTTTCATCACTTTTTGATTTATTAAAAAACCTGACTAGCCACTTCTGTAGAATTCAGTAAGAAGGTGGGTCCTTAGTCACGTGGATTTAGGGTTGTTTCAAATACTGCTTGAATTAAATAGTTTGAAGAACTGAGAACACTCTGGTGGATGGGCTGTTGTCCGAGTAAAACCTAAACTGATGTGAACAGTAGAGTTAAAACCAGGGGAGGTTTATTGCTTGGGTGGGGAATTGATGTGGATCATCTGGGGAGCAAAAGCATTGTAATGACTTTATGAACACATCCTGGGTGGCCAGATCAGCATGGGGTAGCTGCTGTACTCAAAATTAAAAGGATTTTCTGTATTAATATGTTGTTTTATTGTAGTTGGGGCCACTGGGAAAGACCACAGCAAAGCATGCAGTAATGCCAGCAAACATTTGGGAGGCAATGACATGGCAAAGTGGCTTCAGTCCAGACCCCACACTGACGTGCAGCAGCTGTGGGATTGATGTGGGGAGGGGGAACCACACAGAGAATTACTTTCAAATCTACCCTGGGAGGGTAAAAAGATACTTTGCAAGGACTTTTTTTGGGAGTCCTGGCTATCCCCGCTGGGACTGGGTTCTGCCTGGCAGGGGCAGGGGGCTGTCAACCTCCTGCCTTGCAGAACCACAGTCCCCGAGTCCTCACTTGGTGTCTCCTGGCACACTCCACCTTTGATTTGGGAATGAAAAACACGCTTGGCAAGCAGGGGAGCAGGAGGTGCCACCAGCACTGCTGGGGGAAGGTGGCCCCTGCGGATTCAGGGCTGAGTTGGCACAGTGGCCTCTGCTTGCAAAACCCTCTGGTTTTCATGAGGAAATGCTTGCAAATAGGCACGTATTGCTGAGTTTTGCATATGACCACCATGCTCTTCTGAACTGTGTTGGTAGCAGGACTGACTGGTGTTTCATGGCAGAGAGACCAATATTTGTGCTAAGTAACTTACTTTTGTTAGGGTCTGCTGTAAACAGGCCGAGATTCACTTGGCAATGGCTGTCTCCCGGACCCAGCTCTGGCCAGTGTTATGATTCAGGACAGACCATCTATGGGCCATGCCAGGGCAGCTGCTCTTCCCACGGGCACTGATGATTGTGGAGATGTTTTAATTAAGCGTGTGGTTGTGCTACAGCCAGCTGGGGTGACCCACACATTCCTGTCCCCCAACATTTCTCATGCCTGCACCAGGGACTTGAGCCAGCTGAAAACCTATGGTGAGGGAGATTGGTAGAGACATAGATTTAAAACAGAGTTTGATCTTGTGGGTGGCAGCAATGTCCGTGGGAAAGGTGGCAATTCCCATTTTGGCAGAAGTGTGCAGAGAGCAGTGTGAAAAGTGTTGGGGATTTAAAGAAGGGAGGGAGCAGCGTTTGGTGGTTGGGTTGGGTCTGGGGTCTGCTTGTGGCTGCCCTGGGCACGGTGTCAGGATTGGGAGTCCGTGTTCTGTTGCACTGGAAGAGGGATCACCTACCTGCCTGCAGGTTGTTGTGGAAGGATTGCAGAGCAATTTTGCTTTCTGTTGTGGCAAGTGTGCTTGAGTTTACTCTCTCTGCAGCTTGCTGTCCCCTCCTACTGCCCTGCCTGAAGGGAAACCACCCGGCAGTGGTTTTGTCGTAGTACTCATAGAATTGGTTTGCTGAAATTCACCTTCAAAGGATTCAGAGGAAGGAAATCCCATGTCCTTCCCCCGTGACACATAGTTTACGGTTAGAACAGGCACAGAGAATAGTGACACGTCTTGATGCCGGTTTAAATCTACCTGACATTTGTTGGTATGACAAGACTTAATGATCTGGAGATGCCCCTGGGCGTTCTTCACCCATTGCTTTCAGGTCCTAGAGGAACTGGGTGCTGTTTGTACCTGCTCCTACTGTCGGGGGGAAAAAAAATGGAGCAAGATATATTGTGAGTTCTTGCAGGCTGAGTCCTGCCATGCAGAGACAGAGCTGTGGGGAAGCCACAGCACACGTGGCTGCTGGCTTTTTCTCAACCACAGTGCCCTGGAGATCAGGCAGGCTGTGGGAGAGGGGCTTGTTGGGAGGTGTTGATGAGCTTTGCTGGAACTGAAACAAGGACAGGCACTTCTCTAATGAGACATTTCTGTAGCACTTTAAACAACCTAGAAAACGTTTTTTTCTCCTTTCTGTGTTTCCTTTTGTGAGTCTATGCAGTCGCAAAAGAAAGGCAATATTCTGATTATATGAAAAAGGATTTGAAGTGGAGCATTTTAAAGCTGCTGCTGTTAAGAAAAAGCTCACTTTTGAATCTTTGTTCCTTTGTTCACATTTTTTTCCTTTTTGTTAGCCAGTCTCAGGAAATGAGAACATTCTTTTGGCTTTCCGTGCCTGAGTCACATCTTACATATATATCTATCCATATATAAAAATATGTTACAACATCTGGAGATGTTTGTTTCAGAGACTTACTTGTTTTGTATTAGAGTGTCTGAGCTTTAAGTGTTTATATATAGTTGGAGTTTTCCAGAATTTCCCATACTTCTCTGGTTACAAGGTCATGTATACTACTCTCAGAAAAGCAAAGGGAAATGTGCTGATAACCTAGGGAATATACAAATAAGTAAAAGTAAAGCCTTTCAAGAAAGTGAGAATTTGCTGGGTTTTTTTCAAAAATTAAACTATCAAAGCTGTTGTATACCTTGAGTTTCATCCAAACATGTAGTTGTTTAATGTTTGCTAAGTATGTATTTAAAAAAAAAAAAGGTGTGAGGAGGAAAATCAGAAAATACCAGTGGCTTTTCCCTTGTTCTTTTTTCTTTAAAAAAAAAAGGGAAGTATTTAAAAGCTTATTACACCCATCTCTGCTCCTGAGTGGGCTGACACTTGTAGGGCTCTGAGTGCACGGTAGGGTCTCCCTGCCTCCCTCTGTCCTCCCACAAGGGTCACACGGAGATCGTGAGACCGCTCTGAAAGGAAAAACAAAAATCCATTTAGTTTAACCAAAGGCCAAATATTTAACTTTAGTGGGGGAGGTGGTGGGATTTAGGAGAACGAGTAAAATTTCCACCCTTGGTTCTGTAACATAGCTGCACTGAGAATGATGGGAAGCTGGGGATGGTGGGTGCTGGTGGTGTCCTGTGCAGAGAGGGATGCAGGGATGGCAGTGGGGTGTGAGGATTCCCCTAAGGGGCTCCATCTGCCGTCACCACATAATGTCCAGGTGTTCACATCAGTTTCTCCTCCCACAGCTTCCACTGAAATGCCCTTGGATACAAAACCACTCACTAATCAAATATTTAATTGCATCCTGGCCTTCCTGTTAGTTCCTTTGATCTTTCTAGTGGATTATTGTGGACTTTCAAAAGTCTTGTTTGTTGAAATAGTTGTATGAATATGATCCTCAGAGTAGGTGTTATTCAGAAAAGTACTTATCTTTCAGAAAAAACCCCTACCTTCTTTTGCCCCTTTAGTGAACTCATTTGCTATTGTGCATCAAAGAAGTGTGATTTCTGTAATTATATCAGAGAATAGCAGTTTATTGTTAATTGTTTGAAATAATTTAAAGGCCAGTGGGTCTTACTCTTTTGGCTGATCTCCTGCTCATTCAAGCACTGAAGAACTGTTTCAGGTTCACATTAATAAAAAAAAAAAAAGAGTACAAGAAACTCACAGAGCCAGGACATTCTGGGGTGGGAGGGGTGGGGACTTGCAGCCCTGGGATGAATCTTCCTCTGTTGAATTCTCTCACAGTTACAATCTCTCTTTTTTCAAAGTGAAAAGGCTCCCCTTCTCCACCAGCATCCTGTTCATGTGATGTCCCTTCTGAAATGGCTTTGTACAGCCTCACTTAATGCCATGCTGGAAGCTGGATGTCCTCAGGCACTGGCACAAGGCTGTCTGGTCATCCTGTGGAGTTTAGCTTTGGGTGATGGAGAGATGAGGTGTGCCATAGCTTTGCAGTCAGATGAAGTGAAGGAAGAGGGCTGGAATATTGCTGGTGGCTATGCATGGTGTAAGCCTAAAGGTCAAAATTTCCAAACTTTGTCTAAAATTGAAAGCCGCATTTTCCTTATTGTCACATGCAGGATAGGAATTATCAAACTTTGGTCCAGCAGGACCTGGAAAGGATCCAAGGATTTTCAGGAGTGGTGGGGTGGTGACACCCATGTGTCAGGGTGCTCAAGAAAAGGTGGGATGCTCCTTGCTGTCACCTCATATCTGAGGCTAATCACCCTGTAGCTGCTGCTCTTCAGACCCATCTGATCAAGGGGAAGATGTCCTTGCCCAAGGCAGACCTCTCTTCCAACCCAAACCTTTCTATTATCCTCTCCACGGCTTGCATTAAAATCTGCTGCCGGACCAGGCCTTCATTTTGAAAAGTACAGAGCAAATGACGCAAATGAAGTTTTTAGTGTTATGTATTAATAAAGCTGCTTCATTTTGATGTGAGTGAATCTCTCTGTGCTTGTGATTGCTGATGCATTACAAGGGGGAAATAATTTGGACTTCTTGTGTCAAATTGCATCTGAGTCACAAATGTGAAAATCAATATTTTTATCTTTACCATGCAGAGACGGGCTAAGAATACAGTTAAGAGGATCCTTGACATCACCCTTGGGAAAATTACTAGCTCATGATAAAATGGCAAAGGATCCAGGAACAGTAATATTGCATTACTGCTCAGGTTTAATGAGAAATCTTTCTGCTCACCTTGGGCTATTTATTAATTTATGAATAGCTTTGTCAACTTATACTTGAAAGACCCATTCAAGAAGTTTAATGTGATTGTGTGATACCGGTGTCTTTTCAGGGCAGTTTTAGGCAGGACAGATTCCCAATGAAAGCAGGATTACATAATGAGTATTTTGTGTCATCTGAGGTAAAAGTGGTCTAATAATTTTTACCAGATAAATTTTGGTAATGTTTGGCTGTGTAGTGGCTTGATTTCAATAATGGCTTTTCTTTTAAGTCCAATAGCACACAGTTAAAAATGTGCAGCAGTGTTACTTCCATGCATGTACATAAACAAGCACCAGAGTTCAGAGATGGGATGGGGCAGATGCTGGGATCTCAGTCACTGTGTGCCCAGCAGAGCAGCTGGAGCCATCACAGCCATCACTAGGGTGGCTGAAGTGGTGGTGATGTGTGGGAAGTTTTCTGTGGGAAGAAAGGCTCTGTTCTCCCAGAGAGAACTGCACCACTGAAAGCTGTCTTCTAGTGTCCAGCATGAGTAGGCATGAAGAGTGTTGATGGTACAAATGTCAAACAGAGGATTTTTCTCTTCTATATTGTGTAATATTCCTTGCTTGGTTTGCATTGCCAGGTATTTGCTAGTTGTCCCTGCCACAGTGGGAGCAGAATATAGTGAAAAGCTGCTGAGTCCAGATTTTTTAACCTATCATTAATCCTTTGTCATGAAAGCAAATGCAAAATTAGCAGGGCCTTAGTTCCAAATCAAAAGGTTTTTCAAATTTGGAAAGAATAATATATTGCCTCTGTGTTTATGGTTTAACGAGTAATGTTCCTGGGGCTGGTCTTGCAGATGCAAGAAAGGCAGAGTCTACCTGAATTATTTGTAAAGAAATCCATAGTTAAAAAACCAGTTTTCTCTATACCACAGAGATCTCATGGTATAAAGTTCATGTTGATTTAAAGTTTAATAAGGCAAAAGCATTGGTGCTGTCAGTATCCAGTATTTTGTGTTTCAGTGCTGAATTGGTGGTCGAGTGGAAGTGTTGCAAGGGCATTAAGAGAATTGCATTTATTGAAAACTTCTTCCATGCTTTTTTCCTTATGATATTAAGAGAAGTCAAGGAGGACAAGGAGATTGTATTTGTTTCAAGTATTTTTATCTTAAAGTGAACGTTAAAAATGTTTAAAAAGGACATACTTGCTTTTTAGAAATTGATAAACAGTGAAATGTATATAAGTAAAAAAAAATCAAATTAAATTATTTAGTCTGAAGACAATAGAGTCCTGCTCCTGCAAAGCCCTTAAGTTAAATTCCTGAGTTCACTCAGGTCAAGTTATCAGTTTAAATTTTAATTTCCTTGAAGCCAAGGACTCAAGTGCAAAACACATGTTCTCAGTTAGCAGAACCTTGCTCACCCACGTAGTTCGTGGCTTATGTGAGGGTTGAGTGCATCTGTGTTCTGTATTCTCTTTATAAGCTGTTTTGTAATCTACATCTATCTGGCATATAAGATATTTAAACCAACCGCACAGGTAAGAGGAATGGCAGGAGAAAATACAGATTTTTTTTTTTTTTTATGATTCCGCCATAAATTTTTTCCTTAACTCTGTTCATTGTGTACAAGCAAGTATTGCAATAGGGTGTTGTCTCCAAGTTATTATTAGTAATTGCCTGATCAGGCACATAAATAAACACAGGGTGCCCCTTCTGAAGTCTTTCTTCCAAGGCAATAAATGCATCATCAGGAATTAAGATTTCAAAACCTCAGCAGATGACGGTGTGGCACTGAAAGCGCTGTGGCAAGGGGTGCTTTGGTTCTACCTGTTGCCTCCACAAATGGTCATTCGACATTTTTGTCCTGCATGCTGGGACGTTGTACCTGCCCCTTGTTAGGATGCTGCAGAGGAGAAGCTGATGGTGTGGCATGGCACAGCTCAGCCAGGGGAAAAGTCGCAAATGGTTGTTGGATGGGTGATAAAGGTTACAGACCTTCTGCCCTGTCTATCCTCATGGGCTTCGTGCACTGACAAGCAGTTTGCTCCACATAAGTAACAAAGAAGTTGAGGGAAACAAGTAGCAACATCATGGAGTATCCAAACACAAGGCAGTAGTTGGCAGCCTGCATAGAAACATGGGTGTGGGAGCCCTCCTGGCCACCTCACCAGGTGGTAATTCTTCCTCTCCTTTCTTTTCTCAGCACCAGAAGAGTATTTTTCTTACGTACCTTATCATTTTTATTACCTTATTGTGGCATACTACAGTGTTTGATTTCCTCATAGCTCAGGTGTATCCTGTTTCTTTGCTTCTGTAAATAGCACGTTTTCTATGCTAAAGAATGTGTGCTTTTACAGAGGACACACATCTGCAGTGCTTCATCAACCTGAACTGCAACAGTGGCTTTCTCTTCCTCACAGAGCCATGATGCTGTGCTGTGAACCAATTGCACTCGTAAGTTATGTACGGAGGGCGAAGAGAGGAAACTGCTGAAGTCAGGGATTGTTGGCTTATTCAATAGCTCTGAAAAGCCAAATTGAGCTAGCTGGCCAGGATGCTCTGCTGGCTTCATTAGAGCTCTCTGCATAGTTACTGCCTGCATGACCCCTAACTCACAATCAAGTTCCTTTCAAATCTGCAGGGGTGTGTTATTAACTTCAATAGAAATAGATTAATGAAGCTTTGTGACAATTCCTCAAGACTGTATGCATATAAATGGAGAACTCTGCACCAGTTTAATTATCTTCAGCATGTTGTTAGGGTCAAAGAAATGATCATATATTTGACCTCACACTGTTTAATGTTTGTGGCATCATGCTAATTCTAGGGGTTAGTGTGTTAAACTAATAAAATTAAGACAGAAAGTCTTAACCAATTTTCCTCAAAGCCAATTGAAATTCCACTGCCCTTTTTAATGTGGCTTGATTTAGTCTTAAGGGTCCCTAAGTGGAACATCAATGGCCAAATAAGACAAAATACTTGCTAGTACTTGGAAACTAGTTCTGTCAGCTTTGAAACCTTGCAACTTTATCTGAGGTGTAGGGAGGGACAAAGCCATCCCTGTTCTGAATTATTCTTTTCCTTTTCCCCCCTTTTCCCCCCTTTCCCCCCCTTTTCCCCCTCTTTTCCCCCCTTTTCCCCTTTTCTTCACTGTTCTTATGGATGGTGCTGTAAGGTCTGCCTCATAAGAGGACGATATTTTACTAATCTCTTATTTCTCATATTTAAAGAAAAGCAGCTGGTTATTAGACAGATGGGTCCAACATGCCTGGCCAGTGTCACATCCCTGTGCCTATAGACAAATGCCTTCAGCTGAAGTTGTCATTGGATTTGATACCTAGTAAATTCTATTTTGTATACTTTATATCTTGTTTTTATAAATACTGACTACAGCTGTTTCAGCTTTTTTGAAATACAAATGACCTGAATTTAATTTAAAATTTATTGTTGTGATATATATATATATATATATATATATATATATATAAGACCCTGTAGTTTTACTTAAGGCATTTTTCAACAGATCTCTGCAATGCCTTTTTTTGGCTGCAGTTGGGTTTGCATAGTTTGGCAAGTGGCCATGCAAATGTAAATGCGTGAAAGAAAACAAAAATCAGAAGAGCAAAGTGAGTCACCGTCACCACAGGTCTGCTTGCTCATAGGGTCAGAGCCCAAATGATAGTTTGGTTTCAATCTTATGCAGTGGAGTGTTAAGAAGTTGTGTATTAACCCAGTGTACTGTTAACTGGTATCATTTAATTTACATTTTTAGCCCAGTAGCCACTTGGTAGTGGCCCGCATGTTTTTCTTTGGTGCAAACAAAGTGGTTGTGGATGGGTAAGCAAGGAGAAAGTTCCTGTTCGTGGGGGCTTTTGTGAGTCCTCAGTCACACCCCTCAGAGGTGTGAATTTTACTGCGAATTGTGTTCACCAAAGAGAGCTGAGCTCTGGATTGGTGGTGGAGTTACTGCTGCAAGTGGGTAGGGGTTGGAGTGGGTTCGTGTCCATGGAACTGCGGACTGTGGGGCTCCTGGTGGCCTGCCTAAGAGCCAGGCTCTGCCTCTGGCAGAGGCAAGGTCGGGGGTCTCTTGGGGACACATGAATCTGCTGGTGGTATTCTGCACAATTAAAATTTTGGCAAAGTGAGAACACCCATTCAAGAAGAAAAAAAGCAGGGGAGAAGTGCTGTGTCTTGTAACAGTGGTTAGTGAATAAAAGAGCAGCAGGGAGTTCACATTTCTACCTCAGCTTGGTCAAGAGGATTTTAATAACTTACGATGCATCCCACAAGCTGTGGAGCTCTGAATTGCCTGTGGCCAGGCGATTCAATACTGAAGAGGTTAAAGAAGGAAGGTGAATATAACACAATATCTAAGTCACTGAAGTTTCTAAGGTGATTTCTAAGAATTTATGCCACTTTCTCAATGTTTCTTGCCTTGGGTGGCATTATGCAAGTATTTTTCAGTGGCACAGCATATTGGGGTTTAATGGTAAAAACAGTATTTCTATTAATTTGGTATCATCCCCCTCTTCCCTATGAACTAGATTTGTAATGATTTATCCATTAAGTTGCTGAAATCATAGTCTCAGTAAGTGTTGTATATTTCTTTCATTTCTAATTAATTTATGCTGATGAGTTCTGCTAAGTGCTGAGCACTTGGTTGGGCTGCTCAGAGCTAGCTGTTATTATCTCCTTTATAAATGCTTCTGAAGAGGGTAGTTGCAAGGCAATGTTAGTTAAAACAGGTTTGCTGTCCTTGCAAATAAATGTGATATTAAACAGATCATTGGATTACTTTTGCTTTCACAATGCAGCATTCCTGCTGTAGCCCCCCAAAAGTCAAGGGAGTGGGAGAGGGAATGCTTTATTTACAATGGTTGCTAAAAGCTAGTAAAATGAGAAGGATAGTTCTGCTGCAATGAGATTTTTGGAAGGGGCTAGCATTTTTAGATATGTTTTATTCCAGTTAACAGTACTGGCAGATTTCATTTGGCCAATAAGGAACTCTGATTCCTATCCCACTTTGTGAAAGATAAAGATGTTGGTAAGTTTTCAGGGGCACACTGGTAAGTTTAAATGCAGCTCAGGGCTGGACTTACACTTCTGTATGATGCCACTTGGTGGGACAAACATGGTCAGACACAGGCACAAATGATGTCTGTGTTTAATTGGGCAGAGCACACAGCACAGAATTTATGCCAGCTGTTGGAAGATTAAAGGTAACTTCATGGTGGTACGTTTTACAGCAGGACAGGTTGCCTGCCATAATTTTTTAAAAATATCTGGTCAAGGTAGGAAAGTTTCTAGTGGACTGCTACTCAGCATCATCCTGCTGCAGCATGTTTGAACTCATCCAAGAAGCTATGAAGCAGGCTGTGTGTAAACTGGGTCTCTGAACTGTGATTTCAAGGAGATGGCAACTTGCTGAAGGTCAGAGAGCAAACCAGGAATGGTATACAGATTTCGTTGTTGTTTGTTTGGGAAAAAGAAAGCTTAAAAACAAACACACACAACCAGCAAACAAAACAAAGGAAGCCTTTGTCTTCCCAAATGTGTTGCTCTTAAGAACATCAGGAATAAGGTATTCTTGAACTGGAATTTCATCTCCTACCTTATGAGGGAAAAACAGCCCCTATTGTTTCTTAGTGGTATCTGGTTTACAAATCCTTTGTTTTTATACTCTGACTTCCAGGTTGATTGGACTGATTATTCTGTGTTTGGGAAGGTTCCTTTGAGCAGTGGAAGCATACATTAATGACTGGCTGGAAGATAAAGCAGCCTCCTTCCTGAGTAGAGGCTGTTGCTCTGAGCCCAAAAGCAGGGTGTTCTCCTCCAGGTCCTGTCCAGAAGGTGACGGCAGCATAGCACAGTCCCACCAGTAACATTCATCCCTCCCTTTGGGTAGGTATGTGCCATTTGGTATGGCTGGCCTATCTCAATTCCTTGAAATTTAATAAAACTGTGCATTTCTGTTGTGCTTTATCTACATACAAATAACATATTTATTAAGATCTCCCTAGGTGAAAGGAATTCAGTGAAATCCTGTGGCTGTTCTGACAACAAAGAAATTTTATCTCCATTTCTTTCTTCCCTTTTGCCTCTTTCAGTATATAGTTGCTGTTCCATGGTTCCTGGCATTGGCATTTAAAGCTGAGGGCTGATTTAATTTTTATTTTTAATATCTTTTGACATTTGTAGGCTGAAAGTCAGAAAAAGCAGAATTAAAAGGAATTTTGGACCACTTTGACAATTTTTTTTTGAGAAAATCTGATTTAATTTCAAGTTTTAAGAACAGAATAGCTCAGGAGTATTTAAATCCAGATAATTAAAAAGCTGTTTTTCTGTAATGATCCCAAGAAGAGAAGGTACTGGGTTACAAGTCCTATTTTGGGAAACAGTGAGCATCTGAAGCTGTTCTCATTCATGTCAGCAGAAGGTCAGAAACATTTCCGCAAATGTTTTTTTGAAGGTGCTCCCCTGAGTGTCACTTTCATTTCACATACTGTATTGCATATAATACTGGTGTATGCCATCTTCTCTGGCTTTATTACTGTCTTGAATTTATTTACTGGAATTCCTGTGCTTTTTTAAAAGCATTACTCTTAACCACTAATAAATCTGGAACATATTGGGACTTGGTGGTATGTTGAACTTTACAGGATGAAGCTTCATTGTTTCCCATTATGGGCTGTGGCTTCCAAAATACCAATTATGGTAATTTCCTTCCCCTCCCTCCCACCGTCCATCATCTGAAGTCCTCTCTTACTGCATCGGCTTTTTTTACCCAAACTCTTTCTGCCTATTGCTGCTTTTGTCTCCATTTCCTGCTGTGGGTCGAAGATTCCTTGAAAATCCCATCTGAACTGCTTCATCTGCAGTGACTGCAAGAAGTTAAGAAGTTTTAAGTAACTTGAAGTGACACAGAAGAACAGACAGAGGTCCAGCTTGAAAGATAAGATTTGAAATTAGAGTACATGCCTGACATCTTTTACTGAATTCTTGTTTTCACCCTTTTTTGTTGGTGGTGGTTTTCTCTTTTTGTTTCATTTAAGTAGTCAGCATGAGTAGTGTCTTTTCACATTTTTGTAACTGCCTCCCCTTATTTTGAAACTCAAAAATTAGTAATAAATGTGCCCCATAAATCACAGAATTCTTAAGGTTGGAAAGGACCTCTGGAGATCATTTTGTCCAAACCCCCTATGAAGGCAGGGTCAGCAAGAGCAGGTGACAGAGCAATGTGTCCAGGTGGGTTTTGAATGTCTCCTGAGAGGGAGATTCCACAACCTCCTTGGGCAGCCTGTTACAGTGCTCTGCCATCCTCAATGTAAAGAGATTATTTCTCATGTTGAGGTGGAAATTCTTGTGTTTTAAATCTCTAGTTGTCGCAGACACCAGCATTAATTAGTGGGTTTCTTTGGCCCTGTCTGGCCGACTGTCTCTTCCCGAGTTGTGTGATCACAGTCATGGGGAAACTAAAAATGACAAAAACCATCACATTTCACAGCATGGCAGTGATGGGATGGTCTCCAGGGTGAGGCAGGGAGTAGGGCACACAGGAGATGCTGTGGGGATGTGAGGAACTGGACTCCTATGGCTGAGCTTCTGGCTGCTGAGAGTGGTAGACTTGAGCTGTTTTGTTGTTTTTTAAAAATTAAAACTTCCTCTGCATTTTTCCCTCTCTGAATCTGAAGGAACCCAAATTGTTTTTCCTTATGTGCATTCAGATGAAAATGCCTTTCTTCTTATTTTTCTTTCTGTCAATAAAGCTACTGGATTTTTTTTTGGAGTAATATTCAAAGACTTTTTTGCCCCTCAGGCTTATTCTTTATGTTGGACTTATGCCTTGTTTTTCAGTTGCAGATTAGAGCTACCAAAACGGGAGTCTGACAGACAAGCAAACTTCTTAAAATTTTATTTGGTACTTTTAATGCATCAAGATTAGGAATTGTATGTTACTGGCATTATCATGATCTAAAAATAGTAATAAAATAAAGATAGTTTAAAGATGGCACTTTTTTGCTGTTCTGAATGAATTCTGTTACAAGCTGTGTTCAGAATAGCTTGGCATCCTTGCAGGTCTGTATTACTTGGAAAGCAGGAAAGTAAATTTTACTTTCTTTTGGAATATCTACTACAGAGAATTCACTTTTACATTTTGTCAGACACACCATCTGGGGATTTCCATTTCTTCTACTAAGTCTTATGCTCAAATTAGGGTGGTGAGAGTTATTCTGAAAGATGTGCATCAAGCTTTTTTGAGCTTTATGGCAGCACTATTTTCAAATCAGTTCATAAGTTTTGAGTGCCTGTGGAAGTTCCAGGTTAAAGCACATGTCTGTCTAAGACATATTTGCCTTATCTGTTGCCATCATTGATATAAGCATGTAACCTACATAAGGGAATTGATTAAGGAAAAAATAATCATATCATTGTAATAGTAGTTTTATTACTGTTCTTGTTCTTCTAAGTTTGCCTGATTTTCCACACAAATAAAAATGACCTGTACCTTACCTCACTACTAGATGTTGTTGATCTTTTTACGTATTTATATGCTGAGGATTCGATATACTTCATTACTTGATGACTTGCTATGTTTATAGCAGTTAGAAGTAAATAGAAATTGAAATGGGAATGCCCATTGCCAGAGGAAGCATGAATGACATGCCAAAAACCCACTGCAGGTTAGTACCGACTTCAAACCTCTGTTTTTATCTGGCTGTTAAGCATAACCCATGATAGTAATTATTTATCTGAACATGATTGATCTGAACACATATTTAGGTTGCCTTTAGAACCTCTGTGAATGCTCCTTCCTCATGTTCTTTCATGAAGGGTGTGTGTCTACAGAGGCTTTAAAATTACTTTTAAGGAAAAAAAATTCTTCAGAAATACCACACACTCTTGCTCCCAAGAAGCCTTGTGCTGTCTTTCTTTTGGTTATGTTTCCTTTTTTCTTCCTGAGACTGATGCTACCTGAAAGTTGCCCTGGAGTATTTGATGGTGGTACTGCCATAAGAGCCCGTGTGATGGGCCAATACCAGTGAGCAGATGACAGTTGCTGTAACCAGCTCTTCAACTCCTGCAGTCTCCTTGGTGTTGTTGGAACTGCCTGCACATAATTTATAAGAAAATAAATTAACATGTATTGGGGATACGAGCTTAAATTTTTTTTTTATTGATAGAAGTATGCTGTCAAAATAATTTGGAGACCACAGCAGATCTAGCAAGATGGAAAATCAGTTTTCTTTTTTCCCCCTTATTTGCCACCAGATTATGGCCCTGCTAAATTCAGCCCTCTGCAAATACAGCCTCCTCCCAGCTTTCAGACGCTGTGTAATGAGATGAATCCCCCAGGTAATTTGGCTGAATACACCACCACCTCCCCAACAGAAGACACAAATGAAGGGGTCTGGCTGAAAGGGAAGCCTGTTTGCAGCCTGCCTTGCCAGTGCAATTAATTGAAATGTATCCACGTGATCCCTTCCCTTTCATTTGAATGGGAGCTGGCTGGTTTCCCAGTGCAGGCAAAAGAGCTGTTTTCTTCTCCTAAAGTGAAATGCCTATTTCTGATGCTCCATTTACTGAGGCCGGTTAAGGGAAGGAAAGGGGCACTGCTAGCCAGTGGGGTGACTGAGACCAAGGGGCAGCAAGTGTGGTGCCATAATTGTCAGGGCTGGCAGGGTGCAGCAAATGTGGAGATGAGGTGATTTGAGTGGTGTTCCCACTGATCCACCCCACTGTTCCTCCGTGCCTGGATTCCTTCTGTCCTGCCGCTCCTTTTCTCTTAGAGAAATGCTTCCCTGCCCTCCCCAAAAATGAAAATGCAGGAGCCTGCCAAGGTGCTTTGGAGGATGGCCTCTGGTGGGCTGCAGTAGCATGATTTTGCTCCGCATAACAGAGGAACAATCTTCGGGTGAATCTACAATGTCACCCTGCGTGGAGTTGTGAACATGAATACGTCCTAATGGCCACCACAGGAGCACCTAAGTGGGCTGCTGGTGCAAGGAAGTGATTCCCCCTCTTCTGACTGCCTGGTGTAAAAAACTCAGGAAAAGAAGTAGGAAGGGAAGTGGGACAGACAGACAGATGGACATCCCCTGTCTAGCTGTGTCTCCAGCCAGCACTTTCAGATCTGGCTCTTAAATGCCAGAGACCCTCAGCCCAGCCAGCGAACAGAGTGCAAATCCAAAGCTGAGGTGGGATTGTGCTGCTAATGAGGGCTTTGCTTGAGAGCCCTGAAATCCTTTTCTTTTGCTCAAGTTAAACTGCCCCATTTCTTTTTTCTTCATTTTTAACTAAGCAGCCTTTCTGCTAGAGTGTATCTCCAGACTTCCTGTGGTCTGAGGCAAAGATGCAAGTCCAGAGCAGGGTTTGATCCCCTGTGCTGCACTGTCTCTTGCTCCTGAATCTTTGAGAAATGGTGTTGCCTCTGTCCCATCTCCTGAGCTGCGGGCTGAGTTCCACACCACCTTGTCTTACAGGAGTGCTTGAGGACAAGTAGTGTAAGGACCGTGAGCTGCTTGAACACTGTAGAGTCAGATCTGTACATAGCAGGGGGAAGTAGCCAGTGGAGGACTGATAGGTAAAGCAGGTGGTCATCCAGGTAATGACAGACTGCCTTGATACCCCCTTCTTCCTTCCTAAAATAAGCAAAATCAGGTGAAGCTGCCTTGAGGAATACAATTCTGAAATTACAGCATGTCTAATATTCCACAAGTAGAACTGCAAGCAAAAAAAGTGTTGAGGTTAAATTAATTAGTTATAATTTATTATTCAGTACTAAGCAGTAGGGTGATCGAATGTGATTTATAATTAAAGTATTCTTGTTTCCCCTTTATGATTGGTTTTGTTACAGCGAGCAGGATGGAGTAGTACCTCAGTTTATCTTGCAGATAACTTTCCTGCTTTGCTGTAAAGTGTCACTATTTTTCAGGGGGAAAAAAAAGAATAAGATGCTGGTATCAGCTTGGAAGGTTATTGCATAGCTACTGTCACATCAAGCAGAATTAATAGCAAGAGCTTTAAAATATGTACAATATGTGCATTGACTTCCTACAAACTGGCATTCTTCACAGTTCCTGGTAGTAGTTACACCTCAGTTTGTGTTTGTAAGGTCAAGGACAAGATTTTTATGGTGAATAATTACAGGTAAGTTGTTTTGGTTTTATCTTCTGAATGATACATTTTTGCTCCTTACAACAGGGAGCACACACTTGGGCCTCTGTGTTGCTGCACACAATGCTGCGCCTTGCTACTGTGCTGCTGGAAAAGCACCCCTATGGAAAGTCCCTGGATAAGCCTCTTGTGAGGGAAGAGGATAGTGCTGACAAAGGAGGGGAGGGTGTGCAGGAACTGGCAATCCCTCTGGGTGACAGAAGGAGAACTGGGTAATATCACATGGGTGATTTCTGCAGATCATGACCTCACTGCTCTTGACCTAAAGGGGTGGAGTAGTTCTTGAGGTTTACTGCAATGATAGATGAGACAGACTTGGACTGGGAAGGGCTGTCTGAATAAAAGTACTTCAGCCTATTATAACCTTCTGAAAGAAATGTTGCATACATTTCTAGTTGCTTATAAAATTCTTCTGGAGTAGATGAATTCTTATACAAATCTTTACACTGTTCGTTTTCCGTATCTCCCAAAATAGGGGGAAGAAGGGCAGGAGGAGAGCAGCATAGTGGGTGAGTTGGAAGGGTGAATGGTGAGCACAGAAGTTGTCAGTGTCACACATATATGGTAATAATTCTGTTTCTCGAGAAATATGCAAATAGGCCAACCAGTATTGAATAAAAAACTTGAAGGCAGTTTCATGTTGGAACACACATTTCTTCAAACTGGGACCCAGCTAATAGTGTGAAGGAAGTCCAATAATCAAAACACTTATTTGTAGGTGGGGCTTTTGAATTGGGAGAGGCTGCAGACTCCTTCTGAGTCTATGAAGTACTTTGGAGTCTTGTGAGAGATTGTACTGAGAACACTTGAAATTTTAAAAGGTGACTCACTGTATTTTCCCCTCCAAATAATTAAGTTGCTTCACTGAGCTCATCTTCACTGCTCTGGTATGTAATAACTTATTTTTCCCTCTGCTGATGCCTACATTTACTCCTCTAATAGTGTTCTTACATGTAAAACTTCTTTATGAACTTTTTCTTAGTGCCACAATTGATCAGTAATCCAGAATTTCATAGCTGCATGGAGAATTGCCATAGATAACATAATTCTGTGCAGCTTCTTGGTGTGAGCATTGAACAAACCATGCTTGAATGAAATCCAGTCTTTGCCGTCAGTTTTCACTCAGGTTGGGGCAGGCATTTATGGCCCAGCTCTCTCTTCTGCCCTCTGGTCCAGCCCTGGCCGGGTGGGCAAGTCCAGACAGACATTACCTTGACTGATCCTTCATCCAGAGAATCCTGAGTTGGCTCTGGGATTCAAGGACAAAGTTAATGTCTGCTGGTGCTGTGGATGCAGGGCTTCCTCCACAAGCCAAGCCACTACCTGCATTTTCTGAAGGCCGGGAAGCGGGGCAAGCTCTTGCAGTGCCCTGGTGAGACAATGGCAAGCACAAGTTACTTGGTATCATTGCGGGGAGAGGGGGAAAGGAGTCATGACTCCTGATGGGTGAAACAGTGAGTAGCAGAAGGGAGGTGCGACGGAAGGGAAGCACTGTGGCCGGCGGCCGCCAGCTGGCCTTGGGTTGGTGGCAGCACGCCTGGGAGGGGAGATCCCTGGGCCCCTGCCAGCGAGTTTGGGAGGAAAGCAGCTACCGATGGTGTTAGTCAGTATGACTGCTGAGCGCTGTTCAAAGGGCTGGAGCGCTGTTATAAGGACGGGTTGGGCGTTATCTCATTTCCTCTTTCACATAACCCCAGGGAGAAGGGAGAACATTAATGAAACCCTGGAGCTGAATGGAGCCAGATCTAGGCTGAAATGTTTAAAGAATTTCTCACAAGAGATTTGTCTTTTTGGTCCTTTTGTACTATTCCACAGGCATAACCTTCCTGGTTGTGTGTTGTTTATTTTCCCTTGGCTGCCACTGTTCCTGTTTAATCCTTAAAGATAATAATATACATTAGTAATGGTCAGGAAGAATGCTTTTCATAACATTAATGTCAAACATAGTGTGATACAATTTCTCTAATATTTTGGCTTAATACTGTGCACACTGTGCCAGCAGTAGTACTGGCTGATTCAGAGACTGCTGTTAGGCCTATTAGGGATACTTTTTAGGAGCTTGCGTAGGAGGTCCCATAAGACATCCAAAAGATTGACCACAGTATTTATATTTGAAAATGGTGGCAAAAACAGGCTGCTGGAGAATTGAGCTCAGTCAGCCTAACTTTGAACCCTAGCAAGTCATGAGTGCAACTAACAGTCAATATATAAGCACTTACTTACAGCATTAAAAGAGCCACGTGGATTTCTAAGAACAGATAGTTTCAAAGCAGCCAATTTTCCAGGTCTGGCAGAGGAGCATGCCTTATAAACAGAAAGGAGGAAATAAATGAGGTATATCAGCTGATGCTGTCTCACACAAAATTTCATGAGCAAACAAGAGAAAGAGGATTTAGAATTTGAGTAATAGTGATTGACTTTGTTGGAGTACAAGCCTTGCAAATTCTCTTCTGTGTATCCGCTTGTCCACTCTTACCACTTTTGTTGTTGCGGACCTTTCACATAAGTGCTGCTGCTACCTCCTCCTGTTCCTTCATCATCCCCTTGCAAGGCGTATTGGCTTGGACTAAGTGTTTGGTTTGGGAAGGGATGTGTGCAGCTGTATGAAAAGAAGCATTTGGACAGGAATTGATGTTTTGACACAGAGCCACCAACAGGACCCTCCTAAACAGAACCTGTCTGATTGCAGCTTGCAGGAATTCTCTCACTTGCATTTAATAACTTGATTAGTGACTCAGATGCTGCAGCTAAAAGTTGGCTTACGAAGTTTGTGGACACCCTTGATTTGGAGGAGCCTTTAGGGATACAGGAGTTGAATTATAAATGACCTTGGCAGTCTGAAAAGAGGCACCACAATAAAGAAGTGGAAATTGCATGAAGAGAAATGAAAAGAGTGGTACTCACAAAAGAGAATTCAAATGACCATGGCCTGTGCCATTTGGAGGATTGTTAAAATGCCTTATCATGTTTTATGATGTGCCTGCAGAGAAAAACAGATCTTATTTTGGAAACACTGTGCATTCAATATACAGAAAGGTCGACCTAGATTATTTTGAAGAGACTCTATTTATTACGGGAAAAGCCTGAGAGTCATTGTCCTGCCAGAGGAGGATAACAGAGAGGCCTTGTTAAAGCAACACAGCACTTGAAGATTTGAAATGAACTGGCTGGTGCATGCTTCTTTACTGAAACCTAGGAACAGGGTTGTATCCATGGATGGCAAACCTATTTTGATGGTATTTTAGTGCATCTGTAGTCTCTGTAAGTGAAACAGAAGGGATATGATAGCCCTTTCCAGGAATTAAAACCAGTTTTTTTGTCTAAAGCAGCATTTCCTCCTCCAGTGTGCTCACATCGTAAAGAAGACAGGTGCAGTGACATTGGTAGTTGAAGTCAGAGATCCTGAAATGGGACTCATGCCCTGACATACCTTTGGTGACTGTCAATTTGGCCCATGGCTGTGCTGTCCATGCAACAAGGTGTGTGCATCTCCCTGCACATCAGGATGCAGCTGCAAGGAACTATCCAGTTGTGCTGGGCATTATGTAACCATTCTGTTAGTCTTACCCTGTCACGAGCACTGCGGAGGAGGAGGCTGGCAGAATGGCAGGTATATTGTCTAACTTCTTAACAGCAGTAGTCTTGTGGAAGCCTTTCTACTGTTATTCGTAGGTATTTTAGAGGAGGGGAAGCTTTTGACAACTCCCAACATCAATCTGATCAGCTGCTTCAACTCCAGTTCTGTAGTGCCAGGTGTGCCGTCTGCTCGTGGCCAGCACTTGGGGCCCTGCAGTCTGCTCTTGCATCAGTCAGCTCTGCCACTGCCACTGGCCCCAGGAGAGGACACTTGGTGAGGAGTGCAGGTCTGTTGGTGAATCTGGTGTTTCCCATCACTTCCTAACAAGAAGTCCTCAAATGAGCAGTGTGCTTCATCCTAGGGCATTGCTCCAGGCCTGGCTCAGGTATAGCAGTAACCCTTTTGAAAAAGTGTTTAAATATTGCAGTGAGTTCAAGAGAAGACAAATGGCTGTCTGTCCTCTCATCAGTTGAGAGCAGACTATTTTAATTTGTGCCGTTTCATAGAACCAGAGAATTTGGGGTGGAAGGGACATTTAGAAGCCATCTAGTCCAATGTCCCTGCAATGAGCAAGGGCATCTTCACCTCCATTGGATTGCTGAGAGCCCATCAGACCCAGGGTTGGGTCAGCTACCTGCCCTATGGGCAACCCATTCCAGCATTTCACCACCATCGTAGTGAAAAAATTCTTATTTGAACGGCTGCAATTGTGACTTTTTTACCTGAACTTGAGTCAGTCTGGCTTGGAAGTCCAGCTCTGATTTATGTAGGTTTGCTGACTTTTTAACTGAACTTGAGTCAGCCTGGCTTGGAGGTCCAGCTCTGATTTGCATAGTTTTGCTGTTAGCATTTGGTGGCCTGGGCTCTGCTTTGAACGGCAGCTGTGATGACACTGACAGGGAAGACTGCGAGGGGAGCCCCAGGGGCGTTTTGGGTTGTTTTCCGCGTGTTTTGAGCAGCCTTTCCACCCTGGCGGTGTGGGTTGGGTAGGGAGGGCGCTGCGGGCTCCTTCGCGGGCCGGAGACGTGCGGAGAGGCGGCCGGGCCGGGCTGCGGCTCTCGGGCTCCGCCCGCCGGTGCGAGCGCGGCCGGGCCGGGCCGGGCCGGGCCGCCTCAGGGCGCGGGGTCTGGGCACGGCCCCCGGGGCGGGGGCGCTGCAGCCGCGGGCTCCCGGAACACGATGAGGGAACGTCTCGTTTCTGCTGAGCTGGAGGGATACTTCTGCATCTTCCGCCCTTGTGTTGTGTATGGCTCCTTTGCCCTAAAGCAGCTGCATTCACTAACCCAGCCCCCCAAACCTTGCCTTCTCCCGTTTTGGTGGCTAGGAGAGCTCTTGGGAGAGGAAGACATGGGCTAAAGCTGCTTGCAGCTGGGGTGAAGGTGAGGGAGGAAGGAGTGTATGGGGAGGGGGAAGGAGAAAAAAGGAACTTGGCGGTGAGCTCCTAGGTCAGTTCAGCCATCTCTCGTATACACCCTCGGCAAACTGGAACAGCTGAGGCATGAGTACATATTTCCTTCTGCTTGTTTTGCCCCGGAGAGGGTGATTTCAGGGTGTGATGAGGCAGACAGCTGCAGGGTGTGACTGTCTGGCTTCTCCACCAGCTCCTGGCAGTGCAGGCACCTCAAAGGTCTCCTTGCAGAGGGTGGCTCTTATTGCCTGAAGCAGAGACGGACACTGACTTGTCCAGAAGCTGCAGTATTGAGCATCCTGGAGCTGCTCTGGGGATTTGGTTTTACCTGTGTTCTGTGGTTCTTGTTCATGTTGGCCTGCTAGAGGAGCAAAGAAGAATACTCTGCATCTGTGGAAACGTGGATATGAACCAGCAGTTCCCTTCCCTAGTTAATTTTTCCTTGTAGATTAACTTTTTGGTCTAATTCTACACCTAATGCAGGTCCAGCCCTCTCTCTGTTACCTCAGGAGCTTCATGATGACTGCAGATCCACATCTGCTGACCCCTTTTGCAGGAAGCCCTGGTGCCAGGAGCAGCTGATGGGTTTGGCTGAACCGTGTGACTTTGTCTAGTGCTATTTGTGTGACTCTGCCCTGCACTTCCCATCAGGCCTGATCTGGGCAACCACAAACTGCAACTATCTGTCAGTGCCTATGAGCATAGTCCCCCTGGGGATGGGCTTGTTCTGCTCTCATTGACCATAATTTTGTTCATGGGTCTTTTGGAAAACAAGTTGGTGATAAAGGAGCCAACTATTGTGTTGTGAACAAAACTGAAAAGTTTGGTTTAGCTGGTTAATGAATTGCTCAACATGCTTTAAAATGTTAATTGAGGAGTTAATACTTGTTTTGCTAGTTCCTTTTTAACGGATGCTTATTCACATTAACCATGAAATGTTGCAGCTTTTACAGTTATCATGAATCAACAAACTGTCCTTGCCTTTTTATAAATGCGGAACTGCTGGCATATGAGTAATGTATTAAATAATATGAATTGAAGTAGCAACCAAGGCCTCTCATTTTGTATAACTGTTGTGTTGTGATTTTCTTCATCCTCAAGAATAAAATGCTGTTACCTTGATGTTTGGCACATTGTTTTGAGAGACAAAGCTGTAGTGCATTCTTTCACCTAGGAGGGTAACTGTCCAGTGATAAGTTTAATGAAACTTTACTGCCGCTTTTGTACTTGAAGGGTCTTTGCAGGAAGAGATAAGAAGTTCAAATGAGGAAGCACTGTGTGACAGTATGGGAAACAGCAGCTTGGAAAGATAACTTACGTTGTTAATTTGTCCACAGAAAAGGGTTAGTGATAACGTTAAGTGGCCTGAAGACAGAAATAGGAGCAAGAAACAGAATGCAGAGACATGGTGAAGGAAAAGCAAAATGAGGCTCTGTTGGTATGGCATGGCATTGTTTTGTGTATATGGTGAAAGCAGGTTGTAACAAAACTTCCCTGTCTGACCATTTGGGAGGGCACACTGGCAGTCAGGGGACCAAAGCCTGAAGCTCTGTACTTCCCTACAGAGATGGGGACAAGTTCTGCCTGCAGCATGTCCTGCATGTCCCCTGCAGAGATCAGGTTGTGGCCTCATCTCTTTGTCACCGATGGAGAGCAAGGTTTCAGGCTCTGCTTGTTACAGATCTATCTAACAACTAGCAGGGAAACGTTGATTTTAAGGGTATTCCTGCTTTAACCTGCAAAGGATTGCCTGAGGCCTTTGAAGTGTGCGAGGGATTCAGATTGCTTTAGGAAAACTGAGTTTGAATCTCTGTCCGTATAAGAGAGACCTAACTCTTGTTTGTCGGGGCAGGTGGACCACCCTAACCTGCTCTGTGAGATGGTTTTTTTTGTTCCCAGCTAGTCCTTGTCCTGAGGTGGTCAGAGATGGCAGTGGCCTTGCAGTGTGTGACACTGTCTGCCTTCACCTCAGAGAAGAAAATCAGAGGGTATTCCTCTTTCTCAGCAGGGGCGGAGGTGGGGAGTTGTGGTCTTCCCACTCCACATAGCACTGACAAGATGCTTGTGGTAGGTTGAAGTGGCCCTGCTTGACTCCTTACTGCTCATCAGTGATTCCAGGGGTTGCTCTTCCCATAAAAGGACCTGGAATGCTGTCCTGCTGTTCTTACGGTTTTGTACTTCTGTGCCATACACCGATGGTATAATGAAAACTTTAGCCTTTCATATGAGGTGGAAGGTTTGCTTCCTTCTCTGTCCTTGGTGGTTTTGAGATGGAGAATTGGCATAACACAATTTGTGGAACTGCACTGTGAATTTTGGTAGATTTATCCTCTTCTTTACAGCATTGGGTTTTTACAGGGTTAAAGAAGGAAGTGGTTTACTGGGTTACTTCATTTTTTAAATTTTTTTTTTTTTTGTTATCACAACTACCAGTCATAACCACAGGGAAAACATACAAACAGTGGGCATTTGATGTGAAGCTTTATATGGGAAAGGCTGCTCATTGTGAATGTGCTGCCAGCGAGGCTACAGACTGACAGTAAGTGTCCACCTGGTCACTGGGGCTGAGGGTCTGGCTGAGGCATCTGCTGGAGTGCACGTTGTGCTGCCTTGTGAGCCGACAGCCTGGCTGTGAATTGTATGGGCTTTTAGCCATTCACAGGGAAATTCTTGGGAGCAGGAGCCATGCATGGGAATGGTGATAAATATAGTTAGGAAGAGGACGAATAATAGTTTTACTTGCTGGGTTTTATTACTGCTAACAGCAAGCAGCACGGTAACAGAGCTTTTAGCAAAGTCCTTTGTTGTTCTGGAAATGCACAGAGATAATCTGGTATTTCCAGTAGTTTTTTATCCATTGCTCACTGGGAGTGTTTTTAGGAACACTATTTTGTCCCCACCCAGAACAGAGGATTCATGGTCAGTTTGAAGATACATCATTGCTGATGAGTTTTCTGCTAGCTGAGGAAGAGACAGTGCGACAGAAGTAATTGAACCCAAAACTGTAATTCCAGTGGAAGGAAAAGGTTTGTCCCACTTGTTACAGAAATTGTGTCACTTCTGATGTGGTTGTGTTCAGGAGTCAGGAACTTTGCTAGTGAAGCAAAGCTTTTATGGTAGGGCAGCTGTGCATTTTTGGTTTAAGGTTTTTGCTCTAATTTAAGAATCTTAGGTATTTTTTTTCATGTGCTTTAAAATATTATGAAAAGTCCATGTGAGATCATATTTTTGTGTTTTATGCTGAATCCAAATGTAATTTTTGCAGCATTAAGGGAAGGGGGAATGGCTTTTTAATTTTACATCATCCTGAATGTCCAGGTTGAATTACTTTAATTTCTTTTGCACTGTGGTTTATTTCCCCAGTATGGATTTTTGTGCTCTGATATGAATGACAAGTTTTAATAATTTCGACGCCAAAGCGGAAATACTTAAAAATTAAGACTTTTTTGAGTCACTAAAAATTGCACCTTGCCTTTGATTTTTAAGTATTTTCACACATATTCAGTTTCATTCTTTGTAGACACCTGATTTTCTTTCTTTAGAGAATATGTTCATTTTTATATACAATAAACCATCATACTACAGATTTCTGAGCATTTGAAGGTGATAATCTCTAGGGCCCCACCATTTTCTACCTTTCTTGGAAATGCTGGTCAGAGTACAGAACCACTTTTCAGTATGTCTGACCTGTGCTGTCTCAAGTGTTTTCTCTGTGCCCTTACTGCCTCCTCCCCTTTCCTCTGTTATGTGTTTTCCCTGCCTTGGTTTTTTGGGCAGTAGAGGCTGTGTGAGGTGGCTTAGTGTTTACAGATGTAGAGTCAGGATCATTGCTTCTTCTGGGCTGCTAAATTGACCATCCATCCCTCCCCATACAACCAGAAGCATTCAAAGGCTCTGGTGCCCTCTTGAGAGCTCAGGGTTGGATTGTCCTTCTAAAACACCAGCCCTTGGAGCTGTAAAGTAGTGTCACCTCCTGCTTTCGTGGTTGTTTTTGTTTGTATGCCAGGAGGTGGTGGTACCTTCAGGCCACGTGCATGTTGTCAGTGTTAGCAGCACCTGTTCCATTGTTCTCAAGGGGACTGTACTGTCCTCTCTCCTTGGCATTTCATTTCAATGTAAGGAGACAAAACTTTGGTGAGAAGTTGTAATGGAACATTAGTCATTTGCAAAGTGTCTCTCAAACAGGAGAGTAATTGCTGGTAGTCACTAGAGAAAGCAGTTTATAGGCTGCTGTAGTTTTGTTTTCATTTATTTAACCCCAATGAGTGATGTTTGGAGGAAAATTAAGATCCCTAGTAGTTCCATTCCTTTGTTGAAAGGGAAAGTCAGTTTGGGACCTGTTTTGAGATGTCCCAACTAGCTCTCCACCCAAACCAGACCTCAGCAATTGCCCATCTGATATCTCTCAGCCAGCTTTTCTGCAACCCTGGAAGGGCTTGCTGGCTTTTGGGACACAAACCCGACTGCCAGAGCAGGTAATTCCTTGGGGTGCCTGGGTCAGCAGCTCTCTGGGCAGTTTCCTGTTTCATTCTAGATCTGCTTATCTGCTTTTTTTTTTTTTTTTTTTTTTTTTTTTTTTTTTTTTTAACTTGGAGATTTCTTCAGTCTTTTGTAGCATCTACTGGGGAACTTCTAACCACCCAATAAGCCAGCTGGCACTTGGGACATTTTGCCCTCATTTCTAGAGGCAATTCATCCCATCATAATAGAATAAAGTAAACCTTCTGGACATACCTACAGTAGCAGAGTGCAAGTAGAAGTAAACTTTTTTTAAAGATAAGAATTTTCAGCTTAGGATCTTAGGAAACTCTCACTCTCTTTTTTGGTGTGGGGTCTTTTTTAATGTTACCCCATCATTTACAGGGTCCATATGAGTAATTGTACCTATCTTAAAGCATCAGCTGTTTGCCAGCTTGTTTGTCACTCCTATTTTTTAAGAGGCTTATGTACAAATGGGAGGACAAAACTGATTCATGCTGTGTCACGCTTTCTTCTTTGCACACCTACTCATGCATGGATCATCTGCTGATTAACAGCATACATTTCTGACTATAATGCCAACCTGCGTCTTCACCTGCTGGTCTCTCATTCATCTCTGCTCTCAGCTTGGCCCTGCTCTGAATGACTAAAGTATGTGTGGGTTAGTTAATCTGTACCTCCCTCTGGCTGTAGGAGGAAATACTGGCACGAGAAACAAGGCAGTATTTTCCCAGTAGAGGGAGGTATTGTAAAACTCAGCCCAAGTAGCTTTCTGCTTTCTGGAGAAAAGTGTGCTTTTTGCAGGGTTTTTTCTCTGTTGAATTTAAGAATTCATGGAGCAGCATGTGCAGAGAAGTTGGAAAAGGAAAGCAAAATACCTTGCTCCACGTTCAGGCAGACAGAAGATTTTCCCTTTTTTTTTTAGTATTATTATTGGAATAGAGTATGTGGAATGAGAGCAGGGATCTCTGTTATGCTTCACCAAAACCTTGTGGGCCACCAGCCATAGGTGGAGATGCCTTTGGTACTGCCAGCATGAGAAAGGATCCCTGTTCTCACCACAACAACCCTGGCTTCTCTTTTTCCCATCAAATCCCAGAGGACTTCAGTGTGTTGAGTGCATCACTGCTCTAAAGTGTTGAGCACGCCATAGAATCATAGAATGGTTTGGGTTGGGAGGGACCTTAAAGAGCATCTAGCTTGAACCCCTCTCCCCCTTCCCCCACAGTGGACCAGTACACCTTGCACTAGACCAGGTTGAAGCCATCATGTAGGTTTTTACTTTACATTGTAAGGCAGGGACAGGCATTAGTAGATGAGGTTTAACAAAAGCTAGTAACTACTGTTAAATTGCAACAATCCCACTTGGTCAGCTGGAGCATGGAAAAAAATCCAAAACTCTGCTTTGGAGTGTGACATAGATCAAGTGCCTTAGCCTAATCCACAGATTAAATTTGCATGCTTCAGGATTGATTTATTACTAAGTGGAACATGGGAAGAAACATCAAAATGGATGTTGGAGTGACATTAGACAAGGAAGGAAACATGTAATTAATTATTTAACTCCTTGAATCAACAGTTTAGGCTCCCATGAAGCTTTGAAATTTTTGTTTCAAGGTGTGTGTCCTTGCATTTGTGCTTGGTATCCTCTCTGTGCATTTCATTTTATCAGTGCCTGTTCCACAGTGGGTACACAGTGTGGTACACTATTCCTTGACACCCAGACCCGTCTGTAGGGATTCATTCTGCAGCTCCAGAGAGGTGTGGAGCTTTGTTGGCACTGGCATATCATTTGGATGCTTCAGAGATTCTTGCAGAACTGCCAGAAGGGTTATTGCCACCTTCCATAATTTTCTGCAGTGAGTCCTTTGCTGATGTGTAAGTCTTTTCCTTCACTTTAAAGTACTTTCTTCCAAAGCTTGCAAGAAATAGTAGGAAATGATCACTCTTGTACACATTCTTCTGGAAACTGATTCCAGTGATAAGCTGGGTGAGTGATGAGGAGATGGAGGACCGTGCTCCCCTTTGAGCATGCAGCCACCTTCTAACTGTGAGCACACTACAGGCATTCCTACAGTGTTCTCAGAACACTCTTCTGATTATTGTTTTTACTGAAACATGAAAACAGTTTTTTGATTTGAAAATCTTCAACTAAATTTAATTGAAATTAGGTAATTTTTTCGAACTGAAAAAAACTGAAAAAACTGAACATGCCACTAGAGGGAATAAAAGATGACACACATCAACTTTGTTTTGTGGAATAAGAGACCTAAAACTTCATCTTTTCTGGTTTCTATAGTTGGTGTATATTCTCTATAAATACAGGCTTGTGAAGAAGTGTCCTGAATTTGAAGCACTTGACATTTAACGTTATTCCTAAATTCAGTTACATGTTTTCTAGCATCATGAATTGCTGTTCACATCCTTTTAATGTAGTATAAAGTAACCAGGCATAACCTGTCTATCTTAAAAGATTTTTAAACTGGAAAACTCTGCTGAACACCTAGAGTCACCAGAACAGCATTACTTTCACAGAAATTTAAGGCAGAGCACTGGAGGCCTGGAATATTAAGATAAATGCTCTGTAGGACTACAGTGAAAACTCAACCGTGAGCCTTGTCCCACATAACAAAAAGTTATTTACTGCTTGTAATAAATACTTTGCATAAATATGCATAAATGCATACTTTCTGTCTCAGTTCCACCTTGTGCTGGTTACACATGGGGGAATATTTTCCTCTAGTGAAATATAGGTACCACCATGGTTATCCATCAGGTCACAGTAGCAATGTTGGCTTTCTCTGGGGGCAGGAGGATGGTCAGTTGCATGAGGGAAGAGTCACACACTGGAAAATGAAGAATAAACCTCCAAAGTACAGGATATACAAGAAGGCTGTGCATTACTGGTAATGAGAAAAGCTGTGGTAACTTGGCTGGTCCTCAAAAATTCTAATGGAATGTGAAAGGTCCAAGTGGCCCCATCCCACATGAGAAGAATGTAATCTCTCAAAAAAAGGAATTATAAACAGCAGATAGGAGCTGGAAGGTAAAAAGGGGTGTGGGGAGCAAGAGGTACTCGCTGGGGAAGCTCTTCTTGGAGAGCCAGGTCTATCCAAATTGCTTTGTGGAAGCATTTAAGTGAGTTAGTAGAGAAATAACATTTGTGTTCTGCAATGTCTCTGCAAAAAATACCCTTATAATTTGTATTTGATACTCAGAACCTAAAAGTTGACTGTTTGGGTAAATTCAGATTTGAAACCTCGTCTCCTATGAGGATTGATGGGCAATCCCACAGGGCAGAATATCAGTCCAGTTTGCATTTCTTCTTGTAGAAAGCTTTTAGCTTGTTCTGAAGCTCCCCAGGAAAATGTTTTCCATATCAGCATAGATCCCTTTTGGAGTTTGCTTAAGAGGCCTGTGAAATGGAGCTGAGTCCCTGATCTTATTTTAGAAACCTTACCATCTTGCTCTCCTTTATATTTAGGTGGATTTGTTCTGTATAGCAACTCATTTTTGTGTCTGGACTTGCTGTATTCCTTTAATTTGCATACTCTGTCTTGGTGCAGCTCTGGTTTCCAAGGACATTTGAGTAAAAGTTGTTGCCCAAGCATAGCAGCTGCTCATGCAAATAAATAAAAGTTTAATGAAGTGATGTGTTTCAGACTAATGCAACGTGCATGAGCAAAGTGGGTGAAGAATTGTCCTTTAATTTTTTATTGGCTTGTGTCGTGTTTAATACAAAAGTATTCTGTATATGCTCAACAGATGGCTACTGTAGTGAATAAGAATCTATGAACAAATTAATAGGTAATAGTTCAATTCCAATAGTTTACAAAGAGTGTACTCATCACTTTTTAGATTATTATCTAAAATTGATTATTTGGACAAAAATAAGTCATTTGTACATAGATATTTAAAGCAGAGTATAAACTGTTGGTATGTATAAAAGCTGCTGTGCCATGAACATCTGTCATCTGCCATTCTGAAGCTCCACTCATAAACAGCATTAACTTTTCATTGGGTCGCTGATTGACTGACTGCAGGGAATTGGCATTTAATTATGTTTAAGCTTATCCTACTGTGTACTGAGAAACAACTTTAAATACTTCATTTGAAACTGGAATGCAGCGTGTTTAGGCAAATATTGTGATTGTTCTTGCTTTAATTTTCTGAGGACAGGAGCTCAGATGTGTATAGCTCGTTGACAGTTCAATGTGTGCAACCCTCTGACATCATATAAATCAATTTGAATTTTTGCAACCATTATCTATTTGGCATGTTACGTGATTCCTTTTCCAAAACAATTTTGTTATTTTTCCGTTGTGTGATGTTTAATATTACGTGCTGATGACATTCCAGACTGAAGTATATTGATAGTGTTATATAAAATTATCAAGTTTGTGTTCAGTCTGGTAATCTCTACAAAATTGGTGTCATATGATATACCCAGTATTACCTATGTTATACTTCTTTCCTTTGGAAAAATTAAAAAATACTTGTACATATAGTCTGCTACAAAATAAACACTTTAATAATGAACTCTGTAATTCATACCACACAGAACTTGTTTGCTGTTATAGCCTGTGCAAATTGTTAGGTTTCTTGGCTTTTATTAAATGCAAATTAATTTTAAAAAATGCACCTTCTGCACTCACCATGTAGAAGTAAAATATCTGAATTAACTTTTTGTTTACGTGTGTCAAGAATAATGTCAAAGAAATAGTAAACATTTTTCAAGAAGATGTAAGCTTTTTTGAGGCCTCCTGAAATGAAGTGTTTTATTTACTACTAAAATTTTACTAAGTGAATTGAGACACAGAGCTTGGAAAATTCCCTGCTAACCGCCTTCCTGCCTTGCAGGAAACTTCAAGCACTTCCATTCCTGTTTTACAATTACACAGGACGCTCCATCACTACAAAATGTGACAGACTGGTATAGTAGTTGTGTTTTGATAGCTGAGAGTAGGAGGAAAATTACATTGTGGTTTTCTTCTGGTTTTCAAGGTAGAAAAATGCACAGTGCTGTTGCATTTCCAAAAGAGCATTAAAATGCTAGTTACTGAAGTTACTTTGCGGCACACTCTGCTGCGTTAACCTCCCTGTCAGAGCTTGCCAAAGTGCTTGAGTAACTCTGAATTTTCATAGCTCTAATGACTTTCCTTTTGACATAAATTAGAACAGGAAAGAGTAAACAGCTCATTGCAGCCCTGGAGATGTGTAGCTCTTTGCGGAGGCGCTGGGACAGCCGCCTGCTTTGCCAGCGCAGGGCAGGGTCGCGCCTGTCGGGGCCGTGAGAGTTTGAGGAAAGCTGGAGGGAAGGGGGTGAGCTTGTCGCACACATCCCTTAGGTGTGCTCAAGTGATAAAGGAAATGTGCTGCCCTTTGGGAGGGTGTGTACCTAGGAGAAACAGGAAGCAGCTCGGCGGGTGCTGCCCTGCCTGCCTGCAGAGGTTGGTGGCTGCGGCGGGCGCAGGTGTGCCGACACACCGCCCAGCCGCTGCTCTCCAGGCATCTTGGCAGGCTGGGAGAGGCGGGGGAAAGAAACCCAACCCAAAGCCAAAACACCCCCCTCACCTTTAAAAAAAACAACAAACCAACCCTCCTCCAGGTAGGGCAATATGACGGCCTTGCAGCTGAAAGAGTTGTCACATTCAGGTCTGTACAGGAGGAGACGGGATCGTCCTGACAGTGTCCTGCCCGGGTCACAGGAAGAGAGCCTGAGGTGAGTGCGAATGGATGGTACTGCCGGGGCACCGAGCCCTTCTCTGCTGCCCGCTTGCTTCGGCGGCTTTAACAAACAAAATGCAACCGCAGCTCTGGAAGGTCACTGCAAAACACACGCATCGAGAAGCAGCCCCGAGGCACGACAGAGAAACCCCTGAAGGAGGGATAGCAGGAGCCATGCGGTGACCTTGCAAGTTCTGGCGATGCTGTGAAACCTTCCCTCACTCTGGGAAGGGCACATGTCAGCCGGCGTTTGCCAGCATCCCTTCTGCTGGCCAGCATTCGCCAGTAAATAAACGTTTCGGACCCTGCCAGCTCTGCTCCGTCTGCTGTGAAGCTAGTTCTGGGTCACCCAGCCTCTGTGGGTTGTGCTGCCTCTTGGGTCTTGGCACAGTCCCTGCACCGGGCTGGTGGTGTGGAGCTGGGGTGGCTGCTGGGTTCTGGGTTTCTTCATGGGGGGGTTCTTTGGTGTTCTTTTAGGCAAAAGAATGCAGCAGGGCCACTTAGCCTGACCTTACTCAGCAAGGGTGACCAAAAATCAGAAAACCATTTAATGTCTGGGTTATCTTCCTGATACTGTGAACCTTTTGAAAAAAAATTGACAATGAATTTGCAAAAAGCCTCTGTTTGGAGCAGGAAGATTAAAGATCTGTTTGTAACTTGAGTAAATGCAGACACCTCCCCCCCGCAAAAAAATGTATAAATGCTAAGATGTTTTTCTAAGTGTGCTCAGCATGAAAGCAATCCATTCCCACTTCGAGCTCCTTAGCAAAGGAACCTTGTGTATCTGCTAACAAAAGCCTCCAGCGGAGAGGAAGTACTTCCTATCTCCTAATGCCTGTCTCACTGTATTTTTAGATTATTTTTCCTTGGTAGTGGATGTGCATCAGGTTGGTTGGAGTGCTGTGTAATTTGAAATGTTGTTATTGTGTTTTTGTCAAGTGAATTAGCAATTTCAGAAGAATGGTTATTCAGATCTGAGGGATTTACTCTTTTGATACAACTAAGGACCTTAATTGTGGCAAATATATGGTTGTAATTTACAAAGATTATTTGCCATGGGATGTCAGAAATATATCACTTTTAGGAATGTCTTAACTTGCAGGTCTGGTATGCGTGTTTGGTATGTCTTTGTAGTATTAATTCTGAATTTATTTCTGAGATGGATTTCTAATAGCATTAGCGGTATATATGTTATAGTCGTATGACTGCAGTTGGAAGAATAACCACACTTAGTAGAGTAACAGATGTATAGAGACTCTTGGCATTTTTATATTTAGTTTCTTTCGTAAAAGAACCCCAAAAAATAGTAGTGAGGAAAAATATACCTATTTGGGGAAGATAAAGCCTTTTTTAAAAGCATATATGTAAAAACGAGTACTAGCTCTGTACGGTTGTGTTGCTATTATTATTGTGCACATCCAAGATGGGAATGAGACTGTTTTGGGGCTGGATAGGGGGAAGGGGTGTGTTTACTGCACCAGTAGAAGTCTGGGTGTTTTAATCTCCTGAACCTCTTCTGGTTAGAGACGAGAAATGCATGAAACAGAAGATGGTCTTGAGAAATAAAATCCAAATTGGAGGACATAGCAAATCAAGGGCTTGTGAATCAGTGGAGGGAGATTGTTGGAGGTACTAGAAGGTGAATAGAACAGGATCAGATGATGCTTTTAGAGCAGGGGGACAACCCATAGCTGCAACCAGAGTTTATTTTGTGTTTGCTAATAACTTCACCTGGTTCTTATTCAAACTAAACCTTGCTCCTTACTATCCCATATTGTGATATTTCAGTGTTTTGCAAGGCAGGCTTATTTGTAATTTTTACTGCATTCTCCATGACAAAAGACTATGGCAATATAAATACAGAATTATGTCATATCAACAGGGCAAAGATCAATTGGAAACAAAGAGGAAAAGCTCATTAGTTTTCTAAAAATGGAAAGCTCTAGTTTTTTTCCGTATATTCTCACAGTGCCCCTTAGATGCCTGTCCTTAGCAAATACTTTCAGAGTATCTAGAGTCCACAAGAAAGACAAGAGGTTTCTTTTATGTCTGCTAAATATATCTTGCCATCCGTGGCTTTTCAGTGCCCTCCCATAGTATCTCTCTACAGTTCTTTGTTCTAGTGCCTTTGTATTTTGTTTTACATACATATTAATCCAGATGTGTTAAGTAATATCAGCCCGCAAGCAACAGTTCACTGAAACTTGCTTTCTCAGTTCAGGTAGTGTTCTTCTAATCCTGAGCCAAGATGTACTCAAGATGCCAGTGTCCCCAGGTCACCCTTTGAGAACTTCTGCATTTAAAACCTTTAATTTCAGCTACTGGGTCCAGCTATCACAGCAGGAGCCAGATGTTCTTGGTAGGACACAGAACTGTGTACCTGCAAACTGCAGCTGAGACAAAGCCAAGTGTTGGCATTACAAAGCAGCTCAGCAGGGCTTGGTGCCAAAATTCTGCCTTTTTTCTTTCCTGGGAATGTCAGTGTCATTTGTACTTATAATGGGTGAGATTACTAATAAACAGGGCGCTGTGAAACAATGTACTGAAACCCCAAAATGTGTACCAGAACATGTGTTTGTCATATAATATGTCACATTTAATTTCTCCTGATAGCACAGCACATTGGTGGGGATGGGAAATTTGGCTTCTCTTTCTGTCTCACTCCCTGCATCACTTAGCAAACCCCATGACCTCTCTGGCAGCCTTTTAATCTGCTGCTAGAGATGCAACCGGTGCTTTACTTTTTAGGGAGCTGCAGCCTGCCTGTGCCATGTGAAAGATGGTCTGGATAGCTCATACTTTTCTTGAACTTGCACAGTACAAAAATGTACTTGGTTTAGACCTCCGATGAGGTCGGAGTGCTGAATGCAGACCTCTCTTCGTCTGTTTGAGTAGACTCACCATAAACCTAAATTATACAGGATGTTCCCTGGGTGCAGAGTTCAAAATGCAGGAGGATGCCAAGCACCCACCTTCATCTCTCTCCTTTGTGCAACAGATACAGCCATCCTTGAACTAAATGCAACCTGAAAAATCTGCTTTTCAGAAGATACTGTTCTGAAGACTTTTCTTTTTCAGCTGTATTGATTTAGTGGAAAAAATATGACATCTCCTGTAGGTCTTGTCTTCCTTTGCCTTTAGAAACAGCATGTAAAAATTTCTGACTGTATGCTGATCTGTTCTTTCTTGCTTTTTGCAGCAAACAGGATGCAAAGGAAATTGTACACATATATTTATGATTAATCATTAGGAGTCACTTAGCAATAGCAATATGCTTGCTATTTTTGCTCTTTCCCCTTCTCATCCCATGGGTTTTTGTAAAAACAGAATGATTCCTCTGAAAGAATTGATATTATTAATTGTCAAGGCTAAGTACTGGCAAAAGCAGAGGCAATTATCTTTGGGGGTTTTTAGGCAATTGCACTTAAAAATTAATTTGATCATTTTTAGCTACTATCTGTAGCTTTCTTTTCTAAGGTCATATGCATTCAAATGCCATTAAAAATGTAAACAACTTTTGAAGAGGTTAGTCTCAAGTTTTTACCGAACAGTAAATTTCAGCATTTACAATAAATAACCATTGATGAGCTTCCATCAGTGGCTGTCAGTCACTTGTAGCTCACTGCTCTGTTCTGTGCAGAAAGCACTGTAGATGTTTTCCATATTAATAGTTTTAAAGTATCTACATTCCCTTTGGTCTCTGCTGCTGAAGCTGATGGGTGTGAGTAGGTGCAGGCAATCTTCTGCTGGATCTGTTCAGGCTCCTGCCTGCCTCTGCACATTGACTCCAGGCTGGAAGGCATGTGGATGTGCCCCAAAATTTCGAACAAAAAGACTTCCTTACAGATGAAACAGGAGGCATAAGCACCTTGTTAGGTCCCATTGAGCTTTGAGGGTAGGCTATGCACAGCAAGGCTTGTAGGTGAGTGTAAAAATAAATCAATAAAAATCCCCCCATCGGCAACATGGTAGGGCTGTCTCCCTTTCTTTATGAGATACAGCATTTGGGAGTTGTGCAAGGTCACAAATCTCCTTCACCTGCCATCAAAAGCAC
Source organism: Catharus ustulatus (assembly GCF_009819885.2). NCBI lineage: Eukaryota > Metazoa > Chordata > Aves > Passeriformes > Turdidae > Catharus > Catharus ustulatus. The sequence continues at coordinate 96,989,188 of NC_046222.1, forward strand.
ATGTGTAGTAGCTGTTTCCATCCATACATCAGCTCTGAAAACCTGCTCTTCCTAGGAAGAAGGAATCAAAATGATGGTCAGGGACTGTCTGGGAGACCAGCGACCTGTTGAGCCTTCAGATGCTTTTTAGGGTACTGAAAGCAGGTTAAGGTGAAAATAAAAGATCTGTCTGCACCTGGAAGCTTACTTAAATTTGATTTCTCCTGGTAATGTTTCTTTATAGCATCACCAATGTTAACATTTATATGGCTGCTTTCTGTGAGAGTTGTTTAACTTGCTCACCCTGCCAGTGTCAGCAGGTAAAGCAGTAATTTTTCCATACATTGATTATAAAAGGGATTACCTATTAAACCAGGCAAAACTTTAAAAGAAGTGCTAAGACAAAAAAAATTGTGCTTCTCTTTAATAACTCTGCTAGAATAGTGGAGAGCTGGGTGCTACAAATACTCATGTGAATCAGGTGTTTGGGAGCTCTGAACTAAGAAACACGTCAGCTTGCCTGCCAGCTGCTCTAATTGAAGAAGGGATTTGTCCATGTAAATGTAACACTGAATTGGTACTGTTAATTAGAGTAACTTACAGCCAGCAAAAATATGGTTCATGGTTAGATTTAAATATTGGGATACCTAGAATTTGCACTGCACCTTAGTTTGAGGTATCCACATGACTAGAGGCTTTACTATTCATTTGTGCTGTACTTTTCATTGCTCTAGGGGTTAAAATAACTCCTGAAGAGCACACCCTTTTTTGCTTGCCTTCTCTCTCACCCCTTGTGTCCTACATTGCATAGCAACTAAGCGATTTTGTTTGACTTGCTCACCCGGACTATCACCTCTCATGACTCCAAATGACCGGAGATTGCTGCTTGTGTAACATCAACCAGGGCAGTAACTGCTTTTCCTCCTAAATCTATGATATGAGTAAACATCTAAGCTTCAATTAAGATTTTAATTATAGCAATTAGGATTTTCACTGCTCTTACTTGCAGAATTAGCTGACTAAAGGTAAATTGTACATTTATTTTCTTTTGCTATTGTTTTTGTGTGTCCTGATAATACCTAATCAGAGGTGTTCTCTAAAAAAAATGTACTGTGATGGCCTATTATTCTTCATTATAATTAAACTGTCCTTTGAATGCAGTCTGTCACACAGAAATGAATTTACATACAGAAGAGAAAAACTAAATTATGCCAATGTTACCACTTAATAAAAGTTACTGACTTGCAGGTATCTGAAAGAAAAATTTAAATATTGGATTGTAAGTTTGGATTTCCTTTCTTTATAGTTTTTATTTCATTTTCCTGAGGTGTCTGAGGTGCTCTAGGAAGCCTGAAGCTAACTGACACAGTGTCCTCGAGAGCACCACGAGCCTTTTACATGATGCTCTCCAGGCATGGGAACAGCTTGCCAAATATGCTGCTTCTGAGGATGGCCAAAGGCTGATGCCTGCGGAGGGAGGTAGAAGGAAAGAGTGAGCCTTTTACGGGATTGCCCTTGGTAGTAACCCCAGCTTGCCACCAGCTGTGGCTCAGGGACTTCCTGCAAAGTCTCTGACACTCAGATTTTTTTCCTTCAGTTAACTCCTCTGGTCTTGCCTTGCAACCCCGGCAGTCTCAGGGGATTTATTAAGTCACTCAGTGGCTCTCTGATGGCATAGTATACATAGTTGTGTGGGGTTTTTTTCCTTGCTTGATTTGTCATAGCAGCTTTAGGCTGCCATTGTTCAGTTTTCATCTTTGTATCTTCCAGCTTTGTAGAAATTCTCATTTCAGATAGTTGCTGGTAGAATTCTGAAATGATGACTTCATATATAATGTTCTGTGAGCAGTGTTTGTTGATGGCACTGCTCAATTTTGCCAGCAGATTTTAAGTCATTCTGTGATATTTATAGATGAACCTTTCTGATCTTTTGAAGCCTTTTGTCCAGCAAAAGAAATTTGGTTTCTGACTTTGTGACATATTTCCTTGTAGCTCTTCTGCTGTTTCTGGCTACCCTAATGGCCATAATAGAACTCGAAAAAAAATGGATTAAAAAATTTTTACTATTAGCCTCAAAGGAAGTAACATACTGGCAGATGCAGATAGCAATACCTGGCAGCATTTCTTAACTTGTGCTTTTTTAAATTAAAGATTCAAAACATTCAAGGAATGAGTGGGCAAAGGTAGAGCAAATGTGAAATGATGTTTGTCTTTCCTAGCGTATGAAATCCATGCATGCCACACTCTTCGTAGATCATAAAGTTCTTGATCCCGAGGTGAGTCTGCCTTTTGAACTCTGTTTCTATGCAACGATTGGACTCCCACTTAGAGTCATGCCTCAAAACTGCCCTGGCTGGTCCCCTTGTTCCAGTACAGGAAGTTTGCATTGAAAGTTATTTGTCCTGCACAATATTTGGCTTTTCAGTTTTTGTTTTGTACATTTCCTCTCACTGACTTCAGAAACTGAAGTGAAGCATACCCTATATTTCTGATACATTGCAAAGCTGGTCCTAATGTATATCCTTTTTTAAAGGACATTGTAGCAGTGCAGCTTCAGAATGGGATAACTCCATGAGCTACCAAATTGCAAGTTTTTAATTTGGCCTGAAATGTGCAAGTAATTGTGTAGTTTTAAACTCAAATGCTTTCTAAAATGCTTTCTGAAGCTACTCCTCGTTTTACACCAGGGTGTGTAGCAAAGCACAAGGAGGCTTGGCAGGAACCTCGGTGATTGAAGACACAAACCCCTGTCATCTTCCCTTTCCTTTGCTTCTGTTCTGTCAAGCAAAAAATCCCACTGTTCTTTTGGATGATCCCAGCAGTATATTCTTGTGAGGGGTAACTTCTATACCTTCTTCCCTCATAAGTGTTACAATAGATACTGTAACTGTCCACTACTGCCTTACTCATTGAGGATTAGTCAGGTGATGGGACAGAAACCATACATTAAAAAAAAAAACAAAAAACAAAAACAACAAAAAAGAGGGCAAAAAGGTGTAAAAAAACCTTGCCAAACCTTCTGCTAGAAAAATGCATGGAAGTTGTACTTTGCACAAACTGCTGCTGAAATTTGGTCATGTTTACTTGACAGGTGTGCTACTAGCATTGAATAGCTAATAAATATAAAGTACAAGGTGAAGACCTTTAGTTTGCTTTACTCTAAATGTTACAACTGTCATAATGAAGTCAAAATGCTGTTTTGTGTTAGCGTTATTTGTTGACGCATTACTCATTCTTGAGTCTTAGGAATGTAAACTGCTTCTGGTTGTTCTCTTGGCAATTTAATATTAGGTCTGTTATTTCATGCTGCAGTATTAACTGCAGATGGCTTAGCTGTCTGCCATCCTCTGCAGGTTTTAAAGCCTGGTGATGCTGTAGTGAATGTAGGAAGAGAAAAATGTGAAAACAAAACCTGGAGTGAGTAATAGTTACAATTTGATATATTTGTGAGATAAGAGGAACAGCTGAGATGTTTTCTCTAACACATTGTATACTTCTGCTCAAAATTAATTAATTCAGGCAGTGAAAAACTTTGCACTTTGTCATATAGAAGCTCAAACTAATGAAGGTGAGAAGAGATTATGTTGCCAAAAGTGTAGATTAACAGTAATAAAGTAATAGTAAAAGATGTGTGTGACATGCAAGATGCTAAAGCTGAAGGTCTGTCCTCAGCATGGTGTCTCCAGTGGAGATGTGACTATAATAAGGATGTGGCTGTGGGCTGGGAAGCCTGGTGTTGCAGTTCTCTCTGCCCTACAAGGAGCTGTATGGATGTACTGGAAATCTCTCCTGATTGCTGGGGTGTTATGTTGAGTCATAGTAATAATTATAGCTACTGGATGAACTGCTCAGGTCATGGTGTTCAGCTTGTCAAAACATTGGTTCCACATAGCACAGGCAGATGACTCAGGCAGAATCAAAGGCTGGCATTTGCCGTTATGCTGAGGATTCAGTGGAGGATTTTTGGTGGATGTCGGTGACAGATAACACAAACTGTTGGTGCTAGGAAACCATTACCCTAAAGAGAAATATGTTACTGTATCATTTTTAGAATCATAGAATCATTTAGGTTGTAACAACCTCTTAAGGTTATCAAGTCCAACCAATAACCCAGCACTGCCAGGTCCACCTCTAAACTATGTCTTCAGTTGCCACATCTAGGTATCTTTTAAATAGTTTCATGTGATGTTGACTCCACCACTTCCCTGAGCAGCCTGTTGCAATGCTTGATACCCCTTTGCATGGAAAAAAAAAAAAAGTCCAATCTATACCTCCCTTGATGTGACTTGAGGTTGTTTCTCCTTGTCCTGTCACTTTTTTGGAGGTTGATGGACCTGGTCTTCTCTCTTAGGGTTTGGGAGATGGTTCTTTTCACAGTGAGTGTCTCAGGGACATTCAGTGTGCAACCCCTAGTATTGAGTGGCTGACCTTTTTTATTATTCTTGAATTGGAAATGAGGCTGTAAATGTTATATGAAATAAGGCTGTAAATGTTATATGAAGTGCATCAGTGCAAATGCATCCTTAAAATGTATAGAGTTGGAGGAATTTGGATACAGAATTTGGATACCATAATGAAGTAGGCATGTAGTCGACTACACAGGAGGCAAATTTCAGAAATAATCTATAGTATGCTATGTCTCATGGAACACAAAATTATTGGAGTTCATGAGCTTCTCATATATGATACTGTGTTTGTTTTTTTTTTCCCTGTCTGCACAGGATTTAAAAACACAGTAGCAGGGGAGGAAGAGATGAATGTTTTTTAAAGAGTATCAAATATCTGTACACAGAAGTCATTACTTGGTTTACATGGAGTGTGGCTTCATTTGGTAATACTTGTAACCATCAGGAAGGAAACACAAACTTTGCTGAAATATTACTTATAACAGGAAAATGCTGTAGTTGCGTATTTCTCTCCCTTTCTACAAATTCTGTCAGAGGCTGATATTTCACTGTGCCTGAATTACTGATAAACTTAGTGTGGGAAGCTGCTGCTTACCTGTCTATTCCAGTTATATTTACTTCCTTATGGAGAGATGGAATGTGAAGTTTCTCTGTTTGCAGAGACCAAAGCATTTTTTGGACATGTTTATACTAGAATAAATTTATACTGAAGGATATGAAACAACTAGAATTGCCTTTTTGTTTGCCCTGTTTAAACTCCCACCACATAAGCTTAATTATGAGGTGAAGACTAAAGAATGAAACTTTCAGGAGCACTCAGAATTCACCTGATTTTTACTGCAGTGATTTCAGGATGGTTTTCCATCATTTTTAATAGAAAGAGTAGTTAGAACAGTGCTGAGCACATGTGAAAATCCTACCTGTAATGTGCATTTGAATTATATAAAAGATTCATACCTTCTTTCAAACTGCCTTAGGAGACCAGCTTAACACAGAAAGTATTTTATTGCTTAAGAGATAAACAACTGCAGCAACCAGAACCCAAGAGTGTTTTGAATTTCAATTAAAAACCCCCAAAAGGTCAACTTACGCTTTTAAATATTGGTGCAGAAATCAGAGCAGGGCACTGCAAGCCCACGCATCTTTTGCAGCCAAACTTCTGCTCTAGATTGTTCTGTATTTTGCATGAGAGTGTCAGTTAATACATCATTGAAATGAAACCACACGTGCCTATGGGGGAGGCACTGTGCTCACTCATCCCCCCGCCTGTCCCCATGAGCCATTCGGGCTCCGGACCGTGCCGACGGGGCAGTGGTCATGTCTCGGTGGCACAAACAGGTTGCCAAGCAGCAGCTGCCTTTGCCAAGCACCTTGTTTGGAGCCGTGACTGCTCCGCACACGGCTATTTGTGGCACGGAGTGAAATGCTCAGCGGGCTTGGCTGGCCACCGAGCCGTCTCTGTAAGAGTCCCTGCGTGTCCCTGGCAGCCGCCGGCATGGGCAGCCGGGTTGGAAAGCTGGCCAGAGACAGCAGCGTGGAGTGAGGCGGCAGTCGTCCTTCAGCAGGGATTAGGCAATGCGCCTATTTTTGCTATTGTTTACCAAAGCCCTTCTGGTAACCACAGTGGAACGCTTCTCCCTCCCTCTTCTACCATTTCCTTCAGCACCTTCCCCACCATCAGTTTTGGCTTCTGATAAGATCCTCAGTGTGCCAAGAGAAGGCTTTTTCTTTCATATCTACCTTTTCTAGTTGAACACTCAACTCCCTTTTCTCTCTCTCTAACACTGCATCTTTAACAACAGGCTGGTAAGTTTTGTCCCATATCCCAGGGAATGCCCTTGGGAAGCTGCTGCTGCTGCAAAACAACCTCTTACATGCTTCTCACTCCCTATGGGGACAGCTTCACCTCAGAGTAACCTAGAATTCCCTAATGAAAATGCAGTGTATTTTTAACAATGTATTTCAGATCTTGGCAGCATGCCTCCTGTAAAATGCCAGGAAAGAGAAAGATGGCCAGCTGCTCTGGATATGTGGATTACCGGACCTTCATAGTAGAAACTGTATTTTGCTTCAGTAGCACAAACACCATTTTTAAACTCCTGTCAAGCTCCTTTCTTGCTTAATGAAAAAAATTGAGAGTCATTCTTCCAGCAGCAGTGGTAATATGACGGGAGAGCTGGGCAGCTTCTACTTATTGCACATATGAAGTACTATTACTTTGAACGACTTCTTGACAAAAACTAGGAAGATAAATCCAGGCTTTTTGAATGGACATCTTGCATTACTAACTTGCTGTACTACTTGCTTTGCTACAGCCATGTAGAAGATTGCACAGTAGCAAGCAAATGTTTTCTTGTTGACCAAAGAGGACATGAGGCAGCAGAAGTGGCTTCCAGCCACATTGGTCACCTGTGGATTTCAGGTTACTGCAAGAATTGTAGTAGTACACCAGGAAAAAGACTCTACAGGACACTTTTGATTTGCAGCAGCATCTCCCCAGGAGAATTGTCTGTGATCTGGGACAAAATATAGGAAAAGAGTTGGGAAATTGTTGAGAAAATAGTGATAAGAGGAAGAGATAGGCTGACTTGCTGCTTCTTATCTTAGTGGCTTCATGAACCTGCACTAATTCTGGATGAATCAGCATTTTTAGTACACTGCAGTCAGTCTTACTGAAGTTTTTTATACCCACAGAAGCTCAGCACTGACCTGTGCAGAAAGTGTTGGGAAGCAAGATGAAGAACTGGCATCACTATACCTGCGTGTCTGTTAGCAGACACTGCTCATTTTCATCACTCATGCTCCAGAGAATTTAGGAACCTTTTGTTCCAAGACTGCAGCAGTGCTCTGGCAAGATCTTTGTGGCCTAAGGCTACAACCTGAGCATTGCTTCATCTGGAGCTTGCCCCATGCCAGATAAAAATAGGGCTTGAGCCTGGCTCATGCCAGGCTATGTCTGTGGTGAGGGTGCAGCCTCCTTTAGCCTGTTAGAGCTTGTGACTCCTGGTAGCTCTGGCATAGGGTGAATAATCACACCTACAGACAGGCAAATAAGCAGGGTCATGCTGCCTGGGTCTCACCTACGCCAGGAAATAGCTTGCCTAAGGGGTTGCTCCTTGTTGAGGGGAAGTGAAGGAAAAGCACTGACCAAACCCATTCCACAAATTTGTCAGCAGAAGCAGCAGTGTAGGACTGTGTTGGCTGAGCTGCAGGAAGGTGGCTGCATGCAGGCTCAGGCCTGCATGGAGAGTGGTGTGTGGGCTGCTGTACGCTTGCTGAGCAAGCTGTCTTAGCTGGTGCTGAGAGATATGGTCAAAAACCATCACCATCCAGACCCTCTGTAGGAAGGTCCTAGGAAAGGTGCAGGTATATTAAGAAATTGTAGCCTTGACTGGACCTTCTGTCATATCCTGTGACAGTACAAGAGGAAATGGCCTCAAGTTGTGCCAGGGGAGGTTTAGATTGGAGACCAGGACAAATTTCTTTCATGGCAATGTCAAACACTGGAACAGAGTGCCCAGGGAAGTGTTAGAGTTACCAGGAGGTACTTAAAAGATGTGTAGATGTGGCTCTTGGGGACATGATTCAGTGGCAAATGTAGCAATATTATTTAATGGTTGGACTTGGTGATCTTGAGGTCTTTTCCAACCTACATGATTCTATGATTCTCTGATCCTCTAGTTGTAGTTTCTCTATTTGCTCCTGTTATACTCATCTCCTTGTCATTCTCTGCTTCCTCATGCCCATTCACAGACTAGCATTCTTCAGCTACCAGTGTGCTGTGTGTCATGAGCACAAAGTGCATGCAGTTCTGCAGTTCAACTGATTGCTAGTAAGGCTGAGACACTTCAACACAAAAGTTAGTTACTCAGGAGGGCTTCCCAAAAGCCTCCTTTTCTGCAGTTAGAAAGTGCAGGAAGCTGAGTATCCCACATCTGCACAACACTGTGCTTCAAATAGGGAAAGCTTGAAGAAGTGTAATTATTAACTGCAAATCTTACTTCAATTAGTGTTCATACATTGGATAGTTGTTCTAAATGCAGCACATCACTGGAAATAAAGTTTTGTTTTTCCTCCTTCTTATATTGTCCATTATGGCATGCCTGTCAGTTTTGTTAATGGCCTGAGGAAAACAATAGAAATCAAACTATCTGCCTGTACCTACTCCTCATCTGAAGTACTGACAAGAGGAAAAGCACCTGTAGATAAATTCAACACATATGACTTAGAAGACAGAAGTCGAGCACTAAATGCCATTTTTACAATGTAATTAATGTACTACAGCATTAAAGCAATATTTACCTGGAGACAGGAATCTTCTCTTCCTGCTTTCTTTCCACTGCTGGTTTGTCCATGATAAAATATTGTTAGACTCTGCCTCCACACCCCTCAGCAGAAAGAAGCAGCAGGAAAGTTTGGTGATGAATTTATTTGCTCACATAGGTTACTCACACCACAGCTCTCCTGGGCAGCTTCTGTCGGCAGCCAGCAGAAAAGACCCTTTCCAGCATCCGAGTTTACATGAGGGCCTGGCAGGGGAGTGTTCTTCTCTGTGCACAGCCAGCCTCACTAAATCTCAGCGTGACAGGCTCACAGCTCCACCACTGAACTTTTAACTTGAAGCTCTAGCAGGGCGCTGAGTAGCTCCAGCTACATGACACGGAGCTGTGAAAGTAAATCACTTCGCTGGGAACAAGGGGAAGTCCAGCACATTGTTTTGCAGACTTTGCCTACAGCTTCTCTGCAGTATAAGCATAGAATATATACACCCAGGAAAGCAATCAGAGCAAGATGGATTTCCAGCGCAGAGCTCAGCCGTACCCCATCCCAGAGGATGAAGAGGTTGTGTACAAGGTCGCTCCTGATGCTCACAACTCTGCAGGAAATGAAGACGAGAAACCAGTGTCAAAATTGCAACGTAGGCACAGTGAAATAAAACTCTACAAAGAGTTTTGTGACTTTTATGCAAGATTGTAAGTTCATTCTGTTCAGCTTTGGGGTGTAACTGCAGTGACGTTACTGGTGTATTGTACATAATGTGTTTTATTATCTGAGATCTGAGGCTCAGGCTGTGCAAGCTGTTCTCTCATCCAACCTTTGCCACTGTTCTGCTTGAAACATTGCCAGTTGTAACTGTCAACTAAAATTTGAATTGTTACTTTAAATTTCATCATTAATTGTGTCAGAAATTTTTATCAGCAGTAAAAATAGTGTTGGAATTTGTAAAATAGTCGCTGCCTTCAGGTTGTTTGCCGGTTATTCTGGGCAAATGGATAAACTGCTTCATTAATGCAGAAGTCTTACATACTTCCCTGGTTTTACATATATGATGTGTTTCAAAGTGAAGCACTTTTTTCTGAAGAGGGATACTGTTTTTATTTTGAACTTTGTTTCATGTTCTTGCTTGGATTATACTTTATGTACAGCAGTGTTTAACATCCTTAATTCTCAAGCAGTGATGATGTAAGATCCCAGTTTCTCTTGTGGTTATTCTTAATTTAGATTGATAAGGAGGATGGGGAAACTGACTGAGGTTTTGCCCCACAGAAAGCATACACAGTCCATGAAGACCATTGGTGAGCTTTATAGTTGATCACAGTTTATGTGCATAATCACTGCAGTTTGTCCATAGGTCTCTTTTTAATATATGGGTTAGGCCATCCTGCATCTGACCTTCATGTGAAATTTGCCCACTCATTTCACTGTGAGGGCAGTGGATATTTGTATTTCAGCTAACATTTTCCTTATCTGCAAAGATCAAGAGAGAGATTAAAAAAAGTGCCAGCTAATAATAACATGTCAGATGTGACCTTGTGTAGGGCTCTTCTGTGAGACAGTGGAAGAAATAGATAAAACACATTCCATTTGAACCACGTGCTAGGTGTTTGCTTGCTCCCTTGGATGGTGTGCAAGGAGAGAATTCAATTCCTGTTGAAGATGGTGGGAGCCCAGAGGTTTTATCCCCTTAAAGACATAAGAAGGAAGGCTGGGCATCTTGCAAATGATTGCAGGCTCTGCACTTACAGGCACATCATGATAGCTCTGTCAAAATGCGTACATGCATGCGCATGTGTTTCGAATGATGTTGTCTGATAACCTTCCAGATACAATTTGAGTCAGTGGTTTTGCCAGCTGACATCAGATTGTAATGAAACTAGACCAGTGCCCTATGTTTGTTCTCTGCTACCACATGGTATTAGGGCAGAGGGGTGATCCTGAAAGGCAGAGCTTTGAGAGTCTAGATATGAGTGACAAAATGTTTGCAAAGGAAAAATCAAAAGAGCCTTTTTCTGGCCTTAATTAACTGAAAAACAGCTGTGCTGTCTTCTGCAGATGTGGACAGCTACAGCACTGCCATTTTTTGGTCCTACCCTTTGAGAAGCAAGCAAAGTTGCTGCTTCAGTATTTCTTTGCATCCCTGGCATGGGTTTTCCAGCTTGTATTGGCTGTGTGTGGGTCACGGTGGGGCAGCCAGAGCATTTGCACCCTCCCCCTTGGCCCTGGAGTGGGCTGTGATGGCCCATGATGAGCTGAGCTCCCTGAGATAAACCCTAACAAACCAATCAAAAATCCCATGACTTCAAACTCAATTTGTAAAATGGCTTCAAGCAATGCAGAGCTCGTATAAAGGATAATTATTTAACTACTATGTTTTTCATTCATATCTGCCAGACTATATCCTGGCTATTATATAGATATAGATATAGATATAGATATAGATATAGATATAGATATAGATATAGATATAGATATTAGAATTAGGGATTGGTTTACAATAAATCATTTATGTTTTCCTGTGTGATGCCAGTCCTCCATCATTAATATTTGCCCTTGTTTTCAATAATTTTAATGTATTTCATAATTTTATAGTACTTTGAATTGCCTTTTTCATAATAAAAAGCCTATAAATGTGTCTGTAGGGACAAGGTTTCTGTTTGGGGTTTTTAATTAATTAGAGTGCATCGCAGGGATTTTGTTTCAAAAAGATTAAGGAGCAGGGAGAAGTGATAGTTTTATTTCTGAGGAGGTGCTGCAAGCCATGAAGTTCTTTGAGAAACTTGTGTTGAGCAGCTTAGCATTTGGTTGATGCAGTTTGGGCTAGTATATTGGGGGGGGGGGAAAGACCCACAAGTGCTATTGTCTATTTAGGTTAATTTTCTATTTTTTTTTCTTTTTTTGAATGACAGCAACATGGCGAACGCGCTTGCAAACGCCATCTGCGAGCGCTGCAGGGGGGGCTTTGCTCCTGCCGAGAAAATTGTCAACAGCAATGGTGAGCTGTACCACGAGCAGTGCTTCGTCTGCGCCCAGTGCTTCCAGCAGTTCCCCGAAGGGCTCTTCTACGAGGTGAGCGGGACAGAGGACCCCTCCTGTTCCCATACCCCCTCTTGAACCTTCATTCCCATAGCAGAAGTAACTACGGGCAGGTGGATAGCCTAGAAAGTCCCATGGGAAGATCTGGGCTCTGAAAGAGTATGCCCAGTAAAGGGAGAAAAAAAAACAGGAGCATTTCTGTGCTAATTTGGCACAGATATCAATGTATATAATGTTCCTGAAATGTGGACTGTGATGTTATCAGCACTGAGAGAAAAACTGCTGGACATGTTTTCTCAGTGCAAATTTTTTTCCTGAAATTTGTGAATGTGATGTATCATACCAGAAACACAGAGAAATATACTGCTTAGGGAAGAAAGTCATATAGAGGGAAATCCCGGCATCCCAGTGGTCCATAGGAAGTTTATTGCTGAGTTCAGTGAGTCCAGCTTGGCAGTGGAAAAGATCCATCTGTATGTGAGCACACTGTGATCTAAACCAGACAGGGCCAGTGTAATATCAACTCTTAAGTTTAACAGTCTAGAGCATTTGAAATTATCAGTTCTTAACACACTTTCAGGGGTTAAAACCTGATCCTGTTCATATTTCTCAGCTCTGGCTTGATTTGCCTTAGCTTGGGAGGGTATTTCGGTATAGGTTTTGTTTTCTTTTACATTCCCCTATCATGGGAATTCAGAATGTGGCTCAGCACAAAGTGACTTCAGTGAAAGCTCTAGATTGGTTCATAAAATATGAAGTGATTGGTATAGGGAATAATAGATAGTATGAGACAGGGAATTACTGTCAGAGAGATAAGGCCCTGCTCGAGTAGCTTACAGTTCATTTTAGGGTAGCAGTTACAAGATTTGTGTCATATGATGATCTGAAAAGGAAAATGAACAGAGTGTAAAAGGAACAATTCTGTGCTCTCACATACAGGTGTCATCCTTTGGCAAGAGCACAATAGTTTATCTTCCATAGAAGCATTTCTGATTTTACAGATCCATGTTATCTGGTGATGAGGAGAGGCTGAGGGAGGAGTGTGGATTGCAAAAGAGACTGGCTAAGGGGATTCCTGGAGATTTGCTTCTTCTCACCTTGTTTGAGGATCAAAAGCTCTAGGGATAGTGTTACACAAATTGTAGTAAATCAGCCTCTAATGTTCCGTAAGACATCAAAAGGTGAGCTGCAAGGCAGAATTAATTAACAGAAACAAAAGAACACCCCCAGATACTTAACAAGTTGCATTACAATTGTTAATATATACCGAGCTGACTCTGTAAAGAGTCCATCCTGGCATGTTAAGACCTGAGACAAATGTAAAGTGATATGAACATTTCAAAACTAAAATAACTATATTTGTAATTATGTTAATAAAGTTGTCTTAAACCAATAAAATGTATTTTCTCTAAATAATGAATACTTTATTCATTCGTTTTCTGACTCAAAAAACAATGAGACATTCCAGGGACCTCTTTCAGAAAGCTGAATGGTCCTTAAAAGATAAAAGTTTGGGAAATTGTGCTCTAGGCAGCCTATATCTTCTAGAGGAGACTGCAGTAGAAAGAAAGTAGTACTTTTGGACCTAGTTCAGGAATGTTACAATCTCTCTTGCTCATGGGTGGCCATACCTGAATCTCAGAGGCAGTATCCTAATGGTTCTTCAATACACTGTATGTAGGCATTTTGCTTCCTACTGCTACCTTGTTAACATTCATATTCAGGATGATTGATCTTTGAGCACTCTCTTACTGAAACATGCTGCTCTCAAAGACAGTAAGTCAGAAGTGTGTGACAGTAGATTGTCCCAGGAATGAAAATAACACTGTGCTAAAGATATTTTGGGTAATATTCCTAGGGTTTTTTTTTCAAGCTGGGTAGCCTGAGAAATGTTACATAGAAAGTGGAAATTTTCAGTTAGAATAGACACTTCTTGCCACAATTATTACAGAGCTAAAATTATGTTGTCTAGGCTGAGGGAGCTGAGCCTCTTCAGACTCAAGAAGAGATGACTGAGAGGGGACCTCATCAATGTATATAATTATCTGAAGGGAGGGAGGAGGATTATCTGTCAGAGGAGGGAGCCAGGCTCTGCTTGGTGGTGCCAAGCAATAGGACAAGAGGCGATGGGCAGAAACTGATGCACAGGAAGTTCCCCCTGGAAATGGGGAAGAGCTTCTTTTCAGGTTGTCCAAAGAAGTTGTGAAGCCTCCCTCACTGGAGATACTCAAGAATCGTCTGGATGCAATTCTGTGCAATGTGTTCTAGGATGACCTTGCTTGAGCAGGGAGGTTGGACCAGATGACCCCTCCTCCAACACTGTGATTCTGTGAGAGGAAAGAAAGCCCTGAGCAGGTAGAAGATGGGCTTAGGTTTGTGAGTGCTCAGGAGTGGCTGACAGTGCTCAGATGCTTGAGATAATCTGTATCACTGTCAAGAAAAACAGTGACTGGAGAAGATGGGCAGAACAGACATCTTCCTCAGACTGGCTTAATGCAGTGTTTGAGAAGATGGATGTGTTTGGAGTTGTGGCCAAGGTAATGTGTTTTTCTGAGTAGGTTCCCGTGGGTAAATGCAGGCATTGTTGATTGCCCAGCATGAACTTGTGTTTATTCTGTGCCTGGTTTAGCTAAGCTAGTATTTCTTGGAAATTATTTCCAGCTCTTAGCAATTAGGAAGACAAATATTGTTCCCCTGCCTATTGCAAGCCTTGCAGGGTTCCCCCAGTTAGTCATTAAGCTGCTTATCACACTTGCCGTCAAACACTGCCATGATAAGCTTTCACACTGTGCTCCATGGGTGGGGGTGCAACTGCTCAGGTCTCCTGTGCTGCAGGACTTAATCTCTGTGCTGCCCTGCAGGCACTCCAATCAGCACAGCTCGTGTGGTCTGGCACAAGTGGTGCCCATCCACTGCTTAGAGTCTGCACAGCATGGCAGGGGTTTTGTGGATGTTCTCTTGAGCCTGTGTTAGAAAGGTTTGGAGTTGTGCCTAATGTTGCACAGAAACTCTGGGTATGGTATATTTGATTTGTGTTCCAGTTTGTTCAGGAACATCATTTTTGCAGGTTTTTTATGCACTCAATCTAAACAAAAATTAGCTCAAGCACATTCCAGTAGAGTTACCAAACTCTGTTCTTTGCTGTTAGGTGTCAAGTAGTAGCAATTCTGGTCTGCTTCTACTCTACCACCTGGAAGGTGTGTATTCCCTAGAGCTGCTATTGTAGAGTTTCTCTACAGGGAGCACTGCACAGTCCTATACTAATGGCAGAACAGATGGTCATGTTTGTTTCTTTTCCAGTTGAACCTCGAGTGTTGTTAAAATGGTTTTTACCAAAAGCTGCCGTAGTGAAAC
Source organism: Catharus ustulatus (assembly GCF_009819885.2). Lineage (NCBI taxonomy): Eukaryota > Metazoa > Chordata > Aves > Passeriformes > Turdidae > Catharus > Catharus ustulatus. The sequence continues at coordinate 97,004,241 of NC_046222.1, forward strand.
AATCTCTGAAGTCTCAGTTTTTGTGCATGACTTTCCACTTAAATTAGCTAAAAACATGCAGGTAAGCTGGAGGTTATTCCACAGTGAGATGTTTTATGCAGAGCCATTTACCTCATGGACCTTCAGCATACAGCATTGAAATGACCATGCTTTTAAACTATGTACTCTAAGATTTGTTACAGAAGCTCAAGGCTTTCTCTGATAATAACTGCTGGGTCATCCACAAAGGGCAGCACAAAGGAGCAGAGAGGTTGAAAATATAAACAAGACTAAGGGGAAGAAAACCTGTTTGGTCTGTTCAGATCAACATGTGGTGGCTTTGAAATCCATACAAACCTAAGCATCCCCTATTAGACCACCTGTTTATACAAAACAGGAAGCTTTCAATTTTTTTTCAGTTTGAAAAGATTTTGTCCTGCAGGAAGCAAGCACAATTCATAATGAACCCATAATTTCCATTACTCCTTGAGAAAGTAAGAGCTCTGTACCTCTCAATTACTATTTTTTAAAAAGCTGAAATTAAAAAGTAATCTGTTTTAGAGTATTACACTGCAATAGCACTTGATAAATTTCTGGCAGAGACTTCTGAAAAAGTCTGTGTTGAGTTAATGTCTTTCTGTTCCTAATAGGCGCAATTCAGGTTGGGCACAGGAATTTTCTAACCATAAATACCTAGTGAAATGTTTTATTAGATCCCCCATCCTCCCAGTTGCAAGAGTATTTGTTATATTTATATTGTATTTGATCCTTGTAATTCCTATTATACAACACGTAATCTTGAAACACATTCTGTATTTTCTGTCCATGCACAAAACCTTACTTTGTGGGTAGTATTTTATGCTATTCACTTGGCTTTGTCTTAGGCTGTATAAAGGAAGGAGTGAAGTTTCCTACTGTCCTCCTTGTTCTACTCTTTAAACTGAGACATTCAAATCCAAACACTTTGTAGCATACCTGATATTGTCTACCTGTTTTGACATGCTCATTGGCATTTTTGTCTAATAATAATGATGCCTGAAGGTATCTAAACATTTCCCTTCATTTCAGCACATATTCTTTGGCTAAGCTATTAATGCAGTGCTGTTGAATCTTTTTATTCCATATGGGTTGTTTTTTTTTTCAATGAGAGCTTGAACTGCAGCTGAACTTACCTAAGCTGTGATAAAATTCAAACCCCTTTAAATCAATTTTATTTGATCAATGTAGAAAACTTTTCTCCTTAATATTTGGACTTGATTATCTTAAGAGTCTTTCCCAACCTACATGATTTTATGGTTCTATGAAATAAGCATCATGAAGGAAAAGGCTTATTTCCCTTCATGTTTTGGCTGAACTGCTCCGTAAATTGCAAATATTACCCCTGGGGGTTCTTCCTACCCAACCTCCACCATGTGTACTTCCTCTGGTATGCTGGGTCATTCGGGCAGGAAATGTAGAGTGAGGAAGACATCAAATAGGTTTGGGAAGAATGCTTTTCCCCTCCTGCTGGCCAAGGCTGTTTGTTAGCTAATTTCCTGCTCAGAATGTGCTTGGTTGCTTCAGTTTCAGTAGTCTGTCAAAATTCAGACATCTCTTGTAATGTAAATGGATGACGGAAAATGCCTTACACTCTCAGCAGTACCGGAGAAATGGTGTGCTATTAACACTACATGCTAACTAGTAGGTGAATTAAGGTGGGTGGATGTAATGCCTAGCACATGTAGCTCATGGTCTGTTTTTTTTGCTCAGCCCCTCATGTTTTACTACCTAATTGTGTCTGAAAACACACCAGGCTGTTACAGCATTTATGTTAAGTGCATGTTCGTCATCCCTCTAAAGATCAAATCTTTTTCTGTTTGCAGTTTGAAGGGAGGAAATACTGTGAACATGATTTTCAAATGCTTTTTGCCCCTTGCTGCCATCAATGTGGTAAGTTTTAACTTAAGGTGAAATACTTCACACTGATCACAAATGAGGGTGTCACTGGGGGAAGATGTGCTGCCCTTTTATCTGTTCTCTGGGAATGAACTAGGCTTCAGAGAAACTGGGGAGTGGCTTTTTCCAAAGGTCATAAACCAGTAGGATTTAAAAATAAAATTTGCATTCTTTTAGTAAGTAATTTAGCTGTTGAGCCAATGATCCAATGAACACACTATTGATAAACTCCTGATTGTATATGCCATTCATGACTCCTGATTATTTATATCTGTACGTCTCTATGTGCTGACATTTCTCCTTGTGTCCCTTCTCATGTAGCTGAAACCCTGCAACAAGACTGTCATCTGCTTTGACTCTTGTAGCCCACCTGGCTGTCCTACTTCACAGAAGCTCAGATAATATTCATTATCTAGTGTTATTATCAAGTGATGGTCAGCTGGGCCCCCGCTGATTTTTTTGAAACCTTTCAGGCTTCAGTGTCTAATCTCATCCTACATGATAGCGAGGGCTGCTTTTTATTTGCCACTGTTAATGTAGATGCTTGTGCATCTGCTGCACTTAAATGTTTTCTTTTTCCCCTGTGTGTGACACATTTTGCTGGGCCAGAGCTGGGAAGTCATTATTTGACTATTCCCTAAACTGCTTGGAAGCCCTTGTTTCTTTGGCACCTTTGGCAAGGTGCTAAAGTTTTAATTTATCTCAGTGAGGCCTTTCCTCTTGTGGAGGGAGACACTGAACACCAAGGGAGAGCGAAGCAGATGCTATGGAGCTGTGAATTTAAGGTGCAGATGTGAACAAGCAAGGGAAGAGGAAGGAATCAGTTGGTGGCAATTTGATAGGAGCTATGCTGCCTTCTCCAGGATTTCTCCTGCACAGTTGGCACAGCTCCACCTTTTCCTATCCTCTCTCCTGGTGTTGCTAGCTCCCTTAAAACCTCACCAAGGTCCTGCTCAGAGTTGGGCTTTTCCATGCTTGTACTTAATAAACACAGACAAAATCAATGGAGCTGTTGTCAATGATGAGGCCTTGAGCTTTCCTGACAAGTCAGGAGTCCATGGGATTTTGTTCTTGAGAAGCCATGACCTTGTGGGAATGCTAGAGTCGCATGCTGGATGTTACTGTCCATGCTGGTTACCTGCCTGTTGCTCCCCTTTGGCAGCTCTTGGAGTTGTTCTCCAAAGCCAGAACTCAGCCTCTGGCAGTACTGAGAAACTGAGCTCCCAACACATTTTGCGCTGCTCGGAGTCCCTGGCTACACTGTCCATCAGGCATAGAGAACAACTAAGTCACATGTGATGGATATCACTCCTCTGCCTGTGCAGTACAGTCACACTGTGCATGCTAAACACTAGTTCTCACACTGTTTTTTAGTGCCTTATGGGACAGGACTCCTTGTGGCAGAAGGTGTGTGTGTGACTGTTCTGCAGCTTCACTACACCTTGGCATTTCGACTCCATGGGAGTTTTTCTGTCCACAGCCACCCAAGCTCAGTTCTGTTGTGCCTTGAATATAGAATATCTTCAAGGCTTGGTCCTAGTGGTGTAGACACCTCTGCTATGTAAGTGGCAAGTTACAATTTTCATATTCTTAAAGAAAAGAAAGGAGAAAGATGATTAGGACACAAGAAAGCCCCTATTATATTAAGTACTCCATAAATTTCTTAACAGCTTGAGAAACCAGTGAAGGAACCAAAACAGCATTATTGCAGAGAGAAGGTGGAGTGTGCATGTAGAGAGAATTGTATGTAAATAGCAGAAGGTCCTTCATTAGCAAAAATGTTTTCTTTTAACCCATAACAAAAAACAACAAACAAACCTAAATTCCAGGAATCAGAACTGTGATGTAGAAAGCAATATATCCTACCAGATTTTGAGGTAAGGAAAGGAATGATGGTTGTAGTCATTGTAGTGATTCATTTGTGAGTTATTTTTAAGTTTGTCTAGTATGGTGTTTTACATCCTGGTGTTGTGTTTCTTACAGGTGAGTTCATTATTGGTCGTGTTATTAAAGCCATGAACAATAGCTGGCATCCAGACTGCTTCTGCTGTGATATCTGTGAAACAGTATTGGCTGATATTGGATTTGTCAAGAATGCTGGCAGGTAAATCTCCACCCTTCCTTCTGTTAACTGTTCATAAATTAAATGAACTAATAGTGGGACTGAGTGGTTTTGGTTCTTGAAACTTTCCAGCTCAGATGGAGAAACTGAAGTATTTTCTGTGATATGAAGGTCTAATCAGGCATCACAAAGCCAAGAATGGGTATCTTAAAAACGTAGCATTTTGCCTGCTTCAACACTAAGTTTCATGGCAAACATTTTCTTTACCCAGTGGCTTTTGTGGTCATTGTTATATGTAATAAGAGAGAAAACATTCAGATAAAGAAGCATTGTCATTTTTTTTTAATAAAAATGTTTACTTTCTTTTTCCAGCTTGGGTCTCCAATTTTGGTCTAGTTTGGCACCAAATGTATTAATAATTGCTTAATGTTCAGAAGGACCCTTCACACAGTTGGGTGTTTTTCCCAGCTGTTTTACAAATTTCCCAAAACATTTCCCCAGATGTTTTACAAATAGATTATATGGCCATTGCCTTCTTATGTATAACACAGTATACAGAATTATCTACAGAAGTAGGACCTGTGTGCTCATACAGCCTTCAATCTGAATTTTTAACATTTTGAAAGTAAGACATTCATCAGTGAGAATCTATAAGAAACTTTGTTTTCTGTATTTCAACATAGCTTTAACTCAGCTGAGCTGAAGAAATGATACTCCTGTGACAGAAAATTAAATGATGACCCTGAACTTGGGCAATCATTTTGGTGCTTCGAACATGGTTTGCCTTAGCAAGGAAGTTGCTTTAACAGGACTCAATAAAGAGCTAATTGAAATGAGGTTCTGAGGGATTTTTGGTTTATGTTTTCCACTGTAGTACCTGGTAGCAATACTTACCTCTCTTTTTTAAATGCCATTTCAGACATCTCTGCCGTACTTGCCATAACAGGGAAAAAGCCAGAGGCCTGGGAAAGTACATTTGCCAGAAGTGTCATGCCATTATTGATGAACAGCCTCTCATATTCAAAAATGATCCTTATCACCCCGATCATTTCAACTGTGCAAACTGCGGGTAACCTGAGTTCTGCTAAGGGAAACAGAAAATGCTGGGCTTATTTGCTTCATCAGTTTAAAGTGAAAACTTGTCCTATACAACTGACAAGAGCGAGTGGGGTTTGGATGTCTTGTGGCCAGATGTGCGTTACTGCTTTTGGCTTGGTGGGGTTCAAACAACAGCTGACCTGCTGGGGACTAATGAAAGATTGGACTCTGCAGGACAAGGCAGTACCTTACAAATTACAAATACACACAGATACCATTTCTATAATAATGCAATGATAGCTCACTGTTCTGCTAGGAGGGGAAGTGATTCTCTTGTGTTGCTTGAATTACTATCTTGCCTCTGGTTTGTTTTTTTTTTTTTAGTTCAACGGTGGCAGTAATCACTGTAATTCAGTAATCAGTTGAGAGTAATTGTGATTACCATCACTTTTAAGGTTTAGTTGTTCCCAGTATCTAACCATGTAAATTATTAAAAGGTAGAGTTTATAAGATTCTGCAATGGGAAATTAATAAGCCTAGCTCATATGGGTCTGTAGTTCTCTTTCTCTGAAGTTAGATACAAAGAAAATTTAACTAGTGTAGAGGACTACATTTTACTTTTAGTTGCAGTTATGCAAATCTAAAATAAAATGGTGGTAAGTGCCAGAATATAAACCAGACACATAGATTTGTGCTGCTTAAGCAAAATGACATTAGCTTAGTAACTGTTTCCAGAGAGACTCGGTGCACCTCGCTTTGCAGCCTTTTTTCAGCTTACTGTTACGTTTGATGCTGCTGCATTACTGTAGTATAAACATAATATCTAAAGCCAATGCTGATTTTTTTTTTCCACTTTACTTTTGACTTTGAGAGTAGAAACTCTTGAGAGTTGACATTTTTGAGTGCCTTTATTCATGCTCTCAATTCATTAACTTCTGAACAGGAAAGAACTTACTGCTGATGCTCGTGAGCTGAAAGGAGAGCTCTACTGCTTACCCTGCCACGACAAAATGGGTGTCCCTATCTGTGGGGCATGTAGGAGACCAATTGAAGGTCGTGTGGTGAATGCTATGGGCAAACAATGGCATGTGGAGGTAAACAAAATGCTATACAATCTCTCTTACAAATGTGAACTGTAGCATACTTATCTGTGATTTTGCCAATCATTTTCAATGAAAGGATTCTCAAAGTTTGCAGCAATGATTATAAATTCTCCAAATCCCTCTTCAACCTTATTGTGGCTGGTCTTCCACTGTGAAATAACTTGACACCTTACAGAGAGCTTTGACTGTGAAACTAAAATCAGTAATCAAAGGAAGCCCGGTGAAGTCCTTACAAAATAAAATTTCAGAGCTCAAAGCAGTACATGTGGAAAGGCAGCCAAATCTGTGGCAACCATGTTACTAATCATCGTAATACCCTTAAAGTATGTATTTCTTTAACAGTTCACAGAGAGTTCATATTTCAAGGCCACATACAAGATTTAGTTCCACATCTTCCATTTTAATTAGATAAATTGTTTATTCCTTCTGTTGTTTTGAAAGTCTCCTCTAGGAATGCTTTCTTCACAAGGGTATAATGATAATGCAATTTATTAACTCCTAATTCTGTTCATTGATAAAAAATGATAATCCATTGCTTGATTTTGTTTTGTAGCTTTTGGATTGAAATGTTGAAGACATTGAAAGAAATATTATTTTAATGGTCTAAATGTAGGAACAAAAGTTTTAACTCTGCTTTTCAAGTTGGCTCAGTAGACTTCAGCCACATTCAAATAGTGGACATGGTTAGTTTGCTTTCCAGAAAAAAATAATGTTACTTTTAAAAGATAAAAAAAATATTTTCATTTCCTTTGTAGCATTTTGTTTGTGCAAAATGTGAAAAACCATTCCTGGGTCATCGTCATTATGAGAGAAAAGGCTTGGCATATTGTGAAACCCACTACAATCAGGTAAAGTTGCATATTTTTAAAAATGTCATTAACTGGTAAACTCACAAATTGGTTTTATTAGATAGAGATGGAAAACCATGGATATTCTTATGTTTTGTTAAAGGCACCTCTGGGTGTAATAGCACTTAGCATATATTCTGTTGCATTTAATTTATGCAGGTTTCCCTATTCATCTGTGTGGCACAAAAAATGAAAACTGCAGGTATTTCACAAAGGCTGGCCAGGACAGTCAGTATCAAGTTATTCTTCAAGCTTAGTGATACTTTAGTAGAGCTGTTATGGGGCTTTGACGTGTCTGTGGATCAGAGCAGCTAATGACAACTAATCTCTCCTAAGAAGTTAAAGAAGATTTGCCACTCACTAATTGCGTTTGGAGGCCCCAGTGAGTCGTGTGGGTTTCCCTGCAGCTGCTGCTCTAAGACGCTGTCTCTCTGTTATATGATATATATGCTGTTGCTCAATCATTAGGTTGATAAAGACTTCCAAAACTAAATTTGTCAGAAGACACCCTCTAGTGACCACGTGCATGTATGCAGAAGTTACATGTGGTAGTACCAACCCTCTCCAGACACCTCTGGATGAGGAGTCCAGCCCCACGATGCACAGACATATTTTTCTTTGGAAGCCATCTGTGTCACGTCACATTCACCTCCCTTGCTTACATAAATACATGAGGAGGGGTTACACTTGGGAGTTGTATGGCATCTGCTAATTACAGATGGATTCTTAATTGGTCATTAGTGATGAAGGGCAGATGATTGCTGCTGGCACACTTGCAGACTGTAAATGCTGTGACGTTCACAGTAATAGTCTTGTAGCTGGGATGGGCCAAGTCTGTACACCAGACAAGAGCTGTATGTAGAGGGGATATCTTTTTCTAGGTTAACTACTACAGTTAGAAAAAATACATTAAGTTTTTGGCACTTGTTGTTATATTGTGGAAAAATGTTAAGCCTGGAAAAAGAATTAGTATTTTTTGTCCAAAATTTTCTTTCTTTTTTCTTTCTTTTTTAAATAAAGTTAAAATTTTGTTACAGTAATACATTGCTTTAGTCATGCATATAAGTCCAAATGTTACATTTTCTGATTAGTAACAATATGTATATGACACCAACTGCTGTATTTCAAATATTCAGGATTAGAGAAATCTTGAGACAGAATAAAATCATACTTACTGAGAATCAAAGGTAGATAAATGTTTTCATCTTTAATATTATCAAGACTTTTTGTGATGAGATGATGCAAAATGCGCGTGGAAAACCAAACCAGACTTGCCAGCATTCTCTTTATTTCACTGGAATAAACAGGAAAGCGACTGTGCCCATCAGCTGAAATATAGCTATTTTGCTAGTTTGATAAGTTACCCTCAATAAAATCATTATAATAAAAATTTATTATTTCTCTTTTCTTTCCTCTTCAGCTATTTGGTGATGTTTGTTTCCATTGCAACCGTGTGATTGAAGGAGATGGTAAGCACTTTCTGTTTCCTTAATGTTCTTTTTTGATGGAAGTTCTCTTTAAAAGTGACAGTAAGGGGGAAGCAGTCCAGTTTTCATTAAAACAAAAACAGATGTTCTCTTGACCAGAAATTAAATTAGAGCCAATTAGTCAGACACCAAATGGTAGGAAAACCTACCATCATTTCATGATGGTAGAAGACCACCCCATGGCCAAAGAGAACTGTGAAACCTCTTAGTGACATGCAGAGGCCAGGGATGTTGGAAGATGCTGAGAAGTGGCTTCCTGCCACACCATCTTCAAAAAAGAACACGTGCAAGGGTGAGAAGGAGCATACAGGCATCTCCACAAATGTATTTGTGGATCATGAACCAAATTTGAAAAGATAATTAGATACTGAAAGACATAGGTGGGCACTGTTGGGAATTTTTTTAAAATGCCTTGTTCCCATTATGTCAGTTTAAATCCTGGAGACATTCACCTATCTATTGCAAGCACCTGTCTTTTGAAAATCTAGGCTTATGATTGTCACAAAACCAGCAATGATCATACTTGGAAATATATGTCCTGTAAAGGCAGAACTGCAAGTAATTTGTTTGTTTTGTTATTGTTTGATTGGGGTTTTTTTGGGAGAAGGGGGGTGGGTTTGAGGGGTTTTTTGATAAGTAGTTCTGATAAAATGCCAAAAGCAAATTATTTTACCTGAAATAATGTGACATTATGTGCCTATTTACCCTGTCCAAAGTAAATGTTATGTTAGCCTCATCTAAGCCAAAGGCAATAGCAAAGTAGGAGGAAACTTCTAACATTCAAAAAGCGACATAAACTAGTTTATAGTCATGTAACTATAGGGTAAGACGTACATTCTGTAGACATTCTTTCCCTACATTTTCTGGACTGCAGAATGGCAATCCAAAATGTTTTAGAGGAAAGAGTCCTAATTTCCAGGAAAATTCTACTGGAATGAGCAGAAATGGAACTTTTCTGATAACAACATCTCTATATGATTCTAACTTTGCACCATATAGTCCAATACCCTTATTGTAAGTTTTGGTCTCTGAACTGAAAATAATACAGTATTTATTTCTTTTCAGTGTGTGTCTTCAATTACATTTCGTCTTTCATTTCTGCACACAAATTTTGAGTCAGCTGTCACAAATTTGGTATCTAGTATTGTTCTCTGTTAGGTGAAACTAATATCTGTAGCAGCAGTTTTTCAGAAGGGTGTCTACGACTGCATTACTGAGGTTGCTTGGGAGCAAAGACTTTCACCTGTCTAGTATTATTCTGGAAGGTAGTGGAATAACTGTGTATCTGTGGACATGCTTGCCCCATAGTGCAGGAAAAAACCTCTGCATGACAACACTTTGGTTCTCCTTGTTGTTGACAAAATACTGTGAGAAAAGCATTGAGATATCGAGTGAGAAAAACATTATAAGAAAAATATTATCCCACATTCTCTAACTTAAGAAAATTTTGGCAGGGAAAACTGGAGAACTGTACTGAAAGAGAGAAAGAACAGGAACAGTATTTACCCACAGAACAAATAGGAAATAGTTACTTTCTCTTCAAAGCAGAGACTACAAAGAGTTCCTTTTTTTCACCTTGGTAATGCTGATTTACCAGCAGTGTCTGGCTGCTGGCTTCACATTATTTTCTTCAGCTGGACAAGTGCAACTGTTGATTGCAGTGCAGTCTGAACTGGATCTGAGAAATGAAACTGAATGGAAACATAAACACAATTGTGCTGGATTGCTCTTCGGGTGGAAGCATGTCCTGGCCTCACGGAAGCATTGCCTGAGATGGGCTGGATATAAGATGAAGTGGAAGTGAAAAAGAGGAGGCAGAAATAGGTTAAGTTGGTTTTGTCTCAGAGACAGCTGAATCAATGCCCCACAGTCCTGCTTCATTGCACTCCAAAGTGTGCCTCACCAATCTGGCCATTTTATTGTTACGGTCCTTAATACTTGATACAAGAATCAATGACTGTTCTTCACACCTCATGAATATGTAAGCTTAAAATTTTTGTAATCACTTTTTTCCTATTGGTAAAGGCTAATTATTTATTTTTTCCCGTCTCCCTAGTTGTGTCTGCTCTGAATAAGGCATGGTGTGTGAACTGTTTCGCTTGTTCGACTTGCAACACTAAATTAACCCTCAAGTAAGTTTATGGATAAGTGTGATGTCTTCAACACATATCAGTGGTTCTCTTCAAAATGTAGATGTTGCTATAGGTAGCTGTTACTGTATGAAAAACATGTAAACAGCATTGAGGAAATAAGTGCCTCTTTCTTCCTCTTGCTCCACTTAATATTTTCCATCTTTTTCAGCTGTCTCTTCAGGTCTTCCTTCAGTTAGTCTTCCTAACTCTTCACCTTTTCCATCCTTTATTTTTTCTTGTTTAACTCTAAAGGGATAAGTTTGTTGAAATTGATCTAAAACCTGTCTGCAAGCACTGTTATGAGAAAATGCCAGATGAATTTAAGAGACGACTTGCCAAACGGGAACGTGAAGCAAAGGACAAAGAGAAGCAGAAAAAGAAAAAGCCAATCTGTTTGTAAACTTCTTTTCCTTCTCACCACCACCTCTGCTCTTTTCTTCTTTGGTTAGTCCTAAGGATGCTTTTTTTTGCACTTTTGCATGAACTTATGGCAGTCAAAATCAAAACATCTTTCACGCAACTGCAACTTGAAATACTAACTTGTTATTCCATTATCTTTTGTTTAGTCTACAATTAGGTTTGAAAGGCTTTCTAAACCACATGGTTAATAAATATGGGCTTTTGGGTAACATCTGCATAACTTACTCACAGGGTATTGTAATCACTGTCTACAGTGTATGTAACTTATGAAAGTAACTTAATGTATTTGTATAAACTGAGGGGTTAATTTTTTGCTTGGGCACATTTAATAGGAGAGATTTTTTTTTTTTTTTAATTCTTCTTTTCACTATCTCATCTGCTAAAATTTTGTCTGTTTCTTTTGCTTTGTTGTTTTAGGAATAAATTTGTTGAGTTTGATATGAAGCCTGTCTGCAAAAAGTGTTATGAGAAGTTTCCTCTAGAGCTGAAGAAAAGACTGAAGAAATTAGCTGAAACTTTGGCAAGGAAGTAAAGACTTCATCTGCTCTCCTCTTCCTTTGTGAAAATCTTATATATACTGCTTGATGGGGAGGGGAGAGTTGCTGCTTTGAGGCTGCAGTCAGACAACAAATGCTGATGCATGCCTTCTATCAACCCAAAATACATTGAGTCTCTGTTCTCTATACATGTATGCTTACTTGTTGACAAACAGATGATACTTCCAAAATAAATACCAGCTCACCTGAAAGGTTTCTGACCAATAATGCCATTGTGTGGATGCAGGTGGCCAATTCTGTATACGAATTCTCTGTGGAATACTTCAGAGAGAAAAAATTTGCTTGTGAACACAACCTGTGAAAAAACACTTTGCAAATGCGCCCAACTTTAGGGACACGTATTTCATTTATGTTAGTGAAAATATTAACCTTCGTATTAAGCATGCAGACAAAACTTGCCCAGCTCAAGTGATTTGGGCAGGAAACCAGTATACTTTGCCTCATGGAAAAATTCATGCTTGGATTTCAGGCTGAGTCATTTCATTATGGAGCCTTGTTTCAGATGGTTTGAAAACTATCAGATTTCTAAATATAACCACTGTACAAATGACATACATAAAATGATAAGAAATGATAGATTATGCTTACATGATGAATGTTTTTACATCAGGCTTAGCATGAGATACTTATATTAAAAATGTATTCCTATTGCAAGAAATGAGCATACTCAGAACTACTTGAATTTTGCTATATTCCACTTAACACATTAACTTCTATGTATGCTTTTGCATTCTATTTACTTTTTTGTGCCTTATTCTGCTGGACCATACATAACAGTGTACCATTAAATATATATAGTTTTATATTTTATTTCATATTTTTATGCAGAAACTATATAGAAGGTATTTTCAAAAGATAACATACTTTGCCTTAATTATACAGGATGCAAGAAGTATTTTATTTGAAATGTGAACATCTGCATTTAAAATTTAGCTTCTAGACTTCATTGATTTTCAGAACAATATTGAAAATCCATATTTCAATTAACTGGCAATATTACTTTTACACCTCTGAGTGTAAATATGCAAGGTTTGATCCTGCTAGGATCTACTTCTTCAGCCATCCTCAAGGACTGAGCTTACAATTAATGCAAATTCTTTATAACATACATTTAATTGTTTTATACTATTGAGTTCTGTCGATGCAAATTTGGGTTTTTTTCCCTTTCTTATAGAAAATACAGCTAGTTAGGTCTTCTTGATGGTACGAAGTATGCAAACTTTTTTTTTCAATTTTTGTACATTAATGACTTAAACAGATTTTATGTAATTATGTAACAGGAGTAAAATTTTCTTTCCTGTTTATGAAAAATTAGTTACTTTAAAACATCTGCTTTCCTGTTTCATCAATAAAGGCCTTGTTATGAAACCTTGTATTGCCTCTCTGGAATAAATGCTTGAGATGGGTGGGAAAGCAGTAAGGCTCTCTTGGATCCCTGAACTTTTACCTGTGACTATGTAAATACTTCCTTATTATCCTGATTTAAAGGAGACATATGCCTTTCTTAAAGGTTCTAAGGCGTTGTAAGGTTCATAAAAGAAACCAAAGTTTGTTTCATAAAGAATAGCTTGATACTTCTGGGTATTTTCTGAATTAGAAAAGTCACTAGGTTTTCCTAAATCAAGTATCTTGTCTGAGTGTAAAACAGACACCTTTTTCTTTCAACTTTTCAACTTTTTTTTCAACTTTCTCGACTTTTTCTTTCCTGTTTTCACTATAAAGAAACTGTTACTCCAAACTTCCAGTTTATTGCTAGGTAGGGTATTTTTTGACTATTCTACATAATTAGTGAACACCATAACATTCATAAATGTAGTCCCTGACCCTGTTGAAGACTATGAAAGCTTAAAATGTCCTCAAAAATTGTTTACTTAACTAGCCCAGTAGCCCTGTTGGAATTTTGGACTATGCCATGAATTCAGTAGAATTCACTCTTGCTTCCTTCTGAAGTTATAACTGACTTAGAGGTTTTCATGTTACACTGATTGTACATCTCTTCCTTCAGCCTATGTGTGCCCAGCCTTACTGCTCAGAGGTGGGAAGGGTCACTAGCCCCAAAGCTACCTGGCAACACCTGGCTGATGGTTACATCCATCTGCAGCACAATGGCCTCAGATTTCCTCTCCACTCTGGTGTGCCTTGGGGTCTGGGTTTTTCCATTTCCAAGTTCCTGATGGTGAATGCTGTGCTACAGTTCACCAAGGCAGCACTTTCTGTTTCATGACTTCTCGTGTGTTATGTCAGACCTCACAATGCAGCACTTAAAGCATCTGAGGGTACTTGAGGGTTCAAAGCCTGATGAAGCACGGAAAAGTGTTAGTTGGAAGGGACCACTGGAGATCAGCTAGCCCAGCCATCTGCTCAGAGTGGGTCTAACTTCAGAGTTGCATCAGTGCAGGAGGTCTTGCTTGGCCAAACTGTGAACATCACCATGTGCCGGAGCCCACCAGGGTTGGGGTCTTCATGGCAAGATGAGACAAGACACACACATCAATGTGATGCAGGTCTAATCCACTTTATTGCTTTGTCTGCATACATTTATAGAGAAGCACACACGTAGTACATGGCCTTGTTCTTATTATAGTTGGTACATTGTTGCTAATCATGGGAAAGCACTGTACTTTCTCATGGCTGTCCTCTAATCTCACATCCTGCTTTGCTGCCACTCGGTACCTTGCCTAACTTCTTCATTGTTACTTTCTTGTACTTTCTCATCTCTATCTGCTGCTTTCACAAGGTTAAAGCTTTTCATGATCGTGCAGCACAGCTAAGGCCCCAACAACCATACAAGGAGATTCCACAGGCCTTTGTGGATATATGTTCCAGTGCTTCATCACCCCCATGGTGAAAATATTATTACTGGAGCCCTATCTCAAGTGGAGAGCTCCCCAAATCCATACTGCTCTCTTGGGAGCTGTCTTTGGTATGAACTGTCATTGGTATAATACCCCTGGACATTGTCATGAAGAGGATTAGTTAAAAGCAGTTGCAAAGCACAGCCAGGAAGCAAGCTAGCAATTAGGCAGCCTGGACAATTACACGTCTGGTGTTGAAGCTTACTTCCTGGCCCAAAGTATTAGAAGTATTTTGTGTAGCTGCACATACTTTCCTAAAAGAGGCAGAACCTAGTGCTGTTTTTCTACCCGTGACCCTTCTAAGGTCTGTCAAGGAATCTGTGAGCCTGGGATTTGGGAATGGATGCCTCAGAAACTTTGTCCCTCTCTGCTGCATGGATCAATTATGCATGGGCCAAGAGAGGTTCCTTTAGAAAGCCTGGTTAGGATAACAGTGGGGAGCACTCCAGAAAGCCCAGGGGATGTTGCTGCAGGGGGAAGCGCTAAGCCTAAAGTCTTTGTGCTGCTGGCAGTGGCAGGTCCTGTGCTCAGTTCCAGTGGATAGGCTGCGAGCTGCACTGAGCACAGTCAGGTTGCAGGGACAGCTCTCGAGTCAATGCTGTCCTGCCCTGTGCTGAGACCTCCAGGGACAGCACAGGGAGTGCCACTTCCACAGCAATGGGTCAGACAGTGACCAGTGCCAAAGTACTAGACCTGCTGGATGAAGGCAATTTCCCATGTCTCCCCATCAGCTGAAGCGCAGTAATATTCTACAGTGAGTCAAGTAAACTCCGTTGTTCCCCTCTGCACCAGCACCAACACTTCGATTACCTAGCCTGGCAAGTGCAGATAGTAAATTGTTTGATAATCCCAGCTTCAGGCACACCATTAAAAAGTACACAGAAAAAAATTAAAAAGTTGTCCCCTTATTTTTCCTGCAAAGAGGGTAAGAGCTGACAGTGTATTTTAGGTGTGGCAAGAATCCTGTGACTGTCAATGGGTTGTTTGAGATTGAGAACTGGAGAAATTTTTAATTACACTTCTTCAGAGACATGGCCCAGTGGCCTCATTTTGACCAAAGCATCTGAACTGGCAGGAAACATGGCTAATTCTAGTGAATAGAATCTGAGGCTTCCTGCTGGGAATTTCACCACAGGGCTCATTCTCAAGCCACCAAACCCGTAAAACTACAACTTGCAAATCTGTTCTGCCTTGAGGGTTGCTGGTCCATCTTCTAGTCCATGTTCCCAGCTGTGTTTTAGAGTTTAATTGTTTAATTATACTATCCACAGTGCTTGGAAATAAAGGTTTCTCACCACAGCTGCTACAATATTTGAGACTCATTTTCTAGAGCACTGGATCTCAGTAAGAAGGCCCTTATGCTTATAGATTAAATTTATAGCTGCTCTGAACCATGATGTATAGCATCATAGAATATTACAGGTTGGAAGAGACCTTAAAGACCTAGTCCCAAGCCTCTGCCATGGGGGACACTTCCCACTAGCCAGATTGCTCAAAGCTCCATCCAATCCAGGCCTTGAAAACTGCCTGGGATAGGCACCCACAAGCTCTCTGGGCAACCTGGGCTTCACTACCATCACAGTGAACAATTCCTTCCTTGTATCTAACCTAAATCGCCCCTCTTTTAATTGTACCTATTTCTCCTCATCCTATCACGACAGGTCCAGCCAGAGTCCCTCTCCTGCTTCCCTGTAGGTCCCTCAGACACTGGAAGGTGGCTGTGAGGTTTCCATGGAACCTTCTCTTCAGGCTGCACAGCCACAACTTCCTCCCCTGTCCTCGTACAGGGGATGCTCCAATCCTCCTGCCAACTCCGTGTCTCTCCTCTGGCCTTGCTCCAACAGTTCCACGTCCTTCTTATGGTGAGGGCGCCAGAACTGTTACTTAGGTTAGCTTTAGGTAAAAATTTGTTATCTAAATACATACACATATATACATAGTATAGTTTTTAGGTAATAAATATATTATCACCATATATATTTTAATATATTACTGAGGTGAGTTTATTGTAGTTTTAGGTGAGAAAAAGCTAAAATTTCGTTTCTCACAATTTTCCGTGACAGATTTCCTACCCCAGCTTTCCCCACCACCTCGCGCGCATGCGCAGACCGGGTCAGGCCCCACCCCCTCCCCCGCCCCCGGCCGTTGATGTGGGGGCGGGAGCCCGGCGCGCGCCGCACGGCTGAGCGGGAACTTGCGTAACGCGCGGCGGCCGCGTCGCTCCTGCGCTTCCTTCCTTCCTCTTTCCCTCCTCCTTCCCCCCGCCTTCCCTCCTCCTTCCCCTCCGCAGGCGCCGGGCCAACACCGCCGGGCCGCCCGGGAAGGCGCGTTCCGCCGCGACAGAGGCCGGGCGCGGCCCCTGCCGCCGCGGCGACGCCATGATGAGGCGGACGAAGCCCGAGGTGGAGCGCTACGTCGCCTCCTTGCAGGCCGCGGCTCCGTCCCCCAGAGAGGTGAGCGCGGCCTCGCGTTGCTCGGCGGGCCCGGGGGGCGCTGCGGCCGCTCCGTGCGGCCGGTATGGGGCCCGCTGCACCGCGTGGGGCGGTGGCGGCCCTGCCGCGCGTCCTGAGGGACCGCCGCCCCCGCGCCGCGGCGAGGCCTCTGCTGTCGGGCCGGGGGGGCGGCTGCGCTCGTTCCCCCTGCGCTGTCGGGCCGGGGGGGCGGCTGCGCTCGTTCCCCCTGCGCTGCCGGGCCGGGGGGCGGCTGCGCTCGTTCCCCCTGCGCTGCCGGTTCGGGGGGCGGCTGCGCTCTGCGGGCTCCCCGCGCTGAGCCCGCCGCCTCGGTGTTGGCGCTTGGTCTGCTTGGCCCGTCCTCCTCCGTGTCGGTAAGAGGAAGAAGGATCCCTTTCTAGAGACACTCAAACACCACCTGGACGCGCCTGTATCACCTGCTCTAGGTGACCGACCCATGGCAGGGTGTTGGACTAGATGATCTCCAGAGATCTCTTCCATTCCTGACTAGTGTGGTATTCTGTGAGTTAGGGTGTCTTTCGGATAATTTCTGAGCATGTTATTACTCAGGGTCTCTGAGTAATCGAGTGAGGTAGGAGAGGCTGAGGAAGTTTCGCGTAGTAGAAGTGCTTTCCCTGACTGGGAACAGTGTTTTACTGGAGCTGTGCACCTTTATTTTACTGCTGGTAAGCTCTAGTGTAGTTTTAAAGAGTCCACCAGTTCTCTGAGTACAGACATCTTGAGTTTTATAAGAGTTTAGTTCCTGCTTCCCGAGTTTCGTTTCTCAGAAAAGGATTCCTGAGCTTTGTTTCTTCAGAAGACTCTAAGCAAGGAACTGGTAAAGCACTTTCGGTTTTATGTGTTGTGTCATTAATATTCTTGTCTTTGTAGCAGTATTAGGAGAGAAGGAACTGGGGATAAATAATCTTTCTGTTGTATTTTAGTAACTGGTCAGAAGGATGAGGACCTCTGGATAACTTTTTACCATTTTTCATTGTATCTGGAAAAGGATCACAGTGAACAGTCTGATGCAGTTCATGGGAGCTATTTAATCCTGAAAGATCCTGTTCTACTGCTCTTGAATTGATTTTTTTTTTTAAGTTAGAATATTCAGCACTGTGTTGTATAGTGTGAATACATCCATGTTCACCATTATGCAGTAGGGCCTTTATGCTGGCCTTGTGTACATCATCATTATTTGTATCTCTTTCCCAACAGCAGCAGAGTTGTTCTGTGGCTTAATTGAATTGTGTGCTGTATAGAGCAGCCAATGTCGAGGGCATGACTCTCAGAGTCACAGGTGCTCTTTATTTTTTTTTTTTGTATTCCTACTGAACTCAACAATTAAATAAATCCTCTCCTGTTGTACTGAAGGCCAGCTGGTATATATTTACTTGTTTTTTTTTTTTTAATAAGTTATGCTTACAACTAATTGTATAAGCACAGTTTCTGGTGGAAAATGTTACTGATTTTCTTGTTGTGTTGATTTAAGGAGAGGGGTGCTTATAAGGCTTCAAAGCATTTATTTTGAGGTTTCTTTTCATCCATATTTAAAAGAAGATGCCAAATGCAGCTCCACTTAGACATACTTCAGTGTTTCCCTTTTGAAGGGTTCAAAAATACAGTCTGGAACCTTGAGGTATCCTAGGAAGCCTGCTTTCGTTTTTAACTGCTTCTTAAAATTTTCTGTGAACAACAGTGGTGAGAGAGGGAGGGTGACTTTCAATTCAAGTGAATTCAAAATGTGCACACTTGTTTGGAATCATAGATGTAACCAGCTCTAGTGTTTCTTGGTTCAAAAACAAAATTGTTTTTGAACTGATATTGAGAGCTCAAGCTTTGAATTTGTCTGATTTACTTCTGCCTTTTTCCTTGTAACTTTGCAAGTTCTTTACCTCACTCCTTTCACTTTTCCTCCTGATCATACTTCTGCCACTTGGCTTCTTTGTTACTTCCTTATTCTACCTCCCAAGAAATATTTTTGGAGATGTTTCACCTCTTGCTCGTAGGGTGTGTACGTTAAAGTTATTTTAGTCAGAAATAAACTACTGCATAAATGCATTTCTTACCCAAATTGAGAATGACTTAAGTGAAAGTTTTTTCCTCAAGTATACTTAAACAGTAGTGTCTAATGACAGTACACTACAGTAGTGCTAAATGGCATATCTCTTGATTTGTAGAATCTTTTTTCCTTGCTACATTGCAAAGAAATGAACTAAATGTAGGTGACCCTATTCTTACACTCTCTTTAATGAGTGATGTGTGAAATACCATGAGTATGAAGGCTTGTTGTTTTCTTCTCTTGTAATCTCTAGCTTCCTATAGTAACCTTTTTATAGCAAAAACTTTTATTTTTTTAATTCTTAAACCTACATCTTTCAGAAACAAGCCCTTATATATGATGAGTGGATTTGAGCTGATAATGAATAGTCAAATTCAGTCATTTGAGTACTAGGCATTGCTGAAAAGAAAGGTCATTCATTAGGGAATTACTTTTGAAGTACTGAATGTCTAAAGTGTGTTTGTCATGTTTTTCTTCTTCAGAAATCGATGAAAGGATTCCTCTTTGCTAAGCTGTATTTTGAAATAAAAGAATATGAACTTGCTAAAAGGTAAAATGCATTGATGGCCATTTGTTTTTTTGTTCTCTAAAGTGTAAAAGAAAAGCTATGTTTATATGAAGTAGGTCAGAGGAACAAAGATGACTATCCATGCTGCTTTAAGCTAGCAGTCATTGTGGGCATTTAGTGCTATTTAGATCTTTGTAAAACAGTAACTTAAAAGAAGATTAGTTATGTGGTACTGAAAAAATGTACCTGGCTGAATTGGCTTTTACCATTCTTACTATTTTTACCAAGTCCTGGTTTTGTTTTTTTAATCAACAGAAATATTGGCTGGTGAGTAAGTAGCATTTGTACAGGTAATAAACCATGTTGCTGCTTACTTAAAGGTCCTAAAAAAGTGTCTGGAACAAGACATGTCTATACTTCTGTAGTCTGGCCAAAGCATCTGGAAAAATTAGGTCTGTGTGTCCTGTATGGCAGATAAAGTTACCATTAGAGCTTGGGTGAGAAGGGGAACTGGTAGTGGAAAGTACTGGTCAAGTAACTGACTTTTTTCTCCTTCACAGATACATATCTACATACCTCACTGTACAAGAGAGAGATCCCAAAGCACACAGATTTCTTGGACAAATCTATGAAGCTGAGGATAACATAGAAAAAGCTTTTGGGTGTTACAAGGTAAGTATTGTATTCACCCCAAATGTTCTGCTTTGTTCCTTTATAAATGGACTTCTAAAACATGTGCCAAACATTCTCAAACCCATAGAGAAAAACATGCTCTTGGGAAAGCTCTGTCATACACATTTGACAATGGAAAGCACGTGACACACTGCAGAGAGGATTCTTCACTTGATATATATCGCTTGCTTCTGTAGTATATTTTGAAGTTGCTCCTTTGTTTTTTCTTCTGGACTTGATTTTCATGCTACCTGCTGTTAAATTCTCCCCAAGTCAGGCATTGCCTCTTGTACTACTGTTGTAGAATCTTGTCATGTGAACTGTGATGACAGCTGGAGTTTAGTTGGTAGTAGAAGACTGTAGGCTTACTATGTTTTTGGTTGGTTTTGAAGAGGACAGGTGCAGAAGGGAGGTACAAATCCAGTTTTGGTTAGGCAAGCATGTGAATGTCAGATTCCCTCTTGGATTGCCTTTTTTCTGGTTTTGGGGAGAAAGATGTGCTCACAAGTCTGGCCAACTCTATGTATGAAGTGCTATCACACTTCTTAAACTGTGTCTTAATTTTTTAAAAAGTTTTTATGTCTGGCTAGACAAGAGGTCCATATAGTCCTGCTGTCCGTGTATGGCAGTAGCTAGTGTTAGATGCAGAGGAAGTGGTGTTTGCATTATTTCTCTTGTGCTTTTCTGAATTTCAGCAGTTCTGCTTGGGTGCTGTAAACTAGTATGGCATGTAGAAAGACTTGGCTTATATATTCTGTATTTATAGATTTAAATGATTTGAATAGCTGGGTATGTTTGTATCCTGTTCTGTGTGGATCAGAAGTTAAAGTTGCCTTTTTATTTTTGACTCCTGTGTCTGCATGGGGAAAAAACAGCGCTCTGTGGAGTTGAACCCAACACAGAAAGATCTTGTATTGAAGATTGCGGAGTTATTATGCAATAATGACATTACTGATGGAAGAGCAAAATACTGGGTTGACAGAGCTGCTAAACTCTTTCCTGGGAGTCCTGCTATTTACAGGTTGAAGGTAAGTTCAAAATCACCTCTGTTCAATGGCTTGAGCAAACTTTCAGCACCTGTCTGGAGTGCCTTTTGCATATCACCTCCAGCAAAAGTTTTTGGCTGAATTATTTTACCATCTTTAATATAAAAAACTTTCTAGTCTGACATTTTTTGTCAGTTTTAAAGGAAGCTGCAGCTGCATGCTTCCATACCCTTTCTAGTGTTTGAAGTTTAATCCTCTTCCTAAATGCTGCAAAATTGTTATTTATCGCAGTCAAGAAGTTAGAGACTAGACAGGTGTCACTTGTTCTTTTTGTTGTGTCACTGGTGGGAAGGTAGCTGGTCTGAGAAGTTATTTTTTTAGTTTATATGGATTTTTTGTTTTTAAATCTGCATTATGGTAATTTCTGCAGAATGTGAGAAATGCTGTAATTCTCAAATGCCACGTAAATACTTTGAGCCATGCAATATCACTTTTGCACAGGTATATTAATTTTGTGTAGCTGGGTAGCAGCCACATGGAAGTCTCAAGGTGTCTGGGGTGATTTTTTAAGCAAGGTAGTCTATGGTCTGCTGTCGCTGAACCAAATGTTTTGAGGAGCATTTCTTACTCCTGGTAAGAAGCAAATTCTTCTGAGGATTTTTCTTCTGTGATAGTCATGTATATTTTTAAATATTTGAGTATTTTATCAAACTTCCTGTAATACCTGAAAGCTATTGAGAGTACTCTAGCTAGCGTGATGTAGTCATGTAGTGGAGGAAAGAATGTTGTCTAGTATTGTAGTGGATCAAAAGACTGATGTGGGAAATGAAATACTAACATGTTACTTTCACATTTCAACAGGAGCAGTTACTGGATTGTAAAGGTGAAGATGGATGGAATCAGCTCTTTGACTTGATTCAAGCAGAACTTTATGCAAGACCAGATGATGTCTACATAAACATCAGACTAGTTGCACTCTATCGTTCAAATAACAGATTAAAGGATGCTGTGCTCCATTGTCAGGAGGCAGAGAAGAGAATACCTTTGCAGTCAAGCTTGGAATGGTGTTCCTGTGTTGTAGAGACATTTGAGGTGTTTAATCATATTTTGATCCTGTGGTAGTCTTCCGTATCTTTTTACCTGGTCTATTTCTCTTAGTGTCCTTATTCTGACAGCTGTTTCTCAAGGGATTTAACTCCTTCAAATGCAAGTCTGCTGAGACCAGTGGAATTACAAAATACTTCTTGTGTGGTTTTTTTTTTAATTGGAATTTTCTCCCTAAAATTAAGCTTTATAGAACTATTGAGTTTCTAACTTCAAAAGCTGAGTTAGACACAGCAGTTCCATTAGGGATAAAATTACTCAAGCAAATAGTTCCCTGGAACTTTGCTTCTGAAGAATATGTTAAGGTCTCACCTGTGAAACTGGATTATGCAATAAATGCTGCTAGTGTGTTTTGGAGAAGTACTGCCCTTGTCTTCATGGAAGGATGACTGTTCCTTATCCTGTGATGAACTTTCTTCTTTAGGAATATCTGGAGTCTTTACAAGACTTGGAGTCTGATAAAAATAACTGGAGAACTATCAAGAAAGATCATCTGCTGGCCTATTCCAGCTTTGTCAAACTGACACTTTCTTCTAGAGATATTCAGGAATGCAGAGAGGCACTCGAAAGGTACTGTTTAAACTTTTCTGTGGTAAGAAAAGACCCTCTAAGAATTGTTTGGGGTCACATGACATCCACCAAGCTTCTGTTTCACAGCTAATATTGTTTTTGGGATAAGAGAGAAGACTCTCTGTGCTGACTGCTAAGAGTAGTTCTTACTGGATGTGAACCCCAAGCTGTCTTTTGACAGATGTTTGCATGGTCAGCTCAGAGCCATGGAGAAGACTCATATCCTGGGTCTTTGTATCCTTCTTTTCCTTCAGTTAGAAAAGTTGTTCTGTACTTTAGCAATTGACTAATCCAGATTTCCAAGACAATTGGGGAACAAACACCAGCCCAAAAAACTCCAATCCAAACAAAGCAACTAAAAAAAAAATGAAAAGCTGAAACTATCTCTTGTGTATCAACTTTGTCCTAGTCACTCTGTTCTTAAATAACACAGCACACTGGAGTAATTAGGAACTTTGTGTATACAGTGTAATTGGGAGGGAGGAAACCACCTGAAGCAAGAATAGCCTCTTTCAGAGAAAACTGGTGGTGTTACAGCTGACTAAAAGCTTACCATCTGTGGTGCACCTAGAGTAGCATAAAATAGAGTTTGTCGTCAATAATTTGATTAAAACCTGTGTTTTTCTTGCCATCGTCTTTCCTTTGTTGCTGTTTTTTACTAACTTACCTTTGTTCCTCAGTAGTATAATGGCTGTTATATTGTGTTTTGTAAAAATTCTTAGTCTTTTAATCTTGCATGAGTATTGAAAGCAGTACAGAATAGATGAGCAATATTTAATACCCAAGTATGTTTTGTTTTATTTTATTTTTCTCCTCTAACATTGACCATCTTGTGTTTTCTGCTTCTGATTTATTAAGAGCATTTTGAGATGCTCACATCTGAAGTGCGTCTAGGTCATGGCAATGCTAACATCTTGTCCAGTAATTGAAAAAAAATTTTAACTGTTTTCTGGAAACCCTCTCCTGAGTGAGGATTGTATGGTAATCTACAGGGACAAGAATTTCTGTAGTACCTTCTATTTTTGTTGAGCCTGTTAAACAGTGTTTTGGACCTTTCTGATAATGAAAAGAGAGTCAATAATACCTGCTGTATGTCTGTAAATCAGCAGTAGTGAACAGGTTTATCCATGTATTCAGGACAATAGTTTTAAAAGTAGCTGTGCAAAAATGTGATGAAAAGCACTAAGTATCTAGGTGATATTTACTTCAATAAACTTGAGAGCTGTGGGAGTTTGAGGAGATTGTACTTTCTTGTAACTTGGGTTTAAACAATAAGAAAGTACTTCCCATTGACTCATGAAGTTCCTTAATTCACAATTAAATAGCACAAACCAAAATCAGGTGCTATAGCTTTTACCAGGACTCTGTTTAGAATGAGTCTTCTCTGCATTTTAGTTTTGATCGTGCACTTCAGTCAGTAAAACCGTACGTGAATGTGGCTGATGAGTTGTCTCGTACCTATGTGGAGATGAAAGGACAGCTGTACATGCATGCTGGAGCTTTGCTGCTGAAAATGGCCCAAGACAACGAGGCGCAGTGGAGAGCTATGTGTGAGCTAGCAGCCTTGTGTTATCTCCTGAGTTTCCAGGTAATGATTTTTCAGTCTAAACCTTTAGTTGATACTTTTCTTGAAATTTTCTAGCTGTGCACGTGTTGAATTCCTGTATTCCTGAGATGAACTAGTGTTTGTGTATCTAAAGGAGAACTCTGTCCTCACCCACCAAACCCTCCACTTTCACAATTATTTAAAAGTTTCAAATGACACAAATAGGGTAAAAGTATACTTTCAACTGTTCCCCTTGCCAGAGTAATTGATTCTTAAGTATTAATGCATTTATTTCCTGCAATATATTTATTTTTTCATAATACAATAGAGACACATGTTGAGTGTTACTCCTGTAAGGGATGGAAGGAGACCAAGTGAATAGTTCCATATACTTGTTGGAGAGACAACCAAATTAAAAGAATTATGGTTATTTGCCCTTACGAATTCTTTGCCTTGACTGTCCTTTTTATACCATGGCTTGCACTGCAGATATTACTTGCTCTTGTGTACACTTAATGTTACTTTTAATAGCTATATTGCACATCTGTGTGCTTTAGGTGGGTTCTCTGCTCTCTTTGCCCGTCCCACACAGAACCACAACCCAGTGTATGTACCTTCAGAATGAATGCCTGTTTTCCTACAGCTTCCGATAAAAAGAAGCTTGTTGCCTGACATACATTTAAATGTCCTGCTCCTGCTGTGAAAAACCTGTAACAATTTTCTTCTTGCTTCACCAGGTTCCTAAACCAAAGTCAAAACTCATAAAGGGGGATCAAACTGGACAAGATATGCTAGAAATGTTGGCCTGTGATCGAAAGAGCCAATCTGGTAATTTAAAAAAAAAACTGCATGATTCCATTTTAGTGCTGCACATTTACTGTAAAGGCTAAGATTTGTAAAAGAACACGTGTGTCTTGTAACATTATCACTTCAATATATAGTAAAACATTATAGATTCTGACTACATATGTAAAACAAAATAGTAGTTTGGTTCTGATACCTAAAGTTACTTTCTCTTCTTAAGCATGCTGGTAGAGTGTGTTCTCTTTGTTTCAATAGTGGTTGGGTTTCTTCCTCCTTTTTGACTTTGTAGCATGCTAAGATAGAATTTAGCTTTTATTGTCTGTTAAGCCTACTTGAAATGACTTCTTCCTGCTGATGCTATTTTGGAAGTATTGTTAGCCCCAAGAGGGAAAGAAAATACTAGTTTGTTTCCCTGATATTTTCATCCTTTCACTTGTTCATCAGCTTGTTCTTTTTGCTGCCAAGTATAGACAGTGTTTCAGTCTACAGAATTCTTAGAGGGCCTAGATGAAAACAGATGAACATGTTAGACATCAAGTTCATTTACATCAGAATGGATTATATTAATGTAGACTTCTGCTTTATTACAGCTATTTATTTTAAGGTCATTTGCAATGCCCTTAGAATAGTCATGGTAGGAGGGCTTTGTTTTCCTAAAGAACTGGATTTACAAATTCTTTGGGATTGTTGTCACTGAAAGCTTGGAAAGCCTATGTGCTGAAGCACTGACCTAATTACAGGGAGAACATACCTGAACAGTCTGTAGGTTTCATAAGGGAAAATCCTGATTCCCATCCAGCCTTCAGTATCAAAGGGCAGTCCAGCATAGCAAATACTACTTTCTTTGTGTTTGCTGCTTTATTTATGTAAAGTGATATTTTTGTTTTCTAGGCCATATGCTACTGAACTTAAGTCATGGCAAGCAAGACTTCTTTAAAGAGATCGTGGAGTCATTTGCAAACAAGAGTGGCTCATTTGCATTGTTTGATAGCCTGTTTGAGAGTGGAGCTTCTAGGGAGAGGTCTTTTATCGGCACAGATGATATTGGAAATGTCAGTACACAAGCACCAGTGCAAGTGGAACTTCACAAATATGATATTGGTAAGTAGTGTTACTTTCTGAAACTCAGCATAACTTTGTGAACCTCTTCTGCAAATACTTGTGGAAGAGGTACTAGTACACAAATACTTGTACTGCAACAAAAGACAAATACCTGGAATAGCTGTTCAAAGTTGCCTTAATGTCATAGGAAAGATTTACACTTTATTGCAGTGTAAAGAAGTGTGTCTTCGTAATTCCTTAAGGATTTTTGGAAAAGTAAATAGGTTTGCTAAAAGTTATCTATTGGCCTGAATAAGGTGAGAATGGAAATGATGAGAGTCATCCCCTCAGAAGCTTAAGCAGCTGATGGCTTTGAGCGCTTAGATGGACTTGGTATGTTTGGCTGTACTGAAGTATGTAACCCTTCATAAGTGAAACCTGGAATCTTGATGCTTATTGATCTGTAAAGTATCTTTGGCTGCTTTCACAGAGGGAAATGTGAAACCCAGCTTTGATCAGATAGTAATATTGAGGGCTTGCAGGAAACTGACATTTGCATCCAACCTTGTTTTTTGCATAGGTGCCATTCGATTGCACAATGGCAGTCTCCAGCACCTCGTGTGGCTTGGCTTGCAGTGGAACTCTATGTCAGTCTTACCCCCCATGCGCAAATGGTTAAAACAGCTTTTTCACTTGCCCCAAGAAACATCAAGACTTGAGACAGATGCTCCTGAATCTATTTGCCTGTTAGACCTTGAAGTAAGTGAACTTTCAAGTTTAAGATATGATACAAATTTAGTTTTTTGGTAATTAATGACTAATTTTTTTTAAAACAGGTATTCCTACTTGGGGTGGTATTCACTAGCAACTTACAATTGCAAGAGAAGTTTAATTCTCACTACAGTGCACATCAACCTCAATTCTTACCATTGCCAATATGCAAACAACTCTATACTGAAAAGCAAAGATCCTGGTGGGATGCTGTTCGTACTCTTCTTCAGAGAAAATCAATGTAAGGCTTTTTTGGTTTGGAAATGTTCGATCAAGTCTTTAGGAAGCATCTGTTACAGCAACTTGGATTGTACCTATAAATTCTTGTAAAAAATAATATTTTTTTTACATTTTTCACATTGAAGCTTTGTTGTAGTAGGGACTTGATATGCTTGAAAGATTTCTATGAATGGAATTTTCATTTCTAACAGTGCATTTCTAACCTAGAGGCAAGCTAGCAAGTTAAGCTGCCGACTGTGTTCATTAAGTGAATGGTATGTGAACAGATGAAAACCAGAAAATACTAATCAAGGAATGTTTCTTCTGATGTTCAGACCAGGAACAGCAGCAAAACTGAGGCTTATTGTACAGCATGGCATAAGTACTCTGCGAACACTGGAGAAGCATGGCCTTCAACCTGCCCTAATCATACACTGGGCAAAAAGCTTGCAGAAAACAGTAAGCTGAGATTATTTTTAAATACATGGAAGCCAAAATATTTTTCTTTATTTTTTAAATTATGAACGGACTCAGGGGATGTGGGATCTGATGAATGTGTATTATTAAGAACAGTTGATTATATTATCAGGCAAATTTGTTGTTCTAGTTGCTCAATGAAGTACTCTTGTCTTAAAATGTAGTGTTATTTTCTACATTTACATAGCTACTCTTCTTAGTGTCAGAGAAGGACTTTGGAACTCTTAAAGAAAATAGAAGGATGTGGAGGAATAGCATTTTGACTTGAATTTGTTGAAATAACATATCCATCTATTCCCTTTTCTTCACCAGGGAATTAACCTTAACTCCTTCTATGACCAGAAGGAATATATTGGACGAAGTGTCTACTACTGGAAGAAAGTTCTGCCTTTGCTGGAAACTATCAAAAAGAAGAGGAGTATTTCTGAACCTACTGATCCTCTCTTCAAACACTTCCATAGTGTAGACATTCAGGTACAGATCGATGGAGCCAAGGCTGAAGAGAAGGGTCTGTGTCAGAAATGTACATAGTTGTGGGATTTTTGTCTACATGGTACTATTCTATGTTGTTACTACTGTGACACTCTTAATGGTGAGATTTGGTAATCGTGTTTTATAAAGGGAGAAATTCTCTCCTTATAACTTTGGTCTTACCTTTAAAATAGTGTTTATGATTTGAAGGCACTGAACTCCCTCAGTACCAACTTTCAAGAAAAAGAATTCTCCCTGTATTATAGGAAAAAAGGTTATGTTGTTCCATTGTTAAGTATAAGTTTTTCTTTATTTGTAGCTCTTTCAGGTTGCAGCATATGAAGAAGAGGCACAGATAGCATTTGCTATGTTGGATGCAGTTGATGGCAAAATTGATGATGCTTTATCAGCATTTGAAGCTATTGAGAATGTGGTGTCTTACTGGAATCTTGCTGTGGTAAGTTTGTAAGTTGCATTACCCAAAAATACTTCTCCTTTACTCAGTTTCCTTCTGACTAATACTATTCACTCTGCATCCCACTCTTCAGATTTTTCAGAGAAAAGCAGAAGAGATTGAAAATGATGTCATGCTGCCTGAAGAACATGAGGAGCATAAAACTTACCTTCTTAAAGCCAAGTACTATTTAATGAAAATTATTGCAGAAAGCTCCTCAGATATGTCAGTTACTGAGAATGTAAGTAATTCTTGCTTTCAAACTTGTTCCAAGGAACACAGTAGCTTAGGTTACTGCTTGAAAAATGAAATCCTTTGCATTCAAGTTAGTGTTTTTTTTTTTTTTTTGACCAGGCTTTGTATTAAGGCAAGTTAAATCCTGGGTAACTTCTTTAACCTACCAGATCATGTGGTAATCCTGGCTACCCTGTGGATGATTCACTTTTACCACTGTCTTTTATTTTGATAAAAAATCATTTATGTGAGTTGTTTTCTTATGTGAATTGTAACAAGTTAAGAGAAAAAAAATCCAGTATTTATGTAATGAAAGAGTTGTGAATTGCTCAGCCAGAATTCTGAATGAGGTTTGTCTTGTTCTGAGGAAGAATTGCAGTCATGACTCATGTTTGGAAAAATTTTCTAGTTGCCGGTGTCTCTTGAAACTGTGAGAGAGGTATTAGATTCAGTGATCCAGGAACTTGGTGAGAATGGTGAAGAGGGAAGTCTTTCCTTCAGAAATGGTTTGACACGAACTGTAGATTCAGCAATGAAACATTCCACTCCGTCACCAACCAAGTTCTCTCTTTCGCCAACTAAGACCTACAAGGTATGTAAGCCAGCTATTATTTCAGGAAATTGTTATCTTACAAGAAAAATTCAAATAAATCAATTAATTTTTCTTTTCTTAGTTGTCTCCGAAAACTCCCCCTCAGTGGGCAGAAGACCATAAATCTATACTTCAAATGATTTGTCAGCAAGTGGAAGCTTTAAAGGTAAACATTCTGTCACCATGTTCAGTAAAGAACTGTTGGCCTTTTAGTTATGGTAAGGATCTAGTGATAAGAGCATGGGCTAACAGTTGCTAGAATTACCTTCTGTAAATAGCTGCCTAAAATGAGTACCAAAGTCCTTTGGCTTAAAAGCTCCTATTTGGGACAGGGACAAGAGTGCTGAGGCAACCCATGTCAGGGGCTTTTTGTAGAAAGCATTCTGCTTTTATCTGCTTGGTTCTCATCCACTTGGTTCTGGGATTTTTACTGACTTGTTCTGGCTTTAGAAGTACAGTGGAAGTACTTTGTACTCCATGGGTATGTCTGCATGATCTGACAGGTACTTCTTGGTTTGCTTTTTTTAAAATTACTTCCACTTCCTCAATTGAACATGCTTTTGAATAGCAAAAGGGTGGAGATCATGCCTTATATATTCTTTGACAAATACCTGTGCAGTAGATACTTAACTCTTGCTTGGCACCCTGTCTTGACAGAATGAAATGCAAGAAATGAAACTTAACAGCTCCAACACAAGTGCATCTCATCGGTGGCCTGCTGAAAACTATGGAACTGATGCAATGCCAGACAGTTACCAGAGAGCACAAAATCTTCATGAAGCCCCATTAACAGGCAAGTTGTTGCAGAATTTTTATCTAAATGGTTAGCTAAATCAAATAGGACTTTTGAAAATAACGCTAAAATGTTTTAATGATTCACAGTTAATAACTGCTGGGAAGAGTATGTAGAAAACAAGAAGAAAAGATAAGTGTTAATTGTTTTCCTGGTGTTCCTTTTTAGTTGCTACCACTGGCCCATCTGTGTTCTACAGCCAGTCACCTGCCTATAACTCTCAGTATCTTCTGGGAACTGCTGCAACCAATGTAACACCAGCAAAGGTGAGAATAAATTTATTTCTCTAAATTGCTTCCCATGATGATCTGAAAATGACTGACTGGTTTTGATTCTGTACATAGCTAGATATAATTGCAGTTCCTTATGCAACATTTGGTGAACGAAAACTGCTAGGGATAAAATGATAATTTTCCTAACTTTTGGGATTGGGAGTTTGGGAGGAAAAGCTAGAAAAATATATTTTGTATGTGTGTACATTTCTCCTACTGGTTTGTATGCTAGCACTTAATTATTTCCCTCCTTAATTGTGTGACAAAAGAACATGGGGTTTTCAAAGCTTTTTTTCATTAAAACCCACTCAAACTCACCCTTTTTCAGTGCTTGTTGTCAAATGCCCGTCAAGTTTTAAACTAAGGTGAAACTAGTTTAGGTTTAAACTTTAAAGCATGTCTTTCTTTTAAGACTGCATGTTACATGGGCTTCTGCTTAGTAAGATTTTGTCCTCTTTATCATCATAGTAAGCAGAGCACTTGTTTTCTGCTTTTTCTTTAGCCTCCTGTCTATGGCATGAACCGACTTACACCTCAGCCTCATATATATTCCTACCAACCACCACCCATGCATACACCACCTCTGCAAAACACTTCTGGTTGTATGTTTTCCCAAGAAATGTATGGTCCACCTCTGCGTTTTGATTCTTCTAGTACTGCACTCATTTCTCCTCGTACAGCTGATGACTATTACAACTACAGTGTTCCACAGGCAAGCACCAATCCAACACTACCTAAACCGGGGTATTTCACAAACCGTTCAGTCACGCCACCCACTTTAAAGCCTGCAGAACCAAAAGCAATGCCTAAATTTGGACAGCCAGGAACAGCAGAAGGATCAAAAGCGCCTCTGCCAGCACCAGCACAGCCAATTCAACCAACAACTTTTAAATTTAAACCTAACTTCAAGTCTAATGATGGGGACTTTACTTTTTCTTCTCCTCCTCAAGTTGCACCACAGCCCCTTAATGCACCTTTTAATAGTAGAGAAAGCCTCTTGGATCTTCTGACATCTGATAAGCCTTTACAGGATGATAGGTACGTTGAACAAAAGCCAGTCAGCGATCCCACAAACAGTTCAAGAAATATCTTCAATTTTAGCAATAAACATATTCCAGGCATCTCTCTTCGAGAAAACGCAGGACAAAATGCGCACAAAAATCTGGGTTTTGAGAAGAATGATACATTTATTGTTCAAGAACCAAGCAAGCCTGTATTTATGGCTTCAAATTCAGATTTGGCCAATCGAAGTCATGAGACAGAAGGAGGAAGCACCCATGGTGGAGATGAGGATGATGATGGTCCTCATTTTGATCCTGTGGTGCCACTTCCTGATAAGATTGAGGTAAAGACAGGTGAGGAAGATGAAGAAGAATTCTTCTGCAACAGAGCCAAGCTGTTCCGTTTTGATGCAGAATCTAAAGAATGGAAAGAAAGGGGTATTGGAAATGTGAAAATACTGAAACATAAAGTATCTGGCAAATTTCGTCTCTTAATGAGACGGGACCAAGTGCTGAAAATCTGTGCAAATCACTACATAAATACTGATATGAAATTAACTCCAAATGCTGCATCGGATAAGTCATTTGTATGGCATGCTTTAGACTATGCAGATGAATTGCCAAAACCAGAACAGCTTGCAATTAGATTTAAAACACCTGAAGAAGCAATGCTTTTCAAAAAAAAGTTTGAGGAGGCACAGAATATTTTAAAATCCTTGGGATCAAATGCTTGCACATCTGTGTCTCAGAGCAGTGGGACTGCAAAAGAAGCAGCAAATCAGGACATCAAGGAGCCCAACAGACCCACTTCTGGGACCATGAACTTGAGCTTTCAGTTTCCAAAAGAGGGAACAAGCAG
The DNA here is from genome assembly GCF_009819885.2 of Catharus ustulatus. Lineage (NCBI taxonomy): Eukaryota > Metazoa > Chordata > Aves > Passeriformes > Turdidae > Catharus > Catharus ustulatus. Next base: position 97,036,543 of record NC_046222.1, read on the forward strand.
TGAAACTGACAGCAAAGGCACCCTTACAGGTACATCCACTGGATCTAGCACTACTCTTTCATTTGGAAAGGATGCTCAGCAAGCCTTTTCCTCCAGTGGGTTTGGGCAGCATCTCTTGAAGAAGGATCAGTGGAGGTGTCAAGTGTGTTTCGTTCCAAATGAAGTAACTGTCAAGAATTGTGTGTCATGTCAAAATCCAAATCCAAATCCGGGTATGTGGGAAACACATGGCACCCCATTAACTGACTCTGCAAGTTTGAAAATGAGTGATAACACAGTGCAGGACAAGTTTGGATCTGCTTTTGCTAAAAAGGAAGGTCAGTGGGACTGCTCTGTATGCCAAGGCCAAAATGAAGCAAAAGATGTGAACTGCTGTTCCTGTCAGAGTCCAAAACCTCAAAATCAACCAAATACATCCACACTTTCTGTTCAGTCATCTGCTGCTCCAGGGTTTGGTTCTATTGCTGATACAAGTAAGCCACAGAAAAATGGGTTTGAAGGGCTTTTTACTAAAAAGGAAGGTCAGTGGGATTGTAGTACTTGTCTTGTGAGGAATGAAGGCTCTTCACTAGTTTGCATAGCCTGTGAAACGCCAAATCCATCTGGTAAGCCAACTGGTGGTACTTTAACTCCTGCTTTTGGCTTGAAAAGTAAATTACCTGAACTTGGAGGACAGTTGGGAACAGGCTTTAAGTTTGGTCTTGAGCAAGGCAAGACACCACCATTTACGTTTCAGATTTCCTCTGATACCGATAAACCTGCAAAGGAGGGATTTAGCTTTTCAATGCCAATGCCTCCAGGTGGATTTAAATTTGGGATACAGGAGTCTAACAAAAACACCACTAAGAAAGATGAACCATCCAAAGAGCATACGACTGGTTTCTTAAAAAGCATTGATGAAAAAGACAGAAAGGAGTTGCCTTCAGACACTGGAATTGGATTCCAATTTCAAGAAGCAGCAGACAAGGAGAAAATTGACTTTGTTTTTGGGCAAAATAGCAGCACTTCTACTTTTGCTGAGCTTGCAAAAAGTCCTCCTAGGGAAGGCTTTCAATTTGGCAAGAAAGACCCTAACTTCAAAGGCTTTTCAGGTGCAGGTGAAAAGCTGTTTTCTTCACAAAATTCTAAAACAGATCAGAAAGCAAACACTTCTGCTGACCTCGGTGAGAAGGATGATGATGTGTATAAGACAGAGGACAATGATGATATCCATTTTGAACCTATAGTTCAGATGCCTGAAAAAGTAGAACCATTTACAGGAGAAGAAGATGAGAAAGTGTTGTACTCCCAGAGAGTAAAGCTGTTCAGGTTTGATCCAGAAACAAGCCAGTGGAAAGAACGTGGCGTGGGCAATCTGAAGATTCTTAAAAATGAAGTTAATGGCAAAGTAAGAATATTGATGCGGCGTGAGCAGGTACTGAAGGTGTGTGCGAATCACTGGATAACAACAACAATGAACCTGAAACAACTATCTGGCTCAGACAAAGCCTGGATGTGGATGGCCAATGACTTTTCTGATGGTGATGCAAAGTTGGAACATCTGGCAGCAAAATTCAAGACACCCGAGCAGGCTGAGGAGTTCAAACAGAAGTTTGAAGAATGTCAGAGGCTGCTACTAGATATACCACTGCAGACACCCCATAAACTTGTTGATACAGGTAGGACAGCTCAGCTTATACAGAGAGCAGAAGAAATGAAGTGTGGCTTAAAAGATCTCAAAACTTTTCTGACAGATGACAAAACTAAACTGTCAGAAGAGGAAAATGTAAGCTCTGGTTGTACCAGCAGTACTTCTGATTTGGTTATAAAGCCACATGCTGAAAGTACAGGCCCTACTCTGGAGTGGGATAACTATGACTTGCGTGAAGAAGCACTGGATGATAGTGTAAGTAGTTCTGTATATGCATCACCTCTTGCAAGTAGCCCTGTAAGGAAAAATCTGTTTAGATTTGGAGAGTCTACCACTGGCTTTAGTTTCAGCTTTAAATCTGCCTTGAGCCCATCCAAATCTCCTGCCAAGCAGAACCAGAGTAGAACATCAGTAGGCACAGATGAAGATTCTGATGTTACTCAAGAAGAGGAAAGAGATGGACAGTACTTTGAACCTGTGGTACCTCTGCCTGATCTTGTAGAAGTGACCAGTGGTGAGGAAAATGAGCAAGTTGTCTTCAGTCATAGAGCCAAACTCTACAGATATGACAAAGATGCAAATCAGTGGAAAGAGAGAGGGATTGGGGATATCAAGATACTGCAGAACTATGACAACAAACAAGTTCGTATAGTAATGAGAAGGGACCAGGTACTAAAACTGTGCGCCAATCACAGGATAACACCAGATATGAATATTCAACAAATGAAAGGGTCTGATAGAGCCTGGGTATGGACTGCATGTGACTTTGCAGATGGGGAAAGAAAAGTAGAACTTCTGGCTGTGCGATTCAAGCTGCAGGATGTTGCAGATTCATTTAAACAAATCTTTGATGAAGCAAAGCATGCCCAAGAGAGAGAGACACTGATAACACCTCTTTCTTCTCGTGCCAATACACCAAAGGAATCTCCATGTGGTAAAAATGCTGTAGCTGTGCTAGAAGAAACAACCAGAGAAAGAACTGATGTCAGCCATGGTGATGATACATCTGATGCAACTGTAGAGGCTGCAGAGGTGTCAAGTACTTCTGAAACACCAACAAAAACAGTGGTTTCTCCTCCAAAGTTTGTATTTGGATCTGAATCTGTCAAGAGCATTTTCAGTAATGAAAAGTCAAAGACATTCACATTTGGAAATACTTCAGCCACTGGTTCTCTCTTTGGCTTCAGTTTTAATCCCCCAAGGAAGAGTGAAGGCCATAATCCAGCATCTCAGGACACAGCACAGAAAGAACTGGAAGTCTCTGAACCACCAAAAATCTCAAATACTACTCAGAAGCCTGTAGACAGCAAGGTAAACAACTTGCCTGCTTCAACACAGGATGGACCGTCAAACTTCTCATTTAGAATTCTGGAAAAAGGTGAGTGTCAGTTTTGCTAGTAACTTATTCAAGTAAGCGACTTACTAAGTAGTTAGCTTTGTACTACTCATTACTGTTTAATCTCTTGAGAACAGGTAGTTTTTCAGGTTTGATGCAGGTATTCACATGTTCTCCAGAATTTCAACTAAAGAAGGGAATTTTAAGTCATAATTATTTTCAAATGAAAATAAAAATCTATGATGCAAGATGGAAACTTGTTTACTGAGAATAGGATTTTCAGGTATAGAGCTTAAATTCTGACATGCTGCATCTGAATTTTGGATTTAAATGCTCTAAGAATTTGTGGATTTGCTCTAGAGGCTTGAATAGGTAGTTGATGTTGTATGTACCTGAGCCTTTGCTCTCAGTGGCAAAGTGTGAGAACAGCAGATGAATGCTTCAGCTAAAATTTGCATTATCCCCATAATAGTAGATGGGTATTGTGGAATTAGTCTATACATTTGTTTCACACATTAAATACTCACCTCTGCAATTTTGATTGTGTACTTCCTTAGCCTGAAAAGAGATCGTGATGGCATACTCAGTTGTTTGGTTTCTGTCGTAGTCTGAAGAAGATGCACAGGCAGAAGCTGTGGCTGTGACAGGACCACTATAATGTGCTGAAGTGTCTTTGTGAGAAGGATGGGATGTCTCAGATTCATGAAAACATCCTATTAGCTAGAGTTCAATAAAGTGACGTGGCAGAAGATGACAGCTGCAGTCCATTCACATGGGTTGGATAAGTTTGTGTATAATTAACAGATGAAATTTCCTCCTATGAAATATGACTATGGAGTACTTGCAGAACATAGATAAGTCTGTTCTATCCTTTTAAAATTTTAGGTAAACACTTATATGCCAACAATTTATTTTTTTAGGATTTAATTTTAGCCTCTTTAAATCTAATCCCATGGCCTTTTGGACAAGCACATCCTCCTTGCAACCTGATAGTAAAGGTATTTACGTACTGCACTGAATGTGTGATTAAAAACACTCTGTCAGGCATGGACAATAACCCAGCTGTGTCAAAGCAGTTGGCTCAGTAATCCCTATAATTAACATGCATGCTGAAGGAGAGTACTTGAAATTGTGTGTCTGACTATTGTATTTGTTCTGTTAAAGAATGTCTCTAGCCCTTAGTATGTTTACATGAGCCAACACAGTGGATGGCCCTGTTTAAACTTTTGGCTTCTGTTTGCCTTATTTTTTGAGGATATGTGCCCTGCACTACTTCCGTCACAGTTTTACTATGTGTGTGCACTGGATCTCTTAAATTCCTTTTTTCTAGAGAAATTACATTGTTATTTTCAGAGACTATGTCTCGTGGTACCTGATGTGATTTACTCTTGTCAGTGAAATATGCCTGAAGATCTTGAGATGGCTTATCTATTGAGACAAGTTGAATGTATTTAGCCTTTGTGGAAACGTTCTCTTCAGTTTTGTGATTATCAGTGTTAATTGCTGCACTTCTAAAAATAAAGAGTGCACAGAAATGAGAGCCACCTTCATGTGTAATCTGAAGTCCACTGTAGCTGGTTAGAAAACTTCTACCAATTTGTAATTTTTTTACATTCAGACCTGTAAACAAAACTGTAACAGTTTATAGTTTGATTATATGTTACTACCAATGCTGCTTGCAAGTGTGCTTTCTGTAAGCATGCTCAACTTACACGATTTAAAAAGTATTGTAATGTTAAATAACCAACTTCTAGTTTGCATAAGACAGTCTTCCAGTATTAGTGTCTTACATTGTTTAAAAGTGTCAAAATGTCACTGTTTGTACTTGAACACTGAATTTGTGATTTGTATACATAACGTAAAGTCACTTGCTCTGTGTTTTCAAGCAATGCTGTGGATGGAGTTTATTAACAATTCAGTTCTATTTTCATAATACAGTGTCCATAATGTGGACTCTGTGCCAGTGCACACATGCAAGAACTTTTCCTACCTCAAACGGGTGCTGGTTCTATATTGGGGGCATATGGGGAAGGAGGTTGTATTTAAAGAAACAAAAGAAGCTTTTCTGGTGCTTAAGGCTGTTCTTTACTTGTACTTTTCCAATAATTAGATTATGGTTACAGTGACTTGTTTACAGTTGATAATTGTCTTCAGCATAACTGTTTAGTCTTTGAGCCCTAACTTAATAGTAAAGGATTTTGAGAAGTCCTTTCTAAATTCTTTTTTCAAGCCTATCCAGTACAAATATAATATGAAGTTTTCTCATGGGAAGCTTCTTTTGGGAAGTGGCTTCTGAGTTTGAATGCTAGAACAGCATTCAAAAGAAATTTAACCTCATTGTAGATCTACACCTCCATGCATTTGTTTTTCTCAGGTCTGGTCATAAACTTCTTATAAGTTCTTATTCTGGTTTTGGTTGGGATAAAGTTATTTTTTTCTCAGTAGCCGGTACGGTGCTGGGTTTTGGATTCAGTGTGGGAACAATGCTGATTACGCACTGATGTTTTGGTTGCTGCTAAGCAGTGCTTACCCGAAGTCAAGGACTTCTTTTTCTGTTGTTGTTTGTTTCATGCTGTGCCATTGAGGAGGTACACAGATAAAAACTGGGAAGGAGCTTTGCTGGGACAGGTGACTCAAAGTGGCCAAAGGGATATTCCATACCATAGAGCATCATGCCCAGTTTATAAAGTGGTGGAGTTACCTGGAAGAGGGTCCAGTTGGATTGTGGGAATGGAGTCTGGCATTGCTCAGCAGGTGATGAGCAGCTATATTGTGCATCACTTGTTTTTCCTTGAGTTTTAATTTTCCCTTTTAATATTATTGTTATATGTCACTTCTGTTTCAATTGCTGGTGTTCTTATCTCCACCTACAAATTTTACATATGATTCTCCTCCCTATTCTTATGGGGAGGTTACAGGGTGTGAGCCAGCAGCTCTGTGGTGCTTAATTGCCAGTGGGACTTAAACTTGTAAAGCACTGGTGTGGTTTGAGTCATGTCAGTTGCAGGCTGCTGTACCTGTTACATGCATTAGGGTTTGAACTGGTGCTTTCCTCTTATATTCAAAAGCTCTTCATTGAGCAATGCATGAGAGGAAATACCAGTTTTGTGACTGGCTAGAGAGATTTAGGCCTGCCTGGTCTTAATGTCAGTTCAAACAAAGCTGAAAATACATTACAGCATTGAACTGTTGTGCACGATATTGTCCTGAATTTGGTTTCTTCCATGTACTAACAATTTCATGTGGATTTTTCACCCAGAGTAGAAGGTTCTATTATCCTAAAACCAAGTATTGTCAGAATACATTGTATGTATGCGTGGCTTTTTGTTTCATGGCTGCCTGTGAAGATACATTTAAGATGTTTGCAACAGTAATATTTGTTGAATATTCTTCCAGTGTTTGATAGATCAGTTCCATGGAGAACTTAACCTATTGGCTAATCTGAAGTGATCTTAAATATTTTTCTCTTAATCAGCTATTTTGCCCAAAGGGTACTGAAAGAGGCTGCTTGATAACTCTTTTTAAATGCTGTCAAACCTGATGAGCAATGTGTGCGGTAGAACACTGGAACAGTGTATTTGTTGCCACAGCTTCCAGTTAGATTTCTACTGCTCAAATTAAAGAAAACACATGCTTTTACTGTCTACCTGACTGACCTGAAAGAAGTGTTTTGTTACATTCAAAGATATATTTTTGAAAATTTTCTGATCCTAAGGAAAGCTGTTTTTTGGTGTAGGACTAAATGCTCCACGCTCAAACATCAGGTGAACTTGGTGCAAACTTACTCAGTCCAATTAAGACACTTGCCTAACTAACTGGAAAGAATAAAACAGATGATAATATGCAGTATATCTGCATATCTTCATAACACAGTATTGAATTCACTTCTAATCCTTAAATCAGCTAGGGTGAGTGAGTTTTTTGGATAAGATTGAGATGTATGAAAACATCTTATTCTTCAGTCATGATACGAACTTAGGAATTTGCTGCTCAGGAATTTTATCCTACACCTACTTTTTGCAGGCTCAGACAACTTACTGAGATCTAAAAATCTGAGCAAAAAGAATTAGTCTGCAAGAGTGTGCTTGTTATGGGTTTGAGTTATTTTGTAACTCTGGTGTGTATAAATGCCTGAAATGATCAACTTGTAGACAAAAGTGGGACAGAGACTGCAGAGGTAATACTTTGAAAAAAAATGTAAGTTTGAATCAGTACTTGTGATTTTGCTGTTACTTTATACTGCTCTTAATCTACCAGACGATTAATTAAAAAGAAATGAGAAAACTGCTTCTAAAAAAGAGACTTTAGTGTGTTAGTTGTGTCAGAGGATCAAAGGACATGTCTGTAAACATGTCTCTTCAGTCTTTTTCTCTTCCTGCAATAAGTTAACTTGTATGAAATGTTTTTCAGGAGTTGGGTACTAGTTTGGTTTCTAGTTGGATATTTAGGTTTCCTCTGATTACATTATGCCACTGATTTACAAAATATTTTTAAATGAAAAGCACAGCGAGCTTTTGAGACCACCCTTCAGATTCTAACAAACTTAAATCTGGAGAACAGATAATAGGCTGTTAGCAAATGGGCTGAGGTACTAAAGCAATCCTGTTGTTCTTAGAGACAGCTGTTGTGGCTGTTGATCTGCTCATGGGGTATTTCTTAAAAATAGTTCACAGATTTATTTCTTAGAATTTTAGCCCCAAACTCCCCTTCTCAAAACACTTAACCTAAACAAGCAAAACCCCAGCCAAACCATAACTGATGTTTAAATTGCTGTATCCTCCCTCTTTGCTTCTATTCTCTCATAATAAACTCAAATATTTGTTTCCAAAACTGTCTTGCAGCCATATGTTTTAACTGCAGTTTACTCTAGGCTTTACTTTCAGCTTTAACCTTTTCACTGATTATGCACTATTCTCAATACTGGTGGAAGGAATAATTTAATGTTGAAGGCAAGACAAAAAGCTAAATAATAAGACTGATGGTGATATTTCCTTACTGCAAAAGCTAGTTAAATAGGCTGAAAGCAATACTTTTGTTGTTTGATGTGGAACTAAGAATTACTTCAGTTTTGTAACAATCAAAGTTTCAGCAACAGCTATTATAGTAAATTGAGAATAATTAATAAAAAGCTCAGCTGTCCCATAAGTAATCAGTTCTATTCAGTTGTTTGGACAAGTTGTTGTACACAACTTCACTATTTTTTGAGGTCTGAAATTTGCTTGTTGTGCTGACTTTGCATTAATTGGCATTTAGAAGAGGGCATCCATGGAAGTTTTCTCCTTGAGAACTTCCTCTGTGAGTTGATGGGATCAATTGGAGGCTAATTTGGCTGTTAACAGCCTGGGAAACCAATTGGAGGATTTTGTGAAAATACACTTTTGTGAGTTTACGCTTCCATGAATTCACATTTTGAAGTGAGCAAACCCGGGAAAGGTCCCTTTTCCTGCCAGGGTGCAGGTAATAGGACCTGGGCCTGGCAGGGGCCCCTGTCTGGGAAGCAGGTATGTCCCAGCAGGGAAGAGGGGTGGCCATGGGCAGTGGGTGCTGCAGCTGAGCCCCAGGAAGGCTGATTGAGATCCCAGCCATCCCCCCACCCTTTCCATGGCAGCCACTGCTGCTTTCTGACTTGGGCCAGCCCTTCCCATCATGGCCGGAGTAGCCCGAGATCCTGGCACAGCTCCAGCATGACCTGGCTGCAGCTTTGCATCCTCCATCCTCCGTGTGAGATTTTAACTCTTCTAATGCTGAGACAAGACTTGCAGACCTTCAATCCTCCGTTGAGTGAGAGGAAAAAGAACAGAGAGAAGGATGCACTAAAGTCAGTGAAGCAGGAGTCAGGTTCTAGTTGTAGGAAAGTGAGATGCTGTGAATTTTCGCCTGAAAATCCTTTTGTAAACTACAGGAATGAACTGTACTACACTAAAGACTCCCATAAACTGTGGAGAAACACATGTGGGGGTTGGAGTGTTCAACTTGTAAGTTTTGAGCAAAGGCATCTGTGTTGAGGACCCTTTGCCCTGAGGGAAGAAGGGGATCTTTGTTCCTGGGGATGAAGCATAAACAGAGACAGAGATGAGGAGAACCTTTGCCTTTGAACAGTTAATTCTTAAAAGTAAATACCCCATGAGTTTAACATGGTCCATAAGCCCAGTGTCTAGGAAGGCTGTGAAGATAAGAGGAGTTTTCATGATTGCAGATTCCTGGGTGGCTGTTATTTGTGAAAAGTGAATCCACAAGAGAACTGTTTATTCTTCTTGTAGAGAAGTCCCTGTAGCCTAGCAATGGGAGACTTCTCTCCCTAAAGTGAACTGAAAAAGATTATTTTTAGGTTGGTAACTGACTGAAGTGTTTCTGTGTGTTGTTAAGAGGGAGAAGGAGGTGTGGGAGAAGAGAGGAGGGAGGTCTGAAAATTTTATTCTGAATTTATTATTTCTTTATATTGTTAATAAAACTTTCTTTATACCCTTTAAGTTTTAGGCCTGCCTTGCTTTTGCTGCTAATCCTATCTCACAGCAGAAAATGAGTGCATTAAAATCGGAAAATCTAAACTCCTGCGTTAAATTGGTATTTCCTCCTGTTTGTAAACTGAAACCAAGACACTTGTTTACCTCTGTTTGACACCTCTGTCACTCTTCTCCCTAGCTGTCTCTTATTTGACATGAGGACTTAAACAATCCTTTTAATAATACAAAGATGCAACCATGTTTTGTTTTAATGCTTGAATTCCAAAAGCAATAGAACAGCGTGCAAGTTTTGCTGTTCTGTCCTTGCATCCTGTAAATTTGATTTTTGTGTCCTATCAACAGAAATATGTAGACCCTTAGACTTTGACTCTGTAATAATATGAGGTTAATGTTATTTTCTGTTCTGAAATTATTCACTTTAAATGGTTTGTTCATTTTTTGTAAAAAAGCTGAGAAGACCACAGTGTCAGAGGATGATGCTTCATCTGATGAGATTGAAATAGTTTACGAGTTAACACCAACGCCTGAACAGAGAGCCCTTGCTGACTTCCTCAAGCTCCCTTCAACATTCTTCTGTTACAAGAATAAGCCTGGATATGTGAGTGACGAGGATGATGGTAAGGAATGCAAAAATTTGTTTGTGCTGCCTTTTTGTGGGGAAAGGATGTAATACACTGCACTGGTGCAGCCCTACCTTGAGTGCTGTGTGCAGTTTGGGTGACTCTGTGTAAGAAGGCTATCAAACTGTTGGAGGGTGACCAAGGTGAACAGCCTTGAGAGCCAGACTCGGGAGGAGTGGCTGAGGTCACTTGGTTTGTTCAGCTGGGAGAAGGCTGAGGGGTGACCTCATCATAGTCCAAAACTTCCTCAAGGGTATCAGCAGAGTTGGTACTGATCTCTCTCTGCTGCTCAACTGTAGGACACAAGGAAATGGAATGAAGCTGTTGGGGAACTTCAGATTAGGAAAAGGCTCTTCTCTGAGAAGGTGGTCAGGCCTTGGAATGGGCTCCCCAGGACAGTAGTTAGAACAACACACCCATGAGAGGTCATGCAACATCTGGGTGATGTACTTTGTCATTTGGCATGGTTTTAGGTAGTCTTGCAAGGAGCAGGGAGCTGCAGTTGGTGATCCTTATGGGTCCCTTCCAGCTTGAGATACTCAGTCCTGTTGGAACCATTAGACACTGAAATACTTTTGTGTGGGCCAATGAGAAGTAATCTTGTCAATGTCCTTATGGCCCATCTTGTACACTCAAGTCTTCAAAACAGGATAGTATGGCAGAGGCCCAGGAATAACCAAAGTGTATTTGTTTGGTGTGTTGTGGGTGTTGGCATCTTCACCGAGGCATGTGGTTAGGTGCGAGGTATTTGAGTACTTACTTATGTATTTTGAGACAAGTGCAAAGCATTTTTTATTAAAAACAAATCTCAGGTTCCCTTAATGCTATACTAATGAGTTATTTTTCTTCTAAAGCAAATTCCTAATAGTATCAGTAAATTTACTTTGTCAAACCTTACTGTATGTAATTAAGATTGATTTATTCAGCAAATACCTTAAATGGAAGTTCTGAAACATTGTATTCAACAGAAAATGGGAGAAGACAAGCCCCTCCTGCAATAAAGGAGGTTGCAGATTTTCATCTAAAGAATCTTCAGTCTTCTTTCCCAAATACATTTAGTGGTAGTCTTAATAAAATCATTCAGTAAGAAATGTTTTCTAAAAGCAAAACCTGTGCCACATTATCTGTAGCAATCTAGGCTGAAAATAAGTGTTAACAGCACTCTGGAGCTCATGTAAGCAACACTAGAAATTAAAGCTTACTTGTTGACTTGTAACTCTTAAAATGTAAGCAAAAATTATATATGACTGCTAACCTTGTGAGTTGGAAGGGCTTAGGAGACTTCTGGCCTAGAGTATGCCTGAGAACTTACTCTTGTTTCTTGTGTTTTAGATGAAGACTATGAAGCAGCTGTTAAGAAACTTAACGGAAGACTCTATCCCAGTGATTCAGAAAGGAAGAACAAAGGGCAAGATCCTGTAAAAGGTATGTCTTAAGAAATTTTAATTATTGTGCTTCATGTATTGAAACATGAACACTGAATCTGAAGGTCACATGGGCAGAGGTTAATTTATGTTTCCTGGGATGAGTTTTAGAAGCAGAGATGCTCTGTGCAGAAAACCTGCATTTCAGAGTACGTGGTTAAGCTCTGTATGTTAAACCATTAGTTAGCAGTAAAGGGGTACCTGAAAGAGAAATGTACATTCCAGGTGATCTTTAAACAAGTACATAAAAGTCTCTTCCTATCTTGAACTCCTGCTGAATATGAAAAATTCCTGTGGCATGGTGCTGCTCAAGAGAAAGTTGTCTGTATCTTTCAATACTTGCTACTTCTGCAGTTACTCAGTTGAAGCCTGTGAATGAATGTCGTTCAATCTAAGGAAAAAAAAAAGATATACTAAAAATGTAGGTATCGACTACTTGCTTACGTGTGTCTGTGTCTCAGACTTCAGTGTTACATAACTTGGAATCTGGGTAGGTGCTTCTAGAAGTAAAGTTTAGGGGTTTTTTGAGGATATGTGCTAGAAGAATTGAGCCATCTGAACTATGAGGAGATAGTGAAGGAAGTTATTAGTAGTGGTAGCTGGACGATGAAATTCTTCATCATGCATGGAAATTCCCTGATAGTAGTGAAAACCACAGATAATGTATTTTCAATTCTAGTCACCCCAGGCTAGGTTAATTAGTCTTCACTAATTCACTTCCACTATTTAAACAGTAATGCTATCTGAGAAACTCATTAAGTCTGTCTTCAAGTTGATCTGGCTATTGCGAGGTTAATTTATAATGTTGAGGCTAAAAATTATTTCAGTATTTAGCTACCTTCACAACTATTTTCCATTAATTCTTTACAGCAGGCCTTGCAGGAAAAAGTGAATTCAACAATGAAAGAGAATGTGCTGCTACTTTGGAAAAGAAACCAGCCCCTGAGAAGGATGAAACAAAAGCTCTGCAGGTTCCTTCTACATCTGTTTGTGGTGTCAGTACTGGTACTGAAGGTGACAGTCTGAAAGACGTAAAGTCAGAAGCTAAAATTCAAGAAACGAAAGTAAGAACTAAATCTTAACTTCTTGTTATTAAACTTGTACAATTACTTCATATGTGTGAAACAGTACGGTTTTAGAACTAAAACATGCAGTGGAGAAAAATTATTTGAGTTTTTTGGTAGTTGTGTCTGTCAGGGCAGGAGATTTGATTTCAGGGAATAATGGTATTTTTTTGAAAACAGACTGCTTCAAAGGTGCTTCAGTGTCTTGTCAGGTTAACATCCTTATGTGTTAACTGTAATGAAAAACTTCAGAAAGCTTACAACAACTTTTCTTTGTGTTCTTTTTTTTTCTGTAAGGACTGTTCTTAGACTCCTGGGGAGGAGGTTTAAATCCTAAGGTCGTTTAACTTATTTATCGATTCCATTGCTTTTTTGATTAATTGCAGGAAAATGAAGTTGCAAGCTCAAGTGACTTAGTGTGTACCAGTAAGGAAGAAATACCTGCTCCATCAAAAGATGAGGTGACAGTATGTGTCCAGTCAGATACCAGCAGTGAAGGATCACATTCCGCCACAGAAACTGTGCAAGTATCGCAGACCTTATCAAGAGCTGAAGATAAGCCTGTAGATTTGTCAACTAAAAAGAGTGAATCAGATGGTTCAGAGTCAGCACAAGGTAAGGTCGGGGTATGCTGAGGGCTTTTTATAGGAAGCTATGCTTTTCTGTGGGTCAGTTTATCTAGCATAGTTGCTGTCTTGGCAAGGAGAAGTATTACCAATACTGAATTAGAGACATAGGTACCAGTCTGGTAAAAATGTGTATGTATCAAATTTTATTGAGTTCAATTTTGCTACAACAAAACAATGATAATGTCTATTCTGTAATTTACATATGATGTACATTCATTAGTTTGCTCTTAAATACCACATGAGCTTTGTAGGTCTGCATCTAAGTAGTCTGCTGAAACTCAAACACTTGGACTCTTTTTTAAAACCATAATAGATGGTCATTATGGCAAGTGTCATTCAAACTTTAAATTTATTGGGAGGAAAAAGTGCTGTAGACAGTGCTCCAGTTTATTCTTGTGACTACATAAAGGCATTTTCTTTAAGAAAGTAGAGAGAAATCTTTGACTTTCCCCTTTTTATTTGCTAGAAAACAGAATCATCTCGTTTGGTTTTGGCAATACTGCAGGCCTGTCATTTGCAGATCTGGCATCCAAAAGTTCTGAAGACTTTGCTTTTGGCTCAAAAGGTGAGTTCAACTAGTCTGAGACAGACCTGAGTTGGACTTCTGCTTCATACAATACACCTTTTGTGAGCAAAATTTCTGCTCTGATCGTTAGAAACAACAATTTTTTGCAAGTTTTTATGAGGAAGGAGAGAAAACTACACAGAGTTTAAAATGTAACTCTCTTAATTGCAGATAAAAACTTCAAATGGGCAAATACAGGAGCAACTGTGTTTGGAGATACCACACGTAAAGCAGACGAAGATGAAGGTGGTAGTGATGATGAGGTGGTACATAATGATGATATCCACTTTGAGCCAATTGTGTCCTTGCCAGAGGTAAGATGACTTCTGGAATATAAAACAACATTAAGATAAGCATTTCTGCTAACACAACAAGCTTTAAAATATGTTTTGCTTAACTAACTTAGTTTTCTGTGTTGTTGTGTTTGTTCTGCATGTTTTATACTGGCTGTGTTGAAGCACCTGTTATTTTAAATCCTAGTGCAGTGTAGCCCTGGGGAGATGTCAGGTGCCTCAGTTACTCTTCAACAGTGATTTCTTTATAATTTGACTGAGAACTGATTAGCATGCAGGTTTGTACACATAGCTTGTAAAAGCTAAACCATTTATATAGCACAGCTGAAAATCAGAAAGGGAAAGTGAATAAGTGCTAGTGCTTATACAACTCAGGTATGGCTTCGTATCAATGACTTGTAGATTCAGTTCTGTGAAAGCCATGCCAACTAGGAATTTTTACTCTAAGCTAGGCAAGAGATTTCTAGAATCACTAAGCAAAAAGATGTGCAATTAACATCACCTGAAGGCTAAGGGAACATTTTTAGTTTGAAAATAAATGGATTTTCAAGAAGTAGGAGAACCTTCAACTTTGAAGGTAGCCTTATAACTTATTGAGTGAGACTTTACACAATTATTCATGTCTTGATTTGCTTTTTAGTCTAGTAACCATTTCCAACTCTTGATGATATAATCATATTGCCTGTCCTTTCTATAAATAATAAAATTTAACTATAGATTAGTAAAATTATTGAGCAAGGCAAGTAAAGCACAAAAGAACAATATGTGGCGTCCCTCAATTTGAACAGCTTATCTGATCTATTTTGTAACATGTCTTCAACTTTCTTCTTTAAAGTTTGGTGCCCCTTTGCTTATCTGTGTGTCACATTATGACTTCTATGATTTTCTTCTGCTTCCCTTTTTCAGTTTCACAAACAGTATTTTGTCACGTTTCTCCAGTTCTCTCAAGTGTTCCATATCTTTGGAGAAGTGCTAACTAAAGGAGATTAGAGGCCAGTAAATGCATACATGAAGTGAGGTGGAAATAGGGCTGTCTTCTGTTTAAATGCAGATATCAAATTCTTTAACAATGTGCTAAGGGTAACTCCTGGAATTGCAACATTTTTTTGTCTTCTCAGTGTGTACTTCATTCAACCTGAAACTAGGGAAACTTGGCAGAATACTTTATCAAGTCTTAGGATTTTGTTAAAAGGAAAAAAAAACCACACATAAACAAAATCCTACCAAAACCCAACCAACCAAACCACTCCCAAAGCAAAACCAACAGACTCCCACCAGAGCTACATGTAGCATGATGGAGAATTGCAGTGCTGTAATTGGTCTCAAACTATGGAATTTTTTGGGCTCTTAAATTCTGAAAATGTTTTACCCATTTTGGTATAATGAATGGGGTGGGGTGTTGGAGAAAAGAATACACTGAATAATTTTCCAGTGTAATATGTCAGTCTTCACAAGTATATGTAATAACTATTTATTATCTCTCTAGGAAATCACAGGTACTCAGTCTATTGTGCTGGTTTTTTTTAGGTGGAGGTAAAATCTGGAGAAGAAGATGAAGAAATTCTCTTCAAGGAGAGGGCAAAACTTTACAGATGGGACAGGGATGTTACTCAGTGGAAGGAGCGTGGTGTTGGAGAGATCAAAATACTCTTCCATACACAGAAAAAATACTATAGAGTCCTAATGAGAAGAGACCAAGTTCTTAAAGTCTGTGCAAACCATGTTATCACCAAAGAAATGAACTTAGTGCCCTCTGATACATCAAACAATGCTTTCATTTGGACAGCCACAGATTATGCTGGTGAGTTTTTCAGGTGGTCTTTGCTTTTTTTCTAGGTGGTCTGTAATTTCTGTGTTTTGTTTTTCCCTGGAGATTATTACAAGATGAAACTAAACAGACCTTCTTGGATTTATTTTCAGATGGTGAAGTAAAAGTAGAGCAATTTGCAGTCAGATTTAAAAGCCAAGAAATGGCCAATTCTTTCAAGAAGATGTTTGAAGAATGCCAGCGAAGCTTGTCAGAACTACAGAAGGGGCACTTGTCTCTGGCAGCAGGACTGTCTAAGGACACCAACCCTGTTGTGTATTTTGAAGTTTCTGCTGATGATGAACCTTTAGGACACATAACCATGGAGCTGTTTGCAAATATTGTACCTCGAACTGCTGAAAATTTCAGAGCGCTGTGCACAGGAGAGAAAGGATTTGGATTCAAGAATTCCCGCTTTCACAGAATAGTCACAGACTTTGTGTGTCAGGTAAGCATAAAAAGAAGACTCTTCACTGAGAATGAGATGCTTCATGACTAACAGTGGCACTTTAAAAATGGCTTACAGAGAATAGCACATTTTTGTTGGCAGCATGGATCCACTGTGCAGCATAGTCTCATCTGTTCTTTCCCTGCAAGAAGATGAGAAATGGTGCAAGCAACACATAGTGTACCCTAAGATACTTTTGACTTGTGCCTGCCAGTGGCCTCATGCCTCAGTGTTTCCTAGTACTATCACATCAGGGTGAAAGAAAAACAATGGAGGGAAGTGGAGTTCTCCTACAATAGACAAGGGGCCTGTTGCTGAACAGGAACACCAAGTACCCAAAACTACCATTCATCCTTCTCTCTCTCTAGAGGAGAACTCCTGTATGCTCACCTGTTAAGAACACTTAGTTTCCAGGCTTCTCTTGGATTTTAAAGTACATTTGGTATTTCAGATAACTTTAAAACTGATAATCCAGGTATCATAAATGTTAGGTTTCAATCTAAAACAAGCAAGTCTTCTAGATCTGGTTACCATGCCAGTGGCATGTTTCCTAAAACACCAAGTTTTGTGCTGGAAGCAACAGCCTGCAGTACACCTGTAACCCCAGGTCAACAGTGTTGGTTTTAAACCTCTGTGTGCATTCAGTAGCACTGACAGGTTCTTCATAAATGCTGAAGGCTTAGGAGATTGATCATAGCTCAGATAGACAGACCTTTCTTAAAATTGTAATCAATACTTCATTGAGTTTTAGTAACTTGGAACAGGCAAAATGAACCAACATCACTATTATGCTGTGCTAATGATCTGCATGTCACTACATCCCCAAAAATGAGGCATGTAGATGACTTTCTGCAAGCCCAGATATATACAGTAATATAGGAAAATAATATACAAAAATAATGGGAAGAGCATCAGCCTGTTGGAGTGAGTCCAGAGGAGGGCCAAGACTTCTAAGAAGGATGGAGCACTGGTCCTATGAGGAAAGGCTAAGAGAATTGAATTTGTTCAGCCTGGAAAAGAGAAAGCTTAGGGATGATGTAATGGTGTAATTCCAGAGTCTGAAGGGAGCCTACAATAAAGATGGAGGGAAACATTTTATAAGAGCGTGTAGTCACAGAGCATGGGGGAAATGGCTTCTAGGTAAAAGAGTAGGTTTAGGCTAGATGTTAAGAGAAAGTTGTTTGCTGTGAGGGTGGTGGCACACTGGAACACGTTGCCCAGAGAAGTTGTAGAAGCCTTATCCCCATCAGTGTTTTAGGCCAGGCTGGATGGAGCTCTGAGCAACCTGGTCCTAGTTCTAGGTGTCCCTGCCCATGGCAGAGGAGTTGGAACTAGATCATCTTAAAGGTCCTTTCCAACATAAACCATTCTGTGATAGTGTGTGAATAGCTCATCACCAGAATAAAATATTAACCTGTCTTTTGATTAGTTCTTCTACAGGTATCTGAGGTACGCACTTCATGGTTCTTTCATTAAACCTTTTGTGCCCTTCTGATAAACTCATTTAGGATTTAAGCTGATTTCAGGGTATTCCACATTCTTTAAAGGAGTAGACTGTCTTTTAGAACAGTTAACTGCACCATGCGTGCCTTGACAAAGTGAGCTTTTATCACACTGAGTGATATTTTGTTTGCTCGGCTTTGGCTGAACTTTCTTGAGGTATGGTGAGAAGCTCTTCAATGAGAACTAAGGCTGTACAGATAAAGTTACACTATCACCTTTATACTGAAATTATCAGGAACCAGAAGTTTGCTACCTTCCAGAAAGATAAAAGACACACTTAGCATGCTGCTCAGCCTGTTGGGTGGCAAAGCTGTATAGAATTGCTGGTCACTGCTACGTTAACCTTTTTCAGATTAATTCTGTGCCTGCAGGGACTAAGCAAGGACAGGCCTTCAGTGAGATAAAGCTGGTCCAGGCAGCTTCCAGGGCCAAGTGATGCAGGCAGTAGGAAAGGTAGGCCTAGAGGAATCTCACCATGGGGAGCAGGAAGATAAAATGCTGTGTTCAGAATAAACAAGGGACAAACCTTCTACTACTGCTTCCCTTACCGTGAACAAAACTGCTGAATGTGGGAAACCCTACATCTAAGCAGATATTAATACTTGTGAAAATGAAAAATTAGTTCTTCCAAAACAAAGTGTTTTACTGTTGAAAGGAAATACAGTTTTTGGGGTATGTTTTGGGACTTGTCAGTTAATGCTTTGTCTGGTTTGGTTTTTTTTTAGGGAGGAGATATAACTAACCATGATGGTACAGGTGGACGGTCAATTTATGGAACAGCATTTGAAGATGAGAATTTCATAGTGAAACACACCGGTCCTGGATTGTTGTCAATGGCAAATAAGGGCAGGGATACAAATAATTCTCAGTTCTTCATAACACTTAAAAAAGCAGAACACTTGGACTTCAAGCATGTGGTATTTGGGTTTGTGAAAGATGGAATGGATGTTGTGAAAAAGATTGAATCCTTTGGTTCTCCTAAAGGGCTAGTAAATGGAAGAATTGTCATTACAGACTGTGGGCAAATATAGAATTATTTCTTTGAGTATACAAATGTTTTAGCAGTATAAATCAGTACTTAGATGTTATCGACTAATTATTTCAACTTCTTAAAATGGACACCTCTGATGTATAAATGTAAAATTACAGGTTATAGTTGAATTTTTTTATGTGTTAATTGATTTTTTTGCATGGTAAATAAAGTTCAGGCACTGGCATATTTCAGGTGTATTTGTGTTATCCTGACATATTTGTATTAAGTGTCAAATTTTAAAAATTAAATCCTAGTCTTGTTAAAATAAATGTCTTCTCTTCACTTTGGTTTGTTTAAAGGAAAAAAACTTGTATAACTTGGTTCTTGCTCTCATGAAGGTTTTCTGAATGTGCAGACTGTAGATGCAAATTGCTGGACAGTACATTGCAGGCATTTGAAAGTTAATGGGTATTCCAGGTTGAGCCAGGTGGATGTTGGTTTGTTCTGTCTACATAATTTTTAAATGATTGATGTTTTGCTAGAGCAATATGCTGACTTTGTTTTTAACTTCAGTTATTTCTAAAAAACTTGGCTTAATGAAAAACATCTACTTCACATTGGGATTTTACCTGAACATACTTTAAGTATAACCCTCTGACTCTGCTCAGTGTTCATTAGCTGTTGCCAGTTTCTCTGACCTTGCTGCAGGCTTGGCTTGTGCATTCTAGTGTGCTTGTACCTTTTACAACTTTGCCTCTCACCAGTGAGTATGCATGGGTAAATGCGGGGTTTATTTCGGCTGATACTCTACAGCTCAGTGTTGGCAACATGCATTTAGCTTAGCTTTATTTGGAGGGTTATTTATTTATTTTTAAAGGATGGCAGTCTTCAGGCATCCTTAGGGACCTTACCCCTCTACACCCACTCACAGGAGCCTGGAGCTAGGGCTGCTTCAGCCTCTTCTCCCAGACGACCAGAGGACGTAGACTTACACTGTGCGAGACCAGGAGCAATTTCTTCCCAGAAAGGCTGCTAGCGCATTGGCAAGGGTTGCTGAGGGCCGTGTTGGAATCACCGGAGGTGTGAGGAGGTGGCAGTGAGTGGTGCAGGGGCCGGGGCGGTGTCCGGTGCGGCGCTGTCACCCCGCGCTGTGCCCGAGGTTGTTTGTGCCCGCCCCGCCGGGCCCCGAGCGGCGGCTCCCCCTGCCCGGCCCGGCCCCGAGCGCGCCTGCGCGGCCCGTGGCGGTTGGTTCGAGCGCGGCGGTGCCGCCATGGCGGGCCCGGGGCCCGGCCGCTCCGCCCGGGGGCTGCAGCCCTGCTGCCCGCGGGGACCGGCGGGGGTGAGACGGGGCCGGGGCGGGCGGCCTGCGGCCGGGAGGAGCACAGAAAAGCCATTTCCTCCTCGCCGCGTCCCTGAGCTGTCTGCAGGAGATGGGGGGTGGGGGGCCGGTGCGCTCCCTCGGGGCTCATGGTGAGCGCCGTGCTGTTGCGCACCCGGGCAGTGCGAGACAAAAGGGGGATTTAAACAGACTTGAGGAGGTTACGTGCGCTTGGTACTCCGATCCCTGACCCCGCGCTCCGATTGCCTTAGAGTTGGAAGTGCTGAAGAGTCACCCTTGTCTGAGCGGGAAATTTCCCTGGAAATTGGAACTCCAGATTCTATGCGGTGTCAAGACACGGTTTAGCATGTAATTTTTGCCTAAAACCTGGTGCCTGCCAGTTGAGTGAGAAAATATGTGAATCCTCTTAGGAGTATGTTAAACTTGTATGATATATATATAATAGAATAGCTTTTTTTTTCCTTTTTTTTTTTACCACAGTAATTGACAACCTTACTTAAAATGCATTAGGTGTGTTTGTAATTTTTTTTGGTAAACCTTAGTGATTAGCTCTGTAACAGTCAGAGAGCAGGAAATTGTTCCATTGTCAGTCAGGAATCAAACCCGTGGTTCCTTAGAGACTGCTGCAATGACCAGTTAATTAGGAAGGGTATCGTTCCCTTGCCAAGGTATGTAAATGTTATTTTATACTAGAGAAGGTCAGGTTCTTTGCACTCGGATGAATGAAGGAATTGTATTGTGGTTCTTCTCTTTCTCAAAGTCTCTTTTGACTTGTGCTGACAAGTCAAAACTGGTCTGCCTGAAAATTCAGCAGCAAAGACCCTTCCTTCCCCCATGCTGGTGTTTCAAAAGCCTTTGATACTTAGTAGGAGTACTGGCTGGCTAGGCACCTTTATTTTGGCTGAATTCTGTTTGTCTTTCAGTGAAACAAATTTTTGTGGCTGTTTTCATGCATCTTATTCACTGGGCTAAATGCTTTTAGTGTGTCCCGGGGATAACAGGCATTAAGTGCTCAAACTCATGCTGCAGGGGAAGTCATATGGTGGAAAAATATCCATGAACGACCAAAGATTGGGAGAGATTGAAAGTGGATTTGAGTTAGGTACATAGTTGGATAGGGATATTGAGTTAGTCCTGGGAGTCATCAAATTAATACAAAACTTAGCCTTTTTTTTCTTAGGAAAAGGAGCTTGCTGTTTTAGGATCAGGAACCATCCCAAATGTGATGTGAAGATTTTGAGTGTTGTAACAACTAAAACCAGGCGCTATGCGCCCTTAGTTCCTGCAGAAGGATTTGCAACTTGAATAGCATTTGATGGTATTCTAGATTTTATGGGGAATTTTTATTGGGGAATGTTCTGCTTGGAATTATAGAACTGTACTTTAAAGAAAAGTATTTTAAAAAACTTATTTTTAATAATACAGACTTACTGAGACTAACGCTTGCAAGGAAGAAAATGTTACATGAGTTTGTGTGCTTTGTTATTTGATTAAGAAGTGGTTATTCAAGGGCAGGAAAATACAGCAGTTGATCATTTGATCTAGAGCATAGCAGAGAGATACAGTGAAACAAGTAAGATCATGAGAGCTACCTTGAGTCTGATATTTTGTAATGTGCATTTAATTGATTTTGCTTGTAGCCTAAAATTTCTGTCATTCACTTTTTTTAGTATGTACTTATGAATAAGTAAGAAAAAATTGAGCTGGAAACTCTGGCATAAAAAGCCTAGATATGAAGGTAGATGGCACTATTTCCATGATTATCTGATTTTACTTTTATACCTTTATTTTATGTTACTTTCTTCATAGTGCTTTATAGTTTCTCAAATATTCTAACACATAACACTACAAGTATTTTGTTGCTAGACCGTAGAGAATGTATTTGCCTCTTTATGTTAATATGAAGACCATTTACATTTATGTATTAAAAAAAAATCCAACAAACCCCTTTTCAAAGTTTGTTGTAAGAATTCTGTCACAATATGTTAACTGTTAAACCAGTAAGTTGCAACATACTTTTTCCATGAAAATTCTGACTAGAATGCAGTGGTTTTGTGCTTTCTTGTAGGATTGCCTCTCAGGAGCATTGCATACCAAATGTAAAAGCAGAAACTCCCTAGTTTACAAAGGTAATACAAAGCAATGGTGCTTTGATATCTTTTACAGGGAAAACATACTTTCTCATTTTAAATAGATAGGGGTTGTGATACCTGGGAGTCAACCTGGAAATATTAACAAGTAAAGAGTATAAAGGATGTTTTGGAGCCTGTTTGTCTTCAAGTCCTGCTTGAATTAGTTGACAGTGGTCCACTTCATAATGCATTTAGCATTAATTTAAAGATACGTAAATGTTTTAATATTTAGAACACATTTTGTCTCTTTCAGAAACTGGTGCATGGGGACAGCAAGCTAAATCAATGTATTTGTCAGACTTCAGTTAAACAAAAATTTCTGTAGGCAGGCAAACTCTAAAATTTCAGAAAGACAAATCTGATGTGAAAGCTAAATAATTCTTCCTATGGCTTAAACTGTTGTCATTAAGTTCATAATTCGTCAGGCTGCATCCGTGATGGTTTTGGTTCTTAAACCTACATGAGTACCTGGCAAGTACTTCTAATAAGTGCTTAATGATTTTTAATGTCATCTTCTCAAATGCAAAATAAAATTGTTGCAATTTTATGTATTTCAGGTGACACTGACATCTGACTGAAAAAAATAACTATGTCTTTATCAAATTGTTCTTTAGAATCAGAATTTACAGAAACTGGAAGAGAGAAGAACATCAAATCTAGTGATTTCCGAAAAAGTTTGAAAAACTGGGATTGGTAGGAGGTGTTTTTATTTCTCCTTTATTATTTATTTTCTCTCATAAAACTGCAAATAAAACAGATGCGTTTAGACTGTGCAGAAGTTGGTTTAAGTTTCTCATTTTCTTGTTAAGTATTGTTTGTAGCTAATTTATGCAATAATGAGGATGCTGATTTTGATGAGGACTATTGTTTCACTTCCTAATCCAATCTGTGTATGTTGGAATTGCTAAGGGAATACAGGAATGACATAAACTTAACTAGGTGATAAAAAATTAACTAGGAGAAAAGCGAATAGCCCAGACTGATAAACAAATTTATGTTTGTTTAGAGATAATTCAATTTCAAATACCAAGAAATCTCTTCTAAGGGGTATTTTACACCAAACAGAAAAAATATGATTTGAAGAGGGGAGGTTATATTTTTAGTTCTCCAGGAATTTGGTGGTTTGTGGTGAGGGAGGAATGTTGGTATTATATGTGCTTACAGCATGAAAAGTCTAATTATTGTAACAACTTTTAAGTCAGCAACATGTAATTTCTTTGGTTGAGATTTGTGAATAATAATACCTTTCATCCAAATGATTTAACTCTGCTATTTGTTATCAGTAAAATATCAGTCTTACATTAAGCAATGTTTGCCTTTTTATACAGACTTCTTTCAGTCGCTATTGTGTGTCATATTGTGTTAGAAAGGAATTGAATAATTTAAAGTTAGTGCTCTTTTGTACTTTTAGTTTTGATGGTGAGCAAGATTATTTTTGTGGTTCAAGTGCTGTAGAAGTAGAAGAAAACAGCATTATTTGCTCTGAAACTGATGCAATTCAAAATACAGCTATATACATGGGAACAGGTAATAAAGGTTTAGTTTTATACATTCTTACAACTCTCTGTGAAGTGTAACATATAACTTAAAAAATTTCATAGTAAGTGTATTTGTTTGATTGAGAAATACACTAGTCACCTAAAATGTATTTTAATGTGGGATTTTATCTTTCACATGAGTACTTTCTTTAAAATTATTTTAGGAGGTTCAGACATAGTTGAAGCAATACTAATGTTATTTTCTGATGTGATTTCCAGTAGATTCTCATGTTTTGTCCTCTTTACGTAGATGTCACCCTGAGGTCTAATCAGCAGCAAATCACTCACCTGAAGCCCTTACAAAAATAATAGGAGATTTTGGTGACATGATTTAGTCTGTGCATAGAATTTCATACAGACATCTTTGAGATTTCTATATTGCAGTGGAGAGCATAGTTTTACTTACAAAACTGTTGATTCTTGATCCATTTGAATAAATCATGGAACAAGAACTTTGATCAAATCTCTGTAATTCTTTAGATTACTTTCACATTTTGATAGATCTTGCTTTATACTTGTAACTCTGAATTGCTGGTTTTGTAAAATTGTATCAATCATATCAATATTTAGCTAGGACTGATTTTTTAATGCAAAATGCTTTTTTTCCATGTTCACAGACTTCACTGTACCATCTCATTTGGCTGCAAATACTCAAGAAAATAGGGACCAAATTATCAACCATAGTTTGTTAAAGAAAATTGTCCATGGAACTGGTGCTCGAGCATGCAATAGGCAAGGTTTAATACCACCTCACATTAGTCAAATTTATGATGAATTATTTGTCATACATCAGAAACTGCAGGTAGGAATTAGAATCAGATTAAAATTTTTGTTGAACAATGCTATGAAGATTCTCACTTTTGAGAAATAAATCTGAAATTACTTATGTAGTAAAACTTGTATATTAAAACTTATTTTTTACTATTACTTTATACGAATCACAGTTACTTACATATTAAATCTGCATCTTCATCTGCCTCTTCCCCTAGGTTAATTCAGTGATTCAGTAATGGTGCTTTGACTTGAATTTTGGGTAGACCAGGTAGATGGGTAGGTGGGCGGGTTGAGCTTGAGGGAGTTGGAACACAATGTTTCTACATCCAAGACTGTCTTGTGACACACTGTTTGTGTAGAGTGAATCACTCACAACCATTGCTTCTGTTGAGAACATCTGAAACTGTTCTCCTGATTCTAGGCATTCCAAAGCATTTGCTTTGATGACCTCCTCCAAAATCCCTCTATTCATCCCACCAGTTCATCTCCAGCAGGTTTGGGCTACTAATAGAAGAACCTCCTATATGGATTTACTCTGTAATAGTTCCTAAACTTCTGCTGGATTCCCAGTGTAATTGTCTTTTACAACGTATGAGATAAAAATAATCTTGTAGCTCTTTTTCTCTTCACCACTTTTCAGGGATGCATCTCACTAGTTGAAGAAACAATGTCATTAATCTAGTGTTCAACATAGACAGTCATATCAGATTCTGTTCTGTCTTACAGTTAATACCATTATCCAAATATTTTGGAAGGAAAAGCCAAAGTTTGATTTTCTAGAGCAACAATGTAGAGGTGAATTTTGGGCGGCAGAGCCATTCCAATGCATTTTTGGGTTAATGTGGGAGGAAACTAAACGGAGGTGGTGGTCAGGATACTTTGTATTAGTAAGCTAAACATATCTCTGGGACAAAATTTTAAGTTCAGTGTTTTTAAAGTAGTTTAACTTTTTTTTTTCTTGACACAGAGAGAAAGTTCAGCACAGCAGGAGTATGCTCTGCAACTGCAGAAACGAGAGCGTTGTCTAACAGAACAAGAAGCATTGTTTTTTCTACAGGAAGGAGCTTTGGCTAAAATAAGAGGTGTTGAGGAAGAAGTTCACACAAAAATTGCAGCTATAAAAGAGGTGAAATAATATATTTAATGATAGATATTGCTCTGTATGCCCTTTAACTAATTTGTAGTTATCTTAAGCCATCATATGTTTGCTGGAAATTCTGCTTATTTCTTAGAAGTCCTTGAAATCTCCAAGGGAAAGATTTAAATAAAGAGTACTTAACAATATTGCTAGAGTTTTTGTATGACTTCTGTTTCAGAATGGTTCATTTACTCTTCTGATGTGTAGTGTATTTTACAGTGACAAGTTAGAAAAAGGTAATTTTTTTGTAAAATAGTGAAAGCTGTGTGACCAATATTAAGGAGAAAATGTGGTCTGTCTGTAATTGTGTGTAAGTTAATTGAGTATCTTTGCATTAGCTGTACTTGCAATGGATTTCCTTGGGAATGCTTTAAGACACATTGAGATCTTACGACATAGCACCTGTTGCAGTGAGTACTAGCAAACAAAGACTCAAAAAGTTTGGAGGAAGGCCAGCCTAACTTTGGGGGTGTGGAAAGAAAGAGTAGTGAAGAAGAAAGAATTCATGGAAGGGGAGAAATGGAAGTTGGAATATTTTCTGTGGTATAAAACCTTGCTACTTATCCAAACCTGAGATACTTAAATCTGAGGTCCAGAGAAGATTAAATATAAAACAAATTTCAGGGTAAGAGATGAATGGCAGTGGATAGGCAGGTTGTATTTAATAATTCATGTGCTTATGTTGTAAACCAGAGCCCCAGTCTCTGCAAGGCATAGGATTAATTTCTCACTCTGCATGATTCAGAGTAAGCAAAGCCAGAAACCCTCAAAACATAGCCACAACTTTTCGTAAATATTTGGAAGAGTAAGCTGTAAGTAAAAACTTTGTCGTTGATTTTAGTTCACAAACAAATCCTGCATCTCAGTTTTTTGAGAAATATACGTGTGTACAGTTGGTCTGGGTAGAATAGGCAGCAATAGGAGCTGTAGGCTATGCATGTTGCTCTCAGTTTCTGTATCGATCCTTCCTAACAGGCAGTACAGATCTTGTTTTTCTCACTGCTGACTGAACATGCAAATTTGGACATGAAGAACTTCAGATTAGAAAGTTTGTCTGACTCTCTTAACATTTAACTGGAACTTATTGTTTCTAGAATAGTCTCTTTTAAAACATGTTCTTAAATTTGATATTTCTGCAGCAACATGACGCAGAAGTTAAGCAGCTGACAGAAGCCTTGAGAGAAATAACTAAAGAAAATAGGAGGCTGAAGTCATCATTTGATAGCTTGAAGGAAGTGAATGAATCTTTAAGAAAACAGGTAGAATTATTTCCTATTTTAAATAGTTCTATAAGTCAACAATTTTAAATATTTGAGCAGCTTGAGTTTGTAAAATTGCCGACCTTTTGTTTCTCTAAGACAAGAATTGTACGAATGACTGTATGAAAGTACTTTTCTCACCTGTTTCTAGTATTTGAAATTTAGCCTTTCTGACCTTTTACAGTGTGAAAAAGAAGTAAGATTCATTTCACTGACTAAGTAGCAGCAGTTAATTGTTAGGAAAAATCCATTGAGAATGGATGGACAAAAAGTATTTTATTACATAATGCAATCCACCCTGTGCAGATTTGCGATGCCAAATTGCTATGCTGATTCTATTAAATAAAAAGTAGAGTGTTTGTTTCTCACATGTTTGATCAGTATTTTCAGTTATTTTTGCCAATTTTAATGTAGGCAGTATTTTCTCAATTTGTAAACTAGAATGGTATGTTTCATGGTAATGCATAGAGCAGGAATTTGTCTGACTTGACTGTTAAGTCTGATCTAAAATGGTGATACACAAATTATCTAAATTATTTGAGCATTGTTTATTCATTGAACTAATTAATATTCTGATAATCTGAATACAGATTCAGAATCTACAACCTTGTTCTTTCCCTTGAGAAGGTCAGACCTAACTCCTAGGATTTGCTGGTTCTGATGCAACCCATTGGTCTCACTATGAAGTCTTTACAAACTGA
Organism: Catharus ustulatus; assembly: GCF_009819885.2. NCBI lineage: Eukaryota > Metazoa > Chordata > Aves > Passeriformes > Turdidae > Catharus > Catharus ustulatus. The sequence continues at coordinate 97,064,180 of NC_046222.1, forward strand.
GGGCTTCTGCCATTGGTCTCACTATGGAGTCTTTACAAACTGAGGGCTTCTGTGATGATCATGCTGTTTATTGTTGTATGGATAGAGCATAGGTTTTTTTAAAAATTTAAATGTAGGTTGCAGTTTTCCTGATCTTTTTTCACTGAGCAAACTGATTTTTTAGCATGGTCAGTAACCACCTTCCCCATTAATAAGACTATGATAACATTCTTAAATTTGTGCATTTTTATGTCACTTCTTTATGAAAAGTAATCAAATGTGAAATGCCTGTATATCTAGAGTGTCACTAGTGCTTATTCTTCCCCTGCACGCTGAAAGGTTGGGCTGGAGGTCAGCCAAGAGATACTGCTACTGTCTTTTTTATCCTGGGACAAGTTGCCCACAGAGGTGACAAGAGTGTCACACCTTGGAACTGTTCAAAAGGTATCTGGACATAGCAACCAGTTCTTCCGGGCTCAAAGCTGGAGACCACATGTCTTCCAGAGGTGCTCTCAAATCTCACCAGTCTATGATCCTGTAATTTGTTAAGGGAGGTGGATGATGGTTTTGTTTCTGTCACTTGTCATGCTAAGAAGAAAAGACTTGAACTTAAATAATTTAGCTGCTCAACAACATTAAGCTACTTCAGTATTATAATTAAGTCAAGATGTGAGTTTTGAATTTACAGATAGTTTAATATTTTCTGCTTCTTGCAGTTATGGGATGTGACTGAGTTGAACAAGAAGTTAGAAGACCAAGCACGAAGAGTACAAGCTCGTTTGGAGAATCTGCAGGTAAGGTTTGTTCTTATATGTACCTGCTCTTATAGGAAACCAGTGAGATATAATTCATTGTTATATTTTGTTGTAGAGGAAGTATGAATTTTCAGTGGTACGGAAATCTAATGGTTTATGTCAAGTGATGAAAGAAAGCAAACCTGTGAAACAGGGAAAAGTGACGGCAACATCAAAAACTGCTACGGTAAGAATTAAGCAGAGGTCTTGAATCTTTTCATTCGAAAGACATTAGGCAGTGTAACATTCTCTGTGCATCTGCTAGAAATTGCAAAATGTAGCTTCTAATTTTGTTTTATGAGTTACACTAAGAAGAGAAACAGATTATATTGGGGGAAAACCCACACTTAACAAAGAATTAAGTTTGTTGCTAAAAATGTCTTGGATTTCATATTGCCTGTGTGTATGTACATGTGTAGATTTTTATTTATATAGCAAGTTTTCCTCCCCATATCATGTTGTCTTTCATCTGCCAGTTAGAATTATAACCTGTGTCCACTGTCACGGGTTTCTTTTGCTGTGTCAGAACAAATATTAGACTCATTCTGGTTACTGCTACAGTACAGCGCTATCCTTATGAATAACACCAGGTAAAAAGTAGTCTTTTAGAAGTATCCAATAAAGAACCTTAATCTTGTAAACCAAAAGTGATATACTACTATTTTTTTTGAGAAATAATCTTTGGTGAAAGACCAATTAAATGCAGTGTTCATTCCCTTTTCCAAAATAATCACCTTTTGTCGTTAAAAATCCTTCTAACATCACTTAATGAAATTCTTTCCATCTCCATGTAGTTCCATTTATGGTATTATCCTGCCAACATCTCCCAGCTGGTTATGCTTTTTTTTTCTGCCTGGAGGTAAACTGTTAAATGAGAAAGATATTCACACCACCCTAGCTGGTCTACAATGAATGCATTAAAACTGTCCTATCTATATATAGCCAACAAATTCTCTTTGTATAGGTTTTAGCATACTTTGGTTGCATGTGAAATACAAACAGTATCAGTAGTTACAGTTCTGAGTGAGGAGGAAAAGACATATCTGAAGGAAGATAGAAGAAAACTTTTGAGGTCTTTAGGGAACTGTTCATGCAGCCCGTTTTCAGGTATCTCTGGATTTCTTTTGTAGAATATTTCATTGCAGTGTAGTAGACCCCAGATGAGAGTCTCATGAAGTTTTTGTTCTTTTTTTAAACAATACTAGTTACTACTTAATTTTATCAACAGTGGATTGCATGAAATGAAACAAAGTAGGTCTAGTGCATTGAAGTAAGAATTTCCCCATACGAAGGACATGAAAGACTTGTTTTCTCCTGTAATTCATTTGTCTAAAATTATAAAGTGTAGTGATTCTGTATGTGATTTTTTTTCCAAATTGTTTTTCTACCATTTGACCAAGTACAAAATAAATTATGGGTATATGTTTTTTACACCCAGAAACCATCACAGGGGTTTGTTTTGCACTGGGGAGTGAGGTGTGAGAGAGAGAAAAACAAACGCTGCAGAGTTCCTTCTGGGTCTTTGTAAGAAAGGCCTGACAACAAATGGCTTAATTTAATGACTATTTTAATAAGACAGAGTAAGAGGAGGAATTTGGAGAGTAAGTCTCATGTCCCCTTAGATGCTGGGAACATTGTGTTTGTGCAGCATCAAATGCAGCTCTGGTGGACTTTTCCCAGGGAATGCTGAACAGAGCCTGTTCATGGAGAGAAGTCCCTCCTTTTCAGCTACTCAACATATATAATTTTCCTGAAAGAAAACAGCTCTATTTGTGAAGGATGTTCTTGAGAGGAGAACTTGTTGCCGTTTTAGACAGAGCCAAGGCCAGGCAGGATCAACAGTACCAAGAGGGAACTGCCTGAGTTTATCCTGCAGCCAAGCACAGGATAAACTGTGCAGTTGGTTGGTCTCTGCAGCCAAGCACAGGCTGTACCTGCTCAAGGTAACTGTGGTGTGGATCTCTGACTCCTTGATGTATAGTGATCTCCCAGTCAGGACTGCCTCCTTCCAGTCTTAGATCTGCATAAAGTTTACCTTTCCCAGAGATATTATAAGTTACAGTTGAATTAATGTTACACAGACTTCTCAAAGCCTAGGTACAAGGCCCAGCAGAGCACACATGGCCTGTTCAAGACCACTGTCTTCTTGAATACATTTTCCACAGGCTCACACTACAGTAACTCATCTTTAATTTTACCAGGCATAAAATTCTCATTCTTTCTATTATGCATAATATTTAACAGCTAATGTACTCTCATGTATTTCAGTCTGTTACTGTTCTAGCTTAGAGAAATCTCTAAATTGAAAGTTGAAATATCTGATACTGTGAATGTATTACAGCTACCATTGAATTCACAAGTCTATGAGCTCTTAACTTATCTTATGGATTGGATCTCTGACCAGCATCTTAGCAAAATAAAAACACAAGAAGAGAGAGAGGACAGTCATAAACTTATGGTTACCCAGACCTCAAAGAATTCCTGTACTCAGGAAAAGTGTATGAAGGTAAAGGGTTTGGGTTGTTTGCTTGTGTTAATATGTTTTCAGATTTTGGTGTGTTTTAAATCATTCTGAGAGTGTAACAGGTCAGCATGTAATTAAAACAACATAATTGTTAGTAAGTCAATATTCATTCAAACAGTGAGATATAATAGATAATTTGTCATTTGTAAAGCATTCAGATAATTTTTAATAAAAAGTATGGTGTCCTGTCTCAACCTAAGAGTTTCAGCATTTTATTTCAAGTGACTTCTGTGAGGTGATAGTTTGTGTTGTGTTTTATGCATGATACTTTAAGGAGATCAACAGGTCAAATTTAAAATACTTGTATGCCTATTGAGATACTAAAGTATCAGTTTATCAATAAAATTAATTTATCAGTAGAAGGGGATGCTATACTGTATTTCAACACGTCTGTCATTTTTTTTGGTGATACCAAGATTTAGAAATCAGTGAGGTGTTCAGCAAATTCACCTTGTTGTATTCATTCATTATGTAAAAGATTTGTAGCTGCTGTGATTGGATTCATGGAGATTGAACTGACGTGTATCTCCACTCCCACATGTGAACCTGTGTAAAATTTAAAATCTGTGTATAATTCTGTTAGCTGTACTGGATCTGCCCAGAGAATATTTGCATATGTAATCTGATAAACTCCAAGAGAAAGTTAAGAGGTATTTTTGTTTGTTTTTCACTTACACTTGGCTTATAGAATAGTTCATATACTGTATGTAATTCTATTTATGTATATTTTTGCAGGTTTTGCCTATAGCTACTGAACAACTCCAGTGGATGCCATATGTGAATCCTAAACTGCATGTGCCTGTGATTAAATTTATTTACTGGTCTTTAAGACAGTTAGACACTGATATGCAGGTAAAACAAGTAGTCGTCATGCAGTATGTTTTTTTTAAAAAATCACAGAAGATATTAATGGATTTTTCATATTAAATACATATGAAAAATGGATGTTTTCAGATAGCATATAGGAAAGAAACTGCTGTCTTTGTAAAACATAAATGCATAGTATTCACCACAGACAAGTGGCAAATGAAAAAATAATCCTTTTTGAAGTTAAGTTCAAATTTTGCATTGTGTATCTAAATGTAGTTTTCCTGTGTATGTGATCTCTCTTGTGATGTCTAAGCACTTCTGAAGCTATATTTTTGCATATGCATTAACAAAATTTTCACTAGAGAAGGCAGTTGTTTTATTGTGTATTTTATGAATGAGATTTGTTGAAAATTATGGAAGTGAGTAGCAAAGTACTGAAGAAATTTTGATCTTGCTCTCCTCTGCTTGGTGTCTAACCTCAAGACATTCCTTGCTTTTTTTGACTAGATTGCCATAAGAAAATATTTAGCAATATAATAAAGAAAAAGACAGTAGTTGTACTGTGTAGACCCAACATAGTGCTGTTCATTTACTAAATCAAATGCTAGAAACTTTGCAAATATCCTGGATTTAAATTCAATACCATAGTAAGATGTTTGGTTTAGTTCTACTAGATAACTATATTTTAAACAAGCATATTGTGAATTTTGATTCTGTGGAAATGTTTCTGTAGAGTTTATGATGAAAATCTAATAGATGTTACCTGTACAATGTTCTTAAGCTTCATATTTAGGCATTGATTCTGTAAATGCTTTTAAAGAGTATAACTTCAGACAAGCTTACAAAATGGAGTAAAACAGCTTTTTCTGGAGCCAGAGGTAACTTAAATAATATCAGAGTCTCCAGGACCCTCACTAATTAGTCTCTTATTGAAGTGTGTGTGTTAATAAGGCACTATGTTAATGTTGTTCAACTGCTTTTGGAACACAAAGCAGTATTTCCTATACTGATTATATTCCTATATTTGATGTAAGAATTTGCAATTTAATATTTAATTGCATGGAGAACACATGTATGTCATGTTTTAATGTTTGTACTAACTATATGCACTGTTTGAAGCAGCATGCAACAATGAGATCAACCATGAGGAGACTTGGTGAAGATATTTTCAAAGGCGTAGTGAGTAAAGGAAACCCACACAGTTCTTCTGAACAGTCTACAGAAAGTAAATTAAAGTCAGCAGCTTTCTTTAAGAGTTTCTGTATGCCTCTGAGGTTTCTGTCAACTTTGATTGTGCTTAAAACAGTGAGACAAGGTAAGTTAAGATTTTCTTTTTACATTAATTTATCTATTTCAGTCATGTGTCTGGACAAAAAGCATTTTAATAATACTGTAGATTCTATTACACTTGAAAAGTGATTTTACTTGGGTATTGTGAAACAAAATAGACAAGTATGAATCTTGCTATTACTCATTTTATGTTAGTATTTATGTGTTTTTTAATGTTATAACTTGTCAGACGAGTTAGTATTTCTGAAGGGGAGGAGAAGATAAAGGTTTCAAACTAGACACTGCGAGATTACAAGAACCAGCTTGTGTCTGGACAGTGTGAGAAGACGTGGAAAATACAACTCAAAGAATAAGAGAACTCTTCTCTCAGCTGATTTCTTAACTGCTACTTTCAGTAAAGAAGTCTTATCTTTCTTTAAGAGAAACAGGGAACAAGGTGCTGCAGATCCTTTTTTATGGAAACCAGGCATAAAAGTAATTCTGTATCATTAAGAGCAGGTGTAAGATGTGATTGCTGCTTACCTGAAGCAACTTAGCAGTACTGTGTGTCTGCATAACTGGGATTTTCTGCAAAAATAGGTTTCACAAGGATAGCATAAGAACAAACATCTGTATAACCCTTTTTCAACTCTTTGTGGTTCTAACCACTTATTTTCCCCTTTTCAAATTTTTCCCTTTTAAAAGCATGAATTATTATGATTGCAAGTAATTTTTAGTGGGGTTACAACTGAACAATCTAACTTCAGAGATGGTTCTGCTTTTGACAGGAAGGTTGGACTAGATTCCAACCTAAATTATTCCATGTTTCTATTTTTGCTACCATTTTTTTCTCAGAATGATTTGTATTTTAAAATATCTTTACAAGTAACATGTTTCTTTTGTCAGATACACAAAGATTGATATAGATTACAGAGATGTTAATTTTCAAAGTACTCATGAAATACCATGCCAAAATATTAAAATCAGATACCTACTTTGGCATCTGATTTTTTTTAGTCTCTTCCATGAAATATGTTGCATTTTGGGGCATTTCTTAGCAGAGATCCATGTCACAAAATTACTGTAATCTGTGGCGCCCTGACTGACACAAAACAGGAATGCCAAAGATTTTAAATGCATAACTAATGGAGTTTTTATTCACAGAAGTTGCACTTCTTCTTTAGTTGTTTAAGCAGATTAGTATGTTTTTATGCTTAATGATCTGTGCAGTATTTATATTATGAGTATTTATAGTAAACACAGGATTAAAACATGGTGGAAGACCATCCTGACATCATTCATGAGCTAACACATAATTCCAGCTGTTGGAGGGAACTATTTCAGTCAACATATTTTGGTGAAGCATGATAATTTGTCTTAAATTGGGACTCACATTCTAGGAATGCTTGATAAAAGCAATGCAAGAAGAATTGAAATTAAAAAAAATAGTCATTGCAGAGACTGATTTACCCTAAACAGATGAACACTTGATTAGAATGAATCAGTTTAGCTTCTCGTTGTTGCTTTTTACTGCTGGCTTCTGTAACACAGAAAATATGATCTGTTGTTAAACATTATGTCAGATATCACCGTGTATGAATTTTGATCACTCTGACCACATGGCACTAATGATCTGGTGATAAAGTAGCAAATTTGGTTTGAACATATGTTCTTATTCCTTCAAAATGTCAGTATCCAGCAGATGGCACCGTAGTTAAACTTATGCAGTAGGATAAATTGTTTCCTTCTACTTAATTTTCTGTGCTCCAGATGATCAATGCAATTCCAAGATACCGAGGAAGATTTGACAGCAGGAAGTTAAGAAAATAGATTGGTTCACTTAATCTACATCCTTTGTATAATTTCTCACAATGGATGAGAATATAAAATGTTTGTACTGAAACTACAGCTTTTTATAGAAAGAATGGGACTAGTTGCTCTCATGAAAATAATTGCTCTCACTCAGACAAATCAACCACTGACTCCCTTAATAGAGGTTTCCCAGATGTTGAAACCAACATTGTCTCAAACTATGTGAGTTTGTGTTTTCTTTCCTCTTTAACAAAATATTTGTAGGACTTTACATTTGTAAGTAACGTATGAATTGTAGGTAGTCTTTTTCTCCACTCACAATAAATTGTTAAGGAATAAAAATAGGCAGAGGGTGTCTTTAAATAAAAAATAAATATTTTCAGCTATTTAACTTTTAAGTGTGTATCTGCCATGGTGACTGTCAGTTGTTCACAAGGCTTAATGAAACAATGATTATAGAAGTTTAATTGTCTGTATTCTGATATTTTTCAGTGGATTACCTGGCTCAGGCATTTGAGTCCCTTCGTGTAGACTTGAAGACAGAAGAAGGGAAGGCCTTATTTTTGGAATACCAATGTGTGCCTGTCATATTAAGTCACCTAAAAGTATCCAGTGCAAGTCTTCTTTCCAGTGCTCTTGATGGATTACTTCAGATGACCATGGAATCTGGTAAATTTGGGTAATTACAAAAAAAAAATCATTGTGAAAACAAGTAAAGAAAGCATAAAACCAGTATAAAAATACAGCGTAAAAACTGTTTAAATAGTCTAATTTACTATTAACAATTCTTTGTATCATGTACATTCAGTAAAGACATAAAATGTATTTCCAGATTGTCTGTCTTGTGCTTTCTTCTCCCTCTCAGCCACTATGTTTTGTATTTCATCCTAGTTTCTATCTTATTTCTTGCTGTGAATTTTTGTAGCTATTTTTTGTTTGGCTTTTCAGTTTATTCCACTGTATTACTTTGCTGATATTTTTCTTTAAAGTCAGACTGTGCCTTGGAAGATATATCATGAAAATCTGCCAGAAGGTGGAGATAAAAAATAGGTTCTATTTTAATTCTTTTCCTAGTTTGAATGAGCGGATCATCCACAATAATTTTTCAATTTCTAGTGTTTGGAAATGGTATTTCTAGATGAGATGGTTATGTTTTGCTGAATTTTAGTGTGCTTTGGACCTAGAAAAACATTGGTAATCTTATTTGTCACAGCATTTTTTCAGGTGATACAGGTAAGGATCAACTGATAACCACCTGGATGAGCATGAAGGTAGTAACATATTCCAATGCCATGTTGAATAAACCTTGTGAATGTTTTTGGTTTTTTTTTTTTTTGTAAAGATAAAATCACTCACTGCCTTTAAGAGCAGAAATGTGTATTGTTTTGGAAGTATTTTGTTATTATGCGTTGTACTAGTTAAATAGAAAGCATGTTTGATTTGGAATGGTATGGCGTTGATAAAAAGCACATTTTTAGCAACCTATGTTCAAAACTATTTAACTAAAGTTCTGTTCTTCCTTGCAGTCTTTTTCTGACCAGGTAATTAGTGCAGTCTTACACTAGTCTTCCTAATAGTCATAACTGTGATTGGGAAAGAATTAATTGAATGCATAAAGGTAACAGTCTAAGCAAGATGGACAGTGTTTGGTGTTTATTTGGGTAACGTACATCTTCTGTTACCTAGCAGCAGTCATTCTGATACACTAGGTGCCTGCAGTTTGAAGAATAATGAAGATATATTGTGAGACTCAAATGTTGCTTTCTTGCTTCTCAGAGAAGTTCTGTGTATGTGAAATAAGAGAAAGAAGAGTACTGTTTAATTAAACTGACGTTTGATTGAAAACTATTTCTTGGCAACTGGGTATAAAGCCTTATTTAGAACCTTACTCTTTGGTAGAATAAATTGCCAATACACAAATTAGGCATGTTCTTCTCTTTTCCAATACATAGTGTTTTGCAATAAATTTTTAACAATGAGAAATAGTGTTGCTGATGGAAAATTGTGTTTTCATTCCTTTGTAAGTTTCCAATTAAAAAGTCATTGAAAGACAAACTTTGGATAGTGGCAGTGACTATTCAGAATACAACTCTCTCTGTTAAACAGGAATTCATGCTCAGTTTTAAAGCTGTATTCATGTGCAGCCCTAAATATGAAGACATATGCAGTGGCTGTATGCTAAAATATGGAGTCAAATTACCCAAAAAGACAGCATCTAATCAGCAGGAAGCAAAGTCTAGACTTCTGTTTTTTTTGCGTAATGTATACCATCCTAGGCATTCTCTCAATTCATTGCAGTATTTTTCTGGCTCTATAGGAGTGTTACAATGCTCTTGCTCAAAAATAATACCTTTAGCGATGAATCAATTAGAAATTAAATTGTAAAAAAGACCAGTAGATTTTTGCCAGTATATAATTTTCTATAACTTTATTTTTTAAGTTGTTTTTAATGAGGTATTTTTACAGATTCAAATCTCTGTTGTCCAGGCTGAAAAATGTGAATCAGATACAAAATAAATAATATGTTGCAGTACTACTACTTGTAACTGCATGCACTTTTTAAAATAATAAGCAGTGAACACTAATGTTTCTGTGCAGTCCGGTCTTATCTGAGGTCCTTAGGTAGGTTCTCTCCCCTGTAAGAAATTATTTTTCTCGTGTTCCAGAAATGAAGCCTGTTTCCCTCGTATATTAAGGATAGTTACTTAAACTGCATATGAAGAATCACAGAATGTGCAGAGTTGGAAGGGGCCCATCAGGATTATCAAGTCCAATGCCTGGCCCTGTGTGGGACACCCCAAGAGTCACACCCTGTGCTCAAGAGGATTGTGCAAATGCTTCTTGAATTCAGACAGCTTGGTGCTGTGACCACTTCCCTAACAAGCCTGTTCCAGTGTTCAGCCACCCTTTCCATGGATATCCAACCTAAAGCTCCCCTGACTCAGCTTCATGCCTTTTCCTCAATTGGTCATGAGAGTGAGATCAGTGTCTGCCCCTCCTCTTCCCTGTATTGAGAGAATTGAAGACTGCAGTGAGGTCTCCCCTCAGTCTCCTCCAGGCTGAACAGACCAAGTGACCTCAGCCACTCCTCAGAAGGCTTCCTCTTCAGACCCTTCACCGTCCTCATGACCTTGCTTTGAACACTCTCTCATACATTCATGTCTTTTTTGTGTTGTGGCACCCAGAACTGCCCCCAGCATTTGAGGTGAGGCTACCCCAGCTCAGAGCAGAGCAGGACAATCTCCTCCCTTGCCCGGCTGTGTCTGATGCCCCCAGGACAGGGTTGACCCTCCTGAGTGCCAGGGCACTGTTGCCTCATGTTAAATTTTCTGCTGACCAGGGCCCCCATGTCCCTTTCCTCAGTGCTGCTCTCTAACCTCTCATTCCCCAGTCTGTCTGTACATCCAGGGTTGCCCCATCTTAAGTGCAGAATCTGGCACTTAACAGTGCTAAACTTCATATGGTTGGTGATTGCCCAGCTCTCTAATGTGTTGAGGTCTCTCTGAAAGTACCTACTAGTCTAAGACAGATTCCTCTTGATGGAAACCAGAATGAGAGTCTGCAGTACTGGTTAAGCAGATTTGGGATTGGTTTGCATGTTCTTAGATTTTGGATCATTATTACTGCTTTTGGCTTCATAGTATGTCTGGTACAACAGTTTCAGGTTTCCATTACAAATTCACACAACACTGACAGTGCTTCACTTACTGAACACATGATGTCAAATGCAAAGCTGAGACATTGGTATCATCTTTTTTCTATCTATGTACAAGACCTTAATGGCAAATTTAAATAAGTCTTGCTGATGTGGATCTTACTGGCAGACAGCCTTTCATGCAGTCCATCTCTCTTCAGGAGTTTAGCATCAAGAATCTCACTACCTCACTGTCATTCCTCACTACCGTTCTCTGTCTACATTTCCTCTGTGCAAGGGTAGATGACATTAGTGTACCTGTCCAACTAGGCAACTTGTGGAATTCTGTGAAGAAATATTTAAGACTTTTGGTACCCCTAGGAAGCTAATTTGTATGTTTTTCTTGAAACTTGGTTGCATCAAGTTTAGCTGCACTGCTATTTCCTAGACATCAGTGAGTTTCCATGCCATTGTATAACTCTGAAAAATATAATCCCACTGTTAGTCCCAATATAGTGGGATGGCCCTGGCTGAACACCAGGTGCCCACCAAATCACTCTGACACTCCCCTCTTCAGCAGAACAGAGGGAAGAAAATAAGATGGAAGAAATAAATCATGGGTCAAGATAAAGGCAGTTTATTAAAGCAAAAGCAAAGTCCACACATGGAATCAAAGGAGACCAAAAGATCCCATCAGTGTCTAGCCACTTCTTGGGAAGTGGGGCTTCAACATGCATAAAGTTTGTTCCAGAAGGCATGTCATAAATAAGGAGTGCCCTCTTCCCATCTCACACTGCCTTCCCCCACCTCTTTTCTTTTGACTTGTATTGCTGAGCAAGTACCATATGGTATGGGAGTCACTTTGGGTCAACTGTTCCCCCTGTGTCCCCTCCCAGGATCTTGCCCGATGCCAGCCTGCTGGTGAGGAGGAATTTTAGAGAGACAGTGTTGACACTGCTGGCACTGCTTAGCAATAGCCAAGCACTGGTGTGTTACCAGCACCTTTCTATCTACCAGTACAAAGCACAGCACTTTGAGGGCTGCTGTAAAGAAAATTAACTCTGTTAACTCAGCCAGACCCGTACATGCAATCATTAACATATTTGGAATTGTAGTAGTGTGTCCAATATACACAGTATAGAGATGTGTGTGGTATAAATATATATATAAAAATATATAGACACACATGTATATTTATGTGTATCTTGTTTGCCTCACCTCTTCTACAAAAATATTAAGGCCTAAGGAGGAGGTAAAATGTTCTACTGATCATTGTTCTTGTCATATACAAGCTTATTCATAGTTGGACCAAATGCTGACTTTTAAATGTCAGGGGTGAAAAAAGTTGAGGTTCTTATAACTCCTTCACGAACTGCTAAAGATGTTATGCAGTAATTTCAGACAGTTTACTTTGTGTCAAAAGAACTTCAGTTTCAGTTTACTTTTATGCTCTAGTGGTGGCTGGGGCTTTTACTGTTAGTAGATTTGAGGAACAAAATTTTGCAACTATGTGGGTCCTTACCTAACCACTTGCATTCTGTTAGCAAATTACTTAGTTTAACCTATGCTTTCTTAATAAGTAACTGAAACAAAATTGTAAGTAGTTCTCAGGATAAACTATATCATTCTAAATAATTTATGTTGTATTTCGTGTTGTTTATATCATGGAGAAATTTTTTTTCAGATGAGTTCAGTGGCCTAAGTTGCAGTCCAGTTGGTTTAGTCAGCTCTCTTCAGGGGAAGTAGTAGGTTACTTTAGATTCCATGGTTGTGAGAGTTAACAGCTTATTGTGAACCTGACAGTAGAAAATCAACTCCACAAAGATATTTTATCTCTTTGCTCTTATTACATTCTGCTATTTTTTTCTTAAAAATGTACATAATAGTGTATAAATTGGTATAGCTATATTTTTACTGTAACTATCTCATTGGTTCCTCTCTTGTTCCATGGTCAGATAGTTCAGTTATATTCTCTTCAATTTCTTTTTTGCTGTCTGTACCCATTGGCAGTATTTCAATCCATGTTTGTTTTCTGGAGGATGCCCATCTTTCCCTTAGTGCAAAGATTGACAGATAAAAGCAGAATCAAGGGAACAAGTCCTGCAATGTTATTTTAGTCGTGGTGCTCTTTTCCTTAATCTGAGACTTCAAATGAGTGCCATAGCATTCAGCTTGATTCTTCTTTTGGTTTTTGAATCTAATGAGTGATCTGTTAAGGCATCTTTCTTGCTTCTCATTGAGGAAAAGGATAAGACATCTATTCCTGTTCATTTAATAGGGAAGAAAGATTTCAGTACCACAGCTTTTGAAGGTTTCCTTACTTCGTTTAAGGAAAGTAGGCTGCCAGGCCATGGTGGTCAGTTTTTAGTCCCATCTCTAAGCTATGACCCTTCTGAAGACAGATATAAAACCAAAGTCTTCTCTGATGGAATTGTCATAGAAAGTAGGTTTAGTATCTTGTTAAATGCTGAATGGCTTGTGATAGATTTCTACAAATGCAGAGTGCTCTGACTGCCTTTGAAATTTTGAGAGCAAAACATATTAATGGCTACACGCTGATGTTTCAGTTTAGTCAAATGGTATATAATGTATTTATTGCTTAACAAAGCTTCTACCATTTTCCATTAAAATTGCTATTAAAATTAATGTTTGATAATTAAAGTAATAGTTACTTTTAATACTGTTATAGCATGTAACAGTGGCTTCCAGAGCATCTTCATACCCCAAAGCTCCCTCCCTAGGACTACAAATTTCTTTTCTTGGCAGATCTTGTTTCTAGCACACTAGTTGCAGCACACTGTTCAAGAGAACTCCTGGATACCAGACTTGAAACATTTTATGGAAACAATCTAGTAATAAGTAGCATGACCTCATCAAGAAAATCTGTTCTGTTGGTACTGAAGAGCATCACATCATTGGTATTAAATCACCTTGTAGTTGAATACTTGTCATATGCAATCTGGTTCAATAGTGTTTTTCCTGTCTTTTCACCCAGCTTACTGTGTTTTTTTTAACTTGTGAAACAGTTAAAAGGGTTTTACGTGACATAGTGAGTTAAATTCACCTGTCAAAAATACCATTGTTAACTGCTGTCTGGTTCATGCCTGATTTGAAATCTGTTGGCAGAAAGCTCTCTGCCTCAGTTTTACCTTTTGCACTTTTATACAAAGATATCATAAACCTTAAACTCCTCCTGCAGTGATATCTGACTGCTGTCAGGTAGATTAGTAGGTTCCCCTTTCTCAACCTTAAGTTCATTCAGTGAAATCAAAACTTACCTGCTCTCTGGATATTACAAAACACTGGCATTTGCTTTAAATAAAATTAAATGTACTTTGTCTTAAGCTTATTTCTGTTTTCCAGAGAGTGTATTTTTATATTAGTGTGTACTTATTCACAAATCAAAATGAGACCACATTAAAAAAAATCTCAGAATGATACTCTTGAGTTTACTGTAAGTTGTGGCACATTCTGGTGGGGCTTAAGTGTGATTTCTTAACCATATCCATATAACTGAAGAACTTCAATAACTGCAAAAGTGAGCTGTATTTGCACATTCATTGAACCTTACTTGTAATTTTAATTTTTTTTTGGAAGAAAATATTATGGTCATGGATAACTAAGTCTGTGTCCAGATGCACTTGTCTCATAGGGAAGTTAATGAAGCCAGGGCAGCTAAAAGGGTTTTCTCTATAGTGAGAAACTGTGCTTATTTGCATATAAACTGAAGTCCTCTTACATTGACTATCTATAAAACACTTCTCTTTTCCTTTTTGCTGGAATGTTTCCATGACTGATGCTAGGAATTCTACAACATGCACTGTTTTGTGGGTACTTCCAAAAAGTCAATGGTCAGAATTTGCCTAAAAAACTCAAACCTGCCCTTTTATGTTTCCTCTTGTGTCTTAGCATTTTGAGACTTTACAGACTACAAGCAGTGGAAGACATGGAGTCAAAGATGCCTGTATGCTTAAACAGATTAAAATTCAACATTTTTCAGCATATTATCTTTACTGGTAACCTTGCAGGATTGCAGCTTTTAAAGTGAATTTATTTTGCAGTACTGAAAGGATAAAAATGTGATAAAAAGTTTGTGAATACTGTATTAAGGTAGGATTCCCCTCACCTGCATCAAAAGCAGATGTGAAATTGTTCTGAGGACTTGTGTTTTGAAGTTATAGAAATTATTTACCTCTTATGTGGCATGAATATTGAAATGCAAACCATTTAAAAGGAAATCTTTCCTCTATTATCCTATCTTACCTTTGTAATTTTTATTAATTCTTCTGAAAACAGTGGATAATTGGATTAGTAGATGTTTTAGTTTAATATTTTAACCACAGAAAAGGATCTCTAACTGTTAAATGCAGTCTAGGTAATGCTAGGACCCACCTATATGTGCTGAAAGCAAGCAAGTACACCAAGACTTGCACACATTTTTGTTAATCCGTTTAAATTTTAGTTTGAATACTTTGATTTTGATGAAAATAACTTAGTATGAAGTACCCTTCTCTAATAACAAATAACATATGTGTCATTGTTTTCTCCCTCTTCTAGTAACAGTCATAAATGCTTAGCCATTCTGAATTTTGGACCCCTGTCTCATCCACTCCAAAGGAATAAATAGAAGGAACCACTAAATATAAAGTTATGTAGAGTCAAGTAGCCATTTTGGAGGTAAAGCTTCTGTTCATTTAGAGTAACCGTGTGGTTCTTAAGCAGCATATCATTTTGAAGGTAGATGTGAATGCTAACTTTTAAAAAGTATTTGATGTTAAAAGGAGTTGTTTATATTAGTATTTGGATATACACATCCCCTTTCCAGTCAATTTAAGTTATGAAATCTTTAGAACAATAAAGTTCTTTCAAGTAAGAATTTGTTTGCTCTTACATACTAAACTTGCATATTTTTAATAAAAGATTTACATTTTTATAGTTTTCCATAAAATTATTTAAGTAGGAAAAATATTTTTATACACATTTTCTTTTGTATTTGACTATCAGCTACTGTACCTTTTAGCTAACTTTTTTCAAGCAACGTCATAATTGAAATAATTCCATAAAGAAAGACTTTCCTTTGAAGTGGAAAATAAAAATTGTGTCATTTGAGTAATACCTATGCCTTGTCAAAGTTCAGATTTTATATACCTGCTCACTTGCAATCTAATGTTGCAGAACCACGGGTGATGCCAAGTGATGTTTATTTATGTTAAGGTTTTCTTAGCGTTTGTCATTGTGTTTGGAGCAAAGCCCCTTCAGGTGTGTGCTTGAGAGAGTTGTGATTCTGTCAGTGATTCTATTATTTCGTTGGGCCTTTTCTGGTTTCTTGAACAAAGTAATCCATAGTAGTGTACAACTTCAGTTTAAAATGCTACCTGAGTTGTTTGTAAAATGTTTTTTTCTCTCTGTCAGGCCTCATTAGAATCAGCCTTTAAGGGTAAGACCATGTTGATTGCTCATATACAAACTGAGTTCAATCAGAACAGCAAAAACTTTCATCCTCTGATGATCACATCCATCCTTTGATCCACTCATAATCAGTGATTTTCCAGGAAAAATGTATGTTGATTTTTAGTATATCAACTTTATGCTTCTGCTATTCTAGCAAGTAAGGTTAATTTTGATTTCCATGTATTTTATACCTGCTGCATTCCAAGTAGGCGGTTCCAGCATGGAACTTCATTATACTATTCCTACCTTTATGCCATTGTCATTGATTAGTATACCAGATAAGCACAATTGCAAAAATCAGTGTTTAAAACTGAAGTACATTTTTAGTGAATTCCTTACACAACACACCTTCCAGCTCTTCTACCCCCATTTTCTGCAATATAATATCCCATGTTGCTTTCTCAAATGGTATTGAAGTCTAGATTAGTTATAACTGCTGTAGCATTTATTTACCACAAAAGAATCTGACTATTCTGCCTCAACAACTGTACTTCCTATACACATACTTAAAGATAAACCTATAGTACACTTTATTTTCTTTTTTATTTCTCTGCTTTAGCTCCTGAAAATATCTTTAGATTTATACTGAAGGGCACATATGTTCAGTTTTCCATTTTTTGGTCTAAATCCAACAAATACATTGCACTTACTGTGACCTCTTTGCAAAGTGCTGCTTCCTGTCTTGTTTTTTACCAGTTTGGGGTTTTTTAATTTGTTTTTTTTACCCACCAAAGAGTGCACTCTTCCACACATTGAACAGCCATTTTTTTTCAGGAGAATGCTGTGGGAAACAGTGTCAAAGGTTTTGCTAAAGTCCAAGTAGACAATATCCACAGTCTGTTCCTCATCCAACAAACAGGTTACTTTGCTGTAGATGGAAATCAGGTTGGTCAAGCAGGACCTGCCTTTCAAAAACCCATATTTGTGCTGGTTGATCCCTGCCCATGCCATGTGGTGACACTCAGAATGACTTGCTCCATGACCTTCCCTGGCAGCAAGGCTGGACTGACAGGCCTCCAGTTCCCTGAATTGTCCTTCTGGCCCTAGATGAGTGTCACATTTGCCAGCCTCCAGGTACCCGGGACTTTCCCCATTAACCAGAACTGCTGGTAAATGATGGAATGTGGCTTGGTGAGCATTTCCCGCTGGCTTCCTTGATACCCTTTGGTGGATCCCATCTGGTCCCATAGGTTTGTTTGTGTGTCTAAGTGGTGTATCAGGTCACTGACCATTTCCCTTTGGATTATAGGAGCTTTGTTCTGCTCTCCATCTTCCAGCTCAGGAGTCTGGGTACCTGGAAAACAACAGGTCTTGTAATTAAAGACTGAGGTAGTGAAGACATTAGGTAGTCCTTTCCTCATCCTTTGTCACTATGTTTCTACCTCACATCAGTAAAGGATGGTGATACTCCTTAGCCCTCCTTTTGTTATTATATCCATAGAAACATTTTTATTGTCTATTACACCAATAGCCAGACTAAGTTCTACTTGGGCTTTGGCCTTCTGATTTTCTCTCTCCATGACTTCACAACACCCTTGCAGTCCTCCTGAGTTGCCTGCCACTTCTTCCAAAGGCCGTAAACGTTTTTTCCTTGAGTTCTAGCCAAACTTCTTTGTTCAGGTTGGCCAGTCTGCTTCCCCACCAGCTTATCTTTTGGCATATGGGGGCAGTCTGCTCCTGTGCCTTACAATTTCTTTCCTAAAGAATGTCCAACCTTCCGGGACTCCTTTGCCCCTCGGGACTGCCTCCCAAGGGACTCTCTCCACCGGTCTCCTAAACAGCCTAAGTCTGCCCCTCTGGAAGTCCCAGTTAGTAGTCCTGCAGGCCTCTTTCCTTGTTTCTCCAAAAATAAAAAGCTCTTATTTTGTGATCTCTGTGTGCTAGAGGGCTTCTAGCCATCACATCACCCTCAAGTCCTTCTCTTCACGAACAACAGAACCAATGGGGAGACTTCCCTAATTGGCTCCCTCACCCCCTGTTCTCTTCCACATGCTCCAGGAACCTCCTGGGCTGTTTCTGCTGTGTTGTATTTCCAGCAGGCATCAGGTAAGTTGAAGTCCCCTTTGAGAACAATTAGGAATTATGAGACATCTCCCCGATTTTTGTAGACTAGTTCATCTACCTTTTCAGTTGGGTTGGTGGCCTACAACAGACTCCCATCACGATGTCTGTCTTGGCCTTTCCCCTGATTCTTAGCCCCAAACACTCAACCCTGTCATCACCTTCATTAAGTTCTAGACAGTAAAAAACCCCATAAAATGCAGGGCTGTCCAAACTTTTTTCTGGATGTAATTTCCAGTTGCAATATGAGAATGATATTGGTTTCCTGTACATCCTGTCCCATGTCTGTTTAAATATCTTGCACATCCTAGGAAACTGAAGAGCAGTTCAGATCATACTGAGGTCAGCACATAGTGGGTGACCAGCTGAAATTGCCACATGGGCTCTGTTAACTCAGCCTCACCTGTGCAGGCACCTACACTGTGCTCTAACCTCTGACAGTGAACAGTCCTGGCTGCTGATTACAGGAGAAAATGTTAAATTCAGCAAATGGTTCAAATCTTGTAGGTGACTCTTAGAGGCAGTTGGTTATAAGCAAGTGATGTTGCTGTTTCCTTTGAAGTGTTTCTGCTGTGGTGCACAGTTAACTTTTCTAAACTAGTAGACACTGCTGCATCATTCACTTGCATTGCTGAGATGTGTTCTTTCTCCTAGCAGATCTTCTCTCAGTTAGAAAATGAGACAAAACTGTAATCATTAATTTGTTAAAACATGAACTTAGAGTTGTCATTTTATTTCCTGAAGTGACATAGCTTTAGGTATGAAAAAGAATTTTCCGGGTAACTACAGCTGGTGAGACTCTATGCTGTGTGTGACTGATCACTTTGAGGGTAAATTTCATATGAATTCTGTCAACAATGATAAATTCCTTATTGTTGCAGTCTACCAATCAAGCTAAGTTAAAGTATAGCACCCTCCAATTTTTTAAGTATACCACTGGAGGCTTTTGGAGATTCTTTTAAATTGTGACAAAGTCCTGTCAGGATAAATCCTAATTATGTTTTTCTAAATTAGTTAAATAAAAGCAGAATCTAGGCCACCAAAATATTTAAAAATATGAAGCTCAGGTTCTTATAATTAATCAGCTAGAGATGCATTTAAATTATATATTTGTTTTCTTCATTTTCTGATTACTTAGAATATAATCTTCAAAAGCTTATGAAATGTACAGAAAGTCCATTTAAACATGTACAGTAATTTCACGATTACAAGCCACACCGTTTTGACTAAAATTTTGCTCCCACTCCGGAAATGAGGCTTACACTCAGGAGTGGCTAAGGTGTGAATAATTTTCTGACATTTCCAACCCTGGAAGTGCAAACTGAGGTGCCGAGTCGAGCACCTGCCAGTAAAACCTGAGACTGCGTGATTGTTGCAAATTGGTTACTCTGTTGCGCAGTGGGTGGAGCCAGGCTCCCTTCCGGCAGCATGGGGCTGGGGGGAGGCGGGGGAGCTCCCTCCTTCAGGCAGCGCAGCTCGGGGGAGGCAGGGAGCTCCCTCCTGCTGGCCCCGCGGCTCGAGGGGAGGCGGGGGGCTCCATCCCCGCCTCCCACCACCGCCACGGGTGCTGGCGGGCTCCGTGTTCCCCCTGCCACCATGGCGCAGCACCAGGCCCAGGCGAGCAAGCCCAGTGGCAGCCGGCCCCGAGCGGCCCTGCCAAGTGGCAGCGCCGAGCTGGGCCACCTGGCCCCATCGGCAGCCCCGAGCCCTCACGGCCTGAGCCGAGCCAGTAAACCCCGCCATGCCGCGATTCTGTTACTATTTGGCAATTTTGTTGCATGCGGGTCCTCACTGCGAATGACAGAGCAGCTTATAATTGGGTGCGGCTTGTGTATGGACAAAGAACGAAATGTTTGCCAACACCCAGAGAAGCGGCTTATACTCAGTGCGGCTTGTAATCGTGAAATTACTGTCCTTTTTTCAGTTGGGTTTCATGTGATTAACTTTGCAAACTTTTAGACATTATTACCATATTACCTTTTCTGTTTTATAGGAAAAATCATCTGTCTTAAAAGTAATGTAATTTATGTTAATTTGTAAACTTCAAAGTCAGAACGTTCTTACAGCATGTATGTGTGTGTGTGTGTGTATTGTTTTTTTAATGTAATATGTTTAAGGAGCCAGTAAGAGCAGGGCAGCAAATGAATATTCAGGTCAGCTAAATATGGTATTTGTTTACCTTGCAGAAAAGGAATTAAAAGCATTTTATGGCTATTTAAGGGTATTTATAGGAATAAATTGTAGGATTGCCCTATTCATCCAAACAAGCTTTGTTACCTACAGATCTCTCATGAATCAGAGGTCAGATGAGTTAGAAGTCATGCTAACTGAGTTTTTAAAGCCATTTGTTGTCTTAACAGGCAATAGAAAGAAGAAAAGCCATTCTCAGTTTGCTTCTTGAATGTCAATGTTCTCACGCATTTATTTATTCTTTTCTTCCCTTTCTGATAAGCATCTTCACTAAGTAAGAGATACTGTTTCAAGTTTTTTGTTGTTAAAACACATTTCATCAGTGGTTGATAGGACTGACCATATCCGTTTCTTGGGAATAGGCAGTCATTTGTGGGAACTCTAGCAAATTTTAGAAGAATTTCTATAAATCTGTAGCTCTATATAATTACCATAAAGTTACAGACTACATAATTCGTAGGCATATATTTTCATTGCTTTAGAGAAGGTTGTCTCTTCCTACTGTTGTACAAAAATTTTACTTCAAACACTCTTCAGTGATAGAAATATTTGGTCAGGAAGCGCTCTTAAGATGGTGGATGTGTTCACTGGGCTTTGCTTATTTGCTGTTCCTGTTCACAGTTATGTCACCACTTCTCATGGATTTTAACAGGTTAGACTTACTAGGGCATTACAGCATCATAACAGAAGTGAAATTTTAGTTAATTATTTTTCCAGGTTTAAGATTCTGCTGTAGGTACTTAATAACCTCTGAGTTCTGTGATAGGGAGCAGTGGCTCAATAAAGAGCACTGAGTCTTGAGTGTATGTCAGTCACGTATTACTAAATGTAGCACATGTGGTGAACTCATCTAAGGATTTTCTGTTTGTTGTAATTGACAGATTACCCTGAGGTTCTTTTTATAAGACAAGTTTGGAAAAATAATACCTCCTGCAGAGAAAGTACAGAAATGCTGAAAAAAATACTGAAAGTGATATGCCTTGAAGACCATAAACTAAAATAAAATGAGAAATAGTATCATTGCTTACATTTTTTTTCACTGATTACTGCTTTCTTTTCTACTTTTCTTTTATTCTGGTGTTATATTACTGTTACCATTAAGAGACAGCAAATTGTAACTGGAAGTGGTACTAAAACTGAGAGAACAACGTGCATAAAACCATAGGTGTACTGAATGTGGTAGAAAGAATGCAAGAAACACGGAAGAAGATGTAAACAAAAGCAGATTAATTTATAGTGATTTATTACCTTGATAATGCATATTTCTGAATAATTGTTTTGTATTGCTTTGGGTTAAGAACAGAGGATACTTCAGCTATGAAAACCATGAAACATCTGCCTGCCTTTTCCAAACTTTATGGAATGTCAATTGTTGCTTTTTATTGCTGCAAGGTTGGCCTCTTGTTACCAAACTCTGTTACCATCCTGCATCTGTATGACTTCCATCCACACATTCCATTATGTGTGTTGTGGATCCCACCTGTTGAGTCCAGCATTTTAAATCAATTTGCCAATGCACCTTTGCTGAAAAGAGAGGAAAGATTACCTGTAGCCTAGGTTCTCTGATCTGTGATAAAGGCATTTGCTGTTTCTCAGTCTCTTCATTTGAGGATATAAACTAACAAAGGCCCACAAGTCTCATGAATTCCCTGTATATCAGTGAGGTGGCACTTGGTAATTTGTTGGAATAGGAGTAACTGGGTCCTTACTGAATATTCAGCATAAATGCCCAGCTCAGGAAATTACTTATCTAGGCCTCAAACTGGCTTCAAATGTCAAGTGGATTTCTTTTTAAAGCCCTATTTCTGACAGTTTTCTGTAGCATTTCTTCAGATTTTTTCTCAGTAAACCTGAAATAAATTAAAACCTTGAATTCACTCCAAGGCTACTTGTTGCATTTAGTAAGTTGTATGTCCTTGAATGAGGAAAGGGAAAATTTTGACCAAAACATGCATCCAACCCTCTTTGTACTGATAAAAACATCTGGATACCCTATTTATAAATTATAGTATTCGGGATATGTTTTTTTTTTAATGTCTTGTTTGTTAGTTATACTGTAATTTGCATATTGCAGTTCCTGATTAAGTGGAACACATTAAATATTTTAATAGTATGCAATTAAAATATTTTCCTTATGTGTATATTCTGATAATGCAAAGTCCTGTGGTACATGGAAGTCTGTTATTTTAAGAAAAAGCAAATTGTTCCTTTTTTTATTTATGTTTTTGCTATAAATTAATCTGTAATATCAGAACCAAGAATAAGATAACTAGGGGACAGATTTAATCTTATTTTGAAATTACAGTAATTTCACGATTACAAGCCGCACGGAGTATAAGCCGCGTTTCCAGTGTGTCGGCAACGTTGATGTCTTTGTCAATAAAAAAACTGCACCTGATTTTTAGCCACACTTTCATTTGCGGTGAACTTTCACAAAGTCGTCATTTAGTAACACAATCGCGGATCGCTGGGGCTTACTGGCTTACTGCTGACCTTGGAAACATTATTTCCAAGTGAAAAAAGACACAGACAATAGCTGCGGCAGTGTTTCCTTTATTTACAAGCGCGAAAAGATACGAACAATAGTGTGGTCATTTGCAAGCGTTCCCAATGGATCCGCATTGCCTTTAAACAGCCGCTCAGCCACACAGGTGAGCATCCGGCACAGCCACCCCGCTCATCCGGCCTGGCCCCTCCCCTGATCTGCGCGAGCACAGCCTGGCTCGGCCCGGCCCCGCCCCTCCCTTGATCTGCGCGAGCACGGCCAGCTGCGCAGCCGCACAAGCCTGAAAACACTTAAAAAAGAGAAATAGAGAAATATCACACACTTTTATCAAATTGCCAAGGGAACTCACCCCGATAACACCCTCCGCCCCACAGTAACGCCGCCATCCACAGGCAGGCAATAAGCTGTTCTCTGATTGGTTCATCATCGGAACACTGGCAAACCGTGGATTTCAAACCATTTTTGCTCGGGACAGGACCGGCACAGTATCTGGTAAGGGCAGATATCACATTTTTGTTAATTATTAGCTGCCCCGGAGTACTAACCGCATTTCCGGGTTTCCACCAAAACTTTGGTCAAAATGGTGCGGCTTGTAATCGTAAAATTACTGTACTAGATTTTGGAGAACAGGGTAGAGGGAAATGTTCTCAGTGTGACATAGAAACTCATCCACTATTTTAGGGGAGAAGTTTTGGTGCTTAATTGTCATACAGATCTTACTTTTACCTCTTTAATTACTGTGTTTCCTCTGTTTCCCTTAGTATAGGGACAGTATACTGATAATGAAAGACTCTCAGATCTCACACAATCTCTTATGTTTACTATCTCTGTCCATGTTATTTGCAGCAACTTAAAATATTTCTGCATCATTTTGCTCAGCTTTCATGTTCCCCTCCCATGGTCTAAAGGAAAGAGCCATGATAAATGAACATTGCATAAACATTTTCAATGTGAGAATTTTTATTTGAGTTTGAAATGGTTCTGTTTCGTGTTTTCCTTTGCTCACAAGAGAATAAACACTCTTTTAATCCAAGGATCAGTAGTGTCAGAATTCTTAGGAACCTGCATTTTTTCAGCTTTTGTTTTACCTGACTTTTGCATCACAGGTTCAAAATAAACTGAAATGTTTGGTTGTTCTAATTATTGCACAACATAAAGCATTTAAGGCCTTCTAAAGGTATCAATAGCAGTTATACTTTTCTCTGTGATACAGTTTTTAAATTATTTTCTTTTCCAGGTTCCTTACAGCCTTTCCTGGAAGCCTGCAGTAATGAATCCTTCTTCTGGACTTGCTCTGTATTGCTTCAAAGTTCTAAGCTAGATATTGCAGTTTTGGAAAAGCTCTGTGTTATACTGCAAAAACTCTCCAGAATAAAGTAATCCTTTATTACCATTACTCTGTTACCTGTTATTAGGCTAATGAACTTGGTGACTTTTATCTTTTTTCTTTTCCAGAACTCTTCTGTGTTTTTCTGTTTATTCCCTCCACCATACACAATGCTGGACTTTTAATGTTAGCAGTTAAATTTAAACTGTTTTTGTCATTGAGGTTTGAGAGAAGCTTCTTAATTAGTGCATAAATCTAGTTCAATTTGCAGAGTACAAACTAGAAAAAAGCCTCACAATGTAGACTTAAATAGGAATTATTCCTTATGTCTGCAGGTGACAAAAATGCTTAGAATTCTTAGAGAATCCTAGAATTTCAGTTTTACTCAGATACTTAGTAGTAAGCTCCTTTGAAAATTTAGTCTTCGACTTGCATTCAAGCTTCATCAGTTTTCATTTCCTTAAAAAAAAAATTAAGCTTTTGAGCCAATTAAGCCCTTTTGAGAATGTTCATCTTTTTAAATGGCATTCTCACTGCTTAGTGATTATTGTTTTATTGTAACAAAGGTCATCATATCAATAGTATTGAGCTGCTGAGCTTCACTGGCACATTGCTCAGTGGGATTGTTTCATTTGTGTAAGGGGACATCTAAGCTGAGTAATTTTTTACATTGCACTTTGAACTCTAGGAAAAAAAGTTTTCCTGTAAAATAATCTAATGGAAATTATAACTGGCATTTACTAGTAAATTACTAGTAAAAAAAAAAAAATTGGCTCATAAATCCTAATTTTGAAAAAAATTTATTTTCTCTGAAATCTTATTTCACATGACTGAAAAACCCTGTTGCAGCCTTTCCTTGATCTTTCATGATACTATGTGAACATATCACTTTTTCAAGAAAAATGGTAATTTATGTTAATTTTTGCAAAATTTTTCTCACCATGCATTGATAACCTTGTGCTTAGAAATGTAAGTAATTACATTAAATATGCAAAATAATGCTCAGTTTAGTTCATGAAAAATATTTTTTCTGTAGCATCTTTAGTGTTTATGTTAAACCTCTCAATTTTCAATTGACGATTATTTTATTCAAAATCTTTTGCAGAAGCAATAAGAAGATGTTTAAATTGTTTGGTCTTCATCAACTATTCCGAGAACTACGTAGAACGATAGATCCAGGTCACACCTTCCTCTGTATAAACCTCAACTCAATTCTGCTGAATTTGGAATTTGTGAGGAGTAACTCTCTTTCCCCCAGTCTAAGCACAAGTGACTAACACTAGCTTTCAGTGTAATTATTGTTTTATACCAATTGCCTATGTTACTTGAAATTTGGAGTTGTTTTTTTTACTGATTTGTATAAATACATTAAGCAACATCTCAGTACTGTGTAATTTGCTGTGTATTGTGTGGATTGTCACTTATATTTCACTCATTCATAAAAAGGAAAATGAAAAACTTAGTAATATGCTAGATGGTTTTCTACAGTGTTTTCTAGAAAAGTGAAATAATGTTGCTGTTGTGAATGACTTGTGCAATGTAAGCAATTGAATCCTTAGAGTAAGCAGATCAGAAATACCAATCTTTTCTTACAGGTATAAATCTTAGTTACTTTTGACTCTTCAGAGAGTTTTTCTTTAATTTATTTTTTGGTTGATAAATAGCAGGCAGGTATCTTTTGATAATTCTGCAAACCAGATTTTAATTTAACATAACTAGATGTATTGAGAAATTTTGTTGGTCTGATTTCAGAATTTCTCAGAGTTTGTTTGTTCTTTTCCTGTATTTAAGTAACATTTAGTATTTTATCCTGCTTTGTATAGTGCAACTTTGGATGGTAATATCTTTGCAAATGTAAATAAAAACATTTCTTAAAATGTCTGGCAATAGTAATCTGTAACATAGAATTTGCATTTTACTACTTCTGCTGTATTGTGTTAATTTGCAATACCATCTTCACAGTACCGTACCCATGTTTCTTTTCTGAGTATGAATCTGTATTTTGCCTGTCACAGTTCTGTATTTAGAAGTTCCTAGAAATTGGAAATAGGATACTTCTAAAAACTGAGATTAGTCTTCCACTGCTGTTTTGTACAGTAATTACTGAAAATCTGTATTTATAAAATTGAAAATGCAGTTGAATATCTGCTGCATTTCAGTCTTTAACTAATACTGACATCAGTATAAAGCTTCAGAGAGTTTTTATTTCTCATTTTTTACCTTTTCTTGTTTGTTTATTTGTTTGGTTTTGGTTTGGTGTTTTTGGTTGGCGGGTTTGGTTTTTTGTTTTGTTTTTGTTTGGTCTTTTGTTTGTTTCATTTTGTTTTTGTTTGGTTTCTGTTTGGCTTTTGTTTTTGTTTTGGGGGTGGTGGTTGTTTATTTTTTACCAGAGGCCTTTGAACTGGTCTTTGAAATTGAATTCTAACTGCAAATACTTTTCTAGCAATCTGACTTAACATTTCTAACAAGGTTTTCTATGAAAGGAGTCTACACCTGATTTGGCACCAAGTATGTCTAGAAGAGGGAGCAAGCACTGTGCACTCTCTGGGCAGGAAACCAATTCTAGGTAATTTTTAAATAACACTAATCATAGCTAAAAGCATTTTCTGACAATCTATTACATTTCAAAATAAGTATTTCTTCATCAGTAGTTTTGTGTTTCTGTCAAATTTACAAACAGTGCAAAAACTTGCATATACATTTGGCTGGAGACAAAATCCTGTTTTTTGGAAAGAATATTCCCAGTCCTCATGTGTTTCTCCATCTAAAAATACTCCATTTATTAATACTACAAAATCAGTAACCGGAAAAACCTGTAGAAAGTTGCTAGCTTTCTTATCTCCACAGGAATATTGATTGTGCTCTTAGTTTTCAGCCTTCATTGCTGTAGCTTGTTAATCTACTAATCTTCCTTGGGGATCCCAGTTTAATACAAAGTGGTCATCCAGTAATGGCAAAGGTAATGCATTTAAAAGAGACATATCGAGTATGGTGTAGCTTTTAATACTGGTTCCTTGTGGTTTATATACAGTATTGTTTATACTCTGGAAAGTTGAATCACAGCTAATTTCAAGTTTTCATGATCTAAATGTTAGGTTTCTGTAAAAATGCAAAATAAAAGGGTTTTCCAGTCTGTTTAATACCAATGCATTATATTGATGACCTAAGGATTAGACTAATCATCTTGATCTTATGCAAATTTTTCAAGACTAGGTTAGATGGGGCACTGAGGCACCTGATCTAGTGAGAGGCGCCGCTGCCTTGAATATCTGCCTTTTGAGCCAGCCCACCCCAGCCCTTGTCGTGGCCTTGCTCAAACATTCCCATCCTGTTATCATTCCCCTGAGTGACCTTGGCAGTCTCTGTGGGTAAGGGGAATAGAGGAAGCCAGTTGCATTCCCTACTGTCATTTGGCTTTTGGAAATGATAGATTCCTGTCAAGTTTGCTACACTTTGGGCATCTCTTTGTATTGTCTTTTCCTCACAGATGGAATCTAGTATTTTCTGGTTTGTTTGTTTGTTTGTTTGTTTTTTCTGTGGCTTTTAGATACTATGAGTATCTAAATTTCTTCTACTTTACCTTTCTTCCAGAAAACTGTCTACAAGAAGAGACATTTGAAAAAGTTAACTGTACCTCTAGCTATTTCCTGCAGCTCCCTGTTTCCTAAGGAAACATTGTGTATGTGATCTCAGTTTTCTGGTTTCCTGTAGAGGAATATGCTATTTTAAATAGGCCAACCACCTCTGTCAAGAGATGGATTAATATCCATCCAGAGAATATAATTTTTCAACCATTTTTTTGGTGAGAGAATTTGAGGGGAAGCAAGAGACATGATGACCACTTGCCATTAAAAGAAAGGCAGGAACTCTCACACTTTCTGTGAGCTGATCAGTCCGAACACAGAGCTGCAAACTGCCTACAGTCTGCCTTCTCTTGCTTGTGCGTAGTTCTCCAGAAGTGATCAACTACCATCACTGGCATGAAACAAAGAAAATTTCTTGTAGTCACAACCTACTACTTTAAGGAAAGATAAAGCATTAACACACCATTTTGTCTTGCTGGTTTTTTTAATAGCTGTGAGAGTCCCCTTATTGAGAAAGTCAGCAAGAATATTGCATCTCATCATGTTGAGACAGTTTTCATACCAGAACAGACTACTAAATAAGAAGAAAAATAATTTCCTCTTATTTTTCCTACAAGCCTGAATACTGTAGAATTGTAATCACCCTTGCTGTTTATAAAAGGGTTCCTATTGATAATCTTTTCAGGCCTCATCTACAAAACCTAAATTTAGCAAATCTGTAAAATAGAGAGATTGTTCCCTGGGCCCAGGATAGTTGTATTTGCAGAAGTTTGGCATAGCTAAATAAAGTAGGCTAACATTACCCAACCTGCACTGTTGTGCTCTGTTTCTTCATATTTGTGACTTCTGCCAGCTGATAAAAGTTCTGGAAATGGGATTTCAGAGTTACCTTCCCATTCTCCTGAGCATGACTGGTTTGAATCTCTTTCTAATGTTATATAACTGAATTTGATATATGTATAATAGGGAAAGATTTCTTGTAGCAGATAAATTTACCTGGAAGGTGAAGGTATGCCGAAGGCAACATATTTTGAAGAACTTCTATTCATGGTCAGCATCAATGTCGAAAATACATGATTTAACCCACCAGACCAGATTTAAAAGGAGCTGTAAGTACCGCTCATAATTCAGAGCTCTTAAGCTGGATCCTTTAATTATACACTGAATTTTTCACCTAAAACTTATATGGCTTTGGAGATTGATGACCAGATAAAAAGCATTTATCTTCAGGATAATGTATTTAAATGTAGTACAGAAAGTTGGAAATTTTGATCTATGAAGGAATTTGGTAATCTTCCACTTTCCAAATGGTTAAAGGGACTACAATGGCAAAGCAGTGACCCCTTGTGTTCCGCTGAATGACGTAATGCTCTCATATTTTTAAAACTCACAGAAATTATTGTAAAAGTAATAGTGCTGTGCAGCATTGAGATCCTCCTGGCTTTTACACACCCCGGAAGAACACTGTGATGGGCAAAGGCACCTTTATGTGTTGTACTGACTATTGTACTGTGTTGTGCCACAACCACCATTATCCATCTTGTCTTTTGGGCTGAAACCCTTGAATGCCATCTTCTGATGATAGTTAGGAATATCCTTGTTTATTAGACTTTGTTTTTTGCTAAGTTTGAAAGCAGGTGTATCTATGACTACCTTATTGCTACTAGAAGAGATAACTTTGAACAAAATAACTTTCTGTTTACTTGCTTGGAGGTATTTTTTTAAAGGTCCCAAGTTGAAATTTAACAAGATGTAACAAGACATTCTGATCTCTAAGTCACACTGAGAAGCCATATATATTTTTTTCCCAGAAATCAGTTCTCTTTGTGTCCATTACTCAAGCATATTTAGACTGGACCCAAGTAATATTTCCCTGAATATAACACATCTCACTGATCACTGCAGCTTAATGGTAAGTAACTGCTCTGATAGGTGCACCCAAGCTAGGGCTGCAAATTCAGCAATCAGAATACTGCTAACAATAGTTGAAAGGTCAGCACAAAAAATATTCCTACTAATAAGTTTACTCTAAAATCATCTTCAAGTCCATAAAATGGCATCCTGAGTACAATTAATTATGGAAAAAAATAAGTAAAAATAATCTATTGAGCCTCAGGGGGAAAAAAGTATCATATGGCAGAATTTCAAGCAGGAGCATAATATCCCACCCACACATCAGCTTTTTGGAAAAGTAGTAGGCTTTTGAAGAAGGTTGGAGGTAATTACTGTTGCCAGACTGGTTTTTTGCTTCAGAGGAAGCAATACTCTAGTGTGTGGATTCAAGAGTTATTTGTATAAGAAATGCAATTACACGTAATTTCTCGGTTCATGATCCTTCGAAGCCACAAAGTAGCAGTTGGATATCTGCTTGATTTGTCCTCCTCCCCACTGAAGTGTGAGAATTTTCACAGCAGTCTTGTGCACTAAGGCTGATTTTCAGAATTTCAGAAGCAGATGCTGAACTCTGTTTCCTCCCTGATTCACTTGTCTTTCTACTAATCAGCCTTCAGCACTACCTCCTCCTGATTTTTTGTTTACTTCTATGTGGTAGATTAAATTGGAAAATAATTCCTGAATCATCTTGCTACATTAACTTGAATCTTAATACAAGCTTGTTTCTATAGCAGCTTCAATTATTAAAAAATAGTATCTTTTTTTATTAAAGCAGATGGACAAATGAGATGCCTGTGTGTGCCCTGTGTAACAGCTGATCACTGATGCCTTCTGCAGCAGTGCATACAAAGGGTTCTTACAATTCTTCTCTAAGTAGCCAGACAGTCGTTTACCAGAACAGTGGCAAAAAGGAATCAACATTTTTCTGTCCTTGAAGAGTAGTTGATAGTGATGAATTTATGCCTGAGGTAACAGGTGGTATGCATTATGAATCATATCACAATAAATAATCAAAGGGCTTATTTGAATGTGGGGATAGAATATATATGCAATATTATGCATCTAGAACTAGATATAGCCTGAGACAGTCCATTCTTGCCCTGTTTATATTAATATATTCGGTGAAATGTGCACTAGGAAGCCTTTCCCATACATAATGAGGACATGGGCTCAATTTTCTTTTCATTATCAAGGCAAGTATAGAGCTTGCATGCAGAAGAGTGACTTCTGCATACAGGAATCATTGTTGTGCCTCTGGGTCATGATTTTCACCTGCAACAGTAAGAATTTTTCTCTTAATTACACCTTCCTTAAAGCAGGACTGCTGAACTTTCTGAAGCTTAGAGTTTGACAGGGAGAAATGGAACTGGCGTGCCTTTTCAGCTCATCCTCCAGCCCTTGCTGCTGGGCATTTCTGTACATGATCCTTGTTCATGAATAATGTGAATATTATTAATTATCCCAAATTATGGAGTACAAAGGCATTCAGCTGTTGTTGCTTTATACTGAAAAGCTGGCACCTACCCTTTTCTGGCCAGCTTAGCTCTTCTCTTTTTGTTTATGTCATCAATTCAGGACCATCAGATACTGAACACTATGCAGAGTTCCTGAGTGCAACCTGAAATCAAATAAAGTCTGCAAAATCCAGCAAGTTTCTTTAAGGAAAAAACTGGGACAATATTGGTCAGGCTAGGCAGCTGGGATTAGTTGAGGAAAGTCGTACAAGGTAGGTAGTAGTTCAGTCTGGGGAAAATCCAACTTGGTGCTCTGTTGTTTTTTTTTTACAGAAGCTAGCAGTTCTTCTGGTGGTTCCACCTGTGCAGCCTAAGACTGCATGAACACAATTATCCTGTCATGCAGAGAAAGCTTCCAGTTAAGATTTCTGGTAATGTTGTGAAGTACTGCTAATTTAGAAATGCAGAGTGAAGGCATGCTAATGAGAGTACTGTTACTGTGACATTGCTCACCAGTCTCACAGTCTGCAGAGTTCTCAGTAAACAGATAAAAACTTACAGATTCTCTGAGGAATTGCAAGGGGCTTGGCATTTTCACATTAGCTACAAGGTGAAATACTGAATACAAATTCTCTTGACAAAATGGTTCATGCTTCAAGTTTCCTAAGTGATGCAGAGAATTGGTATCCTACAGGAATGCAATGTTACCAAAGCACTCCCATACTACAGGAATGTGCCTGCCAGCGCTTGGCTAACCTATTTAATTGCAGGTTTATAAGGCAATGTGCTATTTATTTAAAGAAATGGCTAATACAACTGTGTTCGACATGTTTCTTTTATTAGTATACTTTATGTTCATATTTTACAATATAATAAGTTATATATACAGCATTAAACAAAGTTATTAGAAAGTAAGCTTTGGCAAGACCTACAGGATTATTTTTTCAATCCTGTAAATCTCTTGTATAACAATAAAAATACTGTATACTAAATAAAATAATGTTAAATAGTCTGTGTTCTCATTGGCACCATCAGTTTCAAAACCTTAGCTTTTCATGGCCCAATAAACATAAACAGAAGAAGATTCCTGTATCTTCTTTATCTTCTTTTTAACAAATAAGTGATGTGAAGTTTTAAATGGCACATAGAACATAGGAGGCAGTCCACTGAATAACACTGTAGTTACACACTGGCACAAGAAAAATTGAAATTTGATGCTTTTTTTCTTTCTTTCCCTTTTGGATTTTTTAATATTCTAGTAGCAATAGTAAAACAACCTGCAAATTCATGGTCTTGAAAGTCATGTTGAAGATTGCTGACCTGTAAGCAGATCTAGAAATCTTACTGAAGCCTGTTGAAATTTGTATTAATTTGTCATTGATTTCAAGACAGCAAGAATTTCATGCCTAAATTCAACATCAATCAGCTAGCTAATTTCAAATAAATGCAGCTTGCTGCATCATTGAAAGAAGAGTTAAAATCTTATCAAATTTGGCATATGCAGGTTAATGAAGAGTGTGTTACGATGTGAAAGAAAGGATGGAAAAAGAATAATGAGAGGGATAGGTTTTATGTTGCAGTATTCCCATCATACACAAATCAAGTGCTGAAACAATAAATATAGAAGTTAAAGGGTGATGCTAAATGTTTTGCATGATTATGATACTATCATAGATAAGATCTAGTTGTTTTGCATGATTATGATACTATCATAGATAAGATGTAGTTACTAAGTGATGGAATGCTGGTTGTTAAATTCTGGGTAACAGCAAGTATTTTTAATAGCATTTTGCTCAGTTGTGGATTTTGGAATTTAAGAAGTACTGCTTTGTAAGTGACACGTCTCTTAATTTAGGGGTTGCACTTAGTGAAATCTGTCATCACTATTTTTACTATAAATTAGGCAAATAGATTTGGTAACAGACACTGACCTGTGGTCTGAATGAGTTTTAGATATATTTTAACTGTGAAAATCAGACAGCAGTTTAAAGAAAACCAAATCAGGTCAATGTTTGTACTTCACAAACTCACAACAGTGCAGTATCTTCCAGATGAGTTTAATGTCACCGGTGGCTTCTGTGCTCATGGTCTTATATAATGCTTATAGCATTAAGAACACTTTTTCCTCTGCATTTCAAGTGTCTCTAAAGAAATCTACTATTTTTCTCCTTGTATCATATGTGCACCACTGTTGTCTGCAATTCCTCTGGTTGGAATATAATTTGATATATAGATGTCACTATTGGAGAAGTATCTTTTTAATGGACAATCTGGTTTTGGTTTTGGTTTTGCTTTTTCTTAACAGTAAAGAAAAGATTTTGCTCTCAACTTGCAAGGAGTAACTGCTCACTTTTACTGCCCACTTGCTAACCAGCTTGTCCTCAGCAAGTCAGCAGTTTGAATTTATAATTTCTGAAATGTCAGTATGGACCGAGAATGCATTTATGTACATTATGTGGATTGTTTTGAAGCACTTCAACCTGTAAGTTATGTTGATTCTTTTTCCATGTAGCATAGTTAATCTGAGCACTGTGCATATACACCTATGCACATACTTCTAGATTCAACAAACTCATAACAAGCGTAGAAAATGAAACTGTTTGTAGCAGATAGAAATGTGTGTGCCCAATGTGTATTAATTGATACTGTAGCTGTGGTACTGCTTCTGACTGTAGCTGTTAAACCACTGTACCATTGAATGAAGCCCTAAGAGACACAAATATTTCCAGAGCTATTCAATGCCTTTCCTGAAGGCCAGGCAGGAAGGATATGAGAAGGGCTATTTGCCCTTCTACTCATACACAGACTGCAAAATGGATGTTTGTGTCTCCTCTTATAATCAGTAACTTTT
This sequence comes from Catharus ustulatus, assembly GCF_009819885.2. Lineage (NCBI taxonomy): Eukaryota > Metazoa > Chordata > Aves > Passeriformes > Turdidae > Catharus > Catharus ustulatus. The sequence goes on from NC_046222.1 coordinate 97,098,319, forward strand.
TAACATGATCATTTTGCTTAATGACCTGTTTCATGCCAAACTTCTTGGGAAATTTCTGCTCTTTTTTGGTAGATGTGTTACTTCACTTTCAGAAATCAAAGAGAAGAGCTTCCCATTGGTAATTGTGAGCAATTATGTAGAAGAAGCATCAATGGTCTTTAGTCCAAAGTCTTTGATGCAGTGCTTACTGGAATCACGCTTCTGATGTGGAAGTGCAGGCCCCAGGCTGGCATGTCAGGATGTCCCCGCAGGTTCAGGAGCTGGCATTGCTTGTGCCCACTCCAGAATGTCTGCACACAAGGATTCAACAGCATCCAGTCGCTCGATTTGCACCAGTTTGGTGAGCAGTTCTGGGATGCTGTAACCTGCTGTGCTGATGCGGTCAAACAGCTGCATGCCATCTGTCATCCCTCCAATCTCATCCCTCTTCAGCCCAAAGCTCTCGGCCAGGTGACGCCACGTTTTCACGATGGCTTTCTCTGTGTTGTAGGTCGAGCTGAGCATTCGGCTGGTCTTCTCCAGGCAGTCAAATGGCAGCTCTGTAGGACTCAGACCTGCAAAGGGACGGGTGGATTGTCAGCTGGCTCTGGGTACAAGTCTTGACATTTATTAAAATACAACAGATTACACTGTTAGCAATGAATACAGCTAAAATCTTTAAGTGATAGTTCATGATGTACATCTAGGTCTAAAGTTACTACTGCATATTGTGAAATTAATTCTTCATAATGACAGTAGGACATCATAATTAGGGTAAAACGTTGCCTGGAAAAGAAGTATTAGATGGGTTGCATTAATTCCCATGGCTCTGCCCTTTTCTTTCAACAATTTACTAGCTGTTAGAAAAAGTATATTGCAACTCTGTCCCCAGTGAGCAGCCCCATTAAATACACCTCTGCATGTCAGGCTCAGTGTTTGAGCTCCAGAGCCAGCTTTGACCCTTCCCTGAGACTGTCACCAGCAGCTGCTGAAACATATCTGTAATTGAAAGTTGTCCTTGTAGGAAAGTGAGAAGTGAGGTGAAGGAATGATGCCAGATGCAAGCATAAAAGTCCCTGCAGGTGCTTAACTGTCATTACTATTGTGAATCTCTAGGGAGGATTTAACATTCATCCTGTGGGGAAAAGGCTATTTTCTTCTGGACATATTTTCTATGTATTCATGTTCGGAAAACACAGAAGAAAACCAGCTACAGCATTTTTCCCAAACCAGACTTTTGCTTCTGCAGTTTTCCTGCTTCTTACTCATCAGCAATAATTTGATGGGAGACAGAGCTCCCTGAATTACAGAATGCTCATACATGTGCACACAAAGTGTGTGTGTGTATGTGTGGTGGGAAGTACATGCAGTCACATCTCCTGTTCTACAGGGAATTTAATTCATGTCTCCTGCTAAAACAGGAGTCAAGTGCTAAACAGAGTCAAAACACAGCCTGGAAACCTCACATTTTATTATGAGATGTGGGGCAGAATTTAGAGAAGCAGAGAAGATTGAGACTTGTGTCACCCTCAATCCTGACCCTCCCCAAATCACACTTTTATATTTGGAACTATTTTTTATCTGTTATCTAAAGAAATAAGGCCAACAGGTTTGCTCTAGACGAGGAATGCAAAACTGCTTCTCTGCATCTTGGTCTGGCCCACCACAACTCTTCCTGCTCTCCACAGGAAAGAAGCCCATGCACGTGCCAGCCCAAGCCCAGCCTGGACAGCTCTGTGGTCAGGGCACCACAGGGTTCCTGGCAAGTGAATACAAATTTGCATACAGAATGTCTTCTCTGTTTGGGACTATTTTCCTTAGATAGCCAGAGGCCTTTCTTATTTTATAGCAAATGCTTGTGATCTAATTTCATGGTTTTAACATAGGTGCAAATTGTACACTCACCTTCTGCAACGTCACATACATTAGCATACACGTCAAGTATCTTTTTCCTTCGACTTTGAATCTAAATGAGAAGAGTTTTATTTCATTAATTTTTCAGCTACAAGATTAAACAATTAGCAGACAGCAGTGGAAAGTCTGTGGGACATCTCCATTTCATGGGGTTATCACAGTGTCCTCAAGGGTCCCTTTGAAGACTCAAAGAGAATGACACAGCAATTATTCCATGAAGCATAAACATATTTCTGATTTCACTTGCCACTGCTAGAGGGCTTTCATTTCAACTTCTAGACTTTTTTTGAGAGCAAGTACTTTTCTGCTCCAAGTATTTGTTTATTTTATTTTTCTTTCAGACTGAGGCAAACTCCTGAGAATGAGGACAAATCTGGTACCATATACGCAAAAATGAATGTAGGGATATCTATGTAAACCAGGTCAGGACTGGATCCATGGAATTAAATTCAGACTGAAATTGCCTTCTTCCCATAATCTAAGGGGTTGTAGAGAAGGAGCTCTTACTTTCTGTCTCTTGATGTGGATGCGCTTTAGTGCATTAATAATTAACTGAAATATTTTGCAGATAGATTAAAAAGGAAAAAAAGCTAATTTTGGAGAGGAAAAATCTGAAGTCCAGGGGGATCTAGTCATTTTTTGACAAGAAAGAAACAGGACTGAAAACCTGACATTTTTCAAGCTAAAAATGGACACTTTTATATAGTTTTATTTAGCAAAATATTCTCAAGTTTTGGCTTTGGATTCAATGTGGAGTGAAAACAAATGTCAAAATGTCATGAGCTCTCAGGGACTGAAATTTTCTTCCCTGTGCCAGCTCTCATTAAGACTGAGCTTTCTAAAAAGCTGTCTTTTTGATAGGACTCCAGCATTATCTCCACAAATTTGTCACTTCTCACTGCAAACAAGATTTGAATAAAAGCTCTGCTTTCAGTACTTTTCTTTGTGGAAAGATTTTCCTCATTTTATTTGGGCTGTAGAGGGCAAGGTGCATCAATGACGTGGATTAATGGACTTGCAGCTGCAGAGCACAAAGTGGCTCCTCCACCTGAAGTGGGGCAATGCAATGCAGACATGGAGTGATGTTCCCATGCAATTTATGTGTGCTTAGTCAGTCGTGTTGCTACTCTAGGCTTGGATTATCTGTTTTAGAACCCTGATAACAGGATGTTTTCTTTTAATGGGGTTTATTAAAACTTCTCCTAAGAAAACTATTGGATGCTTATTTTCACTCTCCCTCCACTCTTAGGGTAAAGAAGCATGTACAGTAATTTCACTAATACAAGCCGCACCATTTTGACTAAAATTTTGCTCCCACACCAGAAATGCGGCTAATACTCAGGAGCGACTAATATGTGAATAATTTTCTGACATTTACAACCCTGGAAAGTGCCAGCCAGGGTGCCGAGCCGAGCACCTGCCAGTAAAACCTGGCTTTACGCGATTGTTACAAATTGGTTACTGTGTTGTGCGGCAGGTGGGGCCATCTCAGTGCCGGCAGCGCAGGGACGGGGAGGGAGGCAGGGGAGCTCCCTCCTTCAGGTGGGGGAGAGGTGGGGGGGCTCTGTGCTGACATCCCCACGACTCGGGGAGGAGGCGGGGACTCCGTGCTGCCATCCCCACGGCCCGTGGGGTAAGCGGGAGGCTCCTGTCCCTGCCTGCCACGGCAGGAGCAGGCGGGATCCGTCCCTGCCTGCCACCACGGGGCAGTGCCAGGCTGGGGCGAGCAAGCCCAGTGGCAGCGGCGGCCGGCCCCGAGCAGCCTCACCGAGCTGGGCCACCTGTCCCCGTTGGCAGCCCCGAGCGGGATCGAGCCTGCACAGCCTTAGCCGAGCCAGTAAACCCCGCCCTGCCGCGGTTCTGTTACTATTTGGCAACTTTGTTGCACGCGGGTCCTCGCTGCGAATGACAGAGCGGCTTATAATCAGGTGCGGTTTATCTATGGACAAAGAACCAATGTTTGCCACCACCCGGCGATGCGGCTTATAGTCTGTGCAGCTTGTATTCGTGAAATTGCTGTAATTCCATAAAGAATTACATTAAGTAACTCCATGAAGAATTATGCAGGATGGTCTTTCTACCAGAGCCAGAAGATGGGGGATTTTTAAACCTTAAGCTGAAAGCAAACGGGAAATATTTAGCCTGATGATCTTCTGTGTAGCAGCTCATCGCAAATGGGTTTTGTTATAGCTAGGAAGAAGAGGACTTGGTTAATAGCAAGCCTCTAATTTTCTTTATCCTTGTCCAACTACTCTGAATAGTCTTTCCTGTGCTAGTAATGCTACCTGATTCCCAAACTGAAGAAAATTACTGATTTTCTAACTTCTGGCAACTGGCTTAATGGAGTGGAGAATCTTGATACAATCTGCACTTTCATTGGAAAGTCTGTCTTCAGCCTTGTCAGCAGTCCATGAGGATGTATGTTAGAATAGGTCTGGAAGAAATAGTTCATGCTCTCTACCTAAATGACACTAGAGAACATAGCTATGATATATGGTCTTTCAAAGGTAACCTGTTTCTTATGAAATATTCTGATTTCATGACTACCTAAGATGTATTATCCTATTTCAAGCCAGTGCTTACAGAAGTATCATGACGTTGGATATTTAGAGACCTGAAAAACCCAAACTTTAAAATGTGGGCATTGGAATAATAAGTTATTTTCAGATGGTCATAAATGTCTACAGCTACTAGCCCATTTAACTTGTGTTGGGATTTTGTGTGTCTCATCTCAGCTGCAAAGTGGTGTGTTTTAGAAATTTTGAGCTGATCCTTCCCACAATTTAAAACATGCAAACATTAAAAGATGCATTTTCAAACGATTCTTTCTTAAAGAATATCTGATGTTTGATATTAATGATGTGATTTGGACCTAGCTATAGCCATTTTAAAATTAATTTTAAAATTAAAAAAATATGAGTAGATACCTCCTTTTAAGGATAGTTTGATGTTGACACAAACTGAAAGGTTGTGTGGGTGAGGCGTGGCCTTAGCTGTGCCTTAAATTACTCCAAGTGAGATAAAAAGCCCTGAGCAGTACAGGCTCAGCAGGAAGAAGCAAAGGCCTTCCACAGCCAAACAGTGGATTACAGTGTCCTTCAGAGCACAGGAATGACCTTCAAACCATGTGTGTGTTTTTCAAAATTCCACATGGAAATCCAGCATAACACCGGATGTTGCTGAGAAGCCTGTACTGTGGAAATATCGATGCAGCTGGGTCAAGGTACTCAGATGTTCTGCTGGCAGCCAAATCCAGCCTGCTTCATTATTTTACTGTCTTAGCATTAGCTGTGACAGGGGATTGCTGTTATATGGGGGTTTTCTTTCTTGAAATGATAAAATATAATACTCAAAAAAAGAAAAGTAATTAGTCTTGTAGAAATTTTGATTTTTATCCCTGAACACTATACATACGCATATATGTCATTATGCAAAAGAGATTCTATAACAAATTTGTCTGGAGAAACTCTTGTAAATCAATCTGATCTACCCTACAATGCATTTTAAGGGGTTGATAGTTTATATATTATTTTCTTTAAAAAAACTAAGAAAATGTTCTCAATTTTTAAATCTCAACATAGCCTTACCCCAGTTGATTTATTGCTTGTAGAAGATTTATCTCTGGCCAGATGCACTAAAGATAACAAGCATCTCTCTGGAGTCCCTTGCTTGTCAACTGCAGCTTCTTCATCACTATCCATACTCCGGCTTAAAAGTCGTTCATTCTCAGAAGATGCATCATTTTCACTGTAAAATGAAAGATAGGGTTATCTTAGTGAAGCCTCTCATGGGTTGACCCCAGTCATCTTCTTTTTGCTGTCTGAGAGTAATGGCATAGAAGTGTTTTCCATTTTTGAAAATGCCTTCCTCTGAAATCCTGTGAATGTAAGGGCCTTCACCAGCCCAGAGTGTATGTGTGGTGCCCACCAAGCCACATAGTCACAGGTAGCTTGCAAGGATTCCAGGAACCTCAGTAAGGCCATGTGAGTGAAAGCTGCACTCAGGTCCCAGAAATTAACCTCCCAAACAAGGAGATGGAGTCCCAAGAGCTGATGAATTGGTCACAGAGGGAAGAGGGAGGACACAGGAGTCTGTTATCATCTCTTAGAAACCAGAGGCGGAAATGCCTACTGAGGCATCTGCTCTGTGCCCTGCTGCAACAACTTGCCAGCATACCCATCAAATCTGAGTGTGTCCCACTGTGTCAGGATGAATGATGACCATGTGCCTCCCCCATTTCAGTGAAACTGGCACTATATTTATCTTTTACCCACCTTTTGACAGCCTTAGCTGGAGTTGCTGTAAGTTTTTCAAACTCTTCTTTCTCAGAGAATATCACAACATTATCTGTAGAACAGCAATTAGAGAAGTTTAAATTGGCAATAAGTTTCCAAACCAGTGCTTTGTGTCAGGAGCTAGTTCTGCTGGCAACCTTACTGACAAAATAAATCTCTCTGCTATATTTCTAATTGCTATCAGAGGATTATGTGACATTCTGGAAGTACAAAAAACTAGTATAGACAATTCTTTAGTAAACAGATGAGGGCTTTATATACTCCAAAGGAGAAACTGCAATTAAGAGAAGAGTATTAAGATTATTTAAGCCCAGGGTAGTCTTAGAAAAAGCAAAACAAAAACAACTTGTACCTTGCACTTCTTTCTTCTCTTCTTGTGTGTTAGCTTGAGCTTCGACATTTTTTACTGAATGGCTCTTGCAACAGGCTAGAATATACAAATATAACACAAATTATTCTCAGAAGCTTTCTAAAAGTAGCATTTGTAACCAAAATTTTACCTGCTGAACAATTACCTTGAGCAGATGGCTTTGTTTTTACGATGTAAAACATGATGATGAGGACAATGGCAATAGCCATTATGAAGATAGTAGACATAGCAATTATGAGAGCTGTAGCCAGATGTCCTTGTCCTGAAAGATCTGCTGGAATAAAAAAAATAAATGAAGGAGCAACTCTTAGGATCAGAGAATATAGTTAACAGTTTGCAGTCTGCTCTACACATAGTTCACATAATCCTTTAGTTGATCTGAGTCTTGCTTAGTTGTTAAGCATTCAGAAACTTACTGTTAGATCTCAAAGGCAAGTTAATTAAAAATTTCTCAAAATTTTGGTATTTATGCATAAACCCCTTAGTAGTATTCATTCAGACTATTTGATGGTATGATCCATCAGACACAAAGATGTAGGAAATTGTATTTTTGTATGGGAAGCTGTACATAACCAAAAGAAGAAGGTTTTGTAGCACTGCATTCTGGGAATCAGCACTGACAAGATGAAACCCAGTGAATATACAAAGGGAATAAGAGCTAAAATGACTGTTGATAACTGTGGCTGCCTCAAAAGTTCTAAGTTAAAAGGAGAACACAGTGCACACATAGAATAACAGATGTTTTTCTAACAGATACTTAAAAAGCAGCATGGATTGAAGGTGAATTTAAAATAAGCTATGTGAAAAGATATTCAGAAAGAAAACTTGGGTGCAAAAGGCTAGAATTGAAAAGGCATGAAAGGATGCAGAAAATTATAGATATGCTAAAAGGCGTGAAAGCTTTAATTTCTCTGAAAATGTGATCCTAACAGTCATGTTTTCAGACAATACCAAGAAAAACAGCATTGTCGGTACCTCATTAACTGCACCTTTCCCGTTTTGTCTTCTTAGGTTCAAAAATTTTAAAAGCCTAATAATCATGCTACAGAGCTGTTTATGTTAGCTCAATGAGAGACTGACCATATTTGTGCATGAAGTTATTTTCACCGTTCTAAGCTAAGCTTTGCTGAGGCAGAGTGCTATTTCCATAAAGCTACAAATAATGAGCTAAATTTATTGCTGGCATCACTGGGTGCTGCTCAAATCCTTTCTACGTTCCGCTGACAAATGGTAGTGATGATTAACTGAGAAACAAAAATGAATTCTGAATTATTTCTAATAGCAGTTTTAGAAATCTGGAAATAGTGACAATGAAAATAGCAGCAGATTTTTTTTCAGTTTGGTTGCACTTTGTTGATGCCCTTTTCAAAACAAAAGCTGCTAAATTAACCCTGTGAGTGCATTCTTACCTTTGTGAGCATGCTGGTAAGGTGAGAAAGTGCTTGTGCCAGAGGTGCTTGGGAAAATGGCTGAAATGCCAGAGTTAGTGCCTGCACCTGCAATATAAACAAAATGCCATAAAATTCCATGGTTACTTTGTCCAGTCAAAGGAATAGGCTGCCTTAAGGGAGGAGAGCCTTTACTTGGCTTGGTTGCATTTATTAGTGAAGGACCCAAGAACTACCCGCTCTTTGAAATGTCCCTAATCCTGAAATGTGTTACTGGTACTCTGAAAGTTGGGTTGCAGACCATGTTTTTGCACATGGTCCAGAGGGAGTGAAAGTCAAACCCCTGAACAGATACAAACTCAGAAGAAAAAGCCAACTGTTGCACATAGATTCCCACATTATTGATCTGTCCTGGGTAGCTGAAAGTTTTCCAGGGTCCAGCTGATTGCTCAGTTTACAACCCGCTGCAACTGCAGACTGAGACTCAGCTGAGTAATTAATCAAACTAGTGCATCTCACAAGCAACCTTCAGTAGCAGCATCACTGTGAAGCTGTGGTGGTATGCAAACCCTCCACAGGAAAACCTGGGGAAGGTAACAAATAATGGTGTTGATTGCTTCTATGTTCCATGGAGCTGTACTGTCATAAAAGGGAATTTTAGAATTTCCTGTAAGGTAATTGGGCAGTATGTTTCTTATTATTTCCTGTCAGTCCAAATCTATATTCTGGGGAGAGTGAAAATTCACTGAATTCACAGTAAATTAAGAAGTTATAGGAAAACTTCATCCTGTCAGAGGGGTGAGGTTGTCCAATAGGGGTTTCCAGGTCTAAATTCTACAGTCAGAGTTCAGGTTAGTTCAGCTGTGAAAGATGGCATGCACCAAGTTTGCAAAGCATTAAACCAAGTCATAAAATAACATATTTTGACAATAGCAAACAGTAGTGCATATTATTTGGAATAAAGATGTTTATAGGAATGCTTTTATATAGGAGGGTGTTTGCATGGTATTCCAAAACAGAACAAAAATATTAGGGTTGTGAGTAAACATTACCTTCTTCTCAAATTGGTAAGCATGTAATGCAAACAGCTACTATCAACAGACACCGAAAATCATTTTCTGTCTTGGAGGCAGTATGAAATTCCTCCTGCTTTGTATTAGTTATCTGTGGGAAAAGTCTGGTGATAATTAAATTCAGCAGACCTAAAGGCAAAAAGCTGTCCCAGTCATCTGGTAAGGTGTGCACAGCACATGGCTCCACAAGCTGGTTTGGCAACTAGAGTAGATGAGAGCTCACTGTGCCCTTCTTTTGACTAAGTAAATATTCCAAGAAATCAAATCACCAGGTAAACTTGACAAGAAATCAAGTGGTCTGGAATGGACATGTTCTATGGTTAAGAACAAAGCAAAATGCACATTCTTCAAATGAAGAGAAATGTTTTTTTAAAAAGAGAAAAAAAGTACTATCTAAAATAAAACATCTGCATGTTTTGAATGAGAAATATACACCAAAAGAGGTCACAAAGCATGAGTTACAGATATCTTCAAAATAAATTTTCTTTAACAATCATAAAGCTTCTGTTAAACATCATTTGTTGGAAGGAAATGGATTAACTCATTATAATCGGTATTTTTCAAACAAATAAGAGTTTTCATAAAGTTTTAAATATACTAATTTATTAATTCAGATGCATTTAATATTTTGCAAATGAAGGCTAGATTACCCAAGTCTTGCCTCTGGTCCTATCTCTGTGGCAGATGTCCTTCTAAGAAGAATTAGTTATGAACTGCAGAAACTGCAAGGCAGTAAGACTATCTAGGGATCAGTAAATAAAGCTGTCATCTGTTTGCAGTGGACATTAAAGACAGGTAATTTGTAAAATTTTCAGCAATTCTTCACAAAACTGAAGTGAATCATCCTTGGTCATGACCTCTGTGTTTATTCACTGTGGCTGGACAACAGAGGAAATTTAGCAAATGGCCAGGGCTGTAGCCTGATACTTTCCTTCATGTTCATGCACAGCCACCAGGCTTATGCCTGTTCTTGCAGCCCCCCTGGCAAGTGCAATTACAGCCAACTAGAATTCTGCACAGCCCTTGCAAGCTGCAACAAGTCAACAATAGCTTCTCTCACACTGCCTCTCAGTGAACACAGGTGAGCTGTGCTGCTTTTCCTGCCTGTAGTTCAGCTAACAAGCTTCAGCTCATCTCCACAAATGAGCTTTAGCAAACTTGCCTCTCTTTTCCTTCACCTGAAGCATGAAGTCATTGAAGTATTTCTGCCTAATAATCTTTCAGTCTCTTGGTATTGTTAACTTTGTGTTTTTCACCCATCTGTGAAAGGAAGTAGAGCCTTTCAAAGTGGGAAGTCAGGCAGCAGCAAGTAGCACAGGAAGGGAAAGGAGGAAGGTCAGCACTCTTCATTCAGCATCATGGTCACACTTCACCCAGCTCCACCCCACACCAGGGCAGGGCGTGCTGCCCACACCCTGCACACACGTGGACAGCACACCCCTGTCCTGTGCACTCCAGGGAGAGCCTTCAGCCCCAGAGCCTAGCTGCAGAATGTCCTTCCATGGGAACAGAGCCATCTCGTTTGTTCTCTAGTGCTGGCATGGCAGAATCAAGGCTGGCTCTAGAGTGTGGTGGCCTTTTACACATGCCTGGGTGGGAGTTACTCCTTACACATATTTTAAGTCTACTATCAAATTTAATAATTTGGCATATCCATTATGAGCCAAGATTTGTCTTTAGATGTGGTTTGGGAGAAAGTGCCAATACACACACCTGCACTACAAGAAGAACCAAACTGCCACCTTCTGTGGAATTTCAGTTTATATCCCTCTTGTATAGGCAAAAAAAGAAAAATTCATAGGTGCTGCTTTTTCCCAGTCAGCACCACACCATGACTCCAATGTCAGTTGTTCCTATGCACATCCAGTTTTGCATCCCAATCACATTATTAATTCTGCTTCCAATATAGATGCCACATGATCTATAAAGACTTAGATATAGCTCAGGCAGAGACATCTCAAGGTGTTATAGCACACCATATGGAAACAACTCTGTTTTTTAAATAAAGACTGATGGCTCTAATATAGCTGTGCAAAAGAGTGGTTTATGTTCCTAGACACCTGTGTGTAATACTGTAGGAATAAAGAAATTAGGAAAAAAGTTTATCACTGATGGTTGGTCAACTTTTGCATTATAAATGTTTTTATGAAAAAAAAAATTAGTTGTAACTTTTTTGGAGTCTAAATAGAGTTTCAATTTTAAAAATGCTCTATACTTCTTGTTTAAAAGAACAATTGAATCTGTATTCACTTTTGAATGTTTGGGGATTTTAACTCTAAAGATAGCTTTAACTTAAATTACCATGCAGCTGCCTTTTGTTCCTTCAGGAAACAAATGCTGGGCAATAAAATACCTTTTTGTAGTTGTTTCAATGAACCTTTCTGCTTTATGTAACAGACTATTCCAGTTGTTCTTGTACCTTGAGACAGAACTTAAAATAAGAAGTAACAAACAGAACTACCATATTTGTGAGAGGAGGAGGGGGAGGGCACAGGGCGAGGAGGTTTTTTACCCCCGTGCCCCCTTGCAAGTGTTTGTGAGTGAATAAAATCTGGTGCAGTAGGAGACCATATGTGCCCCTGACATATGTTGCTGTGGCTATCAGCTAACTGGTCCATTCAAAGGACTGCTGCTCACAACTAGCAACAGATTTTTTTAGTCTACTTAATAATATGTTATAAAAACCCCCAAAGTATGTACACAACAGACTATTGGAGTGATCATAAAATAAGAAACATTTGAAAATGCTGGTGTCTATACACGTATCTATTTCTTACTCTTGAGTGCAGCCTGCTTTCTCCTGATGTATCCCTCCCCTCCCTGGCATTGTCCAGCTATGAATGGCACAGACAAGCTGTGAGTGCCATCACTGAGAATCCTTTATTGTCTTAAGTAGGATAAAGCACACATGTAAATAAGTAACTATCAGCATGAAATATGAGATGAAAAATAAATTATACTGAGTTTAAATTCAATAAAAGTAGACAGTCTATGGCTGAGAAAGTTAAAACTGTATTTTAACTAAAAGTAGTCATAAATAGATATGTAGAAAGCAGGGGTCAGAACTTTTAATGAATGTAAATCTGTATTTAGGTAATTACACAAAAGGTTTGCTTTCAAACTTAGGGAAACAACACTTCAAATGAAATGCCTGTAGACTTGGAAAGTCATGGAAGCTAAAGCAGGTGTCTGAGGTGCCTACATATGACTTATTAACCAAACTTAGACCAACTCTGAAAACATCACAAGTCACTGATAACAGAACATATCCTAGGCTATGGAGGATTGCCCGAGTCATCTTTATTTTACAAAATACTGTAAGTTACTCTGATATTTTCTGGAGTCACAGACAAACACTTCAGTTAGTGTAGGTAGCTATTACACCAGGAAGAGCATGAAGTAAATTAATTCCTGAGAATCAAATTTCTGAAAATGATAATAGGAAAGTTGTCCCAAATTTTGTTTTCAGTCTGGTCAATCTCTCTGTAAGTAACCACATCACATAAAAGGAAAATTTTTTTTTGCTGTTGTGCTTTCTAAAATGTCTATAACTATTTTATTTCTCTCTCTATTTTGCCAGGGCAGGGAAGTGATTATAGGCCACATGGCCTTAGTCTGACAATTTATTTGCATCTGTTGAAGTTTTGTTTAGGACTCACTGGGAGCTGTAATCATTGCACAGCACTGGGAAGTCATAGACAAACACTCCATTAACTAAACCTCTGTCCAGGAATTCAGTGTTATCACCCCTTTCTCTGCGCAACATGACAGTTGCTATTTAAACTTTGCTATCCCGACTTTAGAGCACCATAGGGAAGACAACAGACCTGCCTGGAGCTGGTCTCCCACTTCCCCAGTGTCCTGGTGGGCAGCCTGCTGGCATGGGCGGTACAAGGCTGCAGCTCTGCAGGTTTTTCAGCTCCTGAGCCCAGCCAGGGCAATCCTGCAGAGACCTGCAGTGTCTCCCACAGGTAGGTGGTGCTCACTGTGGGAGCTGCAGCTCCAGCACCAGTGAAATCAAAAGTCATTGGAGTGGTTTTACTGAGGAGAATTGTGCCAGGACCACATAACCTCCTGAGGGATACCTGAGCTCAGCTTTCCCAGCTCATGAAGACAGTAAAGTCCACATTTTCTTCTCAGATCCCTCCCCTTGAAGGCTGATGGCTGAAGCTGGCCAATTTTATCCTAAGGTTAGGTTCCTTTCCTACTATGGACAAATCCTTAGGGGAGGAGAATCAGGCCATACCACCAGTGATTAATAAAGCGCGGCCTTCAACATTTCTCCCAGGACACATGTGAAGAGGAAATGGGTGTTCAGAGATCAAACAACTCAAAAAAAGAAAAAAAGTTTGTTAGTTCCAGATAACAGGCCTGTTCGTTTGTAGGCATAATTTGAAACAGAAGGAAAAAAGGTTCTGATGTTGATTATATTACAAAAGGATAAAACTGGCAAGAAATGGAAATTAGTGATATTACAAAGAATGGAAACTTAAAATAAAAAGCTCTGAAATAATTATTTTAACTAATACAGTGGTTTTGGCATTAAGCTTGTTTGTATTAAGCCCTTGAATTAAGGAGGCTGAGTTTTCATTACATGGGTTTGGATGTGCCCCGGCGATTAAGCTCGTCACACAAAACCATCAATGGTTAGTCAACTGTTCCATCTATGTCTTTATTTATTTTTTAAGTTCTAATGATACAATAGTAAAAATGATCTTTTCTATTTCTAGATGTCATTTTTTCTCTGGTATTTAAAAAATAGCCTGACTACATATATTTTCCTCTATTGATATTTTTCTTTTTAAAAAAAAAATTCCCTAAGCTATCATTGGTAGGTGTGAGACCTAAAAACTTACACAGACTGGTTATTGTATTTATTTTCATATACAAATCCAGCAAAAAATATAATTTCACGATTATAAGCCGCACTGAGTATAAGCCACACTTCCGGGTGCCAGCAACTTTTCATTCCTTGTCCATACATAAGCCGCACCTGATTATAAGCCACAGGTTACAATACAGAGTGTGATAAAAGGTATCTATTCTATCACCATCTGTTGAGGGTGGGGGCAGTGATCCTTATCTCCACAGCAGATATTCTGCTAATGGGCCATCCATTGAAACCAGGCAGGGCATTGTTCTTTATCTTTTCACAACCCATCCTTCCTCCAGAGAGTCATTTTCTGCTAATGGCCCATTGAGTCTCACTGTGGGACTGATAAAATTACTGCATCCCATTGGAAGTTGCTCCAGCCAGGGGGAAGAGCCCAACATTTCTTACCAAGATGAAAACAGAGGTTTTGGGACACTAAGGGAGCCCCTTTCTCCACTGGACTCCAGAGGAAAACCGGATTTCTCCACATCAACACTGGACCTCCGGAGGGAAACTGCACCTTCTGCAGGAGCACTGCTCCAACTGAATCACATCTGTCACTGCAGGAGGATGCAGCCACCATTTAATGGGACTGCTACCAACACCCTGCCTGACAGGGTGTCAGGTTGTACTCTGACTTTGTCAGGGTTTGGAGTTTGTTTCTTTGTAGTACTGTATGTCTATTTCCTAGAAAAGAACTGTTATTCCTAATTCCCATATCTTTGCCTGAAAGCCCCTTGATTTCAAAATTATAATACTTTGGAGGGAGGGGGTTTACATTCTCCATTTCAAAGAGAAGTTCCTGCCTTTCTCAGCAGACACCTGTCCTCCAAACTAAAACAGCAACTTTTTGTTCTTTGTCCATATATAAGCCACACCTGATTATAAGCCTCACTTTGGGTTCGGACCAAAATTTTAGTCAAAATGGTGCGGCTTATAATCGTGAAATTACTGTACATGAAGTATTTTATGCACATACACACTTATGAATATATACAGTAGATTAAAAAGAAAACCCTCAATCAGTTGCTGAAGTTCTCTAGACCAATAATCTGCGAGTGGAAAAGGATTTGCATATTTGATGTAATTGTGTGAATTCAACTTCAAAGTAAGTGTTCCTAAAGTTATTGTAGCAGGGTTTGACTTTGTTTTTCTCCAACAAATTTGAATTGGAGTGGCAAATATCAAAGTTTTTAGAGAAATAGAGAGTTAATATACATAAACTAATCAAGAGTTTCAGCTGCTAAAAGACAAAATCTCTTCCAGCAGTAACTGTACCTCTCTGCCAAGAAACCCCATATATGGCTAAATCTTCTGTCTTTTGTATGTATTTTTATACTGGATAAAAGAAAACAACAAAAACACCCAACATAATCAGAGGCCTGAAGTGACTCCAGTTCCAGAGGTGTTGATGGAAAATTCAGCACCATTAACTGTGGGAAGCCACATCTTAGAGTAGTTTGGTGTTCATTATCTTAATGGTTTGATTTACATGGAAAACCTGCCCCCCCATCCTTTGCAGAGCTGTTATTTATCACAGAGGTATCAGATCCCCACTTAGTGCCAGCAAGGGGCACTGATGGCTCATGATCTGCCTCAAGCACAGCTGAAGTTCTCACACCTTTGGTGTTTTGCACTGTGCTCCTCTGTGCTCAGCACAGAAGCTCCTGCACAGAGGGAGCTGCATGTTGAGTGGCCAGCAATCTTACACAGCTGTTTCACAGTGCACAAGGTGGGGCAAACTGTACTCTTTATGGTGATTTTCACCTTTTTCACAGTAAGAAAAAGCTTTCCTGCCACACAACACACGTTATTATGCTCAGGTATGCACAGCCCTTTCCCCCTGTGTGCCCTCTGCCCACAAGCTGCCACTGAAGCCTGTTATTCCTCCCAGGCTGCAGAACTGTTGCTCCCATCCTTCAGGCCAGTGACATTTTCAACACCATAAACTGGTGACGTTTTTGCCTCAATTAAACCTCTGGCCCCTGTGAATCATCTCCCTTTCCTCCCCTTCTTTTCCATACTATTTTGTGCTATTTATGTCTCATGTCCTTTGAGAGGGGAAAAAAACCCAACAAGGTGACACAGGCCCATCAAGGAATTTCTTTCTCACTTCCAGTCCTTTTTAGACTAATATCTCCAGATGCTGGGGCACAGGGTGTTCATCTTGCATCCTTGGCCATTTCAAGTTTTATTGACTGCATATGAGCTGAAAAATATTTGCTTACCCTTTGATCAAACCCAAATACTTTTCTGCCAGATGAAATGTGTCATCAGACAAACTCCCTGAGCCAGTTTCCATGCAGGGGCACATATTCCTGACTTGGCCATCTGTAACACATAGTCCAGGCACTTCCCCAGCAAGGAATGTTTGCAGTTCAGGAGAGCAACACTGTTCTCCCATCCTCTCAGCCCTGATGAAGGCCTGAAGCAGGATTTATCTGCCCTCATTTTTCTGTATAGAGTTGTAAACTCAGAGCTTGTCACCCCAAGCTTCCTATTTTTAAGTAATTTGCCATTCTCATTTCCTTGTGACCTGCTGGGTCACCTTTCTCCAGTGGTGCTTGGGAGAGTTTGAAGAATAGGAGCTCTGGGGGAGAGGGAACACGGCTGTAGTGTGGGATTTAGGCTCCTGACTGCTGTTCATTGCTATTCTGAAATCTCAACAAAGGAACAGAAGACTCCTGGGGCCACTTGGAGTTTTCAAACTGAGTTCTCAATCCTGACAGCCAGTTAATAAGCAGAGGTTGCTCTCCACAAAGGAACCATTCCTACCAAAATGCTGGTACTATCCTTCATGTGACAGAAACCTCATCCTCTTGTTAGGTTATGTGCTTGGACTACAGCACTTAGATGAGTTTGGAATTTGCAAACCTCAAAAAATTCCACAGTTGTGCAACAGTAACATGTCACCTCTTCTTGGCTCTGACTGGTATAATCTGATGACAGTGAAATGTATTAAAAAGTTCATCTCCTAATACCAGGTTTTACACTGCCTTCCACAGCAACAGGGGGCATTCCAAGGAGTTCCTGCAGCAAGGCTGATTTTCCAACTGGAGTACAAATCAATGCCTATGAATTGGGGCACTGCCATTCCAAATGGGGTCTGGAGATTTAGATATCATAAACCAAATTACCTGAGTTTATTGGATTGAGGGACTTGGACTTCGAGGCATTTTCTTGCTTTTTGAACACTTGTAATCAAATGGTTGGCTTCACGGACTTGATTAAAATGGAAATATTTAGTCCTTCTAGGACTAATGTTTTCTTTTATCTTAGCACCCAATCAATTTCTTGGTTTATGCACCTGCCTAAATTCCTCACAAAGATAACACACATTTATTCTTGTGTTTATCAAGCTAAAAATTGCATGTAGTTGATCAGTTGGGCTGATCATACTTTCCTTATAGAAACACATTAGTTGTTGTATCTGCCAGATACCTTACAAAAGATTTGTTTTCTTTTAGGTCAGTAATAACCATAAAATTTGGCAGTTTATTCCCAAATCTGTAAGTTATACGATGTCTGATACTACTAACAACCTGTTTCAGCCTCAGCTTTCCTCGGGATGGCTGCATATCAAACTGCCCATGGGAAGTGGAGAATGGATTCCTTGTTCTGCATTGCTGGATATGTGTAGCTTTTCCTTCACCTATTTAACTGTCTTTATCTCAGTCATTGAGTTGTCTCACTTTTTCCATTCTGGTTCTCTTCCCGTATAGTGAGGAGTAAATGACTGGCTGCCTAGGGCTGGACTGTCAGCTGGGGTTAAACCACGACCTTCCTACCCTTGTGTTTTCACTTACCCCACACCTTTGTCCCATATCTTGCATTTGGGTCCTCCCTAGCACCCTTCTCTCACCTTCCAAACAGAGGTTATCTCACCAAAACCAGGCTCACTCTGCCCTTCACCCACTCCCACTCTCTCAGGCACAAGGGCAGTCTCAGGGTTGGGAGGGTTTCTGCAGCCAAGTGGGATGAACAGCTGTACAACAGAGCAGTCACTTGGCATGCACACAGCTCAGGGAGATGACTCTTCTGGGCTGCTGCTGCTCACCAGGAGCTCTGTGAGGCTGTGACCATGCCCTGGCTCCTCCAAGCTCTTAAACTGTAGGAAGATGTTCATGTCCTATCCTCCTTTAAAGACTCCCAGAGCACCAGTGATAACAGTTCTGCAGCATCTGAACAAAGCAATTGCTATTTATGTACATAAAGAAATGCTCTGGGACTTTCAACCCCTGATTTCAAATCAAGCAGACAAAATATTTAAATTCCTTTTAATGACAAATATTTCTAAAAGAAGAGAACATGGACAGGATTTTGGTTTTAGAGGCATCAGGTTTTGCTGGAGAACTGCTCATTTTTTCTGTTTGTTTGGGTTTCTGTTGTTGTTGTTTTATTTTAAAGCTTTTTGTTGTGATCTCCAGATCCTCTGAGGGGGTGTCAAAGTAACTTGGTCATTCAGAGAGAGCCTCGGTTTTCCTTTTCTTTTTCTCACTTTCTTTTCCCCCTAAAGAAGACAGAGGTTTTCTAGGGGGTTGTCCCTGCAGGACAGTGCTTCTTCCCCACGGCATAAGGGTGGAAAATGAACAAAATGAACAGGTACCTCTAGGGTGCCACACACACATTCATACATTATTTCTTCAATTAGCAAACTACAGACCCTTTTGTCAATGAAATCTGCAGAACTAATTCTCTGATCAGCGCTGACCACCACACATCAATGTCAACCCTTGAATCACTTTGCAGCAGAAGGGTATGGAAAGGTGTGATGCCCTTTTACTCCTACAAATTACAAATCTACAAATCATTCCATGTCTTCTTCACAGGTGAACTGAAACTCAGTTTAAAAAAATACACAGATGTGGGATTTCCTGGACCTACTGATTAAGTAACCCTAATAAGTTCTGCATGGCATACCTTAACAGATGAAAACTGGAAAAAAGATGAGCAATAGTAGATCCTAAAATCAAAGATTCTGATTTTTCCTCAAATGATAAGCATTCCAAGGCTAGTTGGAAGCAGAAATTGCTTAACTGGAGCTGGGATTATTGCTTGAACATAATCATCATCACTATAAGATTTCACGTTGAGCTTCCAGATGATTTTAAGTCAAAACCAGATGAAATGTACAGAAACATCAGAACACTTACATTCCTTGGTGTTGGGAGGTGCCAGCAAGCACGAGTAGCAAACCATCCCGTAGATGTTCCGAGGTCTGTTTTCCAGCATGTAGTAACTGCAGTGAAGGGCAAGAAGAGGCAAAACAGTGCAAATTAATATGATATGACTGAACATGGTTCAGCAGCAACCAATTATATGGAGATAAAATCATTTAAAAGAACTTTTATAAGAAATTTGAGGAAAGGATTATTCTTTTTTTTTTTCAAATTGCCTGAATAGAGACTGTGTTTCTCTTCTTCCTTTCCTCCTAAAATATAATTAATCAAACATCTAGACATGACAAGAAGTGGTAACATTGCCTAAAACAACATTAGTCTCCCTGCTGAGTTCAAGCTGCAGTTTACAGCATGCCCTGAAATAAGATTTTTCAAAATAAGAGAATACACTTTTTTAAAGCAGTAATCTTTCAAGCAAGACCACCAGTCAGATATGGTTGACTAATTTTACTCACAAACACTCTAAGAATAATTTCTGTAATATTAGAACCAAATCTGAGTCAGATCATAATAAAAAATACAGGGAAAAACCACCCTGACAGGGCAAGGTAGATTAGATTTTACAGGTTTGTTTTGGTTTATTTCCTTGCTGTATTGTTTACAAATTAGTCCATGATAGTGGAATTACAGTGTGAAGGAAAGGTTTTCATAATTTGAATTTCTGGGCTGCTAATAAAGTTGGTGTTGAAATAAGGTAATTGGCTACTCAGGAGTTGGATACACATGTACTCTAATGAGTAATTCCATCAGAATCATACATATGTTGATGTAACATCATACTGTTGATGTTACAGATATGTCTTTACAAATCACTTGTAAATCACTACATATTTTAATGAAGAGATGAATAAATTCATAATCTGTTCTGTGTAGACAGGAACTCAAAACTACAAACATTTTATGCAACTGGGGATCTGTTTTCTGCTCTTATATACCTGCCTATGCATGTGAAGTATGGGTTTTTTTCTGGAAAATGTGTGCATTGTTAGGAAATCACTGCTGAAACCATCCATCAAAATCAGTTGGTGTAGTAATGAATGACAAATAAGAGATCTAGGTCGAGAAAATGGAATATACAAAGATGTAAAGGGGAGACAGGGACTGGAGGAAATTCAGAGAACAGGGGAACTACACATGTTTCCTCATTTCTCTCTTACTGGTTTTAAAATATTCACCTTCACTTCTTCCTTCAAATATCTCCTGTGCCCCATGTGCCACTCTACCATTCTCTCAGGAGCAAAACTTTGTCTTTCCTCTCTTATGGGGGCCTACATAATTTTAGGTTGTAAAATAGTGAATAAATATACAGGAAAAGGCTGCCAAACCACAAAATAAGAGTGGAAGCCCAAAGATACATATAAATCTATAAAGAAAAATACAGAACAGTTAGGATCCACAGTCTAATAGCTGTGCTGGTTTAGGAAAGACAGACAATCCTTCTGACGCTTAATTAAATCAAACTGGTGGAATAATTCTTGGTTTTCACCAAGAATTGTGAATTGGTGTGTTGCCATCCCACCAATGCAGAATGGTGGAGGACATGTAGAGAAAACTGAAGAGGATGCTCATGGCAGTCAACCATTTACTTATGTGAGTAGGAAACTGCATTTGCAAGCATTAGTGACCCACCCCCACGAAGTACTGGCAACAGATTCATGTTTCTGGTTACTTTCCAATGCATCAGATATTAAAGGTAATGTTGGAAATACATGATAGTTTTATATCACCAGCTATGGAGAAGTGACCCACTAAAGACAAAATTAATTTTCACAGTATTACTCTTCCACTATGATATTTATTCTTTCTCTCCTTGGCACCTGCCAAGCTCAGGTTTTGGGGGTGCTACTGGCAAAACCCAAGAACAGAGGCTAGACTGAAAAATGGACTTGGTTTCCTGCTTAACACCACAGTGGCTCACCTTGGGCTAACCTTGGTGGTGTCATTCCAGACTCAGGGACTTGGACCTGGGTTTAGGTCTGCCCTTTCACTGGAACAGGGAGCCTGGACTGGGGCAGGAGGTGGAGAGGGGTGGGTGCTGTTCTCAGCAGTGGACAGTCTGCAGAGAGACAGAAAGATGAGTATCCTTGGCAGAGACATCTGCTGCCTTATCCAGAACAGCAAAGGTGGGACTCAGTTTCATTAGAAAAACTCACTGGCTAAACCTTTTCCTGTAAAAAACAGAGGAGCATTCACTCCTTCTCTTAAAACCTCTCAGAGAACTGATCCTGCATTTGGTCATAGCCATGGGCAAACACATGAAATGGGGAAGTGTCAGTAGCAGAGGCTTCTCAACTGCATTTAAAAAAGAAATTATCCCATTGCAGTTCTACCTTGTGAGGGGACTGAAGACTTACCCCAAGCTAAAAATAGGTGCTGGGACCACATAAGGGATATGTATTATTTATACTTGACCTGTTCTTACTCCTTATGGCCACTACTGAATGAAGAAAGACAACCAGGCTAGAGGGACCCTTGCTCTGACCTGCCACTGCTGCTTTTAGCTGGCTGTGAGCTCAGTCACACTCCAGGAACACCTAATGGATCACCCCATTGAGGGAAATGGTCTGAGTCACACCTAATTTCCACGTTCCTAACCTGTCCTATTTGGCATGATGGAAGAGCTTCTGGCCAGGGAGCAGAGGACAAAGCCTGCAGCATCCCAGGAGGCTCAGTCCAGGTACCTCTACAGTTCACTGGCAGTTGGACTTTGGTTTTGAGGATCACAGCTTTGGAACTAAGCCTCTAAAATCTTCCCTGTCTTTCCTTCTTGTGAGCCTGATAGAGTTATTTTTATTTTATATGAGAGGGAACACAAAGAAGCAGTGGATGACCTCTCTTCTTGTACCAAAGGTCTCCTTCTTCCCTAAAATTGGTCATCAGTAAAAGAGAAAAAAAGAAAATAAAAGGAAAAATATATAATTATCTGGTAATAGATAAAGTACAGAGGATGGCTCTTGTAACCACTGGAAAAAGTTGCCAGTTCAATGGTATTTGGTCTGAAAAATTTCATACAGAATGTGCCATATGCTCATCTTTTCCTCAGGCTTCTTTACTGAGCTGGTGAAAAATAGCAAAGGGGTGAGATGTCCTTAAGTGCAATGTGGGCTGTTACCTTGGGGAGGTCTGCAGTGTGTTATAGAAACAATCCTCTAAAAATGGAAACCTTGCTTTTGTCCCTCACATCCACTCAGGGGCTCTCTGAGGTTTATTGCCCAGGCAAGTGAGCACTCTGCCAGCTGCACTCACCCTGGTACCTGGCTGTCCCTGTGGCACAGGGGACAGTAAGGACAATCAGCTACTCACCAGCCCTCTGCTCTGACTCACAGTCTCTGCATTTCCTCCACCAGCACACAGGAGCAAACTCTGAGGACTCTAAGCAGCATGAGGAGTCAGGGCAGCTTCAGAGCTTGTTTTAGCTCATGTTTAGTTTATCTTGAGAATTCCATCTATTCAAGCTTGGGCTGAGAGGGTGTTTCTCCTTAACTGCTGGCTTTGCCAAACAATCCCAGGACCTGAGCATTGCAGGAGGAGCGGCACACAGCCAGATTCTGGCAGACCAGTTTCTGCTACAGGCTACACCTGTGCAAACACGATGTTTTGAGATTTCTCCCCAAGCACCAGCTGTGCAAGCTGATTATTTTCAGCCAGCACCCTGCTCCCACCTGGGTGACCTCATTAGTCCTGACAAAAATTGCAAAACAGCAACTGTGACCGCTATTTAAGTTTCTTGCTCTTTATGATGTATGAGGGGGAGTCAAGAGGGAGCTTTTTTCAAGTCACATCATCAGTCTGTTTGGCTGGCAGCTAGACAAGTCCTTCATTTTATTTGTAAATTGTGAATATTTCACACAGGCTTACTGTTAAAATAAAGCTGGAAGCTTGCAGGGCCTCTTTAAGAGGGCTTCCTGTGCTATAGGGAGTGTGGGTTATACAGCATCTGCAAACTGCATAAAAGCCAAATGTCAGTAGGAATTACTCTCTAAAACAAAGAGATACAGTGGCAGAAACTGAAAAGGTATGTAAGGTGTATTTTAGAGTATTTACTCACCCTACAAAATAAATCAAGAGTGCAAATATATGCTTGGATTTGCAGACTTTCAGATGCAATATTGTCAAGGATATACATATCCAATGTAGCATTTTCTTTCTCACCGTTATTATCAGAATTACCGAGTGTAAGAGAGCACTACAAAAATGGACTTAATCAACATCACCTGTTTTAAGCCCTTCAGCCAGCCCTGAAATTTGTTTTGACTCTGAACAACACTTCACACACTACATTAACAGCTCCTTAGACTCCATTCTGTTGTGTAGAAAGGACCCAAGAGACTAAAATGCCTTGGTAAATCTCACTGAACAGTTATGTTAGCTAATACTGTCAACTCTGACAAATGTGTCAGCTGTTCACATCTGGAGAGGAGATATTTTATGCTCCTAAACATACTGTAGTGCCAGCATAGACCCTACAGGGTATTTAAGGTGCAGTCATGCAGCTTGTAGGTAGGAGGCAGGACTTAGAAGGTGACCCTCTGAAGCTACAGCTGGAGGCCAAGCTGGATTTCTTTGAGCATTTAAAATGGCACTGCAGTCCTTTCCATTTCTAGTAAGAGAAAATTTTTCTAGCTGTTCCAAACAGATATTTCTTCAGTGAGATTTCAGTAAGATTAAAACCATCTTCTTTAGGGTCCCTTCCAGGCCTAACTATTTTATGAATCTGTGTTTATTAAACTCACCAATGCTTTTGAAACATTTAAATGCATTGTTTTAGCAGAGATGAAGAGATAATTTGCCAGTATTGTACCTACAGTCAGCTTTGACATGGATAGGCTGTCAGAGATTTTGACATTAGAAAAGTATTTCCCAGTGCTTTGGGTAGAGCAAAGGTCCATGGATAAGTCCTTACCCTGGGAGACAGGGACCACACTCTGCATCATTCTCCTGATCCCCAGGTGTCATGACTGTGGCTCGAAAAAAACCCTCGCAGTCCTTGTGCCGTCTGCATATCTGGTAGCCTCCTTTGGAAAACTTCTCTGAAGGGCAGGGGATGCAGCCATAGTCCTCATCTTTGGTGCCATATCCACATGTCTGCAACAACACACAGTCACTCAAAAGCAGTCTTGTGCTGCACAGCAGCCTCTAGCAAAAGAGAATGTTCACAGCCTGCCCCATTGGCTTTGCAGCACAAAGGGAGAGGAGTCTGTTGTTTGTCCTGTTAGTGTCTGTCCTAAAAAGACCATGCAGGGATATAAGGATGCAGCACACTGTATGCTGGAGAGGGAGAAGGGAAACTGGAGCATCATACTGCTTTTAAGTGGCCCCCCATAGTACTTCAATCACAGAAAATAGTGGAAGTGAATTTCAGCTGCTGCTGCTTGGATAGAAAGCAAGCTAAAAATGAAAGAATAGAGAAGACTCCTACAGGAGAAACACAGCTGCAACAGGGCTATCAGCAGTTTCAGGCTAGGAGACCCCAGAGGGAACAGCCCAAAAGGCAATGTTTGGATGAGATTTTGTAACCTCTGAACTCACATGTCCCAGCTGAACATTAGGTTTAGATTAAATAAAACTAAACCCAACTGGTTATTATTCAAACATACTTGTTTTCATACCCATTGTATGAAATGCTTGCAATAGGATGTTTATCCCATTAAAACCAAACAGGATTTCAGTAATTTATTTTTTTTTAATAAGCAACAATTATCTGCTGTAAATCAAATGGTTACTTAGAAACCATAATTTAAAATATTTCAGAGACATGCAAGTTCCTCTAATCCAAAAAAGATCTTAGTGGGAGAGCAAAATTAACTTTTTAAATTTTGTGTGTGTTTAATTTTGTGTGTCAGTGTGAGGGGCCAACAAACAGACCAGACTGACCTGTTTGTCACTCCGTGTTGGAATGTCAGCATCAGATTCTAAATAACTGCTGAGATGAGAACGGACTGGTAGAGACTATGAATGGAACTTCTACCTTTTAATTTTGACAGTATCCCTTTGGCAGGCTGCTCCTGGGATGTGGATTGCTGGTGTACATGCAGGATGCCTCCCTCCCATGGCACACTTGGAGATGTGAGCACTCTGCTGAGGTATCCGTAGCCTTCCCCGTTTCCTTTCCTACCCACTACTTCCACATAACAAAGCATTTGGGTTTTTTGCCTTTGGTGCTTGATGTGCTCCCCCCAGCAGTAAAAGAAGCTGAAATTACCATGTAAGGTTCTTCACCCGGCTCGCACTTGGGGCAGTCGTGGCACATGCCCGTGGTCTGGTTGTAGTACTCATTCTCACCACAGTTGGAGTATTCGGCACGGGCAGAGTACACCAGGGACACCTGTCACCAGAGAGCATTCCAGAGTCTGTCACTTCCACTGCCATCGTCCTCCATGCCTCAACCCCTCCCCTTGCACAGCTGCTGTGACTCAACAGGGCCAGCACTGCAGTGTGAAACACCCCTAAAGCTCAAAAGCAGAAGTGGTATCACAGTATCACAGAATCACACAGTTGGAAGAGATCTCCAAGATCATTGAGTCCAACCTGTGCCCTAACACCTCAACTAAACCATGGCACCAAGTGCCACAACCAGTCTTTTTTAAATACATCCAGGCATGTGACTTCACCACGTCCCCAGGCAGAGCATTCCAGTACTTTATCACTCTTTCCATAAAAAACTTTTTCTTAATATCCAGCATATATTTCTCTTGGCACAGCATAAGACTCTGTCCTCTGGCTCTGTCAGCTGCTGCCTGGAAAAAGAGACCAACTCCCACTGTCCACAACCACCTTTCAGGGAGTTGTAGAGAGTGACAAGGTCACCCCTGAGTCTCCTTTTCTCCAGGCTGAACAACCCCAGCTCCCTCAGCCATTCCTCTAGGACACTAGGTGACACTATTTACATGAAAGCAGATGCAGGTTTCAGCAACCTGGTACTTCCAAGAGTTTCTCAGAGACTGATGTTCATGCTTGTTGGCACTGCCACTCCTTAAAACACTGGAGGCCATGGTTCCTGACCTGTTAACTCACATGCTCTCCCACACAGGCAAATGCCCGAGTTCACACCCTCCCCACTCCCAGCTCTAATGAGCCTTCATAAATGTGACTGCAAGGGACAACTGTAACAGCCAGAGATAATGCACTGCCTCGGGCCTCAACCACAATAGGGATGTGCTTCCTGTGACACCCAGGCTAATGTGCTCTTCCAGCACCTTCTGTCCCTGCTCCATCCTGGGTCCTTCTCCTTCCCCCTCCTCCCTAGCAGGCATGGTTTAACAGGGTTTAAACAGCACATTCTCAGGTGTTTTATGGAGTGAAAATGACCACTGCACTGAGGTTCAGCACCTAGGTCGTGTGAGGCTCTGCCACAAGTCACAGGGGTTATGAATAACCCAAGCAGAACCCTGTTACCTTTGCACACTAGAGAGACATTCACACAGAAATACCTACCATCAGGAAAGGGAACACGTGAGTCCATTTACGATCACCCAGGTGAGCCATGCCCTCTTGATATTTCACCTGAAAAGACAGAATTGGTGATTGTTTATGAACATGAGTAAATATTTGTGTGTGTTGCCAAAATAAGAACAGAAGGGCTCATAAGCAGAACAAAGGTTACATGGGAGCAATGCCCAGAGGTCTAAACAAAGAGAGGGGGAGATGTGCACGTGCAGTTGTGCACACACACAGACACACACACCCTAATTGCACATCTCTTTCCTCTCTTTGAGAACACAATGGCAGGAGGGAATCCAGTCTTGCCACATTTACAAAAATCTGTGGAAGATGAGGAACCAAGTCTAAATTCTGGCACCTCTTGGCTTGCTGTGAAATCCTCCCACGGAGGAATGGAGGTTTGACCACTGAATGAGGGAGGGCTGGGGATCAGTAGCCTGGTTTGTGTCCACACCAATTAGTGCTTGACCACACTACATCAAGTTTGTCTGGGAAAGATCCGTATGGAGCAGCCAAAGCTAAGCCAGGGAGTGAACCAACGGCAAGCGGTGTGAGCAGTCAGAACACTAGGGCTGCACTTTCCTTGCTGGCTCCTGTGGATGTTCTGAGAAAGCCTCAGAGCTGCTTTCCCTTCTTTAGGAAGCATCAGCTGCTCTTTGTTCTTGATAAGGAAACTGCAGATTTAAGAAGTCAAACCCAAGGAAGGATCCAAACCTTCTATCCAAAAAGCTATTAAAACGGGAAAAAGAAATCAATGTTACAAACACATGTGCTAATTTATTTAGTTTCTTAAAATGATTAATTTTGAAAAAATCTAATGTCCCATATTTAAGTACTGGATTTCTTTCTAAGGTGAAAAAAGAGACAGGAAAGGGAGGCACAAATTAGTTTTTCTTCAGCTTGATACAACCTATTTAATTATATTGTTGTAGCACATAATATGCCCTGGGGGTTTCAGAGCTTCAAATTGCATGTGTTTCAGACACAGTTGCCACATTTTGGTCCTAGCAGATGTAAACTACTCTTTCAATTTTCCGTGTCTCAGATGCTGGGAGACTTTTAGCCTCCCAGAAAAACACAATTACTGCTTTGTGCCACATTCAAGCATACAACTGACATGAGAGCAGTGCTCTAGTATTTGAGATCGCTGCTAACATTTACATTTTTAAACACCAAGTAGATTAAGCAAAGATTGTATCACTCCAGCATCAAGCTATGAACTTGCTTTATATGTTCCTTCCAGCAATTGGGCTAGCTGAGACAGGTAACTGGATGGGTGGGTGGACAGCCTGAATTATGAGTACATTCGTTTGTGCAGGAAATTGCACTTTGAAACCTAGAAACAAAAGAGAATCAGAGATAAATTATCCTAAATCTAGAGGTAAGAGATGGAAAATAGTAATTCCATTGTATAAAGTGTGAAAAATGAAGTTGGATGAAGGTTTTGTCTATGGCAGTGCAGTTGCCTGGAAAAGTTCCAAGGATATTGTCTTAATGCATATGTATGTTAAGCTGTACCTTCATTATAAAAGAGTTTCTTAGACCTTAGATATTAATATTACTAAGGCCCCACTGGCACTGGTAAATTATCACATTTATTATAAATCTGGTCTGAGGCTGCTCAGAACCAAAAATTTCACCAGTAAATCTTGAATCTGTGACTTTACAGTAAGAGTATGTCTTTCAGCAAAACCACGCTTCAGTTGTTTTCAAGCCACCCAGATGTTTGCTGTTTGAGGTACTTGTATGCAATCATAGCCAGATTTTAAAAATGGAAGAAAAGAAGTATAGCCCACTAATGTTCAATTCAATCTTCATTTGGCATTTATTTACATAAAGTGTTGAAAGTGTCAAGTTATACACGCATAAATAAATATATTTTTCTCTCTCCTAATATAAATATGCATGTGGGGTATGTTTTATATGTAAACATACTTTTTCCCCTGCATTACTTTATTTTATGCACCAATATGTCAAGCATATGGGAAATACTTCTTTTAACTGGAAAAAGCAATTTCAAAGTGCTAGACTAGAACTCCAGGGAAGACTTTTCCCACAAACTGCAAAAAAAAGTTGAATTTTGGTATTCATCCTCCTATTCAAATACACTGCCATAAACTGACTGTGTTATTTCTGTTGGTTTTATTTGTTTGTTTGGTTGGAATTTTCCCTCCTTTGGTGTTGAAACTCAAACCACTTATTTTATAACTCAGGAGTGAACATGGGAGTGGGGGAGGGAGATGAAGGAGGTTTCTGGCAGTATGGCCACTGGTAGTTACACAGCTAGGGAGACATCTGAAGGTATCTACCAAGATATGCCAGGCTGCTCTTGGGCTTGCTGTCAGCTTTCAGGCATGGTAGTTTATATCTGCACCATGCTAGCTGTCACTCATTAATCCCATCCACACAACAAGGGGTCTACTAGTGCCAAGCTCACTTTTGTTGCTGGCTGACACCTATGAAGACACGTTCAACCAGCCAGCTGCTGCCAAGAAGTAGGAAAAAGAGTGACCAGACATTATGACCCCTAAACATTAAAAAAAATTAGTTCTTAATGAATTATTTTCCTTCAGCTGAAACAAATGGCTTTCTCCTGTGGGATGGCATGAAGCAGTGAGCACGAAGGAGCTGGAGGTGTATTTTTTTGCTGGGACTCCGGTATCGCTCCTAAGGAATTTGGGATCTCCGGCTGCTTGTCTGCCAAGCCCTCCAGAGATCCTGATTTGTGTTTTTGTTTGGGACGTGTGGGTGTCTCCAGAGAAGAGGTGTAAAACACAGACAGTGTCTTTGTGGATCAGGTGTGCAACACACAGCAAGTCTCGTCATGACTAGCGGGGGTTGCTAATTACAGCTATATTTGTCTTTTGGGCATATTCGTTAATAGCTGGTAAGAATATACACGTAAGATGACAGGAAGGAAGACTATTTTCCCAGTGGCAACCACAGCAAGAAATGCTAGAGACTCTCTGGCTCAGCTACTTTCCTGTAGATGCAAGACAGAAAGTTGGGGAACAGAAAAAAGAAATTACTGGGACCCTATTATTCAAATATTTCTCCTCTCAGACCAAAAATCCTTCCATACAGTCCTTGTGGTTTCCTGTCAAGAACTGGTAGGTGCAAATAAATAAGTTAGTAAGTAATTAAACAAGTAAACCACCAGGTAGAAAATGCTTAGTTCATGCTGTCTAAACAAGAAAAAGCATCATGCATTGTCCTTAGCCTTCGAATTTGATGATTTACTTAGATTACTAGGTAGCACTCTCATGATTTATTTACAGCATCCATGATTATAATCAGAGTAAATATATGAAATGTGCAAACAATGAGGTTAGCACAGCTGGTGGACTAAACCAAAGCACACAGCTTTCAATGGATAACATTACATGTTCTTCTAATTCTCTGGCTTCAGTAAGCAATACAGTGGAAAAATAATTTCCTATCATAGAATTTTTTAGTTTTCAAAATACAGTTGAAAAAAAGAGGAAAACAAACATATGGATTGAAGCACAGGAATGTTTATCATGTAGACAGAGGAAGGTTTTTTGTATCTCTGTATTTCTTTAATTTCATCATTGACATAGATATACTTCAATGACAGAAAACAACCTTGTGAGAGGGAAAGGCACAACCACTGTCTCAAACAGCTTTGCCAGTTCTGATAGGCCTGCACACATTTCTTTTCTGGGGTTTCCTGAGCAGCAGTTTGGTTATCAGATCTGTGGCTAGGAATGTAATCCCTGAGCAGCTGGCAAACTGGTATCGATCATCAATCCACATCCAATGACCCCAGCTAACAATAGCAGAAGGCAAGACAAAGACTTTCATATAAATAAAGGTGGGCACATTTCATGTCCTTAACAGGGCCACCAATACACCCAGCACTTCCCCTGAGTTCCCAGGGTTTATGGGAGTAACCTCACAAACCACCTTTTCCACAGATTATCACAGTTTTTTGCATGAGCTCAGTAGATAATCTCTGTATGCTCCCGATGGTGCTAAATCCTTCTTAACTGAGATAAGCATATAATCCTCACTGCAGGGCCTCACAGGCTTCAGAGTGCAGCAGCAGAGTTCAGTCTGGCTACAGACTTCTGAAAAATAATGCAGTCTGAGTTTTGCTTTCAGGAGGGAAGCCCATCACTGAATGACAATGATGGCACTGCATGCTCAGGGACAGAATAAACTCAGCGAATTAAAAGTAAATGGAAACACAGAGATGATGGAAGAAAACTATTCTGCATCCTTAATTAGAGTTTGCATTGTTGTGAAAAAATATTGTACAAAACATTGAATATTGTCCTACATTTTTAGGACAACACCAACTATATTGTTTCCCACTGTTTCTTTCTCACTTTGACCTTGCAAATACCTTAAGAATTTCTTCAGAGAGGTGTAAAAAGTGCTAAAATGATACAACTCTATTCGCCCTTTTTGCCTGAAACATCAAAAGACAGTGGGAACAGCCCAAGTTAGACATAAAACTTTAATTGTCCTGTGATCTGGCAACACTGTCAGAAAAATAATTGATTGATCGGGCACAGAAGCAAGACTTTTTCCAGTGGGAACAGTATTGACAAGAGGAGACAAAAGATTCTTTAATTTGTTAATGGGTGCACTGTGTGTTGAGGACCTGGGGACAATCAAACCTAATGAAAAGCCATCCATCTCCTACAGACTTGCTTATTCGGAAACTACTGGAAGTTGATATTTGAACCTGTTTTTTCACCTTACATAAAGACACATATCAGCTCTCAGGCAGGCAGCCCATCAACTTTATGAAAAGGTCTTTGGGGGAAGAAGAGGCTACCATACAGGAATAAAGCAAAAACAGGAAAGAAGGAAAGGCTTTTCTAACAAATTTTGTACAACTGACACACATTTCTGCTGAAAGGAGGCATTAACAAGGTCTGAGAGGGCCCTGGATTTTCCTGTAGTGCACACACTGTTGGCTGGCCTGGCCCTGATTCCGCCTCTCCCCTGGGCTGACATTGATTTTACCTGCCAGTTGCATCTCTCCAAAACCTAACTCTGCTGGCTGGGACTGCTGGAGGACCACTGTGGTCTCCATTCCTGTTCCAAAGTCCTCTCAGGGCATGTGGCTCACAGGCAACTCCCCTCTGTGCTGCCCCAAGCTACTTGGGGAGGTGAGAAGGGAGTGAGCATAGGATAGACTTTTTGGGCAGGAAAATGGTAATGAATTAATCTTGCAACTTGCCATAACACATCCACATCAGTGATGTTCATGCTAGACAGCCTGGTGTTTTAGTGGGGAAGTGGTACTGCAAGGAAAAGACACTCATGACCTCCTGCCATGGAGGCTACTGCAATTGGTGCTGCTTTATACAAACAAGAAAATAGGAGGGCAAAAACGTGAGCAGGGATTTGCTTCTCTCCCAGCCAAAAGGCTGCCCTGATCTTAGGAGAAGTTACATAGGCTCTTTTGCTTTCTTACTGGTGTTTCACTATCAATATTTTTTTTAAAATAAAAGATCTGTGATGTGTTCTGCTGCTTCCATGTAGACTTTCTGATTATTTTCAGCTCCTCCTAATGTCTGCCAGAAAGTGCTACAACAATCATATTATTCCTTCTGGTTTCCTTGCTTAGGTATTTCTTTTTGGAGGGCTTGGGCTTTTCTTTAGAGAAGCACTGGCAAAGGTGGTGGTGCTGGGGGCACATTAGGGCTGCACCCCATCCTCCCCAGCACGTCTCCTGCACCACCCAGGTGAGCTCACCTTGCTGCCAGCTCACAGCTGCCAGAGGGCATCTGAGTTTTCCATGGAAATAGTGGGAAGATGAATCTTACATCACCATGAAAAATTGCAAGTGAAAATGCTAGACTTCCCAGCCTAATACTTCTAAGATGAGAA
This sequence comes from Catharus ustulatus, assembly GCF_009819885.2. Classification (NCBI taxonomy): domain Eukaryota; kingdom Metazoa; phylum Chordata; class Aves; order Passeriformes; family Turdidae; genus Catharus; species Catharus ustulatus. The sequence goes on from NC_046222.1 coordinate 97,130,699, forward strand.
TTAATGAGCAGCAACAGTCATTCACTGTCTGATGGATTGTCTCAGTGCCCCATCTGCTCAGTGCTTTCTCCATCATAATTTCCTAAGAAGTTTCCCATCTACTCCTACCCAAGGGACAGGAAATGGTTTTTTTGGAATTTTGCTTCAAGGGACTAGGTAAAACTGCTGATATGGAAACAATTTAGATTCAGAAGCTCTCCTGAGACAAGTATTGCTTTCCATTTTGAGTGGAAAATTAAAAGCTTATTAGGAAAATGCATACTACCAAAGCAATGATGCTGAGTTTTAACACCTTTTCATTTTTGCTATGCTTTACTCTTCTAGGTGACAAGTAACATTGCAAGAACAGTCTGAGTCTTGCTTCTTATTATCAGGATCAATAAGGATTTGAGTTCACATTTTGCTTCCATTTCTCAAGGTCTGTTTCTGGGAGCTGCTGATTACTGTCAAAGATCATAATATTTGGGAAGCAGATGATTTTTAGCACAGTGCAGACACTGTCATTCTTTAAATAGAGTAATGATTATTGTACTTATTATTGTATTATTATTTAAATACAATAATGGTTGAAATTTAGAAACAGGAAGGAACTGAGGTGAAATCCTGCAGTGACCATTGACAGAATTTATTGAAATTGTAAATGGAATAAAAGTCCCATGGTGACCATTCAACAAATAATGTCTGTTCTTAGCTCTACAGTACATTTGCATTTCTTAACTAAAAGCCAAATATTGTTAGAGAGGTCAACACACAGTTCTGGTTTTTCCATGGTTTACTGAATTACTGCATCTGACAGGCACAGAGAATAGCAGCTGGGGTGCAGTGGGAGGGAGATGCAGCAGAGCATGGTGGTGCCTCTGGAGGTAATGCAGAACAGGTCCCTGCATGGGGCAGGATGTTATCAGGAGGGTCCTGGCCACGAGTTCTCCTTCCTTGTACAAGTGCATTAAGCAATGCTGCAGCAGTTCCACTGTTTGGCAAAGGTAATGGAGACACTACTATGTTGTGGCCATTTATACTTTGGTACTTGATGTTAGAGTCCCAGAAAAGCCTCTTGTTTGTCAACGGGCCTCTGTCTTACAGACAAAGGGATGCACATGCTGCCAACAAACATTAAGTTTTTTATTATTCTACTTTTTACATAACTGTGTTTGAAGGGGACTTCTTATTTTTGTAAACTAAAGGCTGGCTGCATTTAAATTCAAAACTACGTCCCAAGCTGCCCGGGCCACCATTGTTGGGAAGAGCAGGAGAGGGAGCAGAGGGAGGGGAAGCTCTCTGGTGGGAACGGAGGCCACACAGTGAGCAGGCGCCGTGCCCGGTGCCCAAGGGGAGAGGAGGCTGCAGGGCACAGCACAGCCCTGGAGAACCCACCAGGGCTCTAGGCAGGCTGTTGGGGCATGGGCCATGGGAGCAGCCCCCATGTGCCCCATCCACCCACCCATCTCATGGGCATGGCTGCCCCTGGGGCCTCAGCGAGGGGATGGGGCACAGAGAGCAAACCACAGCTCCCAGTCCCAGTGCTGGGCAGAGGAACACGCCTAAGCAACCAAATCCCCCCTATCTGTGGGTACTGGCGAGCTACAGCCTGCTCAGGATGCTGTTTATGCCAAGCACCACGTGTAGAGGCAAGAGAAGGAACAACCACCACCTTGGCTAAAAAGAGCTGAAGTTCCAGCCCATCACACGGACATGCCTACAGGAATCACGTGTTTACAGGCATGCGAGTGTACACAAACACATCTATTTATACACACATGCCTTCAGAGGGGCTGACTGTCCTTGACATCTCTGTACAGCCAGGATGTCCCAAAACTCCAGGAATGTCTTAGTGCAGTGGAATATCTAAGGTCAACATGCTTGGTAGGATTGCAATTACAAAGTATGCTACCTCCATTCTAGAGAAGGAGGGAGAAATGGGTTTCTCTGTTGGAATACTTTCTCTTTCGAGTTGATAATCATAAAATCTCTTCATAATTTCTCTGAGGCCCTCATTTCTTTTTTAATGAAGGTGTTTACATTCCTAATTAAGGAGTGCATTAAGCCTAGTGGTATCTTATCTGATAAATCCATTAGTAGGCTATGTCAAGCTGAGCCTTTCAAGGTAGCAAGCTAGCCTTAAAAACTGGTTATCCTCTGGGCTGAAATATGCAAACCAAGAGCTCACAATTAACTTGAGTTAATTACAAAATACCAGAAATGCAATAATATATTTAAAAATACAACACAAGTGCTAATGACTTTTTTTTGGTTTTCTTCTCCCCTTCTTCTTTCTCCTCTCTGCAGGAGCTTACAGCCTGTCACTTTGTTCCCAGGTAACACCCCTCCATGCTCCACAGGTGCTCACCACCTTCTTCTCTCATGTGGAGGGATCATTAGCATAACGAGATTGATCCAAGAATTCTTGCTTCTGCCTTGCAGTTAGCATGGATTTTACTGGTGCTTTCTGGACATGGATGAATAAACGACTTGAAATGTTTATTTTTACTGGGTCTGTCAGTTGGTCTAATACAAGACATTACCTATCTCTCCATGCCTATTTTCCCAACACCACCATCACATAACTCAGGCAAACTTTGAGACACCACCTCCTTGCCACACAAGGTGTCAGCTGTGGAAGTAACCATTTGACCTCCTTCCTAAGCAGCCTTGCTTCCCAAGCAGCTATTGCTTTCCAGCATGGCATGCTCAGCCACTTGTCACTGCAACTTGCAGCCTAGTACATTCACTTAAATGAGACTGGTTTTGAGACACCAGGTAGGAACCTTCAATTCAGTGATTGCTCTTTGGATGTGACCTGTAGGACCTGTCTGATATTCTTTATACATATGAGTGTCAAATGTTTTATCTAAGTCCAAGGATTCCATGTACCAGCCTCCTGTCAGGATGGCTGCCTTAGGGCAGATGTGGGTCTGCCTTCCATGGGTCCCACTGGTGCCTCAGCCTTGATTCCTGTGGCCTAGGAACTGAGGTAGCTGGAAACCATTGCACATGCTGCAGGCCACCCTGCAATATGTGAAGGCCAAGCTTTGCCACCTGCTGACCTGACAGCAAGCACTCCAGAAAGCACAGGCAAAGTGGGGAGTTCAGGCTGGCAAACCAAGGACCTGGAAGGCAAGCCCTATGTGGTGTTCAGAAAATATGTCTGCAGAAAGGAAGCCATATCCTGCTGCTAGTGCTGTGCCAGGTGATGCTTTTCCCCTGTGCACTACCAGGTGTCCATGACTCCCTTCCCCAGTCACCTGGGGAGAGCTGCTGGCTGCCTCTGGCTTGGGTACCCAGCCTACATGCTCTCTTCAAATATACTGTATCTCAAACCAGCTTTATATTTCTTCTCCCCACTCCCTTCATTGGTCATTTAGCTGATTCAAATGCCTTTTACAGTGCTACATCCCAATTAAGCTGCTGAGAAGAAAATATATTTTTGTCACTCATAAGCACATCTACTGCCTCATCCCATTCCAGTGGCACAGGCACAAGAAAACATGGAGATGTGGTTTCAGAAGCACTATCTTGTCCTGACAGAGAGGTGATGTGACAGAAATATGGCAGAGCAGTGTGGAAAAAATGAAGATGATGGCACCAAAGAATAATTGACACAACAGTGAGTGTCATAGTCTTATGGTCTTGATTTTTATAATCTAGATGTTTAGTAGCATGTTTCAAAATTATAGTAATGTAAAGCTGCTTTTTGCTAAGAGTCTTTGAACATACTATGAGTCTGACTGTAATTGTGAACCTAACCTCAGGTTTTATAATATTCTGTGTTGCTATAGGAAAAACTAAATGATGATAGGAAAGGGACCTCTGTGGAGCAATCAAAGTCCTAAGATGTACGGAAGACAAGGAGCCAGTGGGAGTACTTAAAGTTATCTCCAGAAACATGCAGTATGATCAAATAAATATAATCTTTTCTGTTACCTACCAGAAAGGGACACATTTTCCTACCAGATGATGAGGGATGTTGTAGTGAATAAATACAGGTCCTGACAGCTGCTTTTATAGTTATGTGTAATACTTCGTTGGCCTTAAGACATTTTAGACTTGGCTATCCTCTAAAAATGAGAACTTCCTATAGCTCCTCTTAGAATCTTGGGAATGTGAAGCATCACCCATTGTTTGTGAAATATCACAAATAGCTGAAGACCTTCTGTTCCCTCTAACTGCAATGTTTGCTGAGAAAGGAGATATACAGGAACAGCACTAATTGTGCCGTAAATTTAAAACTGGATGTGAATCATTGTCCCCATAAAACACATTTGAATAGATTTAATACTGCCCCATCAATGGTTAATTTAGTGTTTTGATTTACCTTATGTCCTGTGAGTGCTCTCTTTACGTGCTTCACAAGTGAAGGTTGGCAAAGCTCAATCTCCTGAACAGGATTCCGACTCCACTGGGGGGCACTGCCTTAGCACATATATTAATGCACTCACCTGCTTCTGAGAAAGCAAGATTTCCAGAGAAATGTTTAGCTACCCTGAGACATTCTGCTTAATGGACCAAATAGGCACGGATATCTCTCCTATGTGTACTGTTAGATTACCGACTTGCTAGCTAAACAACCAGTGCTAAGCTGAGGATGAAACCAAGTCTGAGTACAGAGGTAGTTCAAACTGTTTATTGGCACCAGGATCAACAGATTCTAAATTAGCTACAAAGCTGCAGGGAATCCTGAAATGTGAAATCAGTTTGGTGTGGGATTTTTTTTTTTTTTTTTTAATTCTTAGCCCCTCAGGAGATTTGAGATGGTTTGATGTTCATCTGGAGACTTGTCAAAATTCCATAGAAACCTAATAGCCTGCCAACATGGGTGGTTGCTGCTTGGAGGCATTTTGACATGGCAAAAGTCCTGTCTGCACGCTGCAAACCTGCATCCGTCAAAGGCTGCCTGGAACGGCATGAAAACCGGAGCTGTGCGGTGTCAGAACGCCGTGTGCAGGATTGCAGCGGTAATGTATGCACATCCCAGCTCTCCCAAGGCCGCCAAACTGTGGGAGGAATCCATCTGGCCCCTTAATTATCCTGAGCTCTGCCCAGGAGTGAAACCCCACAGGGTGCTGCCACGCCTCTGTAGCGGGGTTTGGGTGGGACGGTGCTCCCTGTGCTCTGGTTAGAAGAGAAATGAAGACCCGAGGGCAGCTGAGGAGGAGGGAAGCAGAAACCTGGGCAAAAGTCTAGGCATGGAGTGTTGTTGTCCAGACCAGGAGCCTGTACTGGAGAGAAGGCACCAGGGGCGGAAACAGGGTTGTGAAATGTGACATAATGGAAGGCAGCAGAGCCAAGCACAGGCTGCAGTGTCCCTTTGGTGGGGACACTGCTGGCTGCTCCATAGCCAGCTGCCTGGTGGGGTCTGGAAAATGGAATGGGGCCTCCAGTCTGGAGGCAATCCGAGTGCATAGGGCCTCCAGGCTTGGAAGCAAGCACAGTCTGATGGAATGGACTGGGTTGCTGAGGTTTCACAAAGCAGAACTGGAGCCATCCTGTGCTGAGCAGTGGGAGGGGAAGAGGATGAGCCTTAAACCAGCCTTGTGATGAGGGTCAAGCTCTTGCTTGCAGGCATGGGAAAAAAAAGCTTGACAGAAAGCTGAAGTGTCTGCCCCATGGCAGCACAAGAGACCTGCTCACATTTCCCCAGCAGAGCTCTGCTGTGCTGTGCCAAGTGCCTAGGGATGGTGACAAGAATTAGAGCGAACTAGTCAATGGGACAAAACTTAGTTACACACCAACCTGAAGGAAGACATGTAGGTGTACAGGAATTGCATGGCAGGAGAGAAGGCACTTGGGCAGGTCCTGCCTTTCCGAGTGAAGCCATCACCCTGAGCAGTACACGTGGAGGAGCCAGTTAGCTCAGGGGAGCCTGAGCTGGCAGGGGACTGCCCAGAACATGTCCGTGGGAGAGGCATGGGCTTTCTGTAACTCAACCACCCTCTCACTGGGGGCTTAACCTGCTCACTGGGGTCCTCTTAATGGCTTTGCAGTTGCACAGCTGAGAGGAGATGGGTGCTTCCCTGCCCCTTGTTTCACACTGTGGAGAAATGTAACACACCTACTCCTCACCACAAAAAGCACATTGAGGTGCTGAAGTGTGCCCAAAAAAGGGCAAGGAAGCTGGTAAAGGATCTGGAGCACAAGTCTGATGAGGAGCAGCTGAGGGAGCTGAGGGTGTTTAGCCTGGCGAAGAGGAGGTTTAGAAGGGACCTTATCACTCTACAACCACCTGAAAGGAGGCTGTAATCATTTGGAGGTATATCTCTTCTCCCAAGTGATAAGCAATGGAAGAAGGTCTCAATGGTATCAAGAAGAATGGTTTCAAGTTGCACTCAGGGAAGTTTAGATTGTATGTTAAGGAAAAAAAAAATCACTGAAAGGGTGGTCAAACGTTGGAACAGGCTGTCCAGGGAAGTCACCATCCGTTAAAGTATTAAAAAAACATGTGGATATGGCAGCTGGGGACATGGTTTAGTGGTGGACTCGGCAGTGTTGGGTTAATGGCTGGACTCAATGTTCTTAGAGGTATTTTCCAACCTTTAAGATTCTGATACCTGCACCAGGACTATACCTGCATGTTGGATGACTTGCACTAATCCCAGTCACTGTTCTTGTTCCCCTTTGGGTATATTTGAACAAGTTGCAAGCAGAGCAGGGCAGAAGTGTTAGAGTTGTTTAGGATCCCTCTAGGCTAGGAAGAGGCAGAACTTGCTGGAAGTTTGTGCTTACTCATCAGTCCCTGAATTTTGGAGCTTGTGTTGGAGGAGGTTCTCACTGGGCTTTGTGAGTTTTGTTTTGTTTTGTTTTGTGCTTTGTTTTATTTTGCTTTGCTTTGGTTTGTTTTTTTTCAAGGCTGGACATGCCACAAAGGGCTTTGTCTGAGAGCCTTGCGGCCAAGAACGCAGATTTACATCACCACAGGCTGATGGATCGCGTTTGGACTTCACAAGGAAGAGAGGAAGGGCAGAGGAGGTGCTTGGAGAAATGGCCTGACCAGGTCCCACACCATTCTAAGCTGTAGTGTGGTTATGGCAGGATGAGGGGTGAAGTCAGATGTGCTCTGGGTGGGAGAGGTGGGCTGTTGGGAAGCAGAGCAGTAGATCCCTGGCAGAGGGGAAATGCTGCATGTCTGGCTGGAGGTATGTCACTCCACTCAGCTTGTGGATGGCACAGCAGTGCAAGGCAGAAAGCAGAGATGGATAAAACTAGCTAAGATAATTCTAAGAAGATTAAAAATAATTCCTATTTATCAGGATTATAAGAAAGAAGAAGAATAGCTTACAGCTGAAATGTAAGTGGGTTTTTTTACTGTCCTGGCACTTAAGAATTCACTGTAATTGGAGCAATGAGAGGCTGAAGGTCTCCTTGGATTACAGTTGCCTACAATTCAGATGATACTGCAAACACTTTCTGAATTCTCATGGATCCTTATTGGAAAAACTTGGACCATAGATGCTTACTGGTGTGGATATTGCATCTCCATCTTGTGGCCTTCATGCAGTTTACTACTAAACATGGAAAAAAATAATTCTCCCTATATTTCATTTCTATCACATCTGTCAGCTTTGTAGTTTGTGTCTGTGTGTGCAATATTTGTGGCCAAGTATTTTAAAATAAAAATTCCTTTTGCAAGGCCAGAGTGGATATTTTTCCTGTACTTAATCTCCTGCTTTTTCCAGCAATTTTAACAATGAAGTAACATTAATAGAATGAAGTCTACACTGAAACAAATATCAGAACTTCATTAAATTAACCTAATGAAAACAAGATTCTTGCATCTTCTCTGCTGTACTTTCTTTAAAAGTCTGTGTACCTCCAAGGCACATCCAAAAAGACCAGACCATAAAACCATCAGATTCTACAGAAAATTATACAGACCTTTGATAATTCATTGTATCAGTATGTTAAAGTGCATCCTGTCAGAAAAAGAAAGAAGGTGTTTCTGTGATAACTGCTTTTTTATATTTAATATTTATCAAATAATTCAGTGGTTAAAAAACCACCAGAACAAGATGGGACCTCAAGAAGTTACCTTCTGTTTCACGCTCAGAGAAGTTACCCTTCTGATTCATACTAAGAGAATCATTCTCTGCCACACCAACAAACTTTTATCTAACCACATCTTGGGAACCTCCAGTGACAGAGATTGCATAGTTTTCCCCTCATCTCTTTATTCCATTGCTTTGCCACTTCTGCTGTTAGGCAGCTTCTCTGTGTGTCTCATCTATATCTCTCTTCATTCACCTGGAGCTGCTGCTGTTTTTCTTACCCACCACAGACATGAAGGATTATTTCCTTCTGCTCTGCAATGGTCTCCTAGGTATCTGTGAGCTCAGCTAGGTCATATTTTATGTAAAACAGTTCTGATTCATCCAGCCCTGCATCATTACCCACGGTTTCTAGAGCACTGTCTGCTTGTGCTTCTATCTGGATTTTCTCCACCGTGACCTCATCTTTCTTGAAATGAGTGTCTAAAACTGAGCAGAGCAATTTTATGAAAGCCTTGGTCACCCTGGATAGAGCATTGCATTTAAGAGGTTATAAGTTCTTTTTCACACATCCCCCAATGAGGCTGTGAGAGAATAAAGGTCCTGAAGTCAGCTAGGGATCTGCTGGAGAATAAAATCTCATCTGTTAAGCTGCTACATGTTTGAAGCTGGTAAGTTTTTGACTTGCTCGTCTCCTTTCTTCCCCATAAGCTATTTGGCATTACTACCAAGATGAGAAAAAATACCTTACATTTGTAAGACATATATCAGTTTTGCAGTTTCTATTTATACCCCAGCAAATACATTCTAGTTGTGCCTAACAACTGTCCTGGGTTTTTCATTCTGCTGGAGTAAACTCCACTGAATTTTTTGTTCTGCCAGTGATGCCATAGCAACACATTCCCATTCTTCATGCTCCTTGTTTTGCCAGGCTGGTAAAGGGGATGTTGAGGCTGCTATGGTAAGAGTGTTTTCATCTGGAGAACAAAAGCAATCTGCACCCTCAGAAAGCTGTCATCGTCTCTCCTGCAGACTGCTGAGCCATGCCAGCTCACATCTTTTCACTGTGATGCTGGATGAAAGCAGTGACTCCAGCAACATGAGCTGCTATTTTGAGTTGGGTGCTCAAGTTGCTGAAAAAGATTTTTCTGGCAGAACATCTTTGCAATATTTCCACTACAAAAATCTGCTTTCATCCTCAAATTCTAGTGTCTCTTTTTTGAGGACTGAATGTTTTACAGGCAACGCACACGTGTGGCCAGGACAGAATACAGTTGTGAAGGCCAGCAAGAGCAGTTCTGCTTTAAACAGAGCTGGGAAATTGCTCCCCTTTGCCCATTAACTTCTCTGAGTATCTCCTATGTTGGCCAACTCTGAGCTCAAACTACTGGAGGATGCCTTAACAGATCACATCTATTTTAACAAAACAACACAAAACTATCAATGTCTGTGAATATTCATTGCAGATACTTCACCGCTCTTTAAACAACTATGTTAAAATTTGGTTAATTCCTTAGGTGATGTGAGAGAAATGGGGTCACTAATTGCATTTAACTGCCATCCTGAAAACAAAACAGAGTGATATGTAATGAGTAGAGCCTAGGAAATGTTATAGTGAAGCTTATATCTTGTCTTTTTGGAGTACATTGGCAATGGCTTAGTGTTGGCTGCATTTTTTTCTATGTGTAAGATGGCAGGATGGCTTTCACATGGAGACATTGAGCTTCTCGGAAACTTTCTTTAGTATAAAGCAGTGCCTGCTCCTCCAGAGCCAACATCTCTGTACTTTGAAGATGAACAACTTAGAAGAAATATGGGAAGCTTTGATTGCATAGAAACACTAAGATTTTCCCATCATTAACAATACAAAGTTAGGGCAATCAGAGAAGGAAACTTCCAGGATCCTATCTTTGACAGGTTGCAGTAAAATCAAGTCCCAAGGGCCAAAGAGAGACGATGAAAATATATGTTTTTAGCTTTCTGCTTTTTTTCCCAGTCTCCTAAAAAGACAGTGCATTGAAAATATACTGGAGGGCCATGCAGGTATATTATTGCTTGCCTGACTTTGCTCCCAGAGTCACTCCAGCACTTGCTGGAGTCAAGTATCTGCTTTGAAAGAGTCAAACAGGTCAAAAGTCTACTTACACTATCACATGAGCAAGCCAGTGCTAAATGAATGTTTTTGGAGAAGTACAGGAAGGGGGAAGACCATGTCTTATCTGCCAGCTATTCCCAGTTCTAGCACTTGGGATGGGGCCATATTGTTTTGAGTTTATGTTGAATACAAAGCTTGTATGTACATCCAAGTCAGCTAGAGGAAGGGAGGAAGCCTTCTCTTTGTCTGGATCAGCTCACACACACCTAGGTCATACTGGTCATACCTCCTGTGGTACCTTCTGGAGCACCTTGAGGTGCTGCTTAGAGCCAGTTGGTGTAGTAACCTCCCCTCCTGAACAGGTCAGATTTTGAGAGCTATCTCTCAAATCAAGTTGATGTATTTTAATTAACTAATTTAACATTTTATGTTAAAAACATGTGTTTGTTGTCTCTGCAGGGCAAGTTGGAAAAAACCTTATGCACAGCAAAGTGATGCCTGCACATCTGATCTGTGATCTGTGATGGGACAGGCACTTACAGCAGTGGGGAGTGGAGAAGGGTGGCACAGATAGGGCACATGTGGATGACCAGCACGATAACCAGCCCAAAAAGGCCAGGTGCTAGGTGCTCCTGGGCTCCATGTGGGCTTGAGAGGAGCTGGTGCTGCTCCCTGCACAGAGCTCGGTGTCCATGCACCAGGAGGAGACAGGAGGCAAGGCAGGAGATGCAGTGAAACCCACTGTCTTAGAGCTGAGAATGGTAAATCAAATAGCTTTGAAGAGCCAGAAGCAGAAATATATTGCTTACTCCTTAAAACCTAAAATGTTATATACAGTTTGGAAACAGAATGGATAAGACTTTGTAGAATAAGAATTTTTGAGCATTTTTTTTCCTTTTATAAACAGCTTTTGTTCCTGATGGCTGGTAGGACAGCCAGACTTTAACCCTTTCTAGCCATTTCTTTTGTCTTCTGTAGAGCTGGAACAGATGTTGGTAGTAATCTCATCCTAAATTAAAATTAATTTTAATAAACATGTTTCTAGGATGCAGAACTCAGCTCGTTTTTTGTGGCAAGATATTTTGCCACAAAAAGCCACCCTGAAATCATGGCTGCTGGATTACCATGTCTCCTCATGTCCTTTCACCTTCACTACACTGTAGATTGCTAGTCACACTAATATTAACAAATTTATTGTACCTAGAAGCAATGTTTTGCAGCCCTATAGGCAACTAATATTGATTGCTGCAGAGCTCTTGCAAACAGGTCCATGGTTTCTGGAGTCTATCATGAAGTATTTTATGGTGTTGGTGAATTTACCTAGCCCAATATTTTGGGAGGTAGTGTTTCTAAGCTAAAAATTGCAGCAAGGTGGTTGTTCCTTGCTGGTCACAAATAAAATTTAAAGTAATTCTGTCCTTCCTCCAGGTTAAAATATCTGCAGGTATCAATATGCAAATAGCCCAGACAGACAGTTCTGGATCACACAGGTGACTGTGGTGTTCAGTGGATATAAATAACAAGGAACTATTACCACTTGGAGAAGCTGTTTTGGTACATTCAAGTCTAAGCATGAAGCAAGAGAAACATAAATTTTAGGCCTTTCCTGTCAAACATGCTGTCTCGTCCCACTGGTTTGAAAAAGCGCAGTTGTTTCCCTTAGAACAGCATGAAAGCCTTGGGGAAAATTAAAATGGTGAGAGATTCAGTATGTAAAATATACAGTGCAGAAGACTGAGAGAGAATCTCAGTCTAGGCATGAAGAATCACTCTTGTCACGAGCTGGCAGGAATTTTATCCCTCATTTAGACAAAATTGAATCTGGGGGTTTGATCAGTGTGCCTGCTTGGTGAGCCATCTACCGGCTGTTCAATGCAGTGCCCAACAGCTGACCACCTCCATCAACCCCAGGTTAATAGGTTGGAAATCTAATGCAGGAGGATGTGTGCCTATGTGAAGCAAGATGTTGTCAATTATTCTGTTTCTGGAAAATATAATTCGAAGAATTTTTGGAAGAAGAAATGCCAAGTTTCTAGTTAAACTTGTTGAGTATCTCTGGCAAATTTGAGTAAGAAACTTTCTCTGGAGAGACTATAAAAATAGCTGTTCAAGCCAAGTAAACAATGTATTCAATGTGACAACTTTTGTCATTGTGTCAACTCTGATTTTCACAGATTATGATGAATGCATGAGGGAGAAGCTAAAATAACACTAAAACTTGTAAGATGGGGGGGATTCCAGGAGAGGACCTGAACTGGTAATATTAACTAAACCCGTGTAGTTCAAGCACAATAAACCTCCAAGGCTTCTTCTGAAGGTGGCTGCTAGAGCATTCTCAATCTGCTTACTTAATTAATTTAACATCCAGCATGAAGAAACCTGGAACAGTCTAAGACTCACATCGGTGTGAAGCACTGAGAGCCACACATGGAATTGTTCTCCCATGCTTCACGTAGTTGCTGCTGACATCTTGTGCTTAAGTCCTGCATGTTGGCAGCACTTGTAGCTGCAGCTTTATCTGAGATGTATCTGTGTGGAACTCCCTGACTGTGCTGCAGCTGGAGAGTCTCCTCTCATAGGGAAACACAAGGTCTTCCTATATATATATATATATATATATATATATATATATATATATATGTAGAGATATATGTATATGAGAAACAGCTCTACAGTGTGAGGAAAGACTAATTCTGCCTCTCCAACCCATAGGAGATGCCGGCAGAGCCCTGATGCATATTTTTTAGGTGGCTCTAACACAGCGTGCCATTGTGTAGTGCTGCTCTTGTTCTTGGCCTCACATTACTGAAGGTTATCCTGCAGGGAAGGGAGGCCATCCTGGAAGTGAGCTGCAGTAATGGAGGCTGGAGCATGACCTGTACAGGTAAGTAGACCAGCAGAATTTGTTTGTTGTGTTGCATAGTAGGAGCTTGCTTTAAAGGGAGGGGCTGAAGCACAGAAGGATAATTCCCATGATAGACTGACTGCTGTAGATCGGTTTGGAAGCAGCAAATATGGAAAACATTTTCTCTTTTATGTAAACATGCTTTTTTTCTAAAGCCTTGGACCTGTCTTAAGAGGGTGAGCTCATGTGCAGCTGAGTAGACTTTAGTTATCTTCCTATGGATCAGTCTGACAAGTTGCCACAGATGCTTCAGATAACTTAGAAAACCTGTAACCATTACTACACCCTGCCTTGTGTGCCTCCATGGTCCACTGGAGCCCTTATAGCTCAAGTCAAAGCAGCTTCCAGGCTACTTTAATATATTTTGGGACTAAGCCAGGAGAGGCAAAGCCCAAGGCATACCTCAGGCTCTGTGCTGAGGCCCTTGCTGCCACATGGCTATATTTCTTCTGCTATGCAAACTACATGGTGTGCATGCAGTTGCTCCTGGTCACACTTTGGATGGTGCTTTTCTGCCCTAAGTAAGACATAGTCAGCCCAGCCTTGTTTGCTAGGTAGGCTTTCCCCCCCTCTCCTTTAGAGATGTTTCTCTTGCATTAGGGATTTAAAACCTGTCATATCCAGCACTGTTTACTGGAAGGCACAGAGGGACACAGTTGTGTCTCTAACAGTCCCATGCTCCCTGTGTGATGGCACTCACTTCCATCTGATGAGGTAGGGTGTGTACTGATGTGGCTGACTCCAGACCTGTGAGGGATAGACACCACTGTCCCTAGACTAGGGAGGATGTGGGCTGTCTGAACAATTCCATTTCAAAAGTACAGCCTGGCAGCTGAGGATGAACAAGACTGCTTCCTCCCTGGGGTGAAGCATCAGGCACAGCTGTGCAGGTGGAACCCCCCCTGAAGTCTGCCGCAAAGTTCTCAGCGATGCTGGCGGCATCTGGATTTGAGCCATGAAACACAAAGAGCACATTCTGTATGGCAGTTGACAGAGTTAATAAAAGGTAGATAAAAGTGGTGGATGTTCAATGCACTCAAAGGAAGTAGTCTTATAATTTCCCTACCAAAAAAATACTGCTATAAGCACTCAGAGACCTACCCTAACATAAACCTGTACTTAGCAGTTTGATGAGAAACCTGAAAAGTATCTTGAAAATAGCCAAATCTGAGCTCAGATTTGAAATACAACACTCTATATATTCCAAGCAATGGAATAATCACTAGTACATGAACAATTAAGTAACAGTTCACTTACAGAACATATGAGAAGTGCTGTAGCCTTTGCTGTACCAAAGGGTTTATTTGTAGTTTGTTGCTTGCATTGAAATGACATGTTACAGAAAGATGAAGGGAGCCTGTCAAAGCCCATTTGAAATGTCACTTCTTCCAAACAAGGCTGTCTGCTTTCATCCCTTCTTGCATTATCAGCTGAACTGCTGGCACCAGGTATTCAAGGAATTTCAGAGGGAAGGAGGAGAGCACTGTATTTCCTTGTCACTGTGATAGATTTCACAGAGCATTTGGACTATACAGCTGGCCTCCTGTCACACAAATTGACATCTTGGGAAAGCAACAGGCTTTAAAAACAATACTCAGCTTACTCCAGGACTGGGATTTTCAGTGATGACTAGTGCCTCTTTTACACATGAATCACTCACTTTCATCCTTTAAACGTGTTCAAAGAACTGGAGGTTCTGCTACAGACTACCTGGGTTTGTAATTAAAGCGCCCACCTCCACTCTTGCTTGTTCCCATATACCTGCATCTCAGGGAACAGGTTTTCTCTGCTTGAGATTGAGCTACTCCCCAGGCTGTTGTACATCTCAGAGACAATTAATCATGTTTGCAAAGGCTATTGTATATGTGGCCTGTGGTTAGTGGGCACGGCCTTAGATGAGATCCTGGGCTTTACCAAAGGGGCAGGTTTGGCACTGGTGACTGGAGCAAGACAAAGAGAAACACCAGCTACTGTGCCAAGTGATGTGGGCACCCTTCCTTCAGAGAAATGGCACCCAGCCAGCAGCCTAGCATGGTCTTTGAAGTATCAAGCTGCTGACAGTGCTGTTTAAGATCAGAAAATAGGGATCCTATTTAAACCATGTTTGGTGCTTGGGAAAGGGAATGTTATCAAGCTCAAGTTTTGGGAATGCAGGCCCACCAAGGACCACCTCACTCCCTGCAGAGTGGCCAAGCAACCAAAGCCCCACTGCTCTTTCTAGATGAAATCTCTGAGCTTCCTCTATGAGTCCAGAGCCCGTTTTTGTTAAACCTAAAACATTACCCCTCCAGTCACATGCTCCATACCCACACATTCTAAATGGAAATGGAGAGCATTTCTGAGCACAACACAGTTCTGTGTTTTCTGCCAGATGTTTAAAGGCAGTGGCATGCTGCTGTGAAAAGCCATTACATACAATTTGTATATCCTTTCATAAAATCCTTCCATGTATTTTGGGATTGAAGTTACATGAATAAGACTGAAAAATATGGTCCTATCTATTATCTTCCTTATTTTTAATGACTTCTCACCATCCCACTGCATGCTGTTTCTCAGTAGTACAGCACAAAGTTTTGGACACGTGTAAACTTTGGGCATCTGCACTTCAGTGACATCCTGAATGAACTCAAAGGACCCTTGAAACAGTGCCCTGACTTTGAATTTATCCAGGCAGACATTCACTGTCCTCAGTTCTGGTAGTTTTTTCTCTCTTCCTCTGCCTCTTCCCAAGACACAGCTTGTAAACTGCTCCTAACTCTATCAAACTCTTCCCATTTTTATGTTCAAGTCAGAAATGTGTGCCCTAGAAAAGACCACTTCCATGACAGCTCAAAGCTTTCAAACTGCATCCATCCTTCTGCCACTTTGCCCAAGAAAGAGACGCTTTAGCGAGAGCAAAATTGTTTCTTACTACTTGCAAATTAGAGTTGATTTTTCCCAATCTTTTCCTCATACTTTTATCTTTTGGGGAGAGATTAATTATGGACAACTTGTGGAAACATTTTTCTAGGCAATTATTAGGATGCATGCAAAAAGTTGTACTGCAATATCTCCCCTTAGAGTGGTGAAATGCAAACAACAATATTTCAAGGCTCCCAATATGAATGAGGTATTCTTATGACTGACTTGCTTCAAGAACTTTTTCTATGTGTAGAGGGAACAACATTAATTTCTCTTTGCTTTTTTTGAGTACTCCATAGCAAAGGGCTTCTTTGTTCATTTACTATACAGGATCAGGTTTCCTGATGATTTCAAAGTACCCAGCGTTGCAGGACCAAGCCTGTCACCCTGTACCTGCTCAGGCCCTTTACCCTGTGCTGTTCAAAGATTCAAACCAGAGACTTCCCCACATATCACTGATATTACAAGGAGGAAGCAAAAGGTGTAACTCTGAGTCTTTGATAAGAGGAGTAATTTAAAACTGTACACTTTGCTCATTTAACTTTTTAGGGTTTTTTTTGCAAGGAAACATAAACCAACACTATAATTGTACTTTGGCCTGTGGGAATAATATCCCAGAAATAATGTCTTTGCTGAAAGTCTAGTAGCTTAAGATCTCTGTGGGGCTGCTTCTTTCACTGCAAGACCTATAATTAGCCATCCATTATGGCATTGAGCAGTGATCCTGAGGAAGCCCATATTTTCCCCCAAGCACCCGACACAGACATGGCAGAGAGTAGGTAGGGAATGCTCTGGAGTTCACCCTCCTGAAGGCAGGCAGCTCAGGGAGACTCTCCCTGGTGGCCCTTTGCCAGGGACACCCTGTGGGCACCTCAGTGTCTGGTACTGTGTCTCACACTGTGAACACCAGGATTGCTACAGTCTAGGTCCTAAAGCCAAGGTGGTGTGATTTGAGCCCCTCTCCCACCTTCTTTTTGCTTTGGGGTGAGCAAAGATAGCAGCTTTCTGGTTAGGATGGGTTGGAAGCCACTAAGCCAAGCAATCCTTTCCTCAGCCTTTGGACCAAACCTGGCTGCTTTGGAGATGGAGATGGCTTGGTGCTGCTGCTACAGGTCTAGCAGTCTGTGCTTCCAGGCATCAGATGATTTCCTGGTGTGACTGGAAGGCATCAGGGCTTACTTGCAGGGCATTTTACTGGCCAAACTGAGGACTGAGCTCAGACTGGATGAAATGGTGCATACAAAGAAGACCTGGCTGATGGTGTTTCCCTGTGGTTTTGGGAAAGATTTTTGCTCTCCTTAAAATAAATAAGCAATTTTTTCAGGTAAAATGCTATAAATATGTAAACTCTTCCACCTAGTAAATCCTACATTTGAATTGCTTTTTATTTTCCAAAGCCATTTCCCAATATTACTGTCTAAGACTCTTTTTGAACTAGAACTGAAATTATAAACGGCTAAGTAACTTAGAAACAGTGTTAGCAGGGTTTGAGTGTGTGTTTGTGAAGAAATGACTGGCTGGAAAACTCCTTTCTATGTGTAATCTTTATTACATTAATGCAAACCCCCTCTGCAAAAGTGTCCTGAAGGACTCTGGTGGTGGACAGAGGGCTGAGGAGACTGGTCCTCATCTCAACACATTCAAGGCACTGAGACCAAGGTACAAACATTCCCCAGATGTGCCAGACTTCACCCCTCACAGAGCTTCCTCTGCTTCCATCCTAAGTTTGTATTTAGAAAAGATATTGAATTCCTCCCCACTGACATCTGATGGTGGTTGCCGAGATGGGCTCTCCAAGGCTCAGCAGCATCAGGAACAGTTTCATAGCAGCTCTTGTGTTAGTACCCTCTAGCACTGTGTGCAAGGTAAAGCAAAACAAGTTTTTTTACAAGCACTTCATTACTATGGATCAATGCCATCACACACTCGAATTTGCTTTTCATGGATTCAGTGTAATGGGCACAGAGATGGTTTCTCTAAAGTACCAGAAATCCAGAATCAAGAGCATGAAGGAATGCCAGATGGGTAGTTCTCTGCTAGATTTGCAGTACTGTGCATTGATCCTCACCAGCCTACTACCACTGTGAGAAACAAATCCATGATCTGCCTCAGATGTAGATCCACTTTAACTTTACTTTGTCATATGTCTTTAATGAAGAAATGGATCCAGAGAGAAGTGAGGTTTCACTTAAAGAAGAGGTCCAGTTTTTCTGAAATTCTAGATGATCTTCTTCTCCATGATAACACTAAGTTGAAGGTTTGAACAAAGTATTAGTGTAACTCTCTAGACACTGCAATAGATCAGGCTTGAAGAAAAGCAGTTTATGTTACCAGATAGGTGCCATTTCATCTAGCAATTTTATATGTTGAAGTACAACTTATATTACTCATTCAGTAATGTCAAGGCCTGATCTTCTTCCAGGCATCTTTGGAGACCTGAGGGTAATTTTAGAAGGCAGAGGAAATTTATATATTTTTAAAAAATACAGTGATCTTTCCTCTTGGACATTCAATGTAATTGGTTCTCACACTCAAGAAACCCCTACTTTGACCTACTGTAGCCAATTTTTTATGTTCTCTTCTGTGATTTTCATAGAAGTTTGTTAGGCATTAATAATCAGTTCATATTTGTGATAATAAATTACCTAAATAATTTTGAAACCCTACTAGGGTGTTGCAAAGTGATCATATTGACAATCTACTATATGCAGCGGAAAATGTAAAAGTTGCATTTACCTGGATAGCTGGGAACGCCCATGGAAGCAAGGAAGAAGAAATGTATGCTTTTCTTGGGGAAAAGGGAGTTGTCCACTGACCAGGCAGTGGATCAGGAGCTTTCTGGATCTGTTAACCAAGCAATTCTTCTCATTGCTGGCCTCAACAAAGGCTCAACAAATCTATCCACATTCAGGAGGGTGGTGGCACCTGAGATGTCCTGTGTACTCTGCCTGACCCCAGTGTGCCACTTCAAAAGACAGTGAGGACGCTCAAGGTCCTGTCTCAGACCTGCCAAGCTCACATGGACACCTTACATAGCACAGCTTAAATGGCAGTAGTCACACATAGGCAGGCAAATGAATATAGCTCTTCAGAGAATCTTTTACTCATTTAAAATCACAGGCAGAAAAAACCAGCACTAAAAGATCTCATCTTTGAGACCACATAAAAGAAAGATGCAGAGTGATTTTCTGGTTTCAGGTTATGATGGTAGTCAGGGAAAGAAAACAGATACAAACTTCCAGTGGCTGGTGCCCACGCAATTATTTATTTCTACATGAACTGAGGGTGAAAATACTACTTTTTCTGACTTACTTCATACTCTTGCAGGTCGCCAGAAAAAAGAATCATGTCATACAAAAAAGTGCCATACAGAGTCCAACCAGCTGTGTTTTTACCTATAAACTGAACATATATGTGTAGGGGCTATATGGTATAATAAGTAAAAGTCATCAAAGGCACTATTCCTCCGACTTTAAAGCAGGCCTGCATTTTGAGGGCAGGATCAAAAATCTGGGGCCTCACACAGTAGATCTGTTGGATCAAAGGGGACAGGCTGAAGAAGTAAAGAAAAATCCCCAAACACCTCATTTTCCTGAACAAATGGAGCCTGTTAAATGTGAGTACAGCAGCTGTAGCTTCCCAGAGATCTCCAGCTCCTCCTGAGAACATCCTTATCAAAACTTTTTCATGATGGCTGTGATTTGCATACAAGTAGCATGATGCAGAAAGAAGCTAAGGCACAGAAATATCTCTGCACAGACAACCTCAGCTGTGTAGTGACCAACACTGCATTTGGGGTTCTCTGATTGAAATCTTCAGGGAGTTCCACGTTCAATCACTTTGTTTTGAACAAAAACTACAGCTTGTACACACTGTTTCTCGCTCCCTTCTTAATTGTTAGAAATTAATACCCTTGACACGCTCTTAAACCACACTGTTTGGCAACTATTTTACAGTGTAGGCAAACATTTGAGCTTAGTGCTAAATATGCGGGTGCTGTACATACACAAATAAAGACTGTCTCTTTCTCAGAGATCTTACAGTCTGAAAGATAAGAGATGAAAGAGTGCTTGGAAAGATGAGCAACCAGGGGGACTGTGGGAGTGGTTCACCTCAGTTAAAATGTAAAAACCTGGATATCATTCAAAGAATGTACAGATTTTGGCCCTGGAACTGTGCATTTTTTTTATGTATAACAGTTTTGTAATTAAGAAAAAAGCTGGAACTGTTAACATTTTCTTGTGCCTGGTTTTGCTAGGGCTGAGGTAGCATGTTGCTGGTAATTCTCCTGACACCCTCAAGCCGTCCTGCTAGAGTTATCCTCTGCACAAAGCCCAACACTCTTGTTCAAACCACTGGTCCTGCTCGGGCTTTGCCCTTGAGAGGGGTGAGATTTGGAGACTAGATGTCTCTTGTACACGATGGATAACTTTACATTGAAATACAAGAAATTTTTAGCCTTTTTTGCTTGCACATAATTAGGAAAGTTATGAGTCACAAAGCAAACAGAAATAAATGTGATGCAATCAGCATGTGCAATTCCATGATTCAATTTTGCAAACATTTCTTCAAACCAAATCTATCTATTCTTCAGTCATCAAGCATGGGTTAAACACAAGGACCCCCAGACACAAGGGTTCTGAGCTGCTCTCTCCTTGGGAAGGAGTAGGTGGGATGTAGGCTGCTGAGGCACAGAGTGGGGTGCTTAGCACTGCCCTGAACTCTTGCTCATAGTTGCCTCCAGGTTCCTAGACATGCAGGTTTTTGTTACTGGAGATGGAGGGACTTGTCATCAGGTAGCAGTTTCCACGGTACAGCAATGGCGTGGTAGATATCCATGGGTTGCAACTTCTTCATATGTCACCTTTCATGTGACACTTCCATCCACAATGAAAGGACAAAGATTAATTCTTCTTTCCTTCTTAATGTGGTTTAGTCACATCAGATAGTGCCTCTCTTGGTTTTTCGGATGACACCAGGATAGCTTGTTCCTCAAACAGTGTTTGAGATCAAACTTAACTGCAGATCACAGAGATGACAGAGATGATTTTGCTTTAGCAGTGTCAGAAGAGTTCAGATGGTAATAGGAATGATGTAGCTGCAGCTTTTTGTTTGTTTGTTTTAATCTAACAAAGTGTAGCAAGATGCCACATGCACATGAAACAGGCAATCCCTGGCATAAGGATGTGGTGTGTCTGTTGTAAAGGCAAAGGTTGACATTGCATTGTGAATCCAAGTGACACACTTGGAGCCATCCACATTTTGATTTCAAGCCAGTGAAACCAGATTTTCATTTTGCTAGAGCTGCTGGAAAGTTGGTGGAGAGGGAGGCAGCTAATGCCAAAGTAGAGCTATGAATGTTTCTTGTCATGTCTTCAAGTGATGCATTCCAGGGTTCTTCATTTAATCATCCAGAGATAAATAAGCTACCACTTATTAAAAACTAATTATCTTTTAAGCAGCACAGCTAAAAGATAATCTGTGTTACAGAATTCCTAGTGGCAAAACATCCAGGATTTTTTGCATGTAAAATCATGAAACTGTTATGATGCTTTTGAAGTTTTAACGCACTCATGCATTTGCTTTAAAACTACTATGCAAGCAGTAAACACTCTTGTTTGGGTCTGATTCTTCAAGGTGCAATACAGGTAGCTCTTCACTTAACTCCGTGGGCTCGTTCTCCCAAGTCTGACTTGATAGCTGATAATATTTTTTGAACTATGTGTTTGACAATCAGTGCAATAATAATAATAATAAAAAATAATCTATGGTTTTTAGTATCGATCAGTCTCTTCACCAAAAATTACATTCCCAGCTAGAATACTGAAGAGGCTTAACAAAGACACTTTGAAGGGAAAAAAACCCAAGACAATGCCTTTTTCTTTTGCTTCTCTAATTGCTGCAGATGTTGTGCAGTTGCACCTATGAAAACTTAAATATTACGTCTCTGTAACATTTTTGATCTTCATTAATTATAGCTCAGAAAAACCTTACAAAAAGCAGCCTGCCTCTTTAATACAAATAAGATTAATTGCATGGGTGTTCAGAAAATGAGCCACCAGTAGTTAAACAAAAAATGTTTGTCTTTAAGCAGCCCTTGAATGATTTTTTTTTTAACTGTTACAGGAAGTGAAGAGGCTGCCAAATTACCATGCCCGTGAGCCCCATTCTCATTATCAGCCTAAACGAACGCACACACCCCGCCACTTTCATCCTCTTCCAGGTCCAAGAAAAAGAAAAAGGAGGCAAAAAAACCCAACCAACCTTCCACACAAAGAGGTGTCTCTGAAGTCTGGAATGCACCCTGGCTGTTTGAAGACAAGATTTATACCTGACACCCTCCTTTAAGCTCATTGTTGAGACTCGCCTGCGTTCAAATCAACCGCAGACTGGCTGCTGCAGGTACTTCGTCTTACAACAACCACATCATCTAAGATAAATGCACCAGGAATTGCTATCACTTTGAGGTGGAAAAAAAAAACGGGTGGGGGGGGGTGGAAATCAAACCTCTGATGCAGGTAGTGGGTGGAGGAAAAGACAGATGGGCATGCAGGAGTGTGTAAGGGAGTGAGCAGGGAAGAAGCCAGCGACAGCCGCCAGCCTGTGGCGTGGGGCACAAGGATGAGATGGGTCTGGCTGCCTGTGTGGGCACCTGTGTTTTGGCCCAGCCTCTCCTTGCCTTTGGCAGCCAGGCTGTGGGATGCGGCATTGGGCGGGATCCTTAAGCCACC
Organism: Catharus ustulatus; assembly: GCF_009819885.2. Classification (NCBI taxonomy): domain Eukaryota; kingdom Metazoa; phylum Chordata; class Aves; order Passeriformes; family Turdidae; genus Catharus; species Catharus ustulatus. The sequence continues at coordinate 97,153,310 of NC_046222.1, forward strand.
CCAGTGCCAGGGAAGTGGCAACCACTCAGGTGCTTGTGGAGAACTGAAAGGAGCTTTTTGTCCTTTGAGAAGGACTGTGCTATCAATTCATGTCATTCCCATATTTTCTGAGGCAAGCCTGCATTTTAGGATCCTGTCCCTAAGTAAACTGTGGTTAACTACTTTCATTCAGTTTCTTAAATTTCTCTGGAGGAAAACCCTTGGTAGTAAGGATTTAATTTTAAACTGAATCTGTCTGGTGGGAGGCAAAGCCATAGGGCACTGAGATAGGTGAAGCAAACAATAGGACAGACAGAAGAGTGTGCTCAGGACAAAGTCAGGACGTAGAGAAACACAGCTGAATGTCCTAGAGCTCAGGCTGCTGAAACTCTAGCATTAGCAGGAGTTGGGCTAATTATTGAAGGCTTTGAAGTGATGCAGTCAGAAAATGTCTGTCATAATGAGAGAATAAAACCTGGCAAATGGCAGAGATACTTATTGCCTATATCACACTGTTGCTTAAAGGCCCAATAAAATTTGGAGTGTAAGGATGCAATTTGTGGTGTACAACCAGCTAAGGAGCATTTTCCAGGGTGAAGAATTACCATGGCATTTGGAATAATGCCCCGTTAGTCCAGGGCATTCAAAAATGGTTCTGAGGAGATATTCTGAAATTAAACTGATAGAGAAAAGAAGGCAGAAAAAATGACAGCATAGGTACTTAATATAAAACTTTAAAGTCAGAAAAAATTGCCTTTCTGAAGCTTTCATAATGCCTATCTTAGATCCAGAGACAGAAAGCAATATGGGATCAGCAAAAATGCTAAGGTCCTAAGGACTGTTCTAGCACCACAGGTTTGACCTGCTACTGGGCAGGACCCATCAGCATGTCCTGGATTTAACCCAACAGAAGGACCTTTATTTGGTTTTCTGGTTCTCATTTCTCAATCAGTTAAGTCTCAGGGCTTTACAGGGCTTCTTCCAAAACTTCTGGGCTGACAGGGATGTTTGAGATCTGGGAAAAAGGAGCTGGTTTAATCCATTTCAGTTATAGAGCACTTTCTATATTTAGGATTTTAAATTATGTTTCATTAAGAATGCAAATTATGAGCATTTCTAGGACTCCAGGTACTTGCATGTCCCAGCTAGCACATAAGCCTCATGCCGTTACAAATCTGAATAAGGCAGGTTAAGTTTGCAGCAGAATTAAAATAGAGCAAAAGGGAGGATGGGAAGAGAGCTCGAACAACACATTCAACATTTGCCAGCTTGGGTGGAAGGAAAAACATCTACAATAGCACTGAACTGACACAGCTGCATGTGAAGCTGCAGCATCAAACTCAGCTTGGCCACAGGTATCCTGTTCCATTTTTTGCAATTGAAAAACTTACAATTCATAATTATTTTTTAGATTTTTTTTTTCTGAGCAGTTTTGTTGTTTTGTTTTGTTTTGTTTTGTTTTATTTTCTCTTGGGGGATTTGGAGGATGATGTCTTCTACCTGGTGCCAGCAAAAGATTCTCAGAGAAATCAGTTTCATCAACCTGTGACTAATTTACTGAAAAATGGAGCATGGCTCTGCTGCAGCAATCATGGGAAATGTTGTGGACACTTAGCCTGGAGCCTCCACAATTTGTGACACCAAGCTTCTGAGGAAACAGCATTCAGTATTTCATTCTGACATTTCAGCTCTTGACAGCACTACAGAATGCTGCTTGAACCTGAAGTCAAATGCAATAAACTGTGCACAGCTTTGGCAAAAAAATCCCCAAAACACAAAAACATGAGCAAAGCCAGTCCAGACTGCCATCACAAGAGTGGGAAACAAAAATACCTGGCTCAAAGCAGCCGCTTCACTGCTGCCTGCCTATTGATAATAACAGAATTTTCAAGAAGAAGTTACAGGCACTATCAGGGCCTTCTGGCCTAAACACAGAATCACAAAACCATTTACTTGAAAAAGAGCTTTAGGAACACTGAGTCCAACTATTAACCCAGCACCACCAAGTCCACAACCATGTAGAATCATTACGTTCTTCCTTTCCCAAAAGGGTCTTCAGCATCTCCAAAACAAGTAGCAATGAACAGTGATAAAAGACCATCAGAAGACGAAAATATGAATACAGATGACAAACTTGTACATTAACTGTGATTGCTCACATAATTATTTGTGATTAACTACTTGGCCAGGGTATAAGTGTATTTTGTATCTGTACACAATGTGCATTTTTTGTTGGTGTTGAACAGTTCTTACTGCAGTGACATGCTAAAAAGGTTCCAGAGAACTTTTATACACTGGTAATCACTGGGACTTTTAAAATTTCTTCTGAGCCAATGAAAAATGTGAATACTTATTTATATTTTGTATGTACCTATACATATGTATGCAGGCCTACATGGTAGATCCATAGACACATTTTAGGCTCAAGACAGTTTTTCTGCAGCCTATGAAATTTTGTTTGTACTTTCTTCCTCCTTTGTGTTTCCGATCTAATAATTTTACTGTTCTGAAAATGGAACTTCAAAGTTTGATGCTCGTTATGTTATTCAAAAATGAGAGCACCAGCAATGAATTAGACAGCAAATGTCCTGGATTCACCAGCAATTCCATCTCCACCCCCGGAGAGATGCAATCTTTCTCCCTGCCCTCCAAGCATTTGCTGGTGGTTTTGTCCCCATTTGGTCTTTTGCCTCTTATTAGCTCAGTTTCTCCCTCATTGCATGTGCTTTGTGGGGTCAATGACTCCTTTTAATGCTGTGTGACTCCTCTGGCTGCCATTCCCCACTCTACTTTAGCTCGAGCAGCACCTCAGTGGAAAGCAGCAGGTACCCCTTCCCCCTGCCAGCACCCTGTGCTGCTCCTACAGCCACTGGTCATGTCCCTGCTGCTTTTCATACACAGGATTTGAGCATCCTTTCCTACAACCCCTATGTTTGCTGCAACCCCAACCATCTGTTCTACCTGCTCCCTTCATGCACCCGTTCAACAGCCATTCAACTTCCCCACAGAAAGAAGGCGGCTGGACAGAAATCTCAGGCAACTCACTCTTGCCTACTTGGGGTCTATTGCTACCAGGCCAATGTGGCACCATGTGTCTTCAGCCTCTGCCTGCAGAGGGGTGGTCAATGTCAAGAATATCCTGCAAATTGAAATTCAGCAGCAGTCATGTTTATGACTTGAGAGGGCTGTGAGAAGAGCCCCTTCCTGCCTCCTGGCACACCTGTGTCTCTCCAAGAGTTGAGGACAGCCTGCCTGGTTCAGAGTCCCTTGGCATCCCCCAGGCCCTGGTCTGGGAAAGCTCTTAGAAGATGGCTTAGTTTGACTAAATGTGTTGCTCTGCGTAAGCAGTGGAAAAATCATATTTAGTCATATAGTCATACAAAAGTCATAGTGGTAGCAATGTATTCTACTGCAAAACCCTGTAATAGGAAATTATTTATTTTAATTAATTTATTTAAATTATTTATTTTATTTCTTTAATTAAGTAGTCATTATTTATGAATATTTGCTTGAAATAAATAAATAAAGGGCTATAGAAACATAATTTCTAGAAGATAAAACTATCAAATGCACAACAGCAGCTGAGGAACTACATTTCTTTTACAACTTGTCTAAAGTGTCACCTTGCAGGGACCTGAGGGCATGTTAAAGTGAAGAGCTTTAAAACAGAGAACAACGAAAGCTAATTCTTCTCCAAAAAAGGCAAACAGGAAACTTGTTTAAAGGACAAAGCTTTCGGTGCAGAGCAAGTGCTTGTGTTCACATGTGTGCTCAGGTTGCTTTCAGAGTCTGTTTTATCGGCTCTCTTGGCTCAGTCTCCAAAAGACATCTACAAAAACTCATGTATGCACATAAGTGCCAAATGTGTACACAGCATCTCAGTCACTTCGACAGCAAGCGACAGTTAATTCAAACCATGCATTACAGAGAGCTCATCCTTTCATGATAAATGATGGTACTGATAGATGAGTTATTTTTACACTGAGCTTAATTATGTCAAATCTCAGCCCACAAGTGTGCAGCAGAAATGGTAGCATTTTTCTTTGTTACTAATAAGCTCTGTTTGTTATTTTTCTTCTGCACTATTCACATGTAATTAAAAGTGACCCAAACCCACATAAATTATATGCCAATTAAAACCCTTTCATCTTTGTTGTCATGTCATGACATACTGGATATACAAATCTTTACAAAAAAAAAGAAAAAACAAAAAACCTGCCACAAGACTGCCCTGTCTCTTAGCACCTCATGGTACATAAGTTTATAGCCTTGAGGAAGCAATGGCTGAGTTTGCCTATCTGCATGGAATCAGTTCTGTACATTTTTCTTGCCCAGACTGTTACATATTTGAAGCTCCCCACTTGAATCCTGACATCCTGTTTATTCCTCACACATGTATTCTTCTTGTAGGAAGAAGTCAAAGCTGTATACAGAGATACAAAATGGTTCTCCCTAATTTATGTGCCCAAAAAAGCAAACTTCTCCAAAAGGGAGTAACTTCAGTCTTTTAAACATAAAGATCAAACTGTACTGTTGCCACTCCTAATGTGGCATCAGCAGCTGAAGTCAGCGTGCCTACTAGCAGAAAGGCATATTAGCTCAGTCAGCAGTTTCTCGACCAAAACCAATTAGTTTACAATACAAATGTCAGTGTTCAGAAAATACTATAGTTACTGCACAACTTTTAAACTTCAAAGCCACTCAAAAACCTGGAAATACAGATCTAAGATAACCATTGATACCACCGCCACTGAAATTGCCCTGCAACATCTTTCTCCTAAATCTCTGCTGTGTTCTCTGCTTGCACTCTGAATAATTTTTCTTTAACAGATTAAAATGTATTGCTATAACTTAAGTAAGGACCAAAGGCTTGATTACAGGCTATGGTTAGCACATTTCAGAGGAGTGTATGGTTTCCACAGATCAATTTATTGGTGCAGGTGTATGACACACTTTGAGTAAAATGGGACAACATCAAATACTCCCTCTGTTTAATTTGGAGCAGGGAGCTGAATTTCCAACACCTGCATCTCAAGAGAGTGCCAAAGCTATGGGGTTATTGGATATTTGCAGGAGGTCTACTTTGTGGTTTTGGTTTTTTTAAACTGGATGTATTTACCCAAATTTTAAGTGGATTCCAAAGCAAATGGGCTTTGTATGGCCATGAAGCAATTTCCCACACACTTCCACAGCTTAATTGTGCATCCCCAGCACCCTTCCCCTGCAGATCCCAGAGGTTTCATGGTGCACTACGGCAGGTGACAAGGGTGAGCATGTCACAAGATTTGTGAGCCAATGACAAATGCACATGTCCCAGTTAGAAGAACTTCAGCTGGAGCTGGCTATTGGCCACAAGACACTCATCCATCAGAAATCATCTTTCAAGCATGCTAGTGCTCCTGGAGTCTTAGCCGTCTTTGTCTTTAACTAGCCTGGACTAAGGTCGAGCATTTTCCCCAGGAAATTTTCCTGCTTCACTGGGGATCAGAACAGATTCACAAAAGGAACAGTGCCTTAATGGACTCAGTGCTCCACAGCAGACATAGAAGATGGCAGCATCCTTGCTACAGTCAGAGTCAGGGAACAGTCACCTCAAAGCAGAAATCTTCAAAACACCTTGGCCATGACCCTGGCAGGGCTTAGAAACCTGACAAAGCTTTGCCATACAGTCTTCCAGACTCCCCCCAAATTCCACCCTATGGAATCCTTCCTACCACTGCTTCATATCTTTGCACCTAATACACCTATCATCTACAGGGCAACACAAGGCCAAGCACCTCTACCTGCCAGGATCCTGTTTTGTTTGAACACAATGTTGGAAATCTTCCCTCTAAGTGGCTGGGGGCTGGCTGGCTGGGCTCCAGAGACTGGGAGCTGGTCAGAGCCCCTGGCCAGGCAGTGTGGCTACACAGGCTCTCTTAGGTTTGTCCAGCTTCCTCCTCTTGCAGCTTTTCTGTTTTGCATGAGACAGTTTTTGTCTCTTTTTCACTCAGACACGTGACTCCCAAACCTAGTGACTGGGGCACACCTGGGTAAGGGTTTGGAAACTGGGCTCCAGTTCTTACTCTGAGCTAAATTTAGATATGTTATTACCCATAGCCTACATCTCCACCCACTTTGGCAATGTGTATGGACACCCCAGCCACCATGTGGCAGTATTCTTTTTCTTTTGCTCTCCAAATTGTCACTTATGCCTAGGAAAATGTAACAGTTAAAAAACAAAAGGGATAGACAGACAGACACCTCTTTTGGAATGCACAAGAGCTGGGGCTGGGGACACTGCTGTGAGTAAAACAGCTAAAATCTCCACAGGCTGAAGAACACATCGAGCCCAGATGGCCCACCTGAGCTCCCTGAGCATGTGGCAGTGTGACCTGACCGTTCTCAGCAGGAGGACTTGACGTGTGGCATGTGGGTCTGCTCATCCAGCACAGGCCAAGCCAGGTAAAGCATGTCCAGAAGCACACGTTCAGGCATGCAAGGAACTCACTGGATACAAACGTGGGTGTTGAGGTATGTAGGTACCTCTGCAGTGAAGTGGAGGCAAGCAAAATTTCTTAGGATCTAAGTTTCAGACTTAGCATGTGAAGTGACTTGTCTGCTAGCCATCCAGGTTCCTCCTTAGGATTAAGTCCTTGAAGATGATCTAACAGCATATCTGCTGCTCACCTCAGAGTGCTGCCGAATCAGACTCAGAGAGGGCCTGTTATTCTATGCACTTTTCACACACCCAGCACTAATTGCTCTCCTGTGATTAAAGTATTTCATCTATGTATACAAAAAAAGCATGAAAACTCCAAATGAAAAATATTGCAAAGTTAAGCAGAATTGTTTGTGAGTTTGCATCTGCTCTGCAGAAGTGGACATGCCTATGAAGCTAAGCAGAGGTCTGTGCACACCTCTTGTTAAAGAAATCCATCTAGAAGTATAATTGTAGGGGAAATACCACAGAGAGCAGCTCCTGCATGTATTTCTGGGAAACCTGAGCTGTTAGCACTGTCTTTGCACTTGACTTTGCAAGGGCAAAAGCAGCTATCTTTCACTCATTTTGATTAAACATATACAGCTTCAGCCGCTTGTGCAGCAATTGCACTTTTTTCTTACAATTTTAGTCCATCTCTGATACAGGCACAGGCAAGAGCAGATAAAAGTACACCAATATTTTAAAATAAATGGCAAAAATACCACAACACCAGGACTGACACTCAAGTCTTCCCTCTCAAATCTTTATGCCAACCAGTTTTAAAAGGCACAGACAGAAAGTTCTGAAGAAACAAAACAAATCCAGACATCATGCTTTCCTCTCATTTTCTTTGCTTCTGTGTTTTAGAATTCCAGAAGAAAAGGCATGCATACAGAGAATTTTTTTTACTTTAGCTGCTAAACGCATGTATCATTCCACTGCTTTTGTCCTATTTTTGTCGCATATATTTTAAGAAATAATTTTATGATGCTTCTTATGAGCATCTCTAAAATTCTCCAGGGAGGCTTGCATAATTAGCAAGATCTTACTGAATTAATAAGACGGAGCACTTTGGCAAAGGCATTAAAATAATGCCAAGGCTGTACTGTGGATGTTGAGCTCAACTGCAGTGTTTTGTTGAAAGCAAGCACTCTCTCCCAAAGCAGCCAGTGGCTCTACCAGCTGTAAGCCCATCACTTCGCAGTTGCAGATTCTTGCAGTGATGCCATACAAAGCCTTTTGAGCCGCTACAAACCACAACAAGTTCAAAACCTGACTCATGTCTAGAACTTCGACTCACTCTCTGTTGCTGGCTTAGTCACTGCCAGCAGCCCTACATGCATCTGCTAATCCTGTGGTATCCTCAGCACCGTTCCCTCCTGTGGGAAAGCCCTGGTTAGTCAGACTCGCAGCAAGGCAGGGTATTGTTAGATTTCTCTTACCATTGTGCTGCTTTGTTCTTCTTGCATTCTCATCTTAATCACGGTGCGAGCTGTTGGCCTTCCACACTTTCTTTGTGCCTATGTAAATTCTGTGTTTGATGCAGAAGAGGCGGAGACGATTTCTAAGTTAAGGGGCAGGTGTGAGTGAAAGGAGCAACCCAACAGCCAAACTATTTGAAAAAGAAACCTTTAATGTCTCATCAGCTCAGCACTTAAAAAAAAAAAAAAAAAAGCCTTCATAACTTGCCTCGAAAACTGGAAAAACAGGGTGTCTAGCTATAATTTAAGACATTAATAACAAGAAAATACTGCAGTTCCCTGACACATTTTGACTTTTGCACAAGTGAAATGCTATCTTAAAACTAGGTCTGGTTATTAAAATGTGAAACACTTTCAGTGACAAAGAAATTACAGACAGGCTTTGCCCAGGTTAAATTTTAGAATACACCTGAAAAAAAAGGTTCTTTCCCTTTCTTAAATGGACATTCTGAAAAGGATATTTGCAATGTAACAACTTTACAGGACGGACCATGGATTTCAGAGGTATTTAGTGGCTACCATAACCACCCCTGAAACTGCAGCCTTGGGATGTGACAACCCAGTTAACAAAATAAGCTTCAGCAAAAAGTAGTTTTTTACCTGCAAGCAATGAGTATGCACTTTTTCAGTCTGGAAGTCTCCTTTCCAGCACAGAAAACACAGCAAAGCAAGAACAAACATATCCTGTCGTACAGGAACAGAGGACAGTACAAGCTGTCTAAATCTCCATAATTTATTTTTATTTCCCTGGTCTAGAAAAAGCTTTCAGGCCTGTAGTTAAAGCTTAAGAACACAAGTAGCTTACTTGCCTTTTGTAGGACAATGTGACTATATTAACTTGTGCGTGTGCTTATAATTATGATATACTGAGAACAGGCAGATAAAGTTACCTCACCACAAGTACCTTTACAGTCATCATGGAAACCTCAACAAGAAACCAAAAGTCAAATTTCTTATTGGATTTATTCCTTCTGCTGAAATAATCATTTTTTTCCATGGCTGACTCATCTAGAAATTTTTTATGAAGTTAGTAGCAAATGCAAGCATCCTGCTCTTTGCACCTTCAAAGCTATCACATAAAGATAACAGTGTTTTCTTTTAATCTTTTTTTTTTCATTACTGAATATTATGCTTATAACAATCCTGCTTTGCTACAGATGGTTTCCTGTTGTTTCTGCCAAATGTGAAATAGCTATAAAACTTGAAAAGGTTCTGATGCTGTCACTGAATGAAAAATTACATCTACAAGGGAAAATTAAATACGAGCCTTAGACTTCAATTTCTTTAATCTTACTTAGTAAGTGAACTTTTTTACTCTCACCCCCAACTCAAAGCTTCCGATAACATGACCTGAAGGGAAAAACACAGCTATGTGTTTTAGTCAGGTATAAAGTCTTCATTAACAAAAACAAAAAAAGAGGAAGGGGAAGTAGATAATTCTCATGTCCAGACCAACCAAACAGCCACCAACTCCAGCTGACAAGAGAGTGCCTTTGGCTCAGTTTCATAAAATACGTAAAGCCACTTCTGTTAGAAGACAGTGAAGTTCCTGTTTTCAGTGCTATAATAAGGAAATCTGTCACCTTAGCAGACAAATTACTAGAAAATGGCTTGTGTAATCCCAAGGAGACAGAGCCTTTGCTCCTTGCGTGGGCAAACCTCAGTAACTCAGTGACAGCTTTACTTGAACACAAAAAGAGTATTAGAAGCACTTTAAAGAAAAATTGCATTTTTTACATATGATGAAGAAAACTCTTGTTGCTCTAATGCTCTCTTTAGGCACAGATTCAGTGTTAAATAGGAGAAGGGCTAAGAAAAAGATATTTTAAAACCAGCAAAGTAACTTACTAAGGCACATAACTTACTAGTGGAACATCAATGAACAAGTGAGCCTCACATCTCTCTCAAATTTCTATCAGTATTTGACTGGCACCACAACAACAGCCTCATTTTCTAGTAAAAAAAAAAAATCAGGGGCCATTTAACCACATCCTTCTACCAACGAGGTAAGACTGTGCTCGCTGCCATGGATCTGCCTCTACAGGCAGTGGAGGTAGAGGCAAAGAGAGTAAATATGAGAAATCGCTCTGTCATTTTGAGTGCATTTGTCTGCTGCTGCACATAGAAGGTCTGATATCTTAGAGCTCTCCACCACAAGAAGCAAATATTACATTGAAGATTTGCAAGCACCCATTTCTGCAGGAAAAAGGGCATTTAATTGTAATCGCACCCAACCAAGACATTAGACCTCAACTTTCCAGCTGCTCAGACCCTACTATTCATTCTAGGGTTTGGATCTGATACTCATTTGCTACAAGACAAGTTTCACTCTTGGTCGGAAAGAGAAGTTGATGAGATTTTAGGGGTTTTTTAACCTGTGCAGCCTTTCCCTGCTGTAAAGGCTGCCATTTAAAAGCAGAGATAGAGGTGACATTGAGGGCAGGAGTGAGTGGAAAATATGTACACTCATCACGCTGCAGCCAGATGTCTCATCTACATGTGGACTTGCCTGTCCCATGCGATGTACCCCCAAGGGCACCACTCACTGCCTCCTCAAAGTCGGTCCTGGTGTTTCCCCATGCATCGATATTTGCAGCATAGATACCCATTTGTTTGTTGAGTCTGACTTCCACCAAAGCTAAATTAGAAACAGTCTTATGCAAGCTCTGAGAGACCTGCACCATACTGGGCACACTCCTGTAGTCCAGCCCAGCTGTGGCTCCTGGTTCATTGTGAAGATATCCAGGTTTGGGAGAGCAGGGGTGCAGGGCACCTGTGAGGCTAACATGCTGGACCTACTGCTTTCTCTGAGAGACCCTGCACAGTGCCTGATTTTGTCATCTGTGAAAACCACTGACTTATCACTTGGGCCAGGAAAGCATTCACAGACAAGCATCCTTTATTTCTCTTTTGCGGTGTAGCCTGTGTACATGGGGATCTTGGAAGAAAATCAGAAATTGACAGGCAGGTTGGAGATCTGATGACGTGACTGGAGAGTCTCCTGTTAGCTTTACCAGGAAGTATATCAAGTTCCTTCCTATTAATTTTATCAGGTTGGAGCTTTTTTTAATTTTTTTTTTGTTTTGTTTTTAAAATTTATTTTATTTTATTTATTACCAATTTTATCATTTGGTCACCAGCTGAATTGTTTGCACCTTTCACATTCAATTAAATACCACAAAGTACTAGTACTGGATTTTTCTCACAACTGGTTAGAAACCATGATGGAAAACATAACCCTGCCACATCAGAGACGTTCTTCATATACCATACAACATTTGCATCTAGGTTTCCTTGTTGCTAGCCAGTGCCATCTGTTATCTGTTTTGGTCTGCTTAGAAGAACTGGCAATTCTTGAAAATTGAAAGCAAGACAAGAACAATGGCTTTTTCCTTTGTATTTTACATCCCAAAGAAACTAACTGGATCTACACATGCACAGAAAATATAGTCCTCCAACTGGCAATATATTAGAACATGCTTTTTCTGTATGGAAAATTTAAAGAGACAAGACTCATCATGGGGAAGTTGAATTTAATGAAATAAATCTGTGCCCCACAATGCCTGGATATTCAGTTTTACTTTTGTCTCTCTTGGAGGGTGTTGACACTCCAACTTGGTGATGGAATAAATGCTGACAGCTGAGATAGTTACTGCCCTCAGCTGTGCACTCTGTCCCTCTCTTGGAAATTATTACCCTCCTGCAGCTGGCAAAACTGGATGCTTCGTGAAACCAACTTCAGACCGCCAGACTTCACGCCAGCCTCGGCTTACGCGGATCCGCCAGCCCATAAACTCCCGTGGCTTGGAGGTGAGCCCACAAGACATTGAGCCATGCCTGCTGTGCAGGTGGTAAACACTCAGAAAGAAAGGGGTGGCCAGTTGAAGGTGCTGCTGCTTTGCTTGGCCCCCTGTCACGTACCACTGTATGGGTGGCAGCCCACAGATCATTCTTTCCTATTTTTGTAAATACAAACTTGTCTAACTCAGGGGACGCATTGTCACCAGCTACCCACCGAGAGAAGAAATGGCAAAACACCAAGTGACAAAAAGAGAACGACTCCAGACTTTTCATTTTTTGTGGACTCCAATACAAAGACAAATGTTACTTAAGGATGGCAATTTCAAGTTTTGCTTTGTTTTAAGAGGTAAATTGAAGTCCCTCATGTATGAGGATGTCATCAGTTTCATAGTTCCTAACCAGAGCAACCTATAAACCAGCACCAGGTATTTTAACAGACTCTGCCTTTTTTAGCCTTTGATATCATCTGTTACTCATATTTTTCAGTCCCAGTGTTTCTCTTCCAAGATGTGTGATATAAATGTACAGGGTCTTTTAGTCTTCTTCTTTTCAGCGACAGAAGCCAAGTTCTAGAAAGCCTCCATTTATCAGCTGTTACTGTACATATCTTTTTCCCTCCCTGATCCTCCTCCCAAGAAGTGGAGTGTATATGGAGTTCCAAAAGAAAAATGGAGCATGTCCTAGGAATGGATCCTTCTAACCTGGATAATTACAAATATCCAATCCTGAACTAATAAAATGGTTCTTGCTCAAATGAAATGTAAAATTCTGACACAATCTGCAAATAATTGTATGCTGTTTAACTGGGACTTCAGTAGTTCTTGTTTGTGATATATCCAAAGGAAGAGATGGATGCACTGTCAGAATTAAAGCTCTCTCATTATTTGTCCATATGTTTCTGCTTTGGTCCCCAGCCTGTTACACTGCTGTAAGGAGGATAAAACTTAGTCTTCATATGCAACACAGCCTCCAGGGGAGGTAGGGAAAAGAATGAATCTTTCCTGGGGTCCTTCTTACCAAAGAGCTGGCTTGGACTTGGATGCAGCTAAGTTTTGCAGCACCATATCCTTCCTGGCTGTAAAGCCCAAAGAACCAGAGTCTCATTAACATGATCCTCAGGGGAAGTGCATTCATCAGTACTTGCACAGCAGAGACAAATACAGCAAGAAACTGGAACTTAGGTGTCTTTCTGTGCCAGGCTCCAGTAGGGAGCAAGTATGTCACTGAAGATTGGTTGGGAAGAGCTGATTGCTGAAGGGTAGCAACTAGATTGATCTTAGATTTTAAGATCAAAAGGGTCTGAAGTCCATCAACATTCAGGATGTTGCAAGTACAGTCAAACTAAGTTTTCTGAACTCTTTTGCTTTTACTCCCCAATTCACCCATAGCCATTGACGGTATCAAAGTAACATTCTCAAAACACAGTATGCTGTGCAGATTTTTACTATCAGAGCAGGACCCTGGATAGTTAGGTCACTGAGATCCTCCTAGCTTCCTCTGCACAAGTGAAGCAAGGATCAGCTGAGATACCACCAACTGCTGGAGAGGTTCCTTGAGGGGCAGGGAATGGGATAACATCAACCTCCCCAAAAAGACTTTCTGCTATAAAACTTACCCAGCTCTGGCAGTCCGTTCTGCCACATAAACTCTTACCAGCCATCTCCTCCCAAAAAGCAAACAGGAAGAATTTAAGACACCAAATAAAAAAATAAATAAATCTCAGCTCTGCAGAACAGAATCGGAAGAAGAATGCCAGAAACTCTATGAAATCCACCAGGGACTTAGCTATTGATTTTGCACTGCAGATGGTCAGACATTATGGTAATGTGGCAATGTAAAACCTGTTGCTAGATTCATGGTGGGTGATTCAGTTCAAGCATTGTGGCTCAACTTCACAGAATGGCACTTCTGACATTTCAGAACTAGCACTTGCTTGCGTCAGATCAGGAGGATGTGGCCTTGGCTCCATCTCCACAGAGATTTGAAAATCCACTGGCAAAGCTTTTACTTCCTAAGACAATAGCAGATAATACTTTTTAAGTAGTTTTTGTTTATCTTTTATTCTTTTGTTTCTAATGGACTCCTTCTGAATTTGAAAATAATGTTCTCTGTACTTTTCTTCTGATTTCCCCAGTGGAAAGAAACTGAAAAAGCTGATCTACGTCAAGTCGGAAGAAATGTGTGCACAGTTAATATGATTCAGGAGACAGTATTTGATCACTGAATGCTGCCTCAGAGCCAGCAAGAGTCAGGCACACCACCCTTGTGGGAGTTCTGCCATTGACTGCATGGGCCCAGAATCTCATCCATTTGTAACAGAATTGGATGAGTGATAAATCAAACAAAAGAACAGCAAGTTACTTGGCCTCCAAATAATATTTGTATGTTCTAGTCTTCTCTGTATGAAGGCTCCCAGTTTTCTGGGACAAGTATAGTCAAACACTTTTTCCATAAAGTGACCACTGGCAGAGGTCACCAAGGTGGACAGTCTTGCATATCACAATTCCATCGTGGTTCAGTAATATCTAATTCTTTACAGGGACTTACTTACCATCTTGTAATGTATACGGTAAGAAAGTGTCTCTGTTTTCGCAAGTACCTCCCTACCTATTGACACACCAGCCAGAACTTTTCTATATGTTAGGAGAATAGAGTTTTCTGCAACAAGAGTTGCTGCTTCAGGACCTGTTGAGTAAAAAGGGGTACCCACTACCTTCTATTGCATCATAAAATATAAACTGGGTCTTGGGGGCCAGGGAGGCACCAGAAGGCAGTAAAGGCCTGGTTTCAGAATAATCAGAGGGAGAAATGAGATACACCTACAGGAGGGAATGGAAAGGCTGGTCTACACTCAGCTTCACACCAATGACTCACATAGGGTGGGGCCACACTGGCACCTCTCTGGTTATTCTACTATAGGCAGTAGCTCACGTAGCAATTTATCTACCTTTACCTAAAAAGAGAATATTATATCACAGCATAGATATGATCTGAGACCCAGTTCCATGCTAGCATGGTTAAAGGAAACAATTCTGTTGAGGATATTAGAGGGGAATTCCTCCATTGATGACAACATGAGAAAAACATTATCTTAATATTAATCTAATCTTGAAAAGCTTATGCTGCTATTTCTTGAAAACTGAGACTTGGATCATTTATCTAATACAGTTATATGAGTTCAGTTAGAAACTTTAGACTATGTTATAATATTTCAGCCCTCTAAGAAGTGCCACCTCTACACATAAAGTTGAAATGCTCCACGTGAAGTAATTTTCAGAGGAACTCTTAACAACCCAACGGTAAAACTGCATTCAGTTCAACATTTTCAGTGAGATGATTTCCATGGCACACAATTCAGTAGGATACCTTGAAAATTACTATCTCATGATCCTATGTGAAAAAATAAAACATCACATGTTTTTCATCTAGCTGCAATAGAGAAAAAAATCAGTCTATTTATGCCAGTGGTTTTCTGCAAGAGCTATCTATGTACTAAAAAGAAAAAAAAAAGCCTGCTGGCTTTTTCTGGGCACATTCTCATCTGAGCTCTTTTTTGTGGTCAGACTACATTATTGCAAACAGAACACAGCTACACTGTGCCTTACCAACTAAAAGAACTGGTCTAAGCTCTGGTAACAGTTTTACCATTGTCAATGATCTCCAGGGAAAATGGGTTCATAGGAGGTTACCTGTTCCCACTGGGCGGTGTGGAGACACTTGCTGCTGTTGAATATATTTCCTTTATTTGAGAGTTCTTGTCTTTTTTAATTTCTCAGTTAATTTCTTATCAGTGTTGGTCTTCAGTAGAGGATACCTAAACTTTCTTTTCACTTTGTACAACTTAGACACTTCTGACAGAGAGTAAAGAACTGAGTAATCCTGATAATAGTCATGGGGTTTGACCCTACTTTGCGCAGTCACATTAATTTCCTTTTAAAATTTGCGATCTCCCACGATTTTTCCCATAGAGCTGCCAGAGATTTCCACCATTTGCCCAAAACATTTCAAGACCTATGATTCGAAACTGCAGCATACACCAACTCCCACCTCTGCTGTACAGGAGGGGCAGCATGGCCTTGCCTACTCGAATGAACAGCAGCTGAAAGTAAAAATTTCCTTGTAGTTTGAGGCATGTAGAAAGGTCTGGGGTGATACCCCAAGGAGGTGGTGTGACTAAGCTCCTTGGCATTCTCTTACTATTGCTGAGGATCTCACCCCACTGGGGACAGATCCTAAGTGCCATCCATTGCCCTTTCATATGATATCTAAATCTTCACTACTTGTAAAAATGAAAACACCTTTTCTCTTAGGCACACCAGTGTCTAGCTGCACTTTCTAATACGCAGTATCAGTGCTGCAGCCGTGGCAGCAGCAGCAGCTAAAACCACCCAGCTCAGTGCAAATGACAATCTTTCATAGTCTTGCAAGGTTCTCAGAGGCCACTTCACCATTGGAGCAGGTTCTGCAGTCCCAGCTGAGCTCTCTGCCCACTCAGGCACAGCTGGGCATTTCACAGCTACTTTGGCACCACTTATGGCTACAGAGTCCTGTGCTTGGAGCAGGTATCCAATACCACTCTGCCCAGGCACTTCTCAATGTGGGCAGCAGCCTGCTTTCCTCTCCGGACCTCAGTCTCACAGGACCCTTTTATAGAGAGATTGTGGAAGCAGGGAAAATAAAAATCAGAATACTATGAACATGTATTCTCATGTGTATACAGTCAGCCACAACACTATCAACACAACGCAACACAACACACTGTGATATTTTACAGCAATGGCTGGGATTTCAAAGGTATTGTAGCAGTGCAAACAGTACAGCCAATTTAGTTTGCAGTGTTAACACAAAACCCAAAAGAGAAGTTCCACTGTCCTCTGGAGAAACTTATACTTCTATTGAAATAAAAACCTACTGGATCGTCTAGAGTTTAGAAACCAGTCAGAACATCAGTACTTCTAATAATGAAAAATCTTCACATATTCTGTGGGAAGAAACTTGAACTTCTAACCAAAGTTGCTACGGGGAACTGTAGCTACTTTCCAGCACTCACAGAAAAAAGAGCAGTTTTTCAGTCCTGTGCTAGGAACAGAGAAATTCACTGGACAGTAGACTTCTTTCAAACGAAGCCTAAACCAAACACGATTTCCATACAGGACCCTCAGTGACATCCCGCAACAGAGCGGATCCCGCACACTGGCTCTTGTGAGAGGCAGCCGATGTACTCGACGGGATGCTTACCTTGCACAGACGGGCTCACTGCCTCCGAAGCCCGGAGAAGGGCTGTCCACAGAGAGCGGGGTACCCGGAGCTGCTCCAATGGGCACACAGAGCGGGATCCTCGGAGCTGCTCCGACGGGCACACAGAGCGGGGTACCCCGAGCTGCTCCGACGGGCACACAGAGAGGGGTACCCGGAGCTGCTCCAATGGGCACACAGAGCGGGATCCTCGGAGCTGCTCCGATGGGCACACAGAGCGGGGTACCCCGAGCTGCTCCGACGGGCACACAGAGCGGGGTACCCGGAGCTGCTCCGGCAGGCACACAGAGCGGGGTACCCGGAGCTGCTCCGACGGGCACACAGAGCGGGGTACCCGGAGCTGCTCCGGCAGGCACACAGAGCAGGGTACCCGGAGCTGCTCCGGCAGGCACACAGAGCGGGGTACCCGGAGTTGCTCCGACGGGCACACAGAGCGGGGTACCCGGAGCTGCTCCGGCAGGCACACAGAGAGGGGTCCCGCTCGCTCGGGCTCTCACAGGTGCCAGCGCGCGTCTCCTCCGCCCGCAGAGTTTGTCATGAATGTCCCCAGCTGGGTCCCAGTGAGCCCAAGCACCTCGGAGCCGTCAGCCCAGGCCGCCGCGGTCCCCTCGCAACTTCTCCTTCCCCTCGCTCTCCGCTGGGAAGTTCGGCAGAGCCGCGGGCGCCGGAGCGGGCTCCGTCTCTGCGAAAACTCGCCTGCCCCACCTAGAGGAGCCCCGCAGGATGAGGAGGAGTCCCGCGTCCATGCCCGCTACTGTCGGGCTCGGATTTGGATGGTGAGCAGGTTTTATCTGGTTTGGCTGAGAGAAGGGGAACCAGAGCCTGGGGTGCAGAGCAGGGAATGCTTCTGGGGAGCTCCTGAGAGCAGAAGTGAGGGGGAAGTTTGATGACTGAACTGGTTCAATTTAGTGAATGGTTCTATGGCAAAATCAAACAATGCTGCAGAAATACTTGATTTTCAGATAATTTGGGTGGCTTCTCTGGAGCCTGCCTCAGTTTCCTGTTTTTCAATCGTAGTTTTGGAGACTCCCTGGACTTCCTACAGGACTCTTACCAGGGAGGGAGAGCATGGGAGACATCAGGAATCACTGGTTCCCCAGGAGCACACACAGCTCCCTGCTGCTTCTAGAAAATTCTAAAGAATAACCTAGATGTTTTTCAAATTGAAAATGTCATAGCTACCTTTCTGAACGATTGATTCTTTTCTTCCCAAGAAAAAGTTGAAATATTTTTATGCAGTTGTGCTTTCTAAAGGTTGCAAATTCTGGTTGTCAGCTAGTTCTATGCAAGGGAATTGCCAGCATTTCTGCAAAGATAGTGTTCCTTAAAATCAGAAAATGTGAAATAAACTACTCAGCATTATTTATCACTGAAGTGAAAATAAACGAAATTAAACACCCATCCCACCTGTAAATGGCTTGAGAGCAGTTAGAGAACTTAACTCGGAGGTCATAAAGGAGAAACATATCAACACTGCACCTCCTTTTTTTGAGCATTCAATATGTAGTATGTAAAACTAGTTTGTAGTATGTGCATGATCAGTGGAAAATATTTTTTCAAATGCAACCTTTCAGCCTTGTTGGATTCTTAAGTGTGTATTCTGGTGTGTGTGGTTGTCATTCTGCAGGTGACCTTACAGTCACCATCTTGCTGGGCAAAGACATTCATTGAAAGCAGGAGTGCTTTAGTTCTTATCTAACACCTACCAAACTCCATAATATGAATCAAAATTAAAATATAATTGAGCATTTTTTTTCATTTTATTAGGAAATGTATTCAATACAGTGGTTCCAGTTGTCAAAAGGTGACCGTGGACTACACAGCAAGTTACTTCCTTCTTACCTGCAGAGAAGAAAAGGTTAGAACTGGTATCACTACAGCAGATGAAACATGGCTAAGCCTGTCTGACCTTCCACAGGGTCTGCTTCTCTTAGCAGCAGGTGAATTGCTCCTGAACCTGGTTCCTTTCTGAAACAAAGTTATAAGAGAGACAAGGATGAAGCTGGTAGTATAAGGGCAGGCTCACTGGAAATGATGGAATAAACCAGGAAAGAAGTTGCTTCCCTATAGCCCATGGAGGGGTGTCCATTCCTGAGAAGAGACAAAGGCAGCAGGACCATGAAGGAGCAGAGGGCAGAGGGAGAACAATAGTTGTTTATCCCCATTGCCTGTGGAAGCAGGGCTTATATAATGTTTGTGTTCCCTCCTAACAGCACTTGAATCTACTGGCCAATAAAGATACATTCTCAGAAGCCTCTAACAATAAGCAGCTGGCTAAAGACAGTCATCCCCACTTTATTACCCAGATTTGGAGAAAGCACACTGTGAACACACCTTATGAGAAAGCAACAAATCCATACGAAGAGAGACCTCACACATTCTCCAGCCACCCAAAAAGCATACATCTTCTTAGACCACACAAGTCAGTCAACCCACAGAACACAAATCTGTAGGAAATCAGGATTCATTAGTTCCAGTACTTCTGGAGCAAGATGTTTTTCTGAGGATGGTTTATCATTGTGGGTCTGAGAGACACTGGAGAATTTTATGTTTTATATCTTTGGGCCAAATTAGGTTAATTTTCATTCTTCTATTTCTCCCAGTCTTCAAGGCAGCTAGGCTGTGCCAAGGGAAAAATCACAATGCAATATGGGTGCCCAAGGTCCTGTCTCTGAGTGAACTTCTCATGGTTTGGTCTTGAAGTTCACATCCTATCAGGGCTGATATCTGGCCCAGAGAAGCTGCTCTGCAAAAATACTGTGAAAAAGAGAAACTCATATTTTGCTGACCCAGCCACATTGGAAAAGTAAATACGAAAGAAGAAGAGTCGAATAGCCTTTGTCAGAGTCATCAAAATGACAGTGCATTTTTTAAGCTGTCATATTGATTCCTGGCATAAGGTAACAGGCTGAAAGGATTAATTACCCCTTGCAGCCCCTATGACATCCATATGTCTAACCACTCTCTTTGACATAAGAAATTTCTGCTCTGAATGAGGGGACCTGCAGACATCATTGACAAAATGAGTATATGCAGCCACAAGAAAGGAAAGGAGGAATGAGCTGTGATGAACCTATGAACTCTGGACTTGTGAGGCTTCTTACTGCCTACTTTTTCTATCAAAATTGAAGTCTATATGGCACGTGAATATCTGTTATCACATAATCATCCTTCTACCCTACCTTTGGTCCCACCAGAGGGAGCCTAAGGGTGGAGCATGTCACTGCAATATTTCTGAAGTTTGTCCAAAGGGCCTGTGCCTTCCCTCAAGTCATGGGAGAGGCAGAATGACATGAGAAGTGCCTGTACTATATGTCTAAAACAGGCAGTGGGCTTGCCTGGTGTGTGTTCTTGCTGCTGTCATCAGCCAAGTAAAGCTGATGGGACTCTCCCTTTTGCATTTTCTCTCTCCCTTTTCTGCAGGGGCTGGTAGCCCCCTGCCCCACTGCGGCACAAGACACTGGCATCCAGAGGTGGTACAGGATGAGAAGGAGAGAGGATTACAGCCCTTGGAGATACTTTCACCTTTTGTGGTGGAAAATTGGTTTATAACTAAAGTTGAGTTCTCTAAAGACCTCTATTTTCTCTCAGAAGAAGTGACGTTCATTTTATTGCAACACTAAGAGCTGAGAAAGATACTGTAGGGAGGAAAATTAAATAATTCCTCCAAGGAACGAAAAGCCAACACTTCTGGAGGTGTGATAAAGGGCCCCTTTCCCAGAGTTTACATTTATTTCTCAAAATACAAAATTACAAAATTACAAGCACACACCTGCAAAGGGCTCCCATTCAGCATCCCGCCTACTTCAGAAGCTGGGATCACTGATGTTAGACATTCTGCCTACACATGAGTGTACTCATCCAGGGCTTCTAACTCAACTTCTTTCCTTCATAACCTCCCCAGTTGCCTCAGTCAGATTTATTGCAACTACCTACCATTACCCTCAGCCTTTCTCCCTAAACACTTTCTACATCCATGGGGTTGCCCTTCACTGGTTTTATCTGTCCAAGAGCCACTGCACTGCTCTCAGATGCCACACTTTTTATTAGGCCAGAGAAAACACACGTGGGTGCTGGCTTATGTAAAGACTAGCCTCATAAAGGTTTCTTACAGCCAGAAAAGTTTGCTTTGTTTCAAATGGTATCTTTCAGCAATTCTTCAGGTTTAACTGACTCACTTCTCCAGCTGACTCATTACAAGCCCCCAGCCTCACAGACATCTGGGAACTGAAACTGCTTACCAAGTAACAAAACCCTACATAGCATTTGGAGAGCTTCTTCCAAATCTTCAGGTAGACTGTTTCAGGTTAGCCCATTTAAATATATTTCTGATTTTCAGAATTATGTCTTTTGCAAGAACCTAGTTCCTAGTTTGCAGGAACCTAGTTCCGAAAATTGCAAAGCAATTAGCTTAGCTCAAACACCCACAGAAACCATGCCCTTGAGTTTGCAATAAATATTTAAAATAATTAACAATGTACTCCTGTGCCTTCTAGAATGTGTGAAATTAACAAATATATCGATCATGACTCCTTTCCTAAAAGGTAGAGCTCACGCAAACTACTGCAGAAGTAGTTAAAAACAAAACTAAATGAAAATACCCTTTCCCTTGTTGCTGAACACCTTATTTGTTATATGGTATTTTCTTCCCAGTCTTTTGAAAACTCAGGCAGGTTTTGGAGAACACAGGAGAATGGATCTAAGCACAAACCTTTCTCAAATATCTGGAAAGCCAAGAGAAGAGAGGAAGCTAGGAAAGAGTTAAACTGAAGGACCAGGAACAAATGGAATACAGGACGCTTGAGATGCACTGTGGTATCAAAATTATTCTTAAGAGGCCTCTTCCTGCATCACTAATGTCTCCGGGATTTTACTATTGATTTAATAAAAACCCTGGACGCTAAGACACTTAGTAGCTCAAACTAGATCTAGACGTTGGATACAACATTTTAAACCAGTGTTCAGTGGATATTTACTGTGTTTTGCTATATTTGAATCTGAATTTGTACCTTCATTCTCTGCAGCATTTTTGTTTGCATGTATTGCTTTGCATTTTAATTTTTGCATATATGCTGACCTTCTCTCTTCACTGACATTTCTGTACTTATGGTTGTAAAATTAATTGCTTTACCAATGCCTTTCCATATAGTTTCACTTAGTTTTATTTTGTGATGTATATTCTCCAGATAAAACATTTGTCAAACTGTTTGTTTCTTTTTCTTACACTATTCTTATTTCTAAAACTAGGTCACATTTTGTGAGGTTTCATTATTTGGGGAGGAGAGAGAACTATGGGTATTAAAGAACATTAATCTCTGATGCTTCTGGATTTGCCATTTGTTGTTCTAAACTTTTGCAGTACTAGGAGAGATTTCTTCCATCTTCAGTGTTCTTGCCTATCTTATTTAATTTCAGATTTTCTCTGCTGAAATAATCCTGCACAAAAGATGCCAGTGTCAGAAAGTTTCTTTATAACCCTAAACTTTAGGGAAGCCCTTAACATATGTGTATATTCAATGTAAATTATGCATACTTACACACATGCTCTGTTCCAAGCTGACCTTGTATTTTTTCTGTCTTTTGAACACAGTCCAATTTTATCTGTGTCTCTCATTGATATCAAATTGTCAGTGACAATAATAGTACTGGAAAGTCAGACTACAAGTCTCAGTCACAGAAGAAAGGGAGAAATGTTGCCTATGCTAATATTTACCAACAGCTTCCATTAGGAAACTTCATCATAACAGAGATTTTGACCTAAGGATTTAAATTTTGGAGAAAGTAAAATTCGTAGTTTTCTTTTTTCTACTACACACACTGATCTGAGAGAGTTATGCATCTCAGAATATTGCTATTTGCATTTTTACAATGAGAAGTGAATTATTAAATTATCCAAACCTTCTTCTTACAGTGAACAATCTCCAACACTGTGAAATCGAACCAACTTTTTCCCCTGAAATTATTTCTTGTTAGTGTTATTGGCATTGTAGCGCCGATCTGCAAGGAAGAGAAATCTCCTATGGTTGTAATCACTCATCCCTGTGTACAGGAAAAATGCAAGAACTGGGAAGAAACAGAATGTGAGAGGACGGACGAGACAAAAGGAAAGGAAGAGAGGAAAACACAGGGCAATGGCTGGGTTTGACGGAACAAACTATGGAATGGGACAGTGACAGGCTAGAAGGATGGAAACATTAGCATAAAAGGAGAAGAAAATTATGATTATTAGCAAGTGAACAAGATGAGGGAATACTTACAGAGGAAGAGAGGGAGAACTCTGGGAATGACCAAAGGTAAGTATAATTTTAAAGTTTGGGTTTTACTTTTTCAGTATTTTGTTGTTTTTTGAGTTTTGTTTTTTTTTTCTTTTGACATCTGAAATTAAAATTTGCAAGCTTCATGTCCATATGTATACCCATGGCTGGACAGCCACATACTCACATGCATGACTGTAAAGGGAAGAAGGGACTCAGTAGGAGACCAGAACTAACATGGCAAAGCCAGAATCCCCAGCATGCCCACGCTGGCTTCCCTCTGCAATTTCAGTCCCCCAGTCAATGTACATTGAACAGGTAGCACTTGGAACAGTGCTTCTTTTCTTCCTTATGCAAAGTGCAAGCAGGAACATTATTAATGATACAACAGCAAACCCTGCTAAACATATATTAACTTTGCTATGGAAGTTGCCAAATACTATGGATGTCTCTTATAAAACACTCAGTATTCCAGAGCTTTATGAGCAGTATTGATTGTATCAATCAATACAACTTCTCTCTAAAACAGGTGGTATTAACCGGATGTAATAGAAAAGGGAGGAAGACATAGGAATAATGATAACCAACTATGCCCAGTAATTTCAGATGTTTGACTTCAAATGCCTCAGGACTGGTATTTCAGGCTGTATCACAACATACAGCACTTGATATATTCTGAGGGAGTTGGCAGTGGCTTCAGTGGCAGTCAGAGATTGAATCCCTCTGTCAGGCCTGTATTTTGCATCTCTTGGGTAGCAGGGTGATAAGGCAGGGAGCCTCAGTTTCCAGAGCAGCACTGGCTGCTTGAAGTGCTCAAATGTTCCCTCTTCTCCTGCACCTCTTTGCATTTACTTTTGTTTAGATGTTGCAGCAGAGGAAGCAAAATCTAGTAAAAAGCACAGTACAGCACAGTATGTAACCAAACAGAATAGGGTATGTCATGATTTGATATTGGCCAAATGCCAGGCACCCACAAAAGTAATTCACTCCCTTTCTTCTGCTATAGTTGGGCAGAGAAGAGGAAAAAACATTATGAAGGGCTCATGAATTGAGATAAAGACTGGGATTAAAACACTCTAAGGGCAAAACAGGTTCAAATTAAAAGAGACAAGGTAAGTTTATTATTAACAGAGTTGGAGGGGGATAATGAGAAGTTAAATAAGTCTTTAAAACACCTTTTTTCACTCAGTCCTTCCCACCTTCCCACTGACAGCGCAGGAAGGCAGGGAGTGGTGGTTTTGGTCAGTTCATCACTTGACATCTGTTCATTCAGGGAGAGGAGTCTTTCCTCTGTTGTGCTGTGGAGTCCCTCCCACGGGTAAAGTCTTCCCAAAACTATTGGGGGCGTGGGTCACCCGTCCATGGGGTGCAGTCCTCTAAGGATAGGCTGCTCTAGTTTGGAAGCAAGGACCCTTTCTCTCCATCTCTGGAAGCAGTAGGTCTCTATTCGGGTCTCCCACTGGATCACAGCTTTCTCTGGCATCCTCCTGCTCCAGTGTGAGCACTTTTCACACGGACTGTGAGTGGATCTCTGCATCTCCCATGGACTCCATGCATTACAGGAGGACAGTTTGTTTCACCATGGTCCTCACCATGGCGTGCAGGGGAATGTCAGCTCCAATGCTTGGAGCACCTCCTCCCACACTTTTTGTTTTCCACTGACCTTGGTGCCACCATGTTGTTTTCCCTCACATGTCCTTACTCCCTCGTCTTCTCTGACCAGAAGAAAAACTGTTGCTCATTGCCAACAAGTTCTACCAATTCAAAGATTCCTGCAGGACCCTGCAGCACTGAGGTCGATTTCGTCTGGGTTCCATGTCAGGGAATCACTTGCCGTGTTTCCACTGCTGGCCACGCGGCCCTGCTGTCACCACGTCAGTGGCAGCTGCCATGGCTCTGGTGCTGTTTAACGCCTCTCCTCATGCAGGGTGTCGGGAAGGAGAGGCTGCTGCCACTGTCCCTGCCCTTCTGCCCGCGGTGTGGCTGGTTAGGGGTGGCCAGGCAGGCAAGGCTCACCCCAGGCCACACCGAGATGGCAGCAGCCATGGCAGCACATTGCCACAGGCTGGGATAGCAGTGGCCATAGCAGTGCATCGCCACAGGCTGGGACAGCAGCGGCCATGGCAGTGCATCGCCACAGGCTGGGACAGCAGCGGCCATAGCAGCACATTGCCGCAGGCCGGGACAGCAGCGGCCATAGCAGCACATTGCCACAGGCCGGGACAGCAGCGGCCATAGCAGCGCATTGCCACAGGCCAGGATGGCAGTGGCTACGGTGCCTCACTACCCTTGGAACAAACTGCCTGTGCACTGTTTTGATTTCCTTCTTAAATATGGCATAGCAGAGGCGTTACTAACCTCTCTCATTGGGCCAGAAGTGTGTCCATCTTCAGAGTCATTAGAGATTGGCTCTGTAGGACATGGTGGAAGCTTCTAGCAGCTTCTCACAGAATCAACCCCCTGTGGCTCACTTCCCCCCAACACTACCAAAATTAACACATGGTAGCTTGTACTTGCAAAGCAAGTTGAGTAAGTCCTTAAATTCAGTTTCAGACGTCTGGTTCTGCTTTATGTTAGCATAACCTCTGCCAATCAGGCAGAGCTAGTCTCCAGCCCTTTCAGACTCAGCTGGTGACTCCCTATGCTTAGTTTGGACACAAATCAACTTTTAGGGATCAGGCTCATTCCTTCAGAAGTTATTTGAAACTTGACCACAGCAAGCCTTGTCACCTGGCAAGAGCAGTAGTCACCAGCATATTAAAGCACATATTTCATTGTTACAGTCATGGCTAGCTAGGTGAGGGAATTCTTCAGTTAGCAGTTATTCCTCTTCAAATAGCTAAAAGATACTAAAGCTGTTTAGCCACCTAAAAAGTGAATTAACTTGCAAGAATTATTTGTAGATATTTCAAGCATGTCCTGAGCCTGTAAACACCTTGTTTTTAGCATAGAACTGAAGGCTTTCACCTTGGAGTCTGTTTTTCGCTGTTGGGTGTAAACATTGTATAAAACCATGGGGTATTCTTGGAGGAATCGCTTAGAAAGGGTAACTAGAGCAGTGCTTTAAGTATTTGTTTTAATGTTGATCATCATAACGATTTTTTGATATAAAATACATGATCATCACTACATTTTAATAGAAGAGTATAAACATGGCAGCAATGGTATTGAGTTTATAAACATCTTGTAAAATGAGGTTTTTTAATTGGTGGTGATTTTAGCTTTGGTTCAAACCAAAATCTAATTGAAATTTGGACCATAAAATGATGGTTAGAAATAACCACAGTGATGTCACAATTTGTCACTTAAGTGGTGAAAAAAATAAAAAAGGCTTCGGTCATGAGTCTGACCAAAACAAATTTCTATGTGTAGTAGAATAAACCATTCCATTCACTACCAGTCAGCTCTTTCTCCAGAGTGACAAGAGAGTTTAAATTCACAACCTTAAAGGTCAATTACACTTTTATTACTCTTAATATATGTAATTCATCTTTAATCCAAGAAGCTTGTATTAAGAGGAATTATTCAGGGTGCTTTTCAAATACATGCCAGTAGCACATTTTTCAAACACAGTGCAATGAATTTCCATTTTGTTTATAACTTCTTCCTTGGCAGATTACTTCCCTTCATGAATGCAGATGGCTTGCACATTTGATTAATATTTTAATATGGTATTGTATCACCTGAAATATGTGACTGGGGTGTATTAGTAAACTTCAAAATACATAATAAATTGAGACTCTCAGCTGGTTAAAAGGCTCAAACCCAGCCTTGCAGTAATACATCCATCCAAGTGCATATGACTCAAGGTTAGCAGGTAGTCAGGAGATATGGGTGACACCACCATCTGTATCTACTGTCCACTGGTTGGCTGTTCTCCAAATATTCTTCTTGTTTGTATTTTAGAGGTGAACTGTAAGGCCATGTGCTTCCTCAGAGGTAGAATCCCAGTTCTGTTTGTGCTGAAGCAGTTCATAGCCTCTCAGACCAGAACACACCTTCTCTACCTTGCCCTTAGTTCCTACAGTATATCAGCCGAACTGGTTGGGATCTTTTCCCAAAAGAAATTCAAAGCTTTCCTCAAGATAATTTTCAAATTCTAATTCCTGGGAAAATACCCTCAGGATAGAAGGCATAGGTAGGTTTGTGAGAGGCATGTGTGTTTGTTTCCCTTTCCAGCACAGCTAGCAACACAGTAGTCAAAGTACTCCCCTGGTACATTGGGCCTAAATTAAATTGGGGCTTACACCGAGACCTCTACCAAGAATTTTCACTGCTTGCTGGTTAAAGGCTTTCATCTTCTCTGTTTTTTCTTTTAAACTAAAGGGTGAAGACAGAGAAAAATGGATCCAGGTGTTGGCAGCCGTAAAAGATTTTGTTTTGAACGGATGCATTTTCCTGTGCGTTCTCTGGCCCAGGGTATTGATTGCTCCAGGCAAGACTCCTCAGTAACATCAGTGAGCATGAAAAGATTATCTGTGAAGTCAATGAGCCCCTGTTGGAGCAGCTCCTGTTCCACAACAGTGGAAAGTGTCTCTGGCAGCTTGCATGGATGTTTTAAGAGCTTTTGCCTTCAGAGAAAGATATGGGAGCCAAACTAGTTGAATTGACTTTGAAGGTACATTCACATTGAAGGTACATTTGCCACAGCAAACTCACACCAGTACTTTGGTGTGACAAAGTGATACCTAACAAACACTCTTTGATACCTAGCAAAAACCTTCAGACAGCTGAAGAGACTATGTAAAATGCAGGGAGAGCAGCAGGAACAGAGACATAACCAGGATGTGCTGCAGAGGTGCCTCACCCTACACACCCACAGCAACAGCACAGCCTGGTCTGTAAAAACACAAACTTGTCTTTAAAATTACAAATAATTGAAGACTTTATAAACTTTTTTTCTCTCTCCCCTGCTAATACCACTTTTGCTTCTATAATGCATCCAGATGATCTTAATTTGTAATTTAGGAGAGACTTAATTACTGTAATTGTTAAGAAAAGTTAATTTAAATGCTTACAGAGTCAGTGACCCAACATGCTCAATGAACTGCTAAGGTTGGGCACAGAAGAATGTAATCTTCATGTACTGAATTCCTTTCCTTCAGGCAAACACAGGACCAAATGTTCAAAGCTGCTTCTTAAATTGCACATACAACATCTGAGGAGACTTCTGCCTACGTGTAAGAAACATGATTTGCATGCACAAATACATAATTTAATTTAAACATATCTATATATTATATTCACACTAAGGGAGAGAGCAAAAAAAGCACCCAGGTAAACACTGCAGGCAGTTTTCTATGCTCTTTCACATGAATAAAAATACTAAATACTGTAGCATAATATTTCTGAACTAGTCCTTTAGAGTACTTTAGCTTCTGCATCTACCTCTGCAGCTTGTGATCTGCTAGTTTGATAGAGCCTGTGCTGTCCTTCCAGCAGCTCTGTTAGGCTTAGTTATTGACTGGCATATTTTGAGATTCTTGATTCCTAGGAATATTTGTAACATTGCTCCTTCTTTAGATACAGTCACAAATCACTCCCAGTCTGTTAATTTTCTTAAAATCTTAGGAACTTTCTTTGGTCTTGTTTTTTTGGTCTTCCTGCACATTTTTTACCCTCTTTCTTTAGACTAAAGTAGGCATTTCCATCCCCTCCAGGGCAACACACTTCAAATCCTGTTCTCCAGGTGAGTAATAAGAAGAAGACCACACTTAGAAATTTCAACAACTTTGCCAGTGCTTGGGAAGACTAGAAAAAGAACTGTATGAATTCAGAGTGGGCGAGGGGTAGGCATGCCAAGCAGATTAGGAGAAAAACCTTCTGAAGAAACCTTGGAGTCCGAGGAAGAAAAGAAAAACTGGGACTGGGAGTTGGATAGCAAGACTAGGAATGGAAATTGTGAAGCAAGATGAAAACTGAACAAGATTGTAGTGGAGGGAACGTGGGCAAGAGCTTGAGTGCAGGGACTCACTGTGGTGAGAGGTGGGGGGGGACTAGGGAGGTGCATGGGCTTGGGAAGTGGTTCAGAGGGCTGTGCTAAAGAGTGCAATGAAGTAAGTCATCCAGATAATGACTGCAGACAATGCCAAAAGAGGGAGAACTGAGCTGGCACTGGGAACTGTAATGCTGGCCCAGCATCAGTAGAGTTCACAGCAGAATGGGTTTTGCTGTGTAGGTTTTATCTACATATTACCAGAAGCAAAAACAGTGTTACAAGACATAAAAAAGCCCCAGAAGTCCTAGTTTATATTGTGAACAGTTTGAACCACCCTTAACATCTCTATTTTATCAGTTATACTGTAGTACCACAAGCTGAAAAGTAAACAGTCTGGATACAAATAGCAATGATTAATTGGTGATTTTCTCTCAGAAGTGCCTCATCCAAACAGCACAAGCTGCATTCCCATTAAATGCACAAAGAAATCTACTCTTCATTAAGAAAGCTGCATTTTCCATAAAGTACCCTGAATTTCCCCCAAAGCTCTAAATATCCTCCCTTGCCTCACACCACAAATGCAGCAGACACAGCTGCTCCAATGAAATTAATGAAGCATCAGAGGATTGTCCAAGAAAGTGAATTTGGTGAAAGCAAGACTGATGGGGATCTGTTATTGGGGCTGACAAGGGCCTGGATCAGGCTGTGTAGCTGTGATGGTGCCCTGACACCTTGGGGCTGTGCCAGGCAGTCAAAAGGGGGATGGCAGAACCCTGCACTCTGGCAGTAAATCAGCTTCTGTGTGGTAAGGTTTTGACATACAAGTGTGGCCACTTGGAGCTGTGAAGAGATTTCTCCTGGCTGACAAGTGATAGATACCTGATACTGTAGACATGGCTTAAAGAACTTGACATTACGGCATGAAATTTTCAAACACAAGGTACATGTGTTTCAGTACATGCTGTTCACTGACATCAGCTAGGCTCTTATCTTCACACAGGCAGAAAAAACAGCTAGCATCTCCCTTGTTTCTTGACCCCTGGTCACTGATGTGTCAGTCTTTTTAGCCTCTGCAAACTCCTACCTGTTCCTGTTCTTATCATCTCTTAACCACTGTTTCTACCACAGTTTTTCAAGGCGGAATTACCAGTATCAGCAAGTCTGAATTTTTTCCCCCTTACCACACTGAAGGTATAGACTGACAAAAGCACAGTCCCACATTAAGTTTCTGATCCACACAGGCTGATGATTAAAACCCTCTTGGGACCCCTCCCAGAGACCAAAACAAAACGTCAAGGTTCTGTGAAATACCTGCTAATTTCCAGTACTTTAAATTGGTATTGCATTGTATGACATTACCTTCATCTGTAAATATGCCGGTCTGTTGGTAGATAGGTTGCCCTTTTTCACTTGGTGTGATTTATTTATTCACTCTCCAGAGCCTAATTACATCTTCACTTTTATGAAATAAGTTTGAACTCTTTCCCTGCAGACTTAACCTGAAAGATCTGGGGGCATAAAACTTAATAATCTTTGATAATTACATGATGGCACCCTTAAAAATTAAGTTAGAGCAGCTGCAAAACATGTGAAACAATGAAACTTATCTATATTATAGTCCTGATGAAATCTTGTAGAAACTTTACAATATGCTTTACTGACCTTCTCTAGGGTACTGTAATGATACCTCCTATGTCAGCTCCACATCACTGTAATTGAATTTTAGAGAATTTCTGTGATGACTTAAAAATTGAATCTGCTCCCTGGTGCCTTTTCTTTCAATAAAATCTAAATACTTTTTTATTCCTGCTTTTAATTATGAAGGTGGGGAGACTAGAGAAAGTGTTATCAGTCTTCCTTGGCCTAGAGCCCTTTGCTTATGCTAACATTTTCCTGTCGGAGACCAAATAGCGACTGCATTTTGGGCAGGATGGGCTCAGGAAATTTTCTACTACTTCACATACAGCAGGTAAGAGACTGATACCAGCACACCCTTAATTTCAATATTCAAGCCCTAGCACTGCTCTGCAGTATCCAGTTGCTTGTCCCCAACTGGACTCCACTGTGCCTTATGCAGCTCATTCCTGTGAGGAGACATGGATGGTCATCCTCCCTGTGCAATACCAGAAAGTCAGCTTCCACAGGGCAACCCTCTCCTGGTATGGCTTAGCCCAGGTGCATCTTTGTGAATTACAGTAAATTCACGAATACAAGCCGCACTGAGTATAAGCCGCATCTCTGGGTGTTGGCAAATATTTCGTTTTTTGTCCATAAATAAGCCGCACCTGAATATAAGCCGCCCTGTCATTCACAGCGAGGACCCGCGTGCAACAAAGTTGCCAAATACTAACAGAACCGCAGCATGGCGGAGGGTTTACTGGCTCAGCTAAGGCTGTGCAGGCTCGGCCCGCTAGGGGCTCTGCCGACGGCACCAGGTGGCCCAGCCCGGCGCTGCCGCTCGGTGGGGCCACTGGGGGCCAGCCGCCGCTGCCACTGGGCTCGGTCACCACGGCCCGGCGCTGCCCTGTGGTGGCAGGCAGGGATGGAGCCCCCCGCCGCCTCCCCGAGCCGCGGCAATGGCGGCCCGGGTCCCCCGTTGCCTCCCAAAGCCGTGGCAATGGCGGCACAGGGCCCCCCACCGTCTCTCCCCTGGGCTGTGGTAGAGGACGGAAGGAGGGAGCTCTCCCGCCTCTCTCCCCGCCCCTCGTGCTGCTGCAGGCAGCCGGGCTCCACCCGCGGTGCAACAGAGTAGCAATTTGTAACAATCGCAAAATGCCGACTTTGCAGCAGCTCGGCTCGGCACTCTGGCTGGCACTTCTGAGGTTGTAAATGTCAGAAAATTATTCACATATTAGCCGCTCCTGAGTATTAGCCGCATTTCCGGTTTAGGAGCAAAATCTTAGTCAAATTGGTGCGGCTTGTATTCGTGAAATTACTGTAACTTTAGACACAACTTGGAACATATCAGAATTTTTGGGACAGCCTATAATACACCCTCAGTTTTGGCACTTCTCTACTGACTTTGAGGAAGGCCACAGGGATGTTTGAACTTGGTGGTGTTCTGCAAGTGGTAGTTGCAGCTCCCTCTCTCTTCATCTCAATATACTTGCTCATGTATTTTGTCAATAAATATAGACACAAAAAGATGAAGAGGGAGTACCACTATGGTTTTTAGAAAACCAGCTTCAAGAGCCCAGTTGACTGGAGTTCACTCCGAAAGGTGCAGCCAAAGCACTTTCTCTCTCCAAGCTAATAATGGCTTTCAGTAACAGTGAGTGAGAGCACATGCAACAATGAGTACAAGGCATTTCTCCTACTGGGACATCAACTGGAGATGATGGAGTGACTGGAGATCCCATCTTCTGCCTTGTCCTCAGCTATGCTGGGCTTCTCCTTACCTCTCTGCATTCAAGTAAAACAGTCCAAGTGTATTTATAAAATGACTTTTTATGATAGGAAGAAATTGCCTCAGTAGGATTCTTTAACCGGAGCAAATGTGTGTTACTCATTACCCATCTCCTATGCAGTGAAATCATTTGAAGGCACAAGCTCTCCCTCCTTCCCTCTGCGTGAAATCCTCAAGGGACAGTGCCACTGCCAGGGCTCTGGCATTTCCCAGCAGCACACACACTATTTACTTTCAAGGCTCTCCACTAAAATCCATTTACTTCTGGTATAGAGCACAACAGATCTATATAGAATAAAACATAAGGAGAACAGTTGCTTTATACAAGGGGATATTGGACTTTTACTTGCACTGTTGTGCCCTGGTGCTGCTGTTCCATGGAGTCTATTTTGTACCTGTCCATGTCAAATCAATATCCAGCGGTCTCACGAATTCCCATACATGCTCAGAAGCTGTCTGACTGCAAGTTAGTCTGCTCCCTTATCTCTCCTCTCTCATGAAGAGTGACAGAACTGTGTAATGAAACCTTTAAAACTGGTTGAATTAATTTCCAACAATTCATAAGCAAAACTAGAGAGTCCTCCTCTTGCTGCCTTTCCGATTTTTCCTTTCTTCTGGACCTGTCAAGACAAATAATGATACTAAAATCTGTCACTTTCTATAAATTTTCTGCTTTATACAAAATCACAATAACAATGTTAGGGGGAAAATATTTTCTCTATTTAAAACAATACCATTTTTGAACCCTTTTGGGCACCTCTGATCCTCTGCAGGCTACTTTTCCTCAGACCTCCTCTTCCCTTTTTTGTTGTTAAAATGCAAAATACAGAAGCCTTTGTCACCTCTATGTTTGAAGGAAAAGATCCTATTTTTGAGAAAAAGAGCTATTTTTGTATGTAAGAAAAGCATGGTTACGTCTAGACTAGAGTGGGAAATGGCAGCTGGCAAAGAAAACCAGAAAGGGCATGGCATGTTTATTTACAAAAGCAGTTAATACAGGCCAAAAATGCACATGGTATATCATTATAATTATAAACAATTTTTGAAGAAGTTTTCACTTCATTCTCATCCTAAACAGTTTGTGATATTGTAACTATAACCATATACACTATGCCAATCTGTATGACTTCAGGAAATGTTCAGTACATTTGATGAAATCAGGTACTTGGAGTACCTGCTGGTTTTCCATCATGAAAAGCAAATTTCTACATGTTCCAGAAATGAAGCAAATATCTCATTCTGCAAATACTTCAGTAAGTCTAACATTGTATATATTACATTGGAGTGTGCTCACAGGAGAGCTGCCTTTGCCTCTGTACTAAAATGACTGGTAAAGAACTTCAAATAAATAAATAAATAAATCATTGATGAAGGTTTCATAATCAATCTTCAATCTAGGAATCAAATTAAATAACTATTTCTAAACCAGTTCATTCTGCTGTTCTATTACAAGTAAGCCAGCACTGTAATCTATATTAATTTTCTTGGCCTTTTATCCAAGACAAATCAAGAGAAGTTAATGTCTTACATAATGGGCTTCAGTAGTCTGGCTTTTGATTTTGGTTAGTTTGGTTTTAATTGGTCTATTGATACCGTCCAGAGGCTAAGGATTCTGGCAGTATAAAATATGCATTTTGTGCACTTTAGGTTTGCATCTTGTTAAGATATAGACTTGAAAATTGAGTGGGCTTAGAAATGAAGAATTATAGAATATTGTGCTCATGTGGCCTAAGGCTTGTGTTAATATAAAGAAATAGGACTGCAGTGTGGGGTGTGTGGTTATGCATTGTGTTAACTAGTGACAAATTCTGTGGTACCCACACTAGATGACTCCTTGTAGGTCTCTGCCCTTACATGTCATCACAGCGCCTGCAGGAAGGGCAGAAATGTGGAGCAGGATAATGGGCAGGCTTTTGGTTGGACCAGCTGTCCAAAACTCTGACCTAGGTGGTTCTGGGGTAGGAACTGCTCCAGGGGAAACTGTGGATACTCACTGTGGATGCTGTGCCATTTCTCATGAGAAGTTGCCCTGTGTGCAAAGGGTCTAACAAGCACAACATGAGCTATTACATCCCCTGCTGTTGTCAAGACACTTCCATACTCAGAAAGGGATATAGGAAGGTGAAATGTAGCTGGTGCTCAGATGCAACTTCTTCCCTCACTCTTTGGGGCATTTCCAGTGGCCTTTTGGCTGTTACTCATAATAAGAGCACACCATAACACCGTGGTACAGTAATGTGTTTTTCCAGTTTCATGGATTACTTTTTGTGAAAACTGGTGCCAAAGGTATGGAGATGGGCTGAAACCACTCTGTCAAATCCAATGCCCTGGAATGGGAAAGCTGATTAGTGCTTTAGCTCTTATACTCATGATTCAGGCCATTGCTCATTAACCAAATTAAATAAAGAGCTGTTCTGGGAGAAGGCAACAGTATTGTGTTATACCCTTCAGTAATAAAGGGCCAAGAAACTTGGTGGCCAACTAAACATTTCTATGTTTCTAAACATATTCTAAGGAGAGAATGTGTGCTATTGCAAAATTCATCGATGGCACACTTGGACTGCCTGGGATGCACTCAATTTCTGGGTCATGATGGAGTGCAGGATTTTGGCCCATACCACAGTTTCTCGTGATCCCTTCTCAGTATCTCTTTTGAGAGGAAAATGGGTTTACTGTCATTTGTTGAATTTCAGTACAAGAGATGGCTATGAAAACAATAAAGCCATAATCTTTAACAGTATTTAGGTTGGTTTTGTGATGCTTGACTAAAATACTACCTAACATTCTATTTCTATAAATCATTAATAACTTGACTTTCACAGATTCCATGCAGGATGAAAAAAAGACCTTCTAGGCTTAGGCCCCGAAAGTATATTTTATCCAGGTTAGTGTTTTAGGTTGATTTTGCTTAAATAAATATCTGTATTACCTAGATTACTGCATTTCAGGTCTAGTCTATGGAAACCACTTGTAATAATGATTTTCTCCCAAGCACAGAGTTGTTACAAGGCAGATGAAGTATATTAAAAATCGCATTACATTTCCTGTAAAGCCAGCAATATATATCAGATATGGAGAGATAGACTGCAATATAATTTGCTATGGGTAGCCTCAGTAAGAATTTTCTGGATCTGTCCCTCTCTCCAGAGAGCCCTGCCTGCACAGCAGCAGCCATACATGGTGGCTGCCACTCAGAAGTCTGTTCCTTCTGTGACTAGATTCTTTTACCTTGCAATTCCTACTCTTACAATATTAGCTGGAAAGGCATTTATTGCGGATAACAAGATTTAATTAGGTTGCTTCAATAAATCTTCATTGTCGCCCATAATTCTATTAAATCCATGTCTTCTGAAACCATTAGGTTTTTCAGAAAGAAGTCAATGTGTTTATTAATTTGCCATGTATGAGCCTGTGAATGATAAAATAAGAAATTAGATGCACAAATTCTATATTCTTCAGATGATGTTGTGACTGTTCTTTTCCTGATAAACTCTAAGATTTTTAGAATATCAAATATATACAAAAAGGATGGTGTCAGGCTTTTAAACAGAAAAGTAGAGAAACTTCCAGATTCTCATAAAAGGCATACTTTTCATCAAGTTTTTTTAAACGATATCAATAACGTTCAATAATAAACCTTTTTTATTACCTCATCCAACCATGGAAAGATTTCTTGTTAAATTAAATTATCTCCTTCGAAGGATGTTAATTTAGTCTCCTTTACTAAATTAAATATCCAGCTATGGGAAAAAGGCAGACCATAATTTGAATAGTAAAAAATGTATTAATGCCACTAATTCTAGTTCAGGAGATTCTAAAGTCAGAATGGATTACTGAAAGAAATAACTGTAGAGGAAAGAAGACTTATTGTAATTTAAATTATGAAAAAATCTTAATGTCACTAATTCTCTTGCAATCGCTTTTTGTGTAACAAGCCATTTATCATTAGGATCATTTCACTCAGCTGTGGTGATAAATGGGTGCTGATTAAATGAGTGGATAAAACAAGGTTTCTAGAACTGAGTATAAGAACAGCACTAAAACTTATACATGTATGTTTCTTTTGAGTTTTGGGGCCAAAAACAGTGTTCTTTTTCTTTCTTAGATGTTAGTTCCTTGGACATGTGAAAGTCTGAAGTCTTCTGGTAAATACAGTTCTCTCATGCAAATTCAGGGACTCTTTCCACCAGCAGTGTACTCTGTGTCTGCACTTGTAGATGCTATTTAATCCCACTGGAGGATATATTTTCACATATAAGACATAATATAAGAACTGTCTCCTACTTAAGAGGAGATGAAACAGTAAATTATTTTCTATTGTTTGGTATATCAAGTGTGTCAGGAATTTTTTTTTTCTGTCTAAAAGCCATATGTAGAGAGGGCTTTGCAATTTACAGGCTCCAGCCCATGAAAGCTGGATGTGGGTTACCTCAGCCTAAATCTCTCTAAGATGCAGGGCCAATTTCTCTTCTCTCACAATAAAATGGAGGAGATCTGCACAAGTTCATTTCCCTGAAGTCTGGCATCTGATGGAGTCCTCTGAGTCTGAAAGGAGAGGGGTTTGTCAAGGCTCAGCTATTATGAGAATTGAGAGCTTTTTTGAACTACTCCAAGCTCTCAGGTTTGTTCTTCATCAAAGAGCTCCCTCCTAGCCACTTCTCACAGCAAGGACTGCAACAAGAAAGGGAGAATTACTGGAGACAGGTCTGTGATACACTGAGAGCTGAAGAGGAGCTGATGCTTTTCTGCTGCTTCTCTGCACCATCGCTTCACCTAACATTATTCCCTTCTGGGTGTCCACTGATCACCTATAAGGTAGAAGGAGGAACTCCTTTCTATAATCTAAGTGCCTAATTTGTCACCAGCTGTTTTCTGCATACACTTTTCTTTGAGCAGCTGGAGAAAGGGCACAGACAGATGCTCCTTATGGTGTAGTATCCTCAGGTAAGAAATTAGCAGGTACACCCACATCGGCATTTTAACCCAGACCTGGAGTGTGGTTTTGAAGTGGTGGTCTTGGTGGTCCCCACTCACTGCAGTGTGGGTGTGTGACTGGGGTTCCCCGAAAGAGATTAAATCAGATGTGTCTCAGCTGCACACCTAACATGCCCCATTGTGGTCCTGGGGATCAGACTAGTTTTTATCACCCCTAAATTGTGTAATGTCAACAGCAGGTTTCCAGCATCAGTGGTTTCATTCTACAGATCCATATTTATTGAGTTTCTTACTTGTTAAGGCAGACATAGTCTGTCCAGCTCACATACTGAAAGTTAAGGCAATTTGTGATCTCGAGTCAGAAAGGTGTTATCCTGCTGGATGGTTTGGCAGGGAGGAGCAGAGTGTGACCCTCATTCACAATACAGTGATCTACCTTGCAGCATCCATTGGATATCCTGTGACTGTGGGAATTCGAAATCACAGAATCACAGAATATACTGAGATGGAAAGAACCCATGAGGATCATAAGGTCCAACACCTGGCTCTGCACAGCACCGTTCCCAAGAGTGACAACTTTTGCCCGACACCATTGTTCAAATGCTCCCTGAACTCTGTCAGGTTGGTACTGTGATCACTTCTCTGGGATGAAAAACCCTTTTCTAATATCCAACCCAAACCTCCCCTGGCACAGCTTCAGGCTTTTCCCTCAGGTCCTGCCACTGGTCACCACAGAGAAAAGATCAGTGTCTGCTTCTCCTTTTCCCCTCATGAGGAAGCTGTAGACTGCAATGAGGTCTCTCCTCAGCCTGTTCTCCATGCTGAACAGACCAAGTGACCTCAGCCATTCCTCATATGGCTTCCCATCAAGGCTCTTCACAATCTTTGTTGCACCCTTTGGACTCTCTAATAGCTTTAGTATTTTTTTTTATATTATGTTGGCCAAAACATTCTAAATTTCTTCTATTTTTTCCTCTGCTGCATTTAAGGTATCACAGTCAGTCTTTTCATGGCAGGAGAAATGGCATTTTGATTGAAGCCTCCATTCAAGTCAATGGTGACTGGATTCAGTGACCCTGCAGATCCATCTATTCACGGTTCCTCTCCACCTACACCTGGACAAATGTTAGAGAAGAGTGGATGAAAACAATCTTGGAGTGTAGATGAAGAACTAATGTCAATGCAGGGTGCTGGATTCCCAATTAATTCAATACCCCTTTCCACAAATTTCTTCGTATGGTTGTCTTCAGCTACTTTAGAAAGCAACCACTGTTGACATGAACTCTGCTTTGCTGGCATTGTAAAGAAGTTGGTTTGAGACACAATCAGTGTCCATCTCCCAAGTGCTTGGGGCATTAACAAATTTGTAGCTCTGCAATTTCCATGAATTTTGTCTGAGAGTCTTAAAAAAAGTCACACTGACTCAGTGTTGCTGGGTTGCTACTCGAGGGAAAATGCCTGTCTTCAGCCTCATGATTTTCACCAGCACCATATAATATATCAGAAAGAGACCATTTTTACCCAGAAAAGATACTTCTGGAATTTAGCTCCCTGACACAACACTACCTATAGCAAGCAGCACCTGCTAGTGTTATGAAAAGGCTTTTCCCACACACTTTTTGAAAATGGAAAAGAAAGCCCTGTCTCTATCAACTGTAATGACTTCATTTTTCTCTTCCTCAAAAAAGCTTTATTTCTCCATCAAAGCACATTTGTATTTCCATGGAACACAACAAAATATGTTGGTGAATCTTAAGTGACGATTTAATGCAGCTAGAAACTAAGACCTTCTGTAGTTACCTGACTTTGTAGGACAGAAATTACAGTTTATTAGATGCCCCTCAAATTACTTTCAGCTATGAAGGTGCCAATCAGCTAGGGCATGTCCCTGTTAGCCCCTGGTGGTACCCAGCCATACTCTGAGAATCCCTGGAGGTGCCCAGCTGGCTCAGAAGCCACCCATCCCACCTAGTTTGTCCCCAAGTGCAGCCCTGCTCAGGCAGGCAGTCTCTGGCTCTGGCTCTGACACCACTTGAATTGGGGTATATCCAACCAGGTAGGCTCAATCTTCCTTTGCAAACCAGTCTTGCAGGTTGGGGAATTGAAA
Organism: Catharus ustulatus; assembly: GCF_009819885.2. Taxonomy (NCBI): domain Eukaryota; kingdom Metazoa; phylum Chordata; class Aves; order Passeriformes; family Turdidae; genus Catharus; species Catharus ustulatus. Next base: position 97,192,930 of record NC_046222.1, read on the forward strand.
ATGGGCCATTTCCAACAACTTTATGGTGATGGAAACCAAGGATAATTTTACAGCTTTCAGTTTCTCCCACAACTTTTGCAGCATGCATGTGTGAGTCTGCCCCTCAGATGCAGATCTGTGGCAATTTCTTTCCAAAATTCTTGGTTTTCATCCAGTAGTTGCACCTTGCCCGCCTGCAGTGGGGTACTCTCCAGTCTGATTACAAACCAGCTCCCCCATCTAGAGCATACTGCCCTGTCCACTTACTGGTGTGATAAACAGGTCTCTTCAGTGCAGTGCAATGGCAGAGCATTGTTCCCTTCCCTCTATTTGCCTCTATTTCTGCTAGTGCAAACCCACTCTTGTTTCCATAGTATTTCTCTAGGAAATATTCCTTGCAAAAACCTCAATCTATTTTCCTTTTATTCTCCACAGCCCTGTGGATATTATGAGCTTTCCAAATTCTACCATTTCATTATTTAGCCAGGTATTAACACAGAAAACAAGACCCAACTAGGCCTTGGGAGGTGATTTACTCCATCACTCTGCCTGAGGCAGGATGATCTGTACTCATGCTCTTTCTGGCATATATTTGTCTAACCTGTTCTTAAAGGAAACTTTTATCCTCTCCAGGACCTTATTCCTCCCCATATGAGAGATTGCCAGCAGCCATATCACCCTGCCTGTATTTAGTCCTGTGGTGTGCTGACAAATGTACCTAATTCTCCTGACAGCCCTTAAACCCAGGTTTACATAGCACCCCTAAGACATCACAGCTTTGTCACCTGCTGGTTTTTGCACTGGTGGTTTAGTCCTGTGTTCCCCTGGGCTATGGTACCTCTGAGAGAGATCCTACCTCCCTATTAGGCACACTCTTTGCACTAAGATTTGTTAATACAAAATTGATTTTGACAAAGTGATATCTCCAACCATGCCCCTGTCTCTTTGGGCTGTGGAAAGAGGTCCCAGCTGGGCTGGGTTCTGCTCTTCTCCTTGCTGGTAGATGCTCCTCTCCTTTTGTCTGCCATTTTAAAAATGTGGCAAATTTAGCTTGGAGGAGCCAAATAATAAAGCTGCTTCAGTCTCTCCATGTGATGGTGGTTTCTTCTTATGCAAGGTTTTAAAATACCCCTCACTTCTTTTTTTGTACCAGGTAGTTTACCCCAAAACCTTACTGAAGTCTCTGTCAGTAAACAACAGACAGGTCTTACAAGCCTTCAAAAGTCTCATACTTGTTTTTTAAGGCACAATGAACTTGTTTCTGATTAAGAAAAAAAAAAATGCTAGGCTTCTGCCTGTACTAGCTGTTCACAGGGATACTCAAACATGCTGAATGATGGACCACCTCCTCCACAGCAAGACTTTTATTCAAGTTGTTGTTGTTGTGCCTGTTGGAAAATATCCCTCTTTCTCACTGTTGTGGGTTACATAGGTGTCCATAGCATCTTTGGCAGGGATGGGCTTCCAAAGGAGCATCAACAGTGCTGCTTAAGCTGTTGATTTAGCCAAAGCAGATTGAACTGCTACAGGCCTTAGTTCTCGTTGATTTTTCTTGGCATCCAATTCCTCTTAATAGGTTTTCTCTATTATATATTGCCACAAAAGACAGTTAAAAAAAAACCCCAACAACACAAATCTGTTTCTGTGAAAGTATACACCAATGCTTCCTTCCAATTTGAAGCTGCCAGGCATTTGAAATTAAAATAAGTAACAGAAAGACACAAATTGAACCCCACTTGTCATAGAAAGCCCTCCCTAGAGGGGGCCTCCCTGTTCTGTCTTTGCCAGGAAAAAATTGAACTGTTTAGACCTCTTTTTCAAAGACAGGTGGAAGCTGATTATGCAGTCTCCTTTAGACACGGTGTATTGTTGGGAGTGCCAGTCCATGCTGTTACTCAACACCTCTCCACAGCTGAGAATTCATGTTCAGGTGGCTGCTATGGGAGAAATGCCTATCTGGTGTGCCTAGTCAGCATTTCAGAGATGTATACTGATATCTGTGTGAGCATAAACTAGGCTGGAATAGCTGTATGCTTGAAACGTCTCCATTTCATCTGTACTTCTAAAGGTTTGTGCCAGTAGCTCCTGAGATCTGTTTAAACTACTGCCTCCTGCCTGCAGATTCTGCAGTGCTGAAGGATGCAGTTCATGGAATCACAGAATTGCTTGGTTTGGAAGGAACCTTAAAGACTATCTAGTTCCAACTCCACTGTCTTTTAGAGAGCTGATAAAACACCTTTGTATTTCAAAATCTGCATTCTGGCATACTAACATCTGTTAGCATGTTGAAGTCAAGTAAAAGGAAGAAGCAGTAAAGCTTTATATCTTTTCCCAGCTCATTTTTTCATAAATAATTATAGTAGTTTGGCCCATGTTATTAATATTACAGGGCTTGGTGATCCATTTGCACAAACAGAAAATGATTAAATCAGTCTTTGGCCCATTGTCACAGAGGTTGCATTACATTGCCTTTCCAACTTTTTGTTGTGTGACTTCCTAAAAAAGCATGTGATAGTATTGCTTCTTAACACTCACCTGACTTTTGGCCAAAATGTGTAATTTTCTGTTAATATTTATTAGTTGCTGTTACTTACACGGCCATTGTAAACTAGTGTTTGATTATAAAACCTCTATTTTGTCCTACATTAGCCTAGGGTAGATGAGTTCCTAGACATTTTTTTTCTGAAAAAGAGTTTATGATATGTTTTGTCTGGGAAAAATAAGATCTCCTCTCAAACTTATTTGCATCAGCATTTCTTCTGTGGGCAGATTTTTACAATACACAGTAGCCCTGACATCATGCAAACATGGTCTGGAAGGGCAACACTGTATAGTCTGTAGTTTTATTGATTATGTTCAATTTTAAATTATGGGATGAAAAACCTAATGGGCAATACCCCAGACTATATAGTTTACGCTCTACAAATGAGTTATAAATGCGATTCTGCTGGGCCACATTAGTGATTTTTGCACAAGGGTGAATTACTACAGAAGGGCTAAGACACTATGAGCTGGCTTTCCAGTTATAGGCTATTATAATTTGGTTTCTCAGGTGGGAAATAAAGAGAGGAAAATTAACGCAGGAGAAAGAAATACTTAATTTTTGTATTTTTTATTTTTGTAAATAGGAAGCTGGGCACATACTAAGCATTCCTCCAAATGAAAGAAAATGTCCTTTGATTATATTCAAGACCTTCTGTGTTCCCTTTCTGTAAATGGTCTAGCAAATAAACACTCTGATTGTAATGCTCATGAGGAAGGTAAATTCCAGAGAAGCGTGAGAAGAGTGAAAGCTGATTTGTGGAGGGGTACTCACGCAGAAAATCCTGTATGAGTGATAGCTCTTCTCTGTCCAGAATACATGAATGTCTCCACATAAACACTTCCCATAGGAAGATCACCCTGAATGCTGGGCACTGAATAATTGATTAATTACTGTTTTGCAGGTAATGCATTTTTTACATAATTTCTCCAGCTAATATTTCTGATGAAAAGGAAATAGCATTTCTAAGATTTTGCTATTAATCCCTTTGGGAGCATACTGCTCTGCAAAACCCCAAACCCTTCAAATGTATCCTGGATTGTTTAATGGTGAAAAATTGCAATATTTCAACTTGGAAAGTCACTTGAAGCTTAACAATGATATCTAAATTGGTATCAAAACTAATCTAAAGTTATAAAAACAAGTACAAGTCACATGAACAGAAGGGGAAAATTTTATTGCCTGTTTTGTTGAATCCTGCAAATCTCAGAATCTGCAATTGTGTTTCTTGTAGAAGCAAAAACTAAAGATACAAAATCTGAAATACTTCCTAATACATACTCTCTATACAGAGGCAGAAGTGCACCCGTCCTATTTACTGAGGCCAGAGGTGATTCAGAGCTGCCACAACAAAGCACCTCCTCCTCTGGCAGCTATTCGTGAGGCAAGAAGTGGAGGCTGCACCAAAACTGAGCTTCAGGATAATTTTTAGCTCCTTGCCTTCTGCAAAACGTGTAGGCAGCATCTCACTACTGCTGAGGGTGACTTCCTGTTCATGGCTTAAGTGTGTATTAGGGGATAGGTATTGATCTACAGGGAATGGCATTGCAGTGGTCTCTGCTAGGGGAAAATACCTCTTTCTTCCATGTTATTGAGATGGCTCAAGTCAGTTGAGTTTACTATTTCTTTAAGAGAAACTGTGTCCTTTCACCATGTGACTCATTTCCTCTGATATCTTGATGGAGTTTGTTGACTTTTACAACCTCATTTACAAAAGCAGGCAGTGACCACAACTTGCAGTTGATCCCAGTAAAAACTACTAAGCATTCAGCTTTTCTAAAGAAAAATACAAAGCAGGTAAATAGAGTGCAGTATGAGGACAGATTGTGTCTTGCCACCAAATTCTGCATGCAACAGGTTGTGTCAAACTGGTTTACCATATCAGGCTGAGTTATCATATTTATTATTTCTGAGTAGAATCTTTGCTGCTTTGCTTTAGAGAGCCAATCAGCCTGCTCAATTTTGTATGCATCCTGAGAAGCTGATAGTTAGTGGAATATAAGTAAATAACCAATTTTCTACATAAACTGAATTTGAAAAAAGTGTTTCTTCAGAAAACTTGGCAAACTATAAAGAGGATTCTTTTTTGTCTTTCTTTCCTTCTTTCCTCTCCTCCTAGTTCCACCTGGTGTTCCTGCGTGGTATTGTTTTCCTGAGCTACCCTTAGTGTTAAATAATTCATGAGTTATATCTGTGGTGCTAGATTCTTACAGGCCTCACCTCAGACCAGTTTTCTCTGAATATTTCAGACTGATTTTTTCAGCCCACACAGCTAGAAAATATGAGTTAGTCTGTAGAAGTGTCTAATGTTGGAGCATAAGGTATAAGACCAGCATCAAGAGGATTAGGGTACAAGGTTCCCTGGGAAGGTGAATCCTAGTGTGAATTGGAAACATTGCTGCATTTCTTGAGCTATTTCTTAGTATCTCCAAATTAAAGGATACAATTTATGCTATTTTTAAAAAATCTTGTATCATGCATTAAATAAGATAACAGCATTTCTTTATATACCAATTTTTTTCTTTTCCAGCTTTTCAATATTTGCTTATTGCAAACTCAGTGTTTATGTGCTGGAACTGTTATTATCAGGCACTTAGAGAATGCAAATACTACAGCTTTTCTAGAGAGATGAATCTGACTTTTAAAGATAAGTATATACAGGAGAAAAAGCAAAAACCTAGGAAGAAGCTAAATACCATGTTTCTTATTCTTATTTTCAGGCATTGGGGAAGCAGTTATACTAAATGACAGAGGGGAAGAGCTATAGCTGCAGTGAGTGAAATTTTGAAAGCTTTTCTCTAGGACATAATGTGCCTTTGGAGACCGGGCTGATTCCTTCTCTTCCTTGATGTGACATAAAAGTCAAGACCCTACAAAATTGGTTTTAGTCACATCAAATCAGACATTGGACTGGGGAGAAGAAAATATTAAGCCTTGCCTACTGTCCTTCCAAGAAATAAGTGCTTCCAAATCCTTTAAGCCCTGAATTGAAGGCTGGCTGATACTCATTCTAGAAATCAAGTCCTCACAAGGTGTCCAAATGTTTCCCATGAAAGAAACATCAAAAGAAGTCTCCCTGTTTAACAGACCACAGTATAATCCTGACAAGTGTGCCCTTATTATAGCAGAATTTACCTCTTTATTTATTATTCATAAGTACATTAGAGCATCTTCAGAAATATATTCTGCAGCAGGTAATCTAGTATGGGGAAACAAAAATGTGTATGTCTAATTATAAGTGACATTGAAAAGATCCTATAGCAGCATACTTCCTTGGCACTGGCAAAGTACTGCATTATAGATTAAAACAACACAAACATATTACAGCTTCTATAGTGTTTCACTGTTGCTGGATGTATGTTGCTAAGAAACGAAATTGAAACATCTCTTTTGAACCTGAAGCCTCTTGTGAACATGGTGTTGCAAATATCATAAATGTTTTTTACTTTAGGATGGATTAAATGCCAGACCAAGTAAAATAGAGAGGGTTCATTAGTCTAGCATGTTTTTTAATCTACTGCCAATAAACCCAACTATTACAGTAGTAAAAACTATGTGAGGAGCTTCAGTGTGTTCTGGGATGAAGTGATGACAGCTGCTTGTTTGAATATTAATAAAGTCTATTGGGCTATTCCATGCCTCTATTGTCTGTAGATTGGAATTGTGAAGATTTCTCTGTATATTACATCTTTATGTTTCTAAGTACACACCTATCTGTGGAGGTACACAGATAGGTACCCGTTTCATCCCCAAAGATGGCACGCCTCGTTGTTGAGAAAATTACAACCTTGTGCTTCATTAAACATTTATTTTGGCAGCATTGTTGGTTGCTGTTTCCCCTCTTCAATGTAAAGAAGTCAATGTGTGTCCTCTCTCACATATGGTAATTAATCCTCATTCTTCCAAACTTTTACAAATAAAAGTCAAAGCTATTCCTAAACCACATGCAAGAAAAGTCAGTTCTCCTTCAAAAAATAAAATTAAGTCAAAAGCGTGATAGAGAAAGGAAGAATTTTACAGTGCACAGTATTGCTTCAGTATTGCTTCATGTGTTAAATGCAGATGGTTTGTTAAGTCGATCATGCATTGATTAGCTGATGGTGAAGCAGTAGTTTCTGCTGGCTGGATGTGCTGGTTAAAGTTTAAGGAAAACACTGACAACACAGTGTTCAGTTCCTGCTGGGGAGAGGAGACCTGGGTTTTTCATTTGCAGAGCTGAGAACCAGCCACCCGAGGACATGAACACCACTGCTGTTCCTACACAGCACAGGGCAGAGAGGCAAATGGGCCTCCACTAAAACATGGGCTCCTGGCAAATAAGTTTTCTTGGCTGGTTGCTGCAAGTGGAGTCACATTGATTAAATATTCATGGAGTAGTGTTTGATTAAAATTCGAAGTTTTAACTATCCCCAGCTGAACACAGCTCAGTCCCCATGAGAGCACACAAATTCAAGGAATTCAGGTGACAAGTGCAAGTTTACTGCAACTTGGCCTTTCAAAGCAATGGCAATGCAAGAAGATTAAGCAGTTAATTTTGAACTGTTAAAAATCTGGCAATTTGAAATGTACAGGTTAACCACAGCAATCCCTTCTTACTTCCTGCAATGGATTTCTCTAAAGCAACTGTGCAGATGTCTCAGTAGTGGCAGAACAGTGATGAAATAGTTTATCCTCTCACAGTTGTGACAAGTAAATCATAACAGAGGATTAACCATAATGTGGTACCTGGACATGTGCAGGCATGCATCTTTGCCAGCTGAGATGTGTCCTCCTGCAGCTGAGCTGTATTCACAGTGGAGTGCCACAAGTAGGACTGTGAAGGGTTCACTCCAAAACCAGTCTGTCACTCCCCTCCTCAGCTGGACAGCAGGGAGAAAATGCAACTAAAGGCTCATGAGTTGAGATAAGGACAGAAAGAGATCACTTACCAGTTACCATCATGGACAAAACTGACCTGACTTGGGGAAATTAATTGAATTTCTTACCAACCAAATCAGAGTAAGATAATGAGAAATAAACCTTAAAAACATCTTCCCCTCATCCCCCCTTCTTCCTGGCCTTAATTCATGCCCATTTTTTTACTTGCTCCCTTCAAGTGATGCAGGAGGACAGGGAATGGGATCTGTGGTCAGTTCATCACACATTGTCTCTGCCACTCCCTCCTCAGGGAAATGACTCCTCACACTCTCCCCTGCTCCAGCATGGGTCTCTTCCACAAGGTGCAGTCCTTCAGGAACAGGCTGTTGCAGCATCTGTGGGTTCACAAATCCTGCCAGCAATCCTGTTTCAGTGAGAGCTCCTCTCTCCATGTCACCTGCCAGGACCCTGCTCCAGTGTGGGCTTTCCATGGGGTCACAGACTCCTTCAGGCATTCACCTGCTCTGACGTGGATTCCTCCAGCGATGTCTTCTATCTCTAAGTGGATAACTTCTCCACTATGGACCAACATTGGCTGCAGAGGTCCAGCCTGTCTCTCCACTGTCCTCTCCAGGAGCTCAAGGGGAATCTCAGCTCTGGCACTAGAAGCACCTCCTTCCCATCCTTCATGTCTGCAGGGCTGTTCCTCTCACATATCCTCAGTCCCCTCTCCAACTGCAGTGGCCCAGGGTCTCCCCCTTCCCCTTCTTAAATGTCATCCCAAAAGCTCTACCAGCCTTGCCATGGGCAGCAGTGTGTCCATCTTGGAGCCCATTGGTATTGACTTCATGAGACAGAGGGGAGCCTTCTAGCAGCCTCTCACAGGAGCCACCCCTGTAGCCTCCCTGCTACCAAAACCTGCCCATGCAAGCCCAATACAGAGACTTTCTCAGATATCCTCAAAGCTGCTGTTAATTTTTCATGTGTTTTAGTGGGAAGAAATTAACTAACTGGAAAAAGTATTTTGATAAATGGGGTAAACTAATTAATCACTAACTGAAGTATCTTTCTCTCAATTAAAAAAAAAATCTGTTTTGCTACAGGAAGAAAATTCAATCATGGCTGACAAAGACAAAAGAAATAGAATTGTGGTTTTATCATCTTACAGAAACTGACTCCTAGAGAGGGCAAGGAACTATAGTTCTTCCTTCCTATATTCATGACTGGAATAAGTTCCTCAGGACTAGGATAATATTCCTCTTCAGCCTTTGATGCCATCAAGTTCATTTCCACAAAGATTAAAAGCTCCTTGCAGCATTCATGTCAAATCCACTGAAAAGAAGGTAGTCTCATAAATTCTTGAGGCCCTAAAAAAAGTTGCAGAAAAAGCTGAAGTTTACACTTTATAAAAGCCCAAGGTGAATCTTGAAAGCCATACCCAAGGAAGGTTCTACAATCACATTGGAAGGGCAGTGCCTTCCAGAAGGGCTGGATGTGTTGTAAGAGCTATACAACAGACAATGGCTCTGTCCACATCTTAAAATAATCCTGAACTACCAGGAATGAGATAAAACTTGTCAGAAAACAGCAGTGATTTGATAGGCTGTCATACTGGGACTGGCAATGGACATCATGTATTCTCAGAGAACATGCCATTTTAGTTCATAAGTTCATTGAAACAAAATCACAGTATAGTGTAGTAATTTTCATAATGCCTAGAGTTTTAACATTTATCTGTCATTTTTACAGTCCAAATGCTTTGATTTTTTTTTCTGGGTTAATTTTTTGCCTGTAGGAGTTTCATAAAGACACACTGATTATACAGGCAAGGTGCAAGGGAGGGGACTTAAGAGCCAGTCTGGGGAATGCCAGGCAGGACAGCTGAAGTGTCTGCCTGAACATCTGCTGCCATTCCACTGCACTGGCACTCACATATCTTTGTGACCCATGGCCTACACGACCAACATGCATGTGAGGAGACAGCAGAGGTACATGGATGGCATTCTCTTTGCTGATATCAGTGCTGTGGTTCAACACAAGGCGAGCAACAATTTTGTCCTCAGTATTAAAATACTGTCAAGAGTAATTAAAGCAACACATCCTTCTTAACCAGTCTTTTAAGTTGGTATTGAAAATAATCCAGAGCCCAAATGAATGGATTTTCTATGACTGTCTTATATGGGGGAATCTCAGATATCTTCTCCAGACCTTGATGTGAGGGCATGCTGCCAGGACAGGCATTGTAACAGCCAATGTACTTTGGGGCAGTGGTGCTGCTGTAACTTCTATAAGTATTTACAGCCACCAGTTCTGCATGATCCATTTTCTGCCAGGTTACTCTCTCCATGTATAAGAAAAAACTCTTTACAGAGTTTATTGCTGGGTTTCTACAGTGGAGGGGGATGCATATGCATGCACCTATGTACGTGGGTGGACGGATGGATGGATAGATGAATAGAAAGATCAGCTGTAAGGTAAGTATAACTGAATGATGATTTAAACATATAGAGAAAATGCAGTAGTAAAAATTAACTGCTGTGCATTCCACCATAAGTTTAATCACATTGAATAATTCTAAAATAATAATGCCTATCATTCTTATAATGCTTTCCAGGTTTGGGAAGAACCATACAAATACAGCAACTCATTATTTAGTAGGTAAATGTTCCCTCACTATGTAAACTGAATAGTTATTGTGCTGTAGACTCTTAAAAGCAGAGCAAGCATACATGCAAGAACTGAGAATGATTTCTGTATAATCAAATCCCATTTGGCAGAAGACTGCAAAAGAGTTGGGCATTTTCAAGAGCAGCATGCAAATACATGAAGGCAATGCTGAAGGTGCAATGTTCATATACTGTCCTGAGAAAATGCCTTCAAAACCAACACAGATATAGCTGCAGACAGCAAAATGTGTCAAGTCTCTCCTGATCTGAACTAAATAGCAAGACACATCATGCAGGGAAAAGAACCAGGAAAGCAGAACACCCTTCTTTAATTTTTAATTGAGACACTAAGTAATACCTAGTACCTTGCTGTAATATACGGACAGATACAAATGAAGTCTTGGAATGCTTCAGCATCACTCTACTCTCCTGCAACAGTATTTTGCTTCTTTGAATCTCTTCTTGTCTCCAGGTACTTGTCATTCTTTACATCCACCATGGGATTGAAGCCACTTCCACAGCCTGAAAGAGAAGCTGCTTATGAGCTGCCTTGTCAAACACATTCACAAAGGAATGTGTGGCAAAATGTGCAGCTACATCCCCGTGTGGAAAGCAGCACCTCTGCTTGAGAACCGTGTTAATCACATTACTTAATTAGTTCACAAATAATCACTTCACACTTATAATCTGTAGCTAGATGTTTTGGCAGCTGAGACAGGGAAATTAATAAAATCCACATTTGTTTAAAGTAAACCTGTAACATCTTCTTTATCTTTTTCCTTTTCCCCCCACATGTTTTATCTCAGGCTTCTGAGAGTTTAATCTTTTTTCTATTTCCAAACTTAATACTCTGAGTATTTAATTTCCTAATATCTAATGCAATTTTTCCCATGGTCTCTTTGGCAAGAAGAAAAAAGTGTGTGTGATGATATTTTTTTCTTTCATTTCCTTTAGGCCTGGTCTGGCCCAACTTTCATTAAGTCCCAGGTACAGGGAGGCACACAAACACACACTAAACTTGTAAGTCTAAAAATGCTTCTCTTGACATCAAAGAATTAGGAGGTGTTTCTCTCTAGCTGGAGCCCTACTTGCAAGTCTCTCCTTCCTTTCGTAAAAATGTGCTTTTATTGTCTCTAGCCCTTTGTGCCATTTCTGTATAAATCCTTTACTCTTCCTAATCTTTGTGTCCCTTCCTTTTTCCTTACATCTTTTTCATCCCATGTCCCCTTTTCTCTCTCCTTCTCTGGTTCCCCATTTCCTCCATCCTCCTCAGTGTCCCTCAGCAATTTTTTTCCTCTCTTGCAGTCCTCTGGGGTGGTTGGAGAGCTCCCTGACCTCCTCTCCCTTGCAGGGATCTGATATAGTTTTGCTTCTGCTTTTGTGATGGCAACCAACTCCTGTTTAAGAGGGTACTTTCCAGGTGGATCACAGTAGATTCTCATTTTAAGTGCCTCAGCAATTTCTTCTATTGAATAATAAATGCTTTGCACATCTGTACCTATTTTAAGTCATCCCAATATTAAGGCACCAGAATCTCTCCAGAGTGCTTTGCCTGCCCTGGGGCTATGTAACTGGGCAACTCTGACAGGGTAGCTTGGTTGTAAACTCTGGAGCAACCAGAAGGAAGGCTTTTATGCTTTTGACAGTGATATGTAAGTCCTCTGAAGGAAGCAATATGAGGTGCTGGAACAATTATGCATTTCATTGCAGATTTTTCATATTTCTCTCGCATTGCTGAAACAATGCCCTTTATCATTAAATGTTCTCCACTATTTCTTTTTCTTAAATTAACAGTTTTACTCCAGAGAAAGTCCAACTCCTTGATACTGTATTCCACATTTCTCCAGGAATCAGTATTATTTATAGTTTAAAACTTTTGTGCTCGGTATTTCTATCTGCAAGGGCACAGGTTCTAACCTTACTGGACATTATTCACCAACAAATAAGGGTCTTAGCTCTGCATCAGGAGCTTTTATTTAGCTTTACACTTATTCCTTCCAGAGCAGCAAAAGAGCAGCAAGAGATTCATGGCTTTTCACACACTGAAATTTTGTAAATTTTATTATACAGTGTCTAGCTTACCCTTATCACAATAGGTTCAGCTTTCTGTGTGCATTGGAAGTTAACTGTAGAGTCATGAAGCTGACAGAAAGATTTTGTGCAGCCGTCACGACACGGCTCTCACAAAACCCCAATTTTAAAAGTGTCACTTACGAGAAGGATAGAACTTCTGCAAGCACTTGGATTGCAATCCTCAATTCCGAAAGTGCTCTATTGCAGGACAGGCACAGGTGTAGAAGAAAAGACAGGGTTAGGGGTTGGACCACAAAGGAAGAATCTCTTTGGCAAGATTACAACGTACTTCAGTTGTAGTTTCTGGGTTAAGCAGGGCCCTAAATCTTATTAATAGCCGAAAGTTAGATAAAAAGGGACTTGTCAAATGAAATATCTGTATGAAGAATAGGGTTTCTTCGGCAGCTTCTCCTAGGAGAAGCTCTGTGCATAGTTCACACGTGCAAGTGGCTGTATGTCATGCTTTTAAACTTCCTGTGGTTAATAAACAACACGGATGTGTAACTCCAAACGCCAGGGTCTCTCCCCTTACCGCAGGGACTGACCAGCAGCTCTCACAGGACCGGGGCACATCCTGCTGCAGCCGCGACAGACTGGACGGCACCCGCGCAGGCAGCTGGCTGGAACACCGCACACTCGGCACCAAGAGGAGGCGCCACCCTCGCTCCCATTTTCACATTTCGGCCGCCTCGGGGGTTGGGTACAATTACATTAAACAGTGAAATTACCATGATTTGGGGGGTGACGGGGTGAGGCCCGCGCCGCCTCCCGCCGCGCCCGCCAGGGGGCGCCGCGCCGCCAGGGATGGCGCGGCCGGCGGGGCCCCGGCTCCGCTGCCGGCCCCGGCCCGAGCGCCCTGCCCGGGGGATGCCGTGCCCCCCGGCCCTGCCCGCCAGCACCGACACCGCTCTCCGCGGGGCGCCGGGCCCGCAGGGGCTCCCCTCCGCCCTCGCCTGGGTGCCCTCGGCTGCCCCGAAGGGTCTCCTCCGCCTGCCCCCGCCTGTCCGGGAGCCTCCGCCGGGAGGAGAAGGAGGAGGGAGTAGCGGCGGCAAGCGGGCGGCGAGCCCTGCTGGGTCGGGTTACAGGGAGCCACCGAGCGGCGGCGAGGCGGGCGGGGACCGCCTGCGGGGCGGCCGCCGTGCTGCGGGCGGCCCCCGGGGCTCCCCGGCGCTCCCCGCCCCGCGCGGAGGCGCGGCGGGCGCCTCGCCGGGCCCCGCCGCAGCTGCCGAGCGCGCGGGGCGGCGGGAGGAGGCGCGGGCAGACAGGTGCCCTCCTCCCGAAGCGCTGCGCTCCCCGCCGCTGGAATCGCCGCCGCGCCGCACGGCGCTGGGCAGCGTCGCCCAGGCAGCTCGCGAGGTCGCCGCCGCCCGCCGCCGGGGGCAGCCCCGCCGCCCCGATGGCCCCCGCCGCCCCGCCGCCGCCCCTCCCTCGTCGCCGCCGGCCGCGGCGGCCCTAGGGGCGTCGGGGCCCTGCGCTGCCCCGCGGAGGGGAGGCGGAGGCGGCGGCGGCGGGGCGGGGGCGGAGGCGGAGGCGAGGGGGCGGCGGAGCGGCGGCGGAACGCCGGCGGAGCGGGAGCCGGCGGCGGCGATGGACGAGTCGTCGTTGCTGGATCTGCTGGAGTGCTCCGTGTGCCTGGAGCGTCTGGACACCACGGCCAAGGTGCTGCCGTGCCAGCACACCTTCTGCCGCCGCTGTCTGGAGAGCATCGTCAGCTCCCGCCACGAGCTGCGCTGCCCCGAGTGCCGCATCCTGGTGGGCTGCGGCGTGGACGAGCTGCCCGCCAACATCCTCCTCGTCCGCCTCCTGGACGGCATCCGGCAGCGGCCCCGCGCCGCCGGGGGCGCCAGCGGCAGCCCCAGCGCCGCGGCCCCCACGTACCCCCAGCCCGCCGCCGCCCCCAGCGCCGTCGCCGCCGCCGCCGCCTCGGCCGCCGCCAGCCTGCGGGAGCTGGCGGCCGCCAGCCGCAGCGCCCTGCTGGGAAAGGTGGGTGCCGGGCCGGGGGCGGGCGGGCCGGGAGCGCGGGTCCCCGCGGAGCGCCGGGCGGCCCCGGTGTGCCGGCGGGACGTCCCGCGGGCGGCAGAGGGTGTCCGCCGCGGGCACCGGCGTGCGCCTGCCCCGCACTTGTGGCCGGCTGCTGTGGTCGCCCCCCCGATGTAACGATGGGAGGCTCGGACGGGGATGTCCTCAAAGTACTCTGGGCGGCCGCGGGCGGCGGGAGCGGCCGGGACCGCCCCGGGACACCCCCCTTTGGGTGTGTTTATCCCGGCTGTGGGGCAGCTGCTGCGCCGACGGCCCCGGGGCCGCCCCCGGCGTGGCAGTGCCGGACGTGGAGTTATGAACCACAGCGTGCCTCGAAAGCGCTTTTATCCGGCGTGCGGGGCCGCGGCGGTGCCTGTCAGGTGCGGGCAGGAGCGGCTCCCACCCTCGCGCGGCCTGCGGGAACTCTCTGGGAGCGCTCGGCCCGTCCCGAGCCCGGCGTGTTCCTCAACCCCGCAGTTTCCCCTCCGCTCTCCGGGCGCTGCCGGTGCTGTTACAGCCACGCAGAGCTCTCCTGACAGCCGGAACGGAGCGGGGTTTGGAGCTAAAGCTTCCCCTCCCAAGGGAACGTAATTTCATTTTTATGTATAAGTTGTGTGACTTGTGGAAAGCAAGTACTGCAGCGTGTGCATTTATTTATTGAACTCTTCAATCGAGTGCCCCGTCTTGCGCCCTTTAAAGTCCATGACAAGGGTTTCATTGGCTCGGAGGGGACAAGCTCAGTTCCTCTCACTGTTCTGTATTGCTCTTTCATGGGATTTGATAAAATTTACTATTGGACCTCTTCAGGAGACTTGGCAATGGAGACAGTCTTAAAACTGTGAACTTAATCTCACTTTTAATGTCATATATATACTGTTTATTATGTTTAATTGTCTTTGATCTTTAACGAAATCCTCTTGAGCTGTAGTTTAGTGTACAGGCTTTTGATTTGAAAAGGTCAGTGTAGGTTGTGAAGTTGTATTACTATAGTAAATGTTTCAATTAATTAATTTCCTACTTGTTTTTTTTTTTCTTTCTGAATAAAAGGAATAGATCTGTGCTGATGTTTCGAAGTTTTCCCTACAGGAAATGATGGCAAATGTTGCACGTTATTCCATAAAATTCAGTCCTGGAGTTGGAATTAAAATATGCTAGGCAGTATTTCTGGAAGGGTAGGTCCTTTATTATTGAGCTGTAGTCTTCATTGAGCATCAGGTATTTAATAATGACTTGTCCAATTTAAAGAAGAAAAGCAGTGGAATTCTGCCTTCTGTTGTTTTGCTTGTTTTTCAACTAAGCCTAGTGCTGTAGCTTTGTCACAGCAGACAACTCGTATCTTCTTAGTTTCAGCATTATACAAAGGGAAGTTTGCATTCGTTAGGTAAACTACAATATCCCATGGTCTGGTTTGAAGTCCAGGCAGGTGTCGCTTGTGGGAGGCAGGGTCTGCTGGTTACACCTGCAGTGTTTGTGTTGGAGGGGCTGGGTCTTGCACCCTCACTAGGCTTTTGTGACCATCCAACAAAAAGGTAATCTCTGGTTATCAAATCTTTAAGTCCTAGTCATATTACATATGTAATGTAATATGTAATATTGCATACTTGTATATTACAGTGGTGTGCACATGTTTGATGGGGAAAGCTATTTGCAAATTTTTAGGGAAATTGAATTTTCATTTTATCACCATAAATTGTCAGGCTTTAAAAAAGTTGCTTCCCTAGCCATTGTTGCAGATATTGTATGGTAGATAAAAACATTACATTTTATAATTTTCTGTCTTTTCACAGCACTTTGGTGAGGATTGGCAGTTCTGTTGTCTATTTCTGTGAGGGTTGTTACCCATCTGAATTTGACAGAAAGCAAAATTACACAACTTGAGAATCACATTTTGGCTATTACAGTTAACAACTGTGATTCTTTTCCCTTTGCTGGGGTTAATGGGTAATTCTGGGGCAGTGGGTCTGCTGGGACAGAGTGGGTCTGTGAAAGTGTTTGCTTGGCCTTTTGACTGATGGCACAATTTTATCCTGGAAATCAATGCAATGCGCTTGATCCTTACAAGGTTCATTACAGTGAAATAAAGTCTGAACTAATCTGCTTTTAAAAAAAGCAGCAGGGGAGAATAATCCTCCTTGGAGCTGCTGATACAGCTGATCGCTGAGCAGTCCTTGAGACAAGAGTGCAGAACCTCTCTCTGTACTAAACAATAGATGGTACAATCCAGGCTAGAATCAAGCTTTTTGAGGCTGATGTGGAAGAGAAGAATTACATCCTTTTCTCTCTTGTGTTGGTCTTTGACAGCTCAGCTGCCTTGAAGAAAGCAGAAGTGATTCTTTGTGATATATATATATTTCAGAAATTGCTGTAGATTTGCTGCCTGAGGCTTAAATGCAAATTATACTATTTTACTAATTATTACCTTTCATTTTAGATAATGCAGTATGTAAAATAGGACATACCATTATGGGCTTTTTGGTTAGGAAGGAAACTGCTGATTGTGAAGTGTAATGGCAGAGAGCCAAGGTCACTTCTATCAGACTTCAATCTTGCCCAGATCCTTGGACTGATATGTTAGAATTACACCAGGGATCTGTTTCTGTGAGAGTTTTAATTAACCTTAAAAGACAGCGCAGGGTCAGTCTCTGTGTTGCTATCATGCTTGTATTCTGCTTCTGCACCTTATATTTTGGAGAAGTCTTTTTTGCATAGATGCTATTTTCTGAAATCAACTAATGTTGTTTATCACTTGGGCAAAACTCTGTGGGGTTTGTATTTCTTTTTCATGTCTCTGACCTTTCTTTTCCCATAGTTTGTTGCAGACTTGGTTTGTGCAGACTGCTCAGAGCCAGGGGCTGAGCTGAGGGTGAACTGGTGGGCACTGGTGCTGTTTCTAAAGTTGTCCGAGACCATTCTTCATAAACACCCCTGAAACACTGTTTTGAGATATACATCTTCATACATTTTCAGTATGAGAGACTGGAAGTGGTGCATGCCTACTAACATATGATTGAACAATATTTGGGATTCTATCAATATATAGTGATGTGACCCAATGCCTCTATTTCCGCCTGTAATAAGCAAACAGTCTTGTTCTAAATTACATTGCATATTTTGAGATGTTCACATTAAAGCTGTGTAAATGCAGAGTATGGTATTAGACATTATAAAAGGGTCCAACTGCTGAAAGAACACACTGGAAGAATGAAGCAAAGGAAATCCAGCAACTGTGTGCCCCCCCCAGGGAACAGACAGGAGGCTAAGAGTGGTTTATAATGGTAGGCACATTACTCACAAGGTTATAATTTATTGGCTCCTCTGTTTCCATTACCACTGTTGAATTGCTTGGGGAATTCAGGTTCTGTCAAAGTAAATGGCTCCCTTAGATTGTTGAGGCATTATGCTAAATCTGCCTTCTCTACTGTGTGTGGGGTTTGGGGTTTTTTTTAACAATTATTGCAGTTTATCACTTTGTTTTTTTTTCAGGAGTTCTTAAGATCTAATAGCCAGCTAAGTGCATGCAAGTCTTTAGTAATTTCCTCTCAAACCAGGCTTCTTCCACTCCAGGTGCAAGGCTTATTGCTTGTTTGCTCATAATACAAACTGACAACAACATTTGCATGAAAAAGAAAACCAAGGAAAACAAAACATGTCTCTCCTTTTTCCCAGAAGAGAGAACATGGCCGAAGTGATGGATTGGGATGTGGCATGTTACCAGATGGGGTTGTAGGTACCGGTGGAGGGTAAGATGTGCACATAAGGAAAATGATGTGTCAGCGTGCCTGAGCAAAGTGACGGATGGGCTGCGCTCCCGAGTTGCACGGGATGCATCTCACATGTATCAGCTTTGCAGAGCTATTTCACTGTTTCAGGAGCAAGGCTGCCATTTGTTAGCCCTTGGCTTCATGCAAGTTTTGCAAGCAGAGGGAACAGCACTAATTTGCTAAATAAGCTTTTCAGCTACTCTGTAGAAATTCTCCAAAAGAGACATTCTGACACTTTTAAGAGTTCTGCCTCATGTACATGGCCAGGTACAGTGGATTAAAGGAGTAGACCTCACAGTAATTCTCTGCTCCCCTGTTTTCTTTCCTTTTTGGTTACATTATCTGGCGGGTGAAAATCTCACCCTGGGTTACAAAAGAGGAAGTGGATAGAGTGTGACATTTATATATATTTATATGTATTACAGCAGGAGAGGATTGTGTAGGGGACACACTTTGTCTTGGACAGAGGGTAGTCTTCAGCTTGCCTTTTTAATGGTCAGACGTGCACAGACTGGAGTGCTGTTCAGCAGTGTGCCATGTACACAAACCCAGGGACTTACCTCACTTTTGTTCATTCTCTTTGATTTATTTGCTTCTGATGCTGTAGTTTCACTGATCAGCACTTGAACTTTGTCATAAAGCCATCCAAAAAGGAGTGATGTTCCACGTGTCAAAGGCTCTGATCTTGAGGATTTTCTTTTTGTCTGGCAGATGGCTAAAAATATGTTTTGACATGGGAGATTAACTACCATTCTAAAGGGTATTGTGAAAAATATAGCCAGAAGTATTTAAAACCCCAGCAGCTGAAGCTGTCTTCACAGAAATGTGTGAGCATAGGAGAAGGGATTGCTGAGGGGCCGTGTCAGAATAATTCATCATTCACTGAGCACTTACACTTTCCAGAAAATGTGCCATTTGCAGGTGTCATCTTCACGTCCATTATGTTTTCCAGAAACAGAGTATTTTTACTTGTGATTTTTTCTGTGTGATGACGTTATTTTACTTGCAAGCTAGAAAAATGTGTGATGAACCTGATGTGACCAAAGGGTGCCAGTGCTGACAGTGAACTTCTTCTTTTGTACTGGGGTGGCCAGCAGTCACACCTAAAAAAGTTGTGGGACAGTGTAGAGGGCTTTGTGCCATTAGCCCCAAACCCTCCCTATTAGTTGGGTTAGTGTGACATGCCTCTGTAGGACTCCTCTTGATGTCAAATGTGAATGCTAAGTTTAATCCCTGCACGTCATCCTTCTGAATGATTCATGATGAACGCTGGTAACGTTTAGCATATGACAGGGTTCCATGTTCGGTAGCTGGTTCCTCAAAGACAGATGGCTTGCTCAAACTCAGCCCTAAAGATCTGTGCACATTTCAACCCTGGCAATTTTTGCCCAGCTGCCCTAAAGCTCTGCCATGGTTTCAAGGCACATGCAGAACATGGTCATTGATGTCTAGTGAGCTGCATGACCTTTCTGGGCTTCACATTTCCAAGCTGAAAACATGCCCCAGTAGCTCTAACTCACCCTCGTGTGCTTCTCAGTCTCCCAAAGGAAGCTGCCCTACAAACACAGAATTATAACTAGAGAAGCAGGGTTTTTGGAAAACTGAAAAGTGCTGGCTGTATACACTGAAGCTACGATGGTTGTTTTCTCTCGTGTGGGGCTTGGCAGAGATGCTGCACTTTGTTTGCAGGGAGTGTCGGGGCAGGGATGCAGCGATGTGTGCTGTGCATGGACTGTAATAGTACACTGTATTCCTTGTTTCTAATCTTATCAGTTCGTGTTCAGGCAGACTCCTGGTTCTGGCTGGGTGCCCAACAGGTCAGACAGGCTGCAGGCACTGGCTGGTAATGCCGGGTGCCTGTGCTTGCAGGTCAGGGGGAGGCTACGCGTGCTCTTTCTAGATGAAGCCGTGTCTGTACGATCAATAAGCTGCCACATAAAGTGCTACAACAATATTTTATTTATGCCATGGAGGATTTCTTTCTCTGTGAAGGTATTTTTTTATACTGTAGAGTTATTTTGTCTGCTGTGTCATAATTTTAGCCTAATAATCCCATTACAATTTCAACTTGAAATGGCTGGATAGTTCTTGAGTTTTGCACTGCTGTCTTTATACTGTCCCCTCTAATTTCACTATTCTGTTCAATATTGCATGCTGTTTCTCTTAAGAAACAGTGCTTAAATTTCAGATAACAACCGTAGTTTACTTTTGCACTTCAGTGACCCACCTGAAATATCTTCAGGTGTGAGATGACACTTGTTTTCAAAGTTGTAGATCATTCTTTCTTAGAAGCCTTTCTTTAAACTTGCAAAGGCATTATAACTAGTGTTTCACTCTGATTAATGTCTTTAAGCATTGCAACATTGTAATTGATGACCTCTAGAGCACAGGATTCATTCAGAGTCCAGAGATTTTGTGACTTCTGCAGACTAAAACTGATGGGGGTGCTCATGGTTTCAGCTTTCCTGCATTCACTCATCACATATCAAGCTAAATTTTTGTGAGCATGTTCAGTGCAGTCTTGTTAAAATCTGATCTTTTACAACAGGTTTTCCCAATCTGCCATGAGCTGTTATGGGAAGAACCCAAGATTAGTTCTAATAGGACATGAGATCCTGGACATAGATAAACTACAGGATTTGAGAAAGTTGCATGACCTTGGTGCTGCCCAGCTCCCACAGCAGCTGTGCCTCTGCAGCTGGCGAGGGAGTGACGGGGAAATACAGTGCCAGCTGAAAGCTACCTATTTATCCCTAATCTTACTCCAAACCAAAGTGCTCCTAGTGACAGAAGCCTCTTGCTTGGAGCAGCCTGGTACTTTGACTGGAAAGTTACTTGTTTGACCCTTAGGCAAAAAAAAAAAGAAAAAAAAAAGGATAATTAAACAATGGGAAAAATGTCTTTCTAGTGCATGATGCCAATGGGCCTGGGAATAGGTTCTCCCTGTATACCAACCCCATATCCTCTTTCTTTTTCCAGTTTGGATTCATCTGACAGCTTGAGCTATGCCTTTTCCTGACTGTATGGGGTAGTGGGGGTGTTGCTGATGTGCTAGTTTTACTCACTTGGCTCCATTACCATCTTCCTCAGCAGTAATGTTAAACTTGTTACATCCTCTTTGTGGTAAGTTTTGCTTATGTTGCTAGAGGATTGCTGAAAAACCTTTAAAATTGTTTGAATAGCTTTGAAAAGAAAAACCCAGAGCATGTGCCTAATAATTTAATCTAATTGTCTTTGTCTGTAATTTGAACATTTTTATTCTGTTAGAAAGAACAGACATTAATTTAATGATACATGTACTTGAGATGGCTCTTAGGGGAAGAACAGAAGGAGAGAGTATTACTTTTTGGTATTAAAAAGACATTTTGTTTTCAAAAGCTGAGAGAAAAATGTAAAACATCTGGAATGAAGAGCACTTTCTGCCCAGTCTTATGAGCATAGGTTCCATTGGTTCCACAGGACTTGCTGCTTACTGATTACTGTTAGCTGGGGTGGCCTGTGAACTCCAGTAATGGGCAGCTGAATATCTGCCCAAAGGAGCTGATGAGGCTCTTCAGGGTGTCAGTGGAAGGACTTGTCACCTGGCACTGAGCTCAGTCTTTCACATCTGTGGGCCAGCTATTAAGGGGTTAAATAGTGAAAAACTTGCTTGGCTTTATCTTGGTCTTGGTTTCTGGCACATTCAAAGCATGGGTTGGCCCCTGCTGAAGTTTGGCTTCTTGTCCTGTCGGAGTGGTTGGGATTTTTGGTGTGACTGGTCTGTTTGCATGTGGTTGACCGAGGGCAGGGGTTTCTGAGGGATGCACATCCTCAATGAACACTTTAAGGCTGTTTCTGCAGCAGGTCTCCATCTCATCCCATTTTGGAAATAGGAGGGCTTAGCTGTCTGGTTCGCAGCACTGAGTGCCAGGAAGAGAAGGAAGGCTGTGGGATTCACTAATTTAAAAAAGGGAGAGATGGAACTGTTTTCTTTCACCATAGTGTTTGCATAATATAATTTGACTCAGGAATGCTGAGGAAATTTTGTCTGCTTGCAGTGGCAATGGGACAAAGGTGCAAAACCCTTTTCTATTTTGCAGTATTCAGCCCTTTCTTTTTTTGAAGGTACCTTAAGAATTTGTGGTAGGGAGGAATTTGTCCCTCATGTTGGCTGTCAACAGGAATATGATTTATCAGACAAGTGAAACTAATGCTGTATATGGCTAAGGACTGCCTTTCTGTGCACAAAAATGGTATTTATGAGAAGCGGCTGCTTCTTAGTCAGTGCCTAGAGTTTCTTTCCACTGCTACAGCAACAAGCACAAGAGTCTGATTATTTAGGCAAATTAGCATTAATTTTTTTTTTCCAATTTTTTAAAAAATCTGATGCAAACCAATATAAATTTGCCATTGCTAATTTTAGAGGGGTCTGCTTGTATAAGATAACAAATCCCAGTTTTACTTTAAAGAGAAAGTATCTTAACAGAAGGCTGGCAAGATTGTTATCAAAATGCTAATGATCATTTCTCCTACAGTCTCAGTTATTTTCAGAGGGAGGACTAGAATAGATACATAATCTGGATAATATTGATTTTAATATGTATTACTGTCTCATTAAGCTGTTACAGTCTTTCCCCTTCTGGACAAAGGTTCATTAATTGCTGCAGTTGATGTATCATTAAAGTGGGTTTAGGTGCAAGATGAGTAGAGGGAAAGAGAGATCTAAAATGTTGACTGTGCAGTAGTGGGTGGACCTTTGGGTTAAGATATTAAGGCCTTAACCAAACGAAGGGGGCACTGCTGTGCTTGATGTGCTGCCTCCTGATTGCTTTCCCTGCAACAGCCAAGAAGTCAGCCAAACACAGGCAGTATATCGTGTTTACTTTCCTAAATGATCATTTCAGTAAATATTATTGAACATGTTTATTTGTGGATTATTTTCAGGCCAATTCCAATAAAAAAACTCCTCTGTGACTTGCTATAAAAAGAAATGATTCTATAAATTTACTTTTTAATTTCTAAATTAATTTTGAAACAGCTTTAACAGCTTTTAACATGCTGCCTCTTTACTGGCTGCCTTCATATGTGTTTTGAAATGCTTTTATTTCAGCTTGTACCGGGTTTACAATATTGTCATCCTTATAAGCAAATCAGTATATTTTCATTTCCAATAACAGCAGTAATTTGTGAATTTGTAATTTTAATGTGGTGAAGTAGAAGGAATTAGAAGGAAGAAAGGAAGATTTTGTTTTGATTTTGTTTTGATTAACTTCAAGTTACATTTAGATGTCTGTAAACATGATACACACAAATATAGATATGTATACTATATTTCTATATATCTATATCTATCTATATATCTATCTCCCTGAATGTGTATTTTTTGTCAGATGGGCCCATTCCATGCATTCTCCTGTCCATATCCAATCCAGTAAACTGCACATTATTGTCAGACACGGCTGTGTGTTGTGGCACAGCACAGTGGCTGGTCCAGCCACATCTCTGGATGTGTGCCCATGGGGAACCCCTGTTGCAGAGGATGTGTCCTGAAGAGATCATAGGAGTGCACCCACACAGCCTCCTCTTCCACCCCAAAACACAGACCTGTGCTTGTGATGTGAGGGAGAAGGGATGTCCAGCAAGGGGCTGGCTGGAGAGGGGGCAGGGGAGTTGGTCCTGGTGTGCTGAAAGGCGCCTGTTCCTTGAGGATGCTGCGACATGTCGTGACGGGCTCGTTCCTGAGCCTCCTTGGGATTTCATGCTAAAATGTCACGAGATGAGACACAGAAATAGCACAGACTTTCCTGGCAGAAGTGTGATCTGCAGCATGTTGAGCGGGCACAATGCATCAGTGCCAGGGCTGCTGCTGCTCGGCCAGCTCTGTGAGGGGAGGGTGCAGCACAGTGGAAGAGGCAGGCAAGGACGTCTTTGTGTTCAGTCCAGAGCATCTTGCATTTCAGCCAAGAGTTTTTGTGTGGAGAGCCTCATTCTTTTGCATATGCTCTTTCTAAAACAAATCATAAACCCCCCTGGGAGAATAGAGTCATACCCTCTCACACGTCATAAAATACAGTAAAATAGTAGTTGACAACCATGTGATGAAATTTTTTGCTTATTCTCTTCTGCTGTGTGGGTAATTGTGGTGTTAGATCTTAGTGGGAAACATCTGATTATTTATATCTCACAGTCATGCAGCAATGTAAAATTTGAACCAATTATACCTCTTTAACAATTAGTACATATTTTGTAAAAGGAAAGCATGTTACCTTTGATCTATATTGCAGAAGGGAAAATTCATTTTTTCCTAGTTAGAGTTTTATCTGTTCTTTCGATAAACACAGGACTTCCTTTTATGTGGAATTAGTCTCACTTCTATCTGAGTGTAAACTTCCATGATGGTCGGTACTGTTAAAAATAATTCAGCACATTTTTAAGAAGGGACTGTGGAGGTTTCATGATCTGTAATAATATTGTTCAGCCAGGGAAAGGTCATTTTGTGCTTCCTAATAAACAAGAACTCAATGGCCAGGATTGAATGGCCATCTCTCCCTCCTCCCTGGCTTCTAAAACCAGGAAGCAAGTAGCTAGAGGGAAAGTTGGTGTCTTCCTCCCTTTGTCTTGTCAGCAGCATTTTACAAGAAGTACAGAGGTGTTCAGAGCCACATGGTGTTCAAGAGCCACATCTGCTTTCCAGTTTCTCCACTTCTGATGTTTGTTTCATATGAATTTTATGCCATTGAAATCACTGTTACTAAGAATTGTTTTTGCCTGTTGTGTTAAAAAAACCCAAACCAACAAGATACAGATTGAATTGGCTGCCTTTTGCAGTTTGTAAACTGAGAGACAAGCCCTGTCTACCCCCACAAATAAGAGCAGGAAATAGATTTTATACCTCAAGTCACTGTGATTTTCTGGGGGACTTGGAGAGGAGTTTGTTGTGCTGTTTAATACATCTCCTTTCCCAGCTGTTTCACTCACCTTTAAAAAGATACAAAAAATAGGAAGACCAGGAGCGAAGTGCTGTTTTGGTGGCAGTAACAGAAGATCCAGCAAAGGATCTGTGTCGTCATGTCCTTCCTGCAGTGCTTCATCACCATTTGAAGACATCCAGCAGCTAGGAGTGGTCAGGAACAGTCTGTCCAGGAGCTGGGCTCTGGTTCTTCTGTCCTCTTTCTCTCTCCACATGAATCCTCAATTTTCAGTGGGCTAGGGCACCTGCCTGTGCTTTCACTCCTGCTTGTTGAATTTTTAACCTTCCAAATTAGCACATCCTCTCCAGCCTATATTGCAGAACCCAGCTTTCAGGATGAGCATTGTCACCTTTTTTTTGTGTGACAAGCTCAGAGAAAGACCCAGAAGATGAGCTCTTTCCACATGGATGATTAAATGCATCATGGGTCACTGGTGATGCTAGTGGTCAGAGACCCTGGGAGAGGGGGATGCTTGGCAGTAGCTACTGACAGGATGACTGTACCATGTAGAGTCATACTGAAAGGCAGCACAGGGCTGGGCAGAAAATGAGAGAAGATCATTTTGGATGTTTGGTTTCCTGTGGGAGTAGGGCTTGTGTGATAGCCTAATCTTAAAAATATGAGGGGGGCTATTTAGGGAGAGTTTGCCCTGATAGCACTGTAGGTGATATTCAAGTGCAGTCAATAATAAACCTAAGAGGATTTGGAGACCATGTTGAACTTAATAAATCTTTGTACCCCATTCTCTGAGCTCAGAAGCCTCTGCTGCACAGGGACATGATCCGCTGTTGCTGATGAGCATCTTCCTCATTGCTACAGCAAGAAAGGAGTTGTTGGGCTTGTGCCATGGTACATTTGTCATCGAATTAACACTCTCTAGACTCAGCCTGCTTTGACCACTCTTCACACAGGCCACCACCCACTTGGAAAACAGAGGCAGGGGCAGCTCTCTCCAGCCAGTGTACATGGGGGGAGATTTCAGGGTGCACAGAGGTGACAATAAAAGGGGCACCAAGTATCGAGGGGATGTTCCCAATGGCTGATGTTCTTCAATTTTTGTAGTTCTTTGTTGTTTATCAAATGAGGCTTAAAAATTCCAGGAGGTATTCCATTTGTTCCAACCTCCTTCATGTGTTTTGGCTTTTTGTTAGTTAGATTTTATACAAAATAGAAATTTAAATTCTTCTATATTCAAGTGAAAGGATGAAAGAAAATGACCTCAAGTTGCACTAGGAGAGGTTCAGATTAGATATTAGGGAAAAAAAATCACTGAAAGAGTTGATCGGCAGTGGAGTGAATGGAGTCACCTTCTCTGAAAGTGTTCAAGAGGCATCTGAATGTGTCACTTGGGGATATGGTTTAGGGGTGGTTATGGTGGTGCTGGGTGGAGAATCTTGAAGGTCTTATCTAACCTTGATGATTCTGTGATTCTCTCAGCTATACTCTTCATGTAGTGGGTAGTTTCTACCCTAAAATGCTGCCTTGCCAGAGAGGGCCTTTCCTATTTAAGCTGATCATTTGAGAATTAATTTGTTTGGCTATGAGAATTGTGGTGAAAGAGAGGTGGTTTTTATAGGATCTTGGATGTAGGAGAAGTGTATTTCCTTTAATACTCCCCATGGCTATTGTCAGGAATACTTTTTGTTGATTCAGGGGCTGGGGTGAGAAGAGTCTGAGCTCAAAGTTAAAATAAAAGATAGCAGGAAATGGGATAGAGTTTAGGCTCCTGGTCTGATGCTTTTGATGAACACATGCTTCTTTGATTGAGTCAGCTCAGGAGTTTAAGGTTTTGGATAGTGATGCCGATGCTCCAAATCAGTGATTCCTGTTCAGTGCTAGTGAAATAAAGAGAAACCAAACACTGAGCAAAGACTGAAGTTGTCTCATTAGTGTGTAAACTCAGGGCAATTGGCAGTGAGCAGATAAAGACCAAAAGGAATCTCAGAAAAAACAGTAATGGTTACTTCAGGGGTTTTTTTTTTAGTGGGTTTTTTCCCTCCCGTGAAGAGTGTAAAAGAGCATTAAAAGATTTCTTTATAGTAGTATTTCATTTTTTGATGTCATGTAGCTACAGACTCAAGAAAGCATAATATTGTGTGAGGAGATCTTTATCCTCGTAATGTTCAGTATCCTAGCTGTTTAGTAGCTTTGTCTGAGTGAACTTCAAATAGACACTCTTCTGGTTTTTGTGGCTTTTTTCAGTAATTAATGAAGGAATGTGAGTAATCTGCTACTTGGCAGATCTGCTCTTTAGGACTCTGACTCTGTTTGGTGGGAGGTGTGAGAAATCACTACCCTAGTAAGCAGCAATATCGTAGCACCTCAGTAGAACCATTTTGGAGAGTGCTGCTGGAAGGCAATATTCTCCCTCCTAGGAAGAAAAGATTGAGAAACATCATTCAAATAGCTCTGCTTCATTGACCTGGTGAAAATATTATTCAAGATAATGCTTTGCACAGGTGGAGTTGCTGTATTACTTCACTGTAGGTCTGTCAGGTGTTACTATTTTCTGCTCTGTGTGCCATGAATAGATTTACTTTTCCCCTTATTTCATGTGTTTTCTGTTCACACACACAAGAAGCAAAAGGAAACAATTTCACCAGGAATAAAGGTCTCACATGGAGGCTGTGTCCTCATCACCATATTCCCCTTGGGTTCAGCCATGAAGGGGTTTGGGAGGATGTGTTGTGTTTTCATTCAGGCTTGATGAGAGGCGACAGCTCAGGAAATCTCCATGGCCCACTCTGTGCCCCTGTGGTGTCCTATGCTGCTAGTGGCCCTTGCTGCTTACAGCTGCCTGGTCAGCAGCAGCTCAATGTCCCCATTGCCATCTCCCCTTGACATAGTCTCTGCCCCATTGCCATCACCCCTTTGTCCTGGGATTCTCTCTGGGGCAGCAGACAGCATGTGGAGCAGAGCTGCTGCTGAGCTTTGACACTCCCTATTCGCTTTGCATGTGAGCAGCATTGGAACAGAGATGGAGCAGATGAATGGCCAATGTCCAAATGGAGATGTGAAACAACATGTGGTGTTCCTTAGGTTCTTTACTGGGACCAGTACTGTTCAGTATTTTTATTAATAACATAGACAGTGGGATTGAGTGCACCCTCAGCAAATGTGCTGGTGACACATGTCAAATGTGACATTGATATGCTTGAGAGAAGATATGCCATCCAGAGGAACCATGACAGGTTTAAGGAGTGGGTCTGTGTGAACCTCATGAAGTTCAGCCAGGCCAGGTGCCAGGTTCTGCACCTCTGGCAAGCACCACTGTCACTACAGACCAGGTTACAGATGGACTGAGAACCACTCTGCCTGGAAGGACTTCAGGATACTGGTGTGTGGAAAGCTAGACATGAGCTGACAATGTGTGCTCGCAGCCTGGATATTCAGATGTGTCCTGGCCTGCATCCAAAGCAGCATGGGCAGCAGATTGAGGGAGGTCATTCTACCCTACTTCACTCTCATGAGACCCCCACCTTGAGTGCCCCAGCTCTGGGGTGCCCCATACAAGATAGATGTGGACCTGTTAGAGTGGGTCCAGAAGAAGGCTGGAGCACTTCTCTTAGCAAGACAGGAGGAGAGACTTGGGTTTGTTCAGTCTGGAGAAGAGGAGACTCCAGGGAGACCTTATTACAGCCCTCCAGTACCTAAAAGGGGCTTATAACAAAGATGTATAGAGATTTTCTTTTCACCAGGGCCTATAGTTACAGGACAAGGCATAACAACTTTTAAGTGTAAGAGGGTAGATCTACATTAGATATAAGGAACAAATTCTTTGCTGTGAGGGCTGATGAGGCACTGGAACAGGTTTCCCTGAGAAGTTGTGGATGCCCCAACCCTGGAAGTGTTCAAGGCCAGGTTGATTAGGGCCTGGAGCAGTCTGGTCAGTAGAAGGTGTCCCTGCCACTGATAGGGGGGTTGGAACTAGATGATCTTTAAGGTCTCTTCCATCCCAAACCATTCTGTGATTCTGTGTCTCCAGATAATGAGGACAGAAAATAGAACGTGGCACACACAGCTACAGTGAAAAGTAAATATTGTAAAGTGCATGTGTATGTGTTTCATGGGGTTACAGTAGTTCACATTTCTACTGTTGATTTTTTAAACATCTTGATGCAGTACAAAGATGCTACAAGGAAAATTTTATTTTTGTGCTGAAAGGTTTCTTTGGATATAATGCTTCCAAATTGAATACAGAATTGAATAAAAATTGAGTCATTCTCTTATCTTTATTCCATCACAGCTTTGCTGGAGGAATTTCACTGATTTGCAGAAAAATTTGTAGTGGAAAATCATTTGACATACATAGTCTCATCTTTAATGGATTGTTTCTATTTTGCAATGGGTGATTTTTTTTTCTGAACAATAATAGTAAATTCTGGACATTATGTTACAGTTTCCAGTTCTTCAATAAACACAAGAATCTTTAGTTAATCTTTCTTAACTCCATAGAATCCTTCTAAGAAAACAGTAAACATCAGTGCTTCCTTTGTGGATGAGACGTTAAAGCATGACCAAAGGGAGCTGCTACCAGCAGGGAGGAACCAGGGAGTGATCACACACCTCCAGACTCGAGCACTGTGCTGTTGTGGCACTTGCTGCTCTCAAGCTCTTGTCATCATCCTCATGTTTGGAAGGAGCGTGACAGACATTTCACACGAGTTCCACCTCCTCTGCTGTGTGCTACAGCTCTGTTTGGCTTATAGCCAAGTTTAGTTACTTCAGTTGCTGAAATTATTTTCCTGTTCTATTTCCTAGTATTAAATTGCTGTAAAATTAACTGGAAAACTACTATTATGTACCCTGTTTCTTTCTTTTGTCTTCACATTCTGGGTTTTTTTTGTTTGCATATGTTTATTTTTCCTTTATTTTCTCTTCTATTGCATCTGTGAAGCTTTTGTTCTCAATTTTCATGTCATTTGACATATGAGAGAAGCCAAATAAAATATTTCGTTTTTCTGTTTCAAGTTAAAAAACAGTTTTTATGCTGAACAATATCTGTATTACAAGGAAGCCTGATGTGACCTCAGTGCCATTACAATATGCTGAATAAAAGGTAATTTAATGGAAACAGCAGAGTATTTGAAAGTTCACTGCATGAAAATTGGATTTTTGCCTTTTATTGTTTACATTGCACCTTATTCATATTTAAGGCCACAGGGATTATCATCCTTCTTAATGGCTTTATTTAATAAAGACTTTGCATTTCACAGTATAGGATCTAGCACAGACTTCAGTCTGTTATCAGGATTTCAATTAACTAGCTTTAACTTCAGTTGACCTATAAATCCGATAAATATATCTAAATAATTAATTTGCTTTCACTGGCTGATAGTGGCTACTTTTAAATACAGCTGCTATGTACTTAGCTGCTGAATGGTACAACAGTGCTCATAACCTGCTTTTATTCTTATGATTCTAAAGATTACATGTGTCTGTTAAAGGACTGGTCTGGACTAGGCCAGGACTGGTCTCTCAATTTAAAAGAACTTGTAGAGGGACTACAGTTATGGCTGAGGACCATTGCAACTGGGATGCAAGTGCACCTTGAATTTTGGAAGGAGAGGCTAGGAACGAGTAGATGTTGTGGATCAACACATCCCTTAACTGGACTGAATCATCCTCTGGCTGTGATTATGTGTGTTGTAAACCAAGGGTTGGATGTAGTCGATTCCAGGGTGGAGGAGTGGTGATAAATACAGGAGACTGAATAAAATTCTGTTGGTCTTACATTTGGGTCTTCCCTTCACCTATGAAGAATCATACGGCCATGTAATTTTGCAGTCAGTGTTGGGGGTTTTTTTGAGTCACATTTAAATTTTGCTAAGCACACATAACAAATAATGATGTTATTTTTTTGCTGTACTTTTGGGTATTGAGAGAGACTGAAATTTGATTTTAAGTAAACATTATAAACAGACAGGCTTGGAAAGGGATGCCTCAAAAATACAGAGATACGGTCTATCACTTCCAATATATCCTCCTGTAAATTCACTCTCTGCACACCAAAATGTTGATACCCTGAAATAAGGAATCAGGTTCGCACCAAGCTCTGGGGACAAAACAGCTACCAAATAATTAGTTTGGTGGGACTCATGAAGCATGAACATAGAGCCAGCCTGGATGGCCTCTGAAGCTGCCCCAGAAGAGAGGAGCAGTCCACAGCCCCAAGCAGTGGAGCAGCCGTGCTGGCCACTCGGTGCTGCACCCAGCCACGCTCAGCAATTCACCCAAGAGCAGCAGGGTGACATCCAGATCGGCAGCTGTGGGAAAGCACTGTTGAGGTGAGGTTCCTGGTCTTCTCAATGTTGTTCCAGCTGGCTTAAGTCCTGAGGACTGAAGATTTGAGCCCTTCAGGGACCTTCAAAGATCAACACACCAGTCAAATTTAAAATGCTTAAGTTACAATACCTAAAGCTTTAAAGATATTTTCTGCCTATCAATGCATGATTAACTGAGTGTATGTACTCAAAGAGAAATGTAATATTTATTAAACACAGTTAATTTAGACATTTTGGCATTTGGTATGCAAAGATTATGCATTTTTCCCAGGAGTTATGTTAATTATTTCTGCATGATAACTTTAATTTTGAAAGGGTTTTTCATTGCTGAAGGGAGGGTTTTATGTGCATATGTACAAGGAGAACTTTAATTAAACTTTCTGTTCTCCATTGTTTCAGGAGTTTAAAATGCACTTTCTCCTCTGTGAGTCAAAAAGACTGCTTAAATTTACAGGGCTCAAAGGGTTAATATATGAAAATGAAGACATTCAAGGTTATATTGCTGACAGTGCCATTGGGTTGGCAAAGGAAAAAGAGGAAACACAGCCTCAATTTACTTCTCTTGCTAAACGTTTTTTTGTTCTGTATTGTTAGAAGAAATCATTCCATATCTGGAAAGGATGGAAAAACATGGAAATCATGATGCTGCCTCTGCTGACCTTAATATAATATTATTTTTAACTATTTCTCTCCCAGACCTCCTGAAAGGCTTGAAATAGAAACAACTCTGTTTTTCTGAGGAAGGTCTGAGAATTCGAAATGTGATCTTCATTCTTGGTGCCTACTGCAACAGATAAAATATGGGAAGTTCTCCTCATGTTTGTCTGTACTTCTGGACACTGGGAAGCTGATGCTCTTCAATACATATTCCATGGGAAAATAGGGTATGTTCAGTAAGTTTGCAAAACATTAATCAGTTGATACATTTAATTTAGCCATGGTATAGGAGATTGTTCCCGGTGTTAGAGAATTGATGAATGAACTAGGGCAGAGGGTTCTTGTAGGTTCCTACAGGTTCTTCTCAAAACTTTCATGAATTTGAATGGAAAAGGAGAAACCCTAAAAAAGAAAAAAAGAATCCATTTATTTCCTCTTAACAGTTCTAGTAAAATTACAACTGCTGTAAATCAGTACTTGTCCAGAGTATGCTCCAGCCATGTAGTACAACAGCCCTCCAGAGAACCCAGAAGGGTCACCATCTAGCTTCTGTCCTTGAAACCTATGATCAAGAGGCTGTAATCATTTACTGGGAGATGTTCCCTTGTGCCTGCACCGCCCTCTCCTGTTGAAATTCTCCCAGAGAAGTCAGGAGGGAATAAATGCTTCTGCTGCTGCAGCTGTCATAGGTTTCCTTTGGTGGTGCTCTTCACGGGGTTGTCACCTGTCCTTCTGAAAGAGTTAGCATTTGCCACCCAGATGTTATTTTCTGAACCAGTAGCCCTTAAATATCATGAACATCAGCAATACAGAGGAACCACATCACTGGAAACTGCTCATCTGCTAACTACCGTCTGGCAAAGCAGCTCCTGTAAAAGCAAATAAAGAAGAATATAAATGTTTTGCTTCAGGAGATGTATTTTCCTTTGAAGGTTGATAGCAAGGGGTCAGTCTATTAATAGGGAACTTTGGTCCCACTTTAACTCACTGCCTCAGTGAACCTTTATTTTGTTATTTTATTTCAATATAAACGTTGCTATTTTTACCTTAAAAATAACAAATGTTACTGATAGAAAATGGTCTGCTATGACAAACATTCATCTGTAGCTAGTAGGAACACTATTGCTCCTTCTGTACAATGCACATACACATCCTTCTCTTGGGTGTTAGTGATCAATCTGTTTTTCTGCTATTTGCCAGTGGAAAGGCCCTGGATCATTTCTTTCTAGTGAATCATATTTTGATTGTCTCATTTCCTACTGAAGTGAATAAAGTTGATTTGGGCATACACAGGCTGTAACTTCTACACATACCTCTGCTAAGATGCAATGCATATTAATAAAATTTCTAAAATTATCTTCTACTGTGAACTTATTTAATGTGCTAAAACCTCCTAAATTAGTTCAGAATAAATGATAGGGTTACCCACATTTAATACTTCTTACCACTTGGAGGCAACATGGCCTGAGTTTTTAGCCCAGGTTGTGGCCCAGGGGACCAGGACTCCCTAGTGCATTGAGGAACAAGCACACCTGGTAGAATGAGAACAGCCCAAAGGGTCCTTAACAGGTACCAGTAAAGAAGTACTGGAACAGGGCTGACATGTCTCACAGGCTGTGTAGAGTAGTCTGGGTCTGAATATGAGGAGTATGTCCCTGCACCTTGCTGGTAGATCACAGTGACAGAGTGTTAGGGACCTCTGGAGGGAGACTAATCTAACTCCCCATCTCCCCTTCCAAGCTGGCCAGGAACTTGAGCAGAGGTACTGAACAGCACATGAATACAACAGAGACTGTGCCAGGTCATGGCAGTGAAGATAGTGGATTTAGAAGTAAGCAGTCCTTAAAACTGTAAACCTGTTGTTCTTGCATTGTTAGGTTCCCTCTTCATTAATCTTTAAAGGATGCTTTTGGCTAGTTTCTTGATTGGGTATGTGTTTTAATGTTCATATCTGTACTATCAGCAATTGAAAGCAGAGCTGGAAGGTGCAGCCGCTTCAGCCATTCAGATATGAGAATCTTTCTTTCCTTTGGACTTTGGAAATTGTTACCTGTCCTGAAAATTTATAGCTTGTCTTTGCTTTGGTGGCTACTGTGAGTTAATCTGAAGTATTTATAGCTATTATAGTTGTTTGACAAACAGGTTCAGCCTAATAGGAGAGAAATCATCAGAGCAAATTAATAGCAGGGAGTCCTTTGTTTAACTTGGCAAGGCTCATCACAAACCATCAAAGCAAGCAATCACTTTGTCAGTAGTATTGAAGGGATAAATATTACAAACAAAGAGGTCACCAAATCTTACAGCCTGGTTTTCCTAAGAAACAGAAGGGCTTGCCAAACATCTTTAACACTAGAATGTAGGTGTTTTATGTATTCAAAGCATGTGGGGTTCATAACCACTGTTCCCTTTGGTATTGGGTGAGTTTTCTGAAAATCCAGGAAGGAAATAGGTTCTGAAGGAGTCCAGAAATGCAACCCATCTGTTTTTCTGAACCATTTCTCTAAATTAATTCCATTGTTTCCCAAATAGAGTTGATAATAGGATGTTGAAAACAAGAACATTTCAGAACCAATTTTGAAAGGGGCTCCCAGTGGCCTGTTAGAGATGCAGGTATTCTGACAATAATTCCCCATTCCCAAGTGAGGTATTCACTTTAGGCTCTAGTTCAACAGAGGCTTTAAAAGCATGCTTGTGTTAATCTGTTACTACAGTTTTGCCTGTGGTTAGCTCTAGTAGTGTGTTCTCAATTAAACATGTTTCTGATGTGTTTTCTGCAGAAATAAAAGGCTGACTTGAGGTTAGACATAATTTCCTCTAAGTAGCTACTGAACTCTGTTCAGGCTGTACCTGTCTGCATCTATTTAGCACAAGGCAAGGCTTGTTTACATCCTCCTATCAGGAATTGTTTTACGAAAACACTGAAATCTTCCATTTGATTAATTCATAAGAGAGGAGCTGAAGGAGCTATGCAAAAAGCCGGACTATAAAATGTCATTGTGGGGTTACTGCTCTTTGTCAGCTATTGCAAGGACAATGAGCATTGCAAGTGTCATAGACATCTTTAATTATATATGGCCTGCTTCCTGAAATATTAATAAGAAATGGAGATATGAAGTGACAGTTCTGGTTGGAAGGTATAAAGGTTATTCTTAAGTATCAACAAGGTGATTTCCACTACCAGGTTCTCCATCTAGCAAAATAACTGAATTGCCATGTTTACAGGAAAAAAATGTCAAAGCTGTTCTTTCACCCATGTCTTTTCTTTCACCCATGCTTTCCTTGCCATCCCACAATAATGACTGGTGTAGATGTGTCTGAAAGTCCTAAGCACTTCAGGTGTGAAAGAATCCTGGCTCCTGATGAGGAGCCGGGGAGTGAAGACAGTGATTTATAGGACAACATAAGCATTGCAGAATTCAGAAGCAAGTATACCCTTCAGTTTTAGGTTTGATGAGTCCTGGGAGCCCTGCAGGACTGGTGAGCCCCATAAACCATACGGTTAGCAAGTTGTGCGAATTTCAGTCTGAAACAAATGTAAAAACAGAAGAACAGGTTTTACCACATTGTTTTTTACTGCCTGTGCTTACATTAAGATTGTGTTAGAAACAGGAACATTAAACTTTAACAGCTGGCAACAGGTGAAGGAGGATGAACAGAAGGATTGTGTTCTGGATGTGCAAGATGCAAGTTATGGGACTAAAAGGTGCTGCTGTTTTAACAACATAACTCATTTAAGTGTAGCCCAGCAGAAACCCTCCCCATAGGCAGTCATCAGTCATTTCTACACACTCAAGACTGGCAGCAGCTCAGCATGTGTCCCACTCCCAGCCCCTCACTCTGCTGGTCACACACCTGTGCTGGAACGGGAGGAAGGGTGAACCAAACAATTGCAGTGTCATCCTAGCCTCCCCGCCCCTCATCTCTGACAAGTGCCTTTCACTGAATTTTGTTTCTCATCTCTTATGCAAGCAGGGAACAGCCTGTCTGCACTACCAGCCTGCACTGCACACTAGCAGTTCAGACATGACAGCATTTGCTTGAACCACAGCTGCCCTGTCCCCTGCTGTCCCCTGCTGTCCCCTACTGTCCCCTGCTGTCTCTCTAGGTTGTTAATGTGTTTCTCTGTCCCTGACCCTGACTCAGCTGCATGTGACCCTGCAGTGCTTCCTCCCTGTCTGCTCAGTAATGTTCACTGCAGTGCTCTATTCACAGACACTTTTAGCTGTGGTTATACCAAGCCTCATTTGGCCATCTTGAATGGTATTTTGAGCCAATTCATGGTCATTTTTAGGAAAAGATCCCAAACTTAAGCTTTGCTTTAACTAGATTAATTGCTTGGAAATTTACTTGCAGGATGCCTGGTGTTTACTAATTCTACCTAGTGGCTGCTGATGTCTTACCAGCAAGTACCTTGGTGCACATGGTGCTTTGGATGGTCTTAGAGGCCACTCCTTCCTCAGGGAGGACACACTGTGACCCAGCAGGACCCTGATGACTTTTGGTGCCTCCTGCTAATTCACATGACCCTCCTAAAAGTGAGGTAAGGTAGTAGAGCACTCCTGGCCTGTGCTTGCCAACACCATATACATGAATGGGACCACATGGTCCTTGCCTTCAGCCTTCTCTGATGGGAGACAACTACAACAAAAAAGTCATTCTGGAAAGATCCACAAATTACCTGATGGCCTGATTCAGCAGAGGCTAAAAGTCACTTCCCAGCATTAGAAACAGTAGGAGCAGTATGAGCCCTGCTAGTATTTCTAGATCCCTAGACTGAATGGAAAAATCCAGTACAATACACCCAGATATCCAGGAAAACATCTCTCCCAGCTGGGATTCCATTTGACGTGAGCATGGGAACAGAGTATGTCAGCCCAGCAAGTGAGGGGTTTGAGTGCCAGGGTGTGCTGAGCTATGCCCTGCCCAGTACCATCACTCCAGCTGTGGAAATCTGGACTCTGCAAAACCTGTATTTTAAAATTGTCACAAGCCGGCATTTTGGGAGCTGCCTCCTCCCATGGCTTGGAAGAGCAGCTGATTCCCAGCAAGCCTCAGCACGTGACTAGGGAAATTGCTGCTTTCTTACCCATTTGCAGCTCTTGGAGTTCTGTATGAGGTCAAATTGCTCAACCAGACACTTCCTCCGGCACCTCCCCCAGGCCTCATTTTAGGTAAGTCCTTGCTGGCATGAAGAGCTGCAGAAGTCTCAGGAAAAGAGCAATCCTGAGCATGGGTTCTGCCTGGCTACATGGGATGTAAACACTTGGTTACAACTCTTAATCAAAGCCTGAATAATGATGGACCAAAAAGGTTTTTACTAGGCCTCTTGGGATTTTTAATTTTTTTTTTTTAATAACAAGGACAATAGGAAATAATTGCCAGTAGTCCATATCAACAAAGTCTGGAACAGATGACAGGGACAAGCTGCTGGATCTCTAATTTGTCCTTGATCTCAGCAGTGCTCCAGGCATCTGGTAATATAGCAACATCAGGTGCTGTCTAATCAGCAAAATGTGAAGAATGCTGGTGGTTTATCCCAAATATCATTCTCCTGCCTGCTTTATGTGGCTTTAAGTATATATGTGCATATATAGGGACAATACAGTTAAAATCTTTTTAAAAGTTATGAATTCTCTGACTTATCATGAAAGTTCAGCCTGGAGTCTCGCTGTTTCATTTGTACAGATACGTTTCAGAGGAGGGAGGCTGATGTACTCTGCTGTTGTTGGTACCAGGTAGTTTGACAAGGGATAAAAGGCTTTTAATTTTGTGGCCATAGCTGTGCTTCATAGAGAAGTTGGGATGAGTTGTGGAAAGGATAGTGATCCCTCTATATGCTTGTTCAGTAGTGAGTGTTTAACATTTATGCTGGTAAGTAAATCTCTCTTACGAAAAGCAAGCTTTAAAGGAAAATGAAAGTCTGTTTGCAGCCTCAGACCTGACAGCACTTTGGTTTTCATTATTATTTATCTGCAGGCACTATTCTCTGTAAGAGATCCCAGTTTCTGTCACACCTCACAACACATTATGCTGTCAGGAGTCTGTAGAATATGTGTGTTTTAAAAAATTAGGTGTATTGAAGTTTTACGGTAAAAGCATTGCGTGTTATATTTTAGATGTGTCAACCAAGGGGAAGAAACATTAAAAAGAAGGAAGGAAGAAAAAAATTACATCAGAACTGAATAATTTTTATACTCGATTGTTTCACAGTAAAATGTAGTACAGCGAGTGTGCGTAATTTACCTCTTCTTGTTGACTCCCTTTGCAGAACTGTATCTGAATCATTTCCTGTTAGTGAATAAAATCAAGAGGTTTTCAGAGTTGTTTAGTCTGGGCAACTGGGAGTTGGTGTAGCTAATGTGTTCCAGGAGGTTAACCACTGTGAACTCTCTTGTCTGAGCTGTTTCCCTTTTTTGGGTGGTTTTCTACCCATACAGTTGCCTTTCAGGTAGCAAGTTATCAGCTGTCTCGCCTGTAATGTGAAAGAAATGAGTCTGGCGATGTAAAATCTCAAAAACGTGTATTGTGTGTCTGCTATAGCCAGGGAGGGAGTGAAGGAGACACACTCTTCTACAGCAATGATTTTTACTTGCAGAATAAAAACATTCATGCTTTATGTGCAGTAGTTTTTGAAAGCCTCATTTTGTATTCACATAAAATCATGGTAACAGGCAGGGTATTTATCTGTGATTCACATCTTTAACTCATGGGAATATGTTTCCTCTGAGGCATTTTAATGGAAATTTTTATTTACAGATAGAATCCAAAAATTAATATGGATTTTATGTGATGCCAACAATGGGGAGAAATTAATATAGACTCCTTCTGACCTCTGTGGTGCTATTGCTGTAGAAAACAGGGCACAAGCAGTGTGGCTTGACGCTTTCAGAGCCATCTGGAATGGGTGATTGCACGGTTTGCATTTGGCTCCTGGTGTCAGGATCCTCAGGTCAGAGGTTGTCTTCAGCAGAGCTCTTTCTGTGGCATCAAGTCGCTAATCATTCGTGGGATGCCTGCAGGCGATTGCTGCTGGCAGTGCTTTCTTCAGCCTTTAACCTGGGCGGTTTGGAACACCAGTGCTTCTTGTACTTTTTTATTGCCTACATTTGTGAGCTTTTCATTGATTTCCAGCCCCCCCTCTTTTCTTTTCTTTTTTCTTTCAACTGCGACGGATGTATTTGTAATTAATTATTTAGTGCGCATAGCATGACATAAAAGGGAATATTGTACAAATGATTATATTCTTCTCCTTTATGTGGCTTTTCTCCCTGCTCTATTGTGATCTCCCCACAGCTGATCCCATGGTTGATGACAGTAAATGCTAATGGGCTTCCACTTGTCCACACTTACAGGTGTGCTACATTTCAGTCCCTGCATGGAGAACAAATTCTCAGGTTCATTAATGTATATTTGGAGAGTATTTTTCATGTGTAACGGAAACATGCTAATGGATAGCGAAAGCCAATTCCATTCTTGGGTTTCAAATTAAATTGTATAAAAGCTCTAGGTTTAATTCACTTCAAAATGTAGTTGTAAATCAGCAATAGAGGAAGAATGGTGAATATGGTGAATACTGGAAAACTGATGTTCATTATATTAATGTTTAGAAATGAAATGCATTATTTGTCATACAATTCACGTTAACAGGATGGCTGCAAACCATAGAACTCCATTGTTACCTTACAAACCATTCCTTTACAAATTTCCGTTTGAGTAAAAACAGTAATCAACCCTTCTGAAGCATTT
Source organism: Catharus ustulatus (assembly GCF_009819885.2). NCBI lineage: Eukaryota > Metazoa > Chordata > Aves > Passeriformes > Turdidae > Catharus > Catharus ustulatus. Next base: position 97,232,464 of record NC_046222.1, read on the forward strand.
AAAAAATGCTATGTAAACCCCTCCAGTATTTTGTGGTAGACTCTTTTACCTAGGCTCAAAGATCTGTGAATTAAATGAAGGTGAGAGCCTCTTAACAATTTTTTTTAAATTTGTATATTTAATACTGTACCAGATCTTACTAGGCTGAGGGTCCAAAAGAAGCACGGACTTAATAATTTTACTTCTAAGTACATGTACCTTGATAACAGCAGGTTTTAATGGCAGAGTTTCATTCTTCATGTATAAGGTAAGAGTGCTTCAGTTAGTTTAACAAAACTTAATGAAAATTTGCTGCCATGGATCTGTCTGTGGTGTTTACAGAAAGTTTCAGTTAGCTTCTGAACTAATTTTCGCCCTATTAAGCCAGAGACCTCATTGGATTTGAATAATATTTTGGATTTTATTGGCATTCTTTTATGAATTTACTTTCACATTTCACATGTAGATTTTACATATACCCAACAGGCAAAAGAAAACATGGGAAGTTGTGTGGCAAATAGCAATCTCTCATGATTGCTTAGGGGTGGATGGTCTCGGTGGGTGGGTGAGGATGTGAGGTGGGACCATGCTGTCCATCACATGGGGCTGTGGCCATACCTGTTCCTGGGACCCCTGCCATCTCTGTTTGCTTCTTTCTACTATGGAAGGTGAATTGAAAGTGGATGCCTACAGCTTCAGACGGAGGTAGCATTTATTGCAGGAATTGAGCAGGTTGTCTGGAGGAAAGGGAGGAGTGAGAAGAGACCCCAAAGCTGCCTGGTGCAACTACCTTCTGTTGTGTTTCCCTTCTACAACTTGTGGTTAGGCTGGGAAAAATGAGAGATCAATAGCCTTACTTCAGCTTTGAGGACCTTACCTGAGTGTTTATTAATTAGAGCTCCTCTAATGCCTTCTGTTTTCTCTGAGCATCTTTGAAGATCCTCACTCAAAATCTTGTTGTCTTCTGTGCTGTTTCTAAAAGTTTGCTTTAGCTGCCTTATTTGTGCTCTTGTAAAAAACCCAGATGAAGAACATTTCAATTATATGAAGAGTATTTCTGAGTAGAAGGTTAAAATTGGTGCATTTGAATGATTAAGAAATGTACCTAGTGATGGTTCTCCAGAACCAGAACACAGTGTGTCCTTTGCTGGCTGTACTGAGGGCTCTGCTCACCAACTTTCCAGTGTTTACAGCACACATACCATTTTTTCTTGCAACTTAGACCATAAATTCCTGAAAGCCAGGTTCCTGATTTAACCTGCAAGTCCCCTGTTAGAAGGCTGTTTGTAAAAAAGTATTACTAGTAACAACTAGTTGTACTGCAGTTGTGCTGTTTTCCGGTGCTGCCAGGTTATTCAGGTGACCTCTCCTTATCTCTGTTTCTCAGGCTGTGAAGTTAATGTTACTTTAGTTTCTTATCAACATGAGATTCTCTGTAGATTCCTTCATATTTGCAGCTTTCTGTATAATACTTTCCTATGGTCATGCTACTTCTGGATTGGTCTTTTTGAGAAGTCCGAAAAAAAGTGAGCATGTGGCTTTAAATGAGCTTGTCCTGCTAATTTTGTGTTTGGGTTTGTTTGTGTTTTGTTTGTTTGCTTTGGTTTTGTTTGTTTATTTGGGTTTTTCAGTGGTGTGGTATTTTTTTTTAGGTAAATTTGTTGTTCAGAAATTGGCTTGAACAGGAGACATGGGAGTGATGTTTTTTTCCTTTTATTTATGCAACCACTACTTTCTAGAAACCTGTCATAGGATGTTTTTAGGAAGCAGTAAGAACTTCAGATCGTTACTCTTTTGCCATGTTTATTTTCTACAGGCTTGTAGGATTCCCTGGGAATAGTTCAGGTGTGAAGTTAGGTATATTGTTGAAAATATGCTGGGTGTTCATACAGTCTCAAGGGAGCAAGCCTGCCTGCTCTGTTTGCAGTGCACAAAGCACTTCAGCAGCCTGAGTTCTGCAGCAAACTGATGCCACTTTGGGAAAGGCTAATGGAATCACTCTTACATGAACACAAGGTGTGCCAGGAGTTAAGGAATAAGGTGTTTTGCAAGGATACGTCAACAGGATTGCATCAGTAGATAGAAAACATGATTTTTCAAATGCTTACTCTTAGGTTTGTAAGATGAGATTTTTTTCTTCCAGCCATGACATACTGTTGAGTTCCAGAGGTCTTAGAAATTATATGAGAAGTGGAAGTGTACTGAATACTGCCAGGTCCTACAGTTGTTTTCCAGCTTGTTCTCTAGCCTTCTTCAATTTCTATGATACTTTAACACAGCTCTTAATTTCTGATACCTATGAATCTGGGAAGTGGTGGAACTTGAATTCGAGTGTTAAAGGTGAATGTTTTCTTTAACTGTCTACTGTAAATGCTCAGCAACTTAATGATGGGAACACTACTCTTTGCGGACTTGTGGGTATGCTGCAGTTACCTGGAGCTAAATCCCTTCATCACCTGTGGAAAATACATGATGTTGCTAACACTCAAGGGACATGGTGTGTTTAAATTAGCTGTACAGGGGAGCTCAGTGCTCAGCACACTTGCAGTCTGTGGTCAGAATCTGCAGGTTTCCATGTGTGTCATCACAGAAAGGTGCATGGTTGGGTTCTGGGGTGCCACAGCCTTTGGGAGTGTGACCTGGCTGCAGCACACCTCTGCTTGGGTCCAGCATTCCCACAACCTCCTATGGTGGGATTGGGCATGCCATGATTGGAGACATGCAGGAAAAGGTCTTCAGGTCCCTGGGACCTGACTTTTAGTTCCTTGCCACCAAATTCCTAGGTAGCCAAGAAGGCCAGTGGCATCCTGGCTTGTGTCAGATGTAGTGTGGCCAGCAGGACAGCAGACAGCTCTGCACTGAAGAGGCCACACCTCAAATACTGTGTTCAGTTAAGGGCTCTTCACTATGAGAAAGACACTGAGGTGCTGGGATGTGTCCAGAGAAGGGCAATGGAGCTGGGGAAAGGTCTGGAGTATGAGTCTGTTGAGGAACAGATGAGGGAGCTGGGGTTGTTTAGCCTGGAGAAAAGGACGCTGAGAGCAGACCTATCAGTCTCTACAACCACTTGAAAAGAGGTGTAGTGAGGTGGAGGTTAGTCTTTTCTCCTAAGTAACAAGTGATAGGACGAGAGGAAAAAGCCTCAAGTTGTGCCAGGGAAGATATTTTAGATATTAGGAAAGCCATCTTCATTGAAAGGGTTGCCAGGCATTGTAACCAGGGAAGTGGTGGAAAACGTTGGGAAAATGTGTGGATGTGGCACTTGAGGAAATGGATTAATGGTGAACATGGTGGTGGTGCTAGGCTGACAATTGGACTTTATGACCTCAAATGTCCTTGCCTGTCTTAATGATTGTACCATTCAACAGTCTGTCCCCTCCTGCCTGGGCAGTGACAACAGCACTTGAACCACGTACTAGAAACAGCTACTGTGCAGTGTTAGAAGACATGGGTTTTGTTTTCTGTTCTGCAGAAAAACAGGGTAAGGACCATGGGTTTTGCTTTGTGTCATGGCCTTTGTTAATCTTGAGGTGCAGTTACAACAAAAAAAGCATATATGAGATGTCAATAGGTTCAACAGTTGTTTTATACGTGGAAGTTGTGTATCAGCAGAGAGATCACAGAATCACAGAATAGTTTGGTGGGGACCTTGGAAGGGGCCTTAAAGATCATCTAGTTCCAGCTTCCCTGCCATGGGTGCTAGGGACACCTTCCATTAAACCAGGTTTCTCAGAGACTCATCCAGCCTGGTGTTGAACACTTCTGTGTGACCACTCATTTTACTGATGAAGGTTAATGAAGCCATGATTTTAATTCCAGGTCAAAGGAGCAGGAGGGTTTTTTTCATGTTGTCACTGGGAATTGTAACCACTGTGCTACCATATGTGGAAGTCGCTCAGCTGTTGCTTTTATTTTGTTGACCATCTGGTCTGCTGCTGCTGGGAAGCTCAAGCCTTGCAAGGGTACATTGAGGTACCTTCCATTTCAAACCACATTGTGGAAACCTGAAGCAGTAAGATCCTTAATGAATGGTTCATTCAAACCACTGCACAATTACAGACTGGGAATGGCGTGTCTAAGTGATTGCTCTGTTAGTAGGAGCAAATGTCTACAAAGTGTGCTTTTGGTCGTGGAAACTTGCATTGCTGACTTATAGAACAAGCTGGCCAAGCTTTTGTACTCTGCAGACTGGATTAAATTGTAGGAGATTGCTCAAAGGTTACTCATTACCTTGTAATGTTACATGATGGTGGAAAATATTTTAAGGGTTAGATAAAATTGTCCTGTGGTCTTGAAGGCTGCAAGAATTATGGAAGAAAGAAGTAAAGCAAATAAAATTTGATACAATTCTGGTGTATTTGGTATAGAAGGTATTTTTAGTGTAAGGTGAATTGTTGTACCATTCATCTTTCCAGAGGTAAAGATGGAATTTCTATAGAAAGGATAATATTGATGACATCGACATGTACATTACTAACCCATGTACTGTGATCCTTGTAAGCCTGAGGAATAGTGGGAATACTTCTGTTTAGAAGTAGATGCACTTTTCCTCATCTGTTCTGTTTTCTCTGGAAGCTATGGTTGGGCTCTGTAGCATAATGTGGTTATCAGTACCACTGTGCTGCCAGGACTAGAAATTAGTCTTGTGTGCTTTAAATAGGACTTAATTCAAGTTTGAGGCAAGCTGTTTCTGTTTGCTTATGGTGAGAATGTTTCTGTTTTTAAATAAATCAAAGCAAATAAAAGAAGAAAAAAGTAAATTGTTTATGTCTTTGTGCTTGAAACTGGTTTTACAAAGACTACTGTGATTTTAGAACAAAGCCATATAGAAAGCAAATGTACATTCAGCTTCAGTTAAACTTATCTTTTCCAACTGCAATTATAATAGAAGAAGTACTTATCCTGAAATTTATGATACAGTCAAACCTTATTGAAATGCTTTTTCTTCAGATAGAATTTAAAAAAAAAAAATCACAGAAGCAGAATCTAAACATACCTCATCTGTCCAACATCTCTTGGAGTCAGGCTGTTAGAAATAATGAGAATAGTTCTTGCAAACAGCTCGCTCTCTTTCAGGCTATTTAAAAAGCCTTGGCTTTTCCTACATAGTCTTTATGTTTCAGTATCAGTTATGGGATAGGATGCTTTTCTTCTCTTCACTGCCCTTGACTTCTGTGCTGGAGGTTTCTCTTCCCAGCACACACCGTGCCAACACATTCACACCATTCCTGTAGGGATCTCCATTGACAACCTCCCAGCTATGTCATGCCGAAGCTGCCCCGACCAGACGGATTATTTACCACAAAGACATGGGGAACAGCGTGAAGTCTGCGGTTGTGTCTGCACTGGTGCATGTGAGCAGCCATGCAAAGGGACCCAGTGCCAACCTTGTCTCTTATTTAGGTTGCTGTTCTATGGGAGGGCACTGGTGGGAACACTGAGGGTGATATATCCAGAGTGTGGGCTCCTTGCCTGCTCCAGCTGTCTCCTTGTATTCCATCCATCTTAAATAGGTATCACAAGACTTGAGTTTTAGCTGACAGAACAGCACAGGATCCTTCCCAGAAGGATATCTGTCTTTCTTAAAGCAAAGACAGATGGGATTTGTGATTATCTGGAGCACAAGCTAAATTACGTTCAAATTGTCAGTTTACAGAAACATAAACCTGCAGCTCAGGTAAGTTGAGATGTTGCCATTGAGACTAATGAAACAGCACAGCTCAGAGCTACGTTAAACAAAACTGTCTTGAGATACTCACCAAATCTGCTGATGTGGAAATGTGTGTTAAGAGAGACATGCCTCAGAGCTTTGCATGCTGCAGAGGTGAGACATGCATTAAGCAGTTTTTGAGAAATAAAATTTCCAGCTCAGTTGCTGCAGTCCTAATTTTCTTACCAGGATAGCAACACGCTACACTCACACCTCAGCGTGGATGGGAACACCAGCACTGCCAGTGGAGATAGGAGGGAGTGAAACTGAATTCCCAACACAGAAAGCAAAAGCACAACAGAAACTGTGTTGTAAACTGCTGTTGTCCTGGATATAACTGTGTAAAGCCATTGTTATATAGTGCATTATGTTACTTTTTCAATAGAAGCTGGTGATACAGGATCATTTGTAAATATTGGGTAAATATTGCTTAAATGGCAAGGAGCTTGGAAACACTTCCATGTGCACGTGTATTCTTCTGACCTGCATGACAGTTGTAGAAAGCTGAAGTCTCACTGCCATGGAACTCTGCAGAGGATCATCCCCTACAGGTGTATTTTGAAGGTCAGTAAACATGGCTTTCCATCAGGTCTGCTGGTTTAAATAATTGTGATTTGATAACACACTATTTTAAGATTTCTCCAAATCTAGAGGAGCATTTTCTTGCAAAAAGGAACATGGACTGTGATCTTGGGGTGCACTGGTGACAATAAAGACAGATCTTTCAGTGCTGGGGACTTGCTGTACTTGGAGTGCACCTCTGTTAGAGGTAGTGCCAGGCATCATCTTTTACAAATGCCACCTGTGAGGAGGGAAAGAAAAGAGCAAGCAACTGTCATGTCTTCAACCAGAAAGCTATTAAAGAAGCAAGCCCACCATTATGTAGTAAAGCAGGGATCACACTTCTCTCTTGCCCAGTATACATATTTCCCAACTTCTTCTGTCTGTTCCTGTGTCACGCTGTGTGAGAGATGTCATGGCATCAGCTTTAGACTCACCAGGTTAGAGCTCACCTTAGCTCCTTTCCTATGTTATAAATCTCATTTCTATGGGGATTCACTTTTTTTTGTTCTAACTGCTGGCACTTTAGAACCATTTGACAGGAATATTGGTGAGATAAATGTTCCTCCTGCAGATAAGGATAAATGTAGGTGTGTTACGGAAATAACTAATAGTGAACACTGTAAAACAACGGGGAAGGAGTGAGGACAGATGGGTTTGTTTTTCCTCAGGGAATCTAAAATAAACTTGATCTGTCTTCTTTAAATCCTTACACTCAGTTGACAAAAATATAGGAAGTGATGTTTATTCATGTAATAGAAATATCTTTAAAAAGAGTTTACATCGGCTTAGGAAATTTGGCAGGTCAGGGATTTATTTATGTATGCATATATGTAACTGGGTTTAAGGGAGGGCTGATGCTTCACTGTACTCTCTCTGATAGTAACATAATCTGTTTTATTTTCATAGATGAATCCAAAATCTGTATTTGGCATTCTGTGTGTTCTGCAAAGGATATTTCTCTCTCAATTTAGGTCAGAGATTTTCAAAGGCATGTACAGCAGCTAGGCATTTAATTTGCACTCATGTTAATAAAATTTGACCAGTTTCTTTCTTGCATTTTGGCATTTTTTATGTCACAGTTTTTATTTCAATGGCATCTGCTTAGTAAAAAGGTGTAGGCAAGAGGCTCATGTCTGCCAGCTCTACTGCTTCTTGTACTCTTGATAGACTATTGCTTTACACATTGCTGTGGGTTTTATTTTGTTATTGTCTTGTTTTGTTTTTTGTTATTTTCTACATTTCTGGATGCCTAGTAAGAAGGGTGAACAGTAGCTCAGACTGGAAGACTGGAAATCCAACAACCCAGAGCCAACAGCTGCTGGGCACTGGCTGCCACTCTGAGAGGCTCCAGACACATCATGCTCCTTGTATCTGCAGGATGAATTGCTCCTGACCCACATGATAAATCTGACATGTGCAATGCATGGCAGAGCTGTTGTGCATCTGTGGGTCAGATACACAGAATACCAAAGACATTGCCATGATTTTGAATTTATGGTAGAACACAGACCAGTTATCACCTAAGTCTTCCTTGCTCTGTTTAGGATAGATTTTTTTTGTATGTGTATAAGGGTTCATATCTAAAATAGCCATTAAAGCCTACATTGTAGTTTCTTAAACCCACTTTTCCTTAAATGTGCTACTTGCAGAGATTACTCACTCTGTTTTTCTCTTTTTTTTTTTTTTCTATTTTAGTTTGAAAAATAACTTCTGTAGTTGTCCAGATTTTGCTTAGCCATCATGCTTGTCAGCAGTGCGCTGTGGTGATCAGCGCTATGCCTTGCCTGCGGGAGTGTTCATTTGGATGTACAACTTTGTCAGTATGGAACACGTTCTGGGCAGGATGTGAGCTCCCAGCCCCAGGGCCACGGCAGATGTCTCAATTGCTTTGGACTGAAATTGGTTCATTATTACCAGTGTCCTATTTAGACCAGTTAGAAATGAGCAGTAAAAGCATAAATTGCTTGAACTCCATTGTAGTGAGGGTAAGTGAATTTTTACAAACATTGGCATTAGTAATGCATTGTTCAATAATTAATAATTTTGATGTACAAATTGATATTGCATGGCTATAACAGATTAAATACTTTTCACATGTGCTTACTTTATGTGACAAAATACTCAATTAGGTCCCCAGTGATGTCATAGTTACTAACATGCGGATCATATATCAGCATATGGGCAAACACAAAGTATTATCAGTGAGAACCAAAGCTTCTCATCTAACCAGATAGTGTACCTGTGTATTTATGGTGCAATTTTTAGTGGTTATTCCATAAAGGACATGTAATAATCTCTCACACCAAATTAGTAAATTAGTTCCCTGCAAATGTATCTGTGATATCTTCAAAAATAATAAAAAGAAAAGCCAAGGATTTGATAGGCACTGCTGTTTGCCCTTAAACACACTTGGGAAAAGGGAAAATAGATGCATTTAAAGGCATAATACGTATAAATTTGCGTAAACATATTCAAGTACTTTCACAGTTAACACTGGCTCTTGCTAGAGCATGAGGATCACAGTGCAGAGGAGCTGCAAGGAGTGGCCAAGTCCCCTCACTGCAGACCAGGTTTGTTGTGTGGCTGGTCTCTGGTGACTTCTGACATGCTGAGCAGCACTTGTACATCACAAAGGATTTGAGAAGAAATTCCTATTCCTGTCCATTGAATGAACTGAGTGTCCAATACCCTTTTTGTGAGGCCAGTACAGCAGTGACCTGGGTCACTGTCCTCATCCGTGTGAGGGACTGGGACAGCTCACCTAGGGCTGGACCTCTTGTCATCGCAGCATCCTTCTCAGAGTTCATCCCAGGGAGGACAGCAACATCCACAAAATGGTAGTGTCCACCCTGGAGCTGGTCACTAGGCACAGGCTGCCCTTCTGTCCTTCCTTGGAAACCTGCCTGCTGTCCTGCCTGCAGCCTCAGAGATGCTTGGGCAGATCTCCTGGAGTGGTCAAACTTCAAACAAACCTTTTTGTTAACTCACTGCAGAATACTGTTGGATTCCTTTTCCTGTGGGTGAGATGGAAATGGTACAAAAAAAGCCTTGCCACATCATATTCTGCTTCAAATTGAACACAAAACAAAGGGTTAACAGTGAAGAAGGCTATAGTTGCTTTTGGAAATCCAGCTAACAAACAAAGATGCAAACTGCATTTGCTTACATTATTGTTTAATATACAAAGGTTCAATTCTCTGTGTCCTTAGCTTGAAACCCAATAATAGGCTAAATCTGATTTGAACAGAACATGTTGTCTCCAGTTTATTTGTCCATTAAAGTTTACTGATAAATTGATCTTTCTGTAATGGTTTTAGTAAGAGATAGCCTATAAATCACTATTCTAATGGAAACAAATACAATATTAATGCTAAGTTCTTACAAGCAAAGCAATGGAAGATAATGATCACGATTTATTAATAAACCAAAACAAACAAGGATTTGGTGTACTATCCAAGAAACTCAATTTCTTTTGTTTAATCAGATGTAGTAAATATGTTTTCATCATTGTTTTATAATAAGGTTTTGTATTTCTGAAACAGTTTTTCCTTTGATGTATTCATCAAACTAGCCAATACACAGATTGACTCCTATGCTGCCTTTTTCATTTTGGCTTTTGTGCCCTAGTACAGAAAATTACATTACTTTTTTAAGATTCATTTGTGTCAAAAGTACCAAGGTCTGTCTTGGAGCAGACTGTACTGGGCAAGTGAGGGACCCTCCCTGCCCATCAGCTCGGCAGGTCTCCCCTCAGTGCTGCCTTGGAGGTAAGGGTGACCCAGGGACAGCAAAAGGAGCAGGATAAAAGAGTGATTCAGACCTCTTTTCATCATCCTGCCCTGGAGGATTTCAGTACCTTAACTGAGTTTCTTACGTGCATCTGAACCTCACATATATATAATCTGTGGGACAGCAAAACCCTTGTTAAAAAAGGACCACGTAAGTCAATGGGTTTTGTTTCTGTCATGTCAATGCTTGTATTTCTGATTCCAGCTCCACTATTCAGTTTTACAAATGCTTTACAACTACCACCTTGTTCTCTGAAAGCATCAGGAATTTTCTAATGATGCTTCGTTACCCAAAAACTACTAGAAAGGTTTGTCCTCTCTCAGAAACAGGCATGAGTGTGAAAATCACATCTGCTGGCCTATATCTGAACACTTTGATGATTGTTTTAATTTGCTGTTTTCTGAAATAGCCCTTTATGTTCCTTGTTAAAAAAAAGCTGATAATAGCTTTTTGAGGAAGCTTCATAACCAAAGAAAAATATGTGTAATAATTTCCATCTTAACACAATAGCAGTTGAATTAAGCCATTTTCAACCTGTATGGAAGCTACTCAGAATTTCAGTTTTGTTAAATGTAATTCAAAATTCCTATTTGTCATGACTGCATAGTCTCCAGTGTTGTACTTTGACCAGCCTAGACTCGTGTGTTGTAGTATACAAATGATTAAAAAATGGGGTTTATACCTACAGCCACACATAAATGTGCACAGAAACCAGAGAAAAATGTCAGGCCCTGTTTCTTCTGCATCAAACTACATACCATCCCTCATTAACTGAAACTGCTGTTTTTCTTCTTCTGTAATTGTTTTTCTTGAAACACTTTTTCTGAGCTCATGTAGTTCCCAGCCTCTCATTTACAGATGTACTCTGTGTGTGGAAAAAGGGAGATAGGAACTTACACTGCTAAACTTAAAATAAGCTGTTAAAGCCTGAAAGCAGAGATGACTTTGGAAGGATGACTTTCTATCACTGCCATAATTAAGAAGATGATGCTTAGAAGTGATGAAAGCAGATTGCAAAATGTCCAAAGGAAGCAACCAGGGCAGTCCATGTGGGTCTGGAGCTGATGTCCATTTCAGTTCCCACCAGCAGCTGCCTCTGTGGGTGGTGCTGCTTACAGGGCCACGAGTTGGTGTGATGACCAATACTGCACACTGGCACAACCCTCTACCCCGGATACCCACCCTTGCCCTGTCATTCCCAGTAGCTGGGTGGGTTGCAGGTTTAGGTTTCAAGGCTGCTAAAATGCCTAGGAAAAATAAAAAAGAAGCCCCCCACTTTTCCTTTCCTCTTTCTCCCCCCAACATCATATGGTCTGGAATATCCCTCTGGTCAGTTGGGGTCAACTGTCCTGGCTGTGTCTCCACCCAGTTCCTTGTGCATCCCCACCCTCTTACTGGTGGGAATGTTAACAACATCGTTACCAGCATAAATCAAAAAATTAACTCTATCCCTGCCAAAAACCAGCACAGGGTCATTGAATGGTTGTGGGTTTTAATGCTGTGACACAAAACAAATAGTTTGTTTTCTTAAGGCACTCCAGAAGTGAGTTTGAAGAATTAGATACTGGGAAGGGGCATCGCCTTTCTTTTTTTACCTCCATTTTTGGAGTGAAGTCCTTTAATTTTTTTATTAGTGTAGGACTTCTAATTTCCAAACTCAGCAGGTCTTTAACAGTGTTTGATTACACTGCAAGATCTACATTTCTGATTTACAGCTGTTTTTTTCAGTGACATTAATACATCAACAGGGTATAGCAAAGCTATCTGGCAAGGGTGAGGTGTTATCTTTGTACCCGCTGCTCTCATATTGCAAAGTTTATGATGTCTGTTGCAAGTCCCTTGGAAAAAACTAAAAGCTTTTGAGAAATGTTGAGATGTCTGTTCCTTTCTTTTGTATCCTGCACACAAATCACCCTCCCTAAGATAAAACTGGGGTCTAAGGAATCATATTTAATCTTCTCTTGAGATGGCAATCTGCTTCAGCAAGTCCTTCAAATGTCTCTTAAAGGAGCCTGCTAACCTTCTCTGAATGACATATTAAAGAACAATAGAGCCAGTGATGATGCCTCTGGAGCTGCTGCAACTTTGAGGTCAATTAATTGTCACTTAGGATGATATATCTGAATTCACCATTATTTTCTCAGCCTTCCAGGGACTGGGGCAGGCATGCTTGCCTTGTACATGGCTTAAAGACCTTGATGTCCTTGATGCTGAAGCAAAGACAGGCAGCATCACACAGTCAGCTTTATAAACAGTCTTCCGTTGATTTCAAGGAACTTTATGCTTCTTTCCTGATGGTGAGAGACCTGTGTGAGAGCCCAGGCATGGTGTTGTGTGGGCAAGCAGCAGTCTGGTGTCCTGACCATTTAGCCAGGTGATGGGCTGCAAGCTGTTAATTCAGGATCCAGCTGAAGATGGGCATCTGCCCCCTGTTTTCCTTAGCAAGTGTTCAGAAACTCAAAAAGCAAATCCACAGCCCAATCTGAACAAATAAGGCTGTTCTCAGGGATTTCTCAATGCAATGCCTAAAGATGGTTGGAAAGCTCTTCTTGGAGACACAGGCTCATATATAAATAAGTTGGGGGGTTGGTGATTTTTTTCCCCACCAGAAAAGCACAATTTATTAGGTCCTTAGAGCAAATGGGTGAACCTGCACTGTCTCATAGCTTATCTCCCTCGTCTACTTCTGGGTTCTGTCTCTAGAGAGATAGTGGCTGCTCCATATGTACTGTCCTTCTTCCTGCCTGACTGACCCAGCTGCTTCCTTTGAGGAAAGAGCTTAAGCATGCCCTGGGTACAGGCCCCCAAGGCTTCTGCCTGCTGGCAGCTGAGCACATGGGGTCTGGCTCCCTCCTGTCTGTGCTGTGCCACCACCTTTCCCTGCAGCTCTTGAAGCCTGCAACAAGCCCAGGTCCAGGCTGAGCCTTGCTGACTTTCCCGGTAAATGCAGCAGAGGAAAAGTAGACATTACTGTGATTTTGGAGCCTCCTGTGCAGAAACTGAAGTTGGAAGGATGAGATGCAGCATCCAGTCAGCTGTGTTCCCCAAAGGTTTATCCATCTGACTACTTGCAATGCAGAAGGAGCCTGAATGAAGTTTTAGTTTTACTCACCTGTTTAATTTCTGTGCAATGCAGGGACATTGATGTTGGAGTAACAGTCTGGCAGTTTCAGCAACTATTTAGCACTTTTCTTCAGAGGGTATCTTTAATTGCATCAGGTTTTTAACTGCTGCATTTTCAATACTTCTAATGTCTTAATATCACAGTGTATATATATTGAAGAAAAAAAGCCCAAGTTTTGTGGGGTGCAGAAAAATGGAGAAGGATCTAGGACCCATCTGCTTGTTGGAAGTCAATCAGTTATTTTTAACGTTATTTTGGAGCAGATGTTGAACATCAAGTACAGAAGGGGAATGCATGGTGATTCACCAAAATATGATTTAAAATAGACATTGCAGAGGAATTCACAGTTTATTGTCCATGGTGTCTCTGTGGTGGTGGGTACTGCAGCCTGTGGCAGCTCCAAGAGGCTGCTGTGGACCAGCAGCATCAGATCACCAATCCCTTGGGGTTTCCTCTCCTTGCTGCCTTAGCAGAGGCCAGCAGCTCAGCCAGCTTTCTCTAACACAGAAATACTTCCAGGCTTCAAAATTACCATTAACAGTTTGTTGCCACACATTTATCTCATCTGCTGCTACGGCCTTCAGAGGTGAGTTAGACTGGGGAGAGGCAGAAAACAAAAGGTCTGCTTCACAAGCTAGTGAATAAATGGCTCATGGTGGAGCTGTGCCAGATATATCTATTTTTTTTCTACCCCCAGAAGTGCTGAGGCTGCTCAGTTGCCCTCCAGGTCAGGAAGAGAAAAACTGGCTTAAGGACAACAGCCACTGATCCATTGTCACCACAGGGAGGGCTGTGACACCAGGGATGCCACCCATCAGGCAGGAGGTCATTCTTGTGTCCTGTAGCCAGCACCAGATAACTGTCTCTGACTGTGAGACTTGTTCTGTTGTCCAATGGAACAAGCAGTGGATGGTGATTTTGTCAATATTGATGCAAAATGATATTTTGAGACATTTGGCAAGAGCTAAGTGCCACTTGTGAAGGGTGTATCGAAATGAAAGATGAGAAGCCTTTGGGTTATTTTTTTATGAAGTGGTGAAACAGAGCAGTTGGAGTTCTCTAAAATACTTTGCAATGTAACACATATCAAATATTTACCAGATTATTTTTTAAATTCAAGTGGAAGTTGTGAATCCTTGTACTGATGCTGAAACTGTGTGTTTGACAAATAAACCCTTCATCCAAAAACTTCACTTGACCATCTTGTTAGCACTGTAGTATGTTTGCACTGCTAACAAAATCTTCCCACTCGCTAATACTGATGCTTGCATTCTGCCATTTTCTAAAGTGGCAGCTCAGTTTGAGAGGGGAGCAGAAGTGAAGACACTTCAAGTTAAGTCTGCAGCAAGGACAGAACTGCACAAAACCAAATCCAGGCTAGAGCTCTGCAAAAATTTGCTGTCCTACCAGCTTGTTATTCTCCAGAAATACAGTCTTAGGACATCTGAATCTGCTTGCTGAACCATTTTGGCTACATATAAAACAAAAGTAATAATTTTGCACTGGCTGAAGCATTTCCTTTTGACATTTTCAAAACAAGATCAAGTTAAATTCTTATTTTGAAAATACCGTTCCAATTGAATTAATGTGAGTTTAAACTGAAGCGAAGTCAACACTCCCAGATAAATTTCTAACTGGAAGATACCCATCCTTGGTCCCTGGCTGGGGAATCTGAAGGGTTATTATTGTCTAGGTGGGACATCTGATGACAGCCCTACTGCTTCTGCAGCATTCAAAGCTGGAAACAAACCCACCAGCCTTGCAAGCCCTGTCCCTGCGTATTCCTGCCTTTTTCAGGGAGCAGGATCCCTCTCCAGATGTGGTCATATCCATTAATCACATGTTTGGAAGCCTATCACCTTTCCCTAATGTCATTCTTTCTGCAGATGCTTCTCCATGCTTTTCCATAGTGGTATCATCCAGGCCATAGCACAACAAGGAGTCAAAAATTTTGCTGTTCTCACTCAAAAATTTCCATTTTTGAGTAGTAGGGAGCATTTAAAATTCATATGCAAGCAGACATGATATGGGAAAGCTTTTTTTATGCCACACAGCACTGAAATGTTTGTGGTGTTTACCCAAACACAATTGTAATTTAAGGAAACAGATGAGACCTGCACTGAGTGCAGGGGTCTCTCCAGACACTGCTGCCAGCCACCAACCAGTCTCCCTTTGCCCTCAGCCTGGAAAACAGGTACAAGTTCTGCTGCAGCTACCCCAGCAAACCTTTGCATTGCAATTAAGAAAATTTTCTAAGGAGCTTAACAATTTTTTTCCCCACTCTCTGTGTTAGGAATAATGGTAATACCATGGTAACAGCTTTCCCTTGCAAGAATGAAGTGATATTTTGATGGGGGCTGCTTCAGAAGATGGAAACAAAACTGATACAAATGTTGTGATTTTGAAATGAACTTAGTAAATTATAGATAAATCTTCTCTGGAATGCATTATATAGTTATCTCTCTTCCACATATTTTATCCTTTTATGGATTTTTATAAAAGGAATAAAAAGATCAGGATGCGTGAGACAAAACAGGAAAAACAATAATAAAAAATAATAGTTGATAATTTTCATCTACAGAAGGACAAGATTTACGGATTCTGCAAAAGACACTGAGATTGTCAGAAAGAAATGAAGAACAACCCAACCTTACTGTAATCCCTAGCTATTGTAAATCTCTTGCAGTTTGAGAAAATAGATGACAAAGTCTCTTCACAGATAAGAAAAGCTTATTTGAAAACAAAGAATACAGACAAATCATGGACATTAAAGGTTTTCAATTAGCTAGTACCAACTAAAGAAAACAACTGAGAAAAAAAAGTAAGGAGGTTCACATTCTGTAAAAATAGTGAAGAACTGTTTTCCTACATAATTGAATAAAAATCCTGCAGAGGCTAGTGAAGACATCATTGAAGGAAGTAACAAAGCTCCAGTTACTAATAGTTCTTCACTGTTCTGGCACAAACTTCTCGTTCTCATTCAGGGCTACTGAGCTCTTTTACCATCTGTAGTTCTTCCTTCACAGCTGTGGGCTTAGGACTATCCACTTTGCAGCTGGAAGGACTGAAGAGGGAAGACATGTCACTGGATTATATGGTGACAGTTCTAGGGGTGTATGAAGTCAGGCTCACAAAGCTGTATCCAGTTTTCATACAAGTGCCAAATGTGTTCTCATTGTAATGTATGAAAAGGGAAGGGATGCAGATGTTTTCATCCTCTAAATCTTTGTGAGTATTGGAGTATATATATAAGAGAATAGCTGTTTAGGTTTTTTTTTTTTACTTTCATATCTAATGGACTGAGGCACAGACAGGCTTTCACAAAACCCAGAAGTTGGCCTGCTGTGCTAACCAATGCATTCTCCACAGAAAGAGGAATTTTACAATTGCTTTTTAAAGGTTGGTATTGTTAAAAGTTCAGTGTTAGTGACAAAGAAGTACTAGAAGAGGTCAGATAAGAAAAGCAGTGAAGTCTGGAGCTGTAACAGGACTCCTGATAAGCAGCAAGGAGCAACACTTTCCCAGAAGTACAAGAAAGGATGCTAGGAGTTACTAGCTGGACAAGGTGCTTTGAAATACTGAATGTCTGTCTTGTTGGCAGACTGAACGAAGGAGTCTTTTATCTCTCAGACCCACTGGACTAACGTAGAAGAAAGCCAGTGACTAACCTATAGCCCTCAGACCACGTCCCACATTGGTTTGCACCCTTACTGCTTATGGTGAGCTCTATCCAGAGCACACCCAGTGCATCCAGCCCACATAGAACTTAACCCTGGATCTCCTTGGGGCACCATGTGGTGTTCTAGTAGCCCTGAGGTATGAGCATGGTGGGTTTTATGTTTTTCTTTTTTGTTTGGAGTTTTTCCTTTTCTTTTGTAACGATGGTTTTATTCCATGAATCTGAAGATGCATGTTGCATGACCTGGGCGTGGCATGAGGCTGTAAGACCCAAACTGAGCATACAAAACCTGTTGGGATAACATGACAAAGCTGCATGGAGCACAGACAGACCTGTTGTCTTCTCCATGCTTTGGGGAGCACTCCCCAGAGTGAGTTATTCCCAGGAGAATGCTGAGGCACTGGCTCAGCAGGAGCTGAATGGAGCAAGCAGAGCCAGAACCAGACAGAGCAAAAGTAAGGGCTGGGGATGATCAAGGCTCTCATGACTGATTTCCCTCTTAAGTTTCGCCAGAAAAAGGGGGAATAGATTGTAAATAATTAAACATGCATGATCAGGAAAGAACAGCTGTTTTCATCAGTTAATTCACTTTGGTGTTCCCAGAAGGGGTAAAAAAATGCTTCTCATCAGAAGAGGCTGGAATCACTCAGTGCTGGTCTGGAAGCATCTGAGATGAACTAGGGATGACCAGTGCCACACCAGCTGCAGCCTCGAGCCTCAGAGCCAAGCCCCAGCTAGTTTTGCAGGGAAGGAGTGGGGCTGCCATCACCCCAGGGCTGAGTACAGCTCCCAGCCTGAGACCTGTGAAAACACGTGTGAGCACATGAGCCTTGTACAGGCAGCACGTGGGTGCAAGTGAGGCACTCTGGGGGTGCGAATGGGAGGCAGAGCACCCAGTCCACCAACACATCCCTTCCCCACCCAGTCTTACCCTTGGCCTCCATTTACACCTGCTTTGGCAAAGGGAATGGCTAGAAATGGCTGCTGGGTGCCTGGCATGAATTATCCCTGTGGGCTGCTTCCTGACAATTTGGAAAACACCCCTGCTCTATGTGGGCAAGTGGTCGTGGGACCAACACAGCCAGCTGGCCTCTCTGCCTTCTTCACAGTGCCCAAGTCAGGCTTTGAGGATTAAGAGATTGCAAGATACTAGAAATAAAATTTCTAATGGAATGCCAGTTATTTTTGCATTCCTATGCAACTCTTAAATTTACACTTGCCCTGACTTGGTATGGTTGCAATGCTTTGAGAAGGTACAATGTCCAACAATGCAATGAGAATGTAGTGTCCAACAATTTTCTTTCTCATTTGCTTCACATACAGTGCTATGAGCTTGATGGCAGAGCTAGCAGAAAAGCAAAAGCCAGAAGGAAAGCAAATCCACTACCTTAAGAATTAAAACCAAAAACAAACAAACAAACAAAAAAGGATTGATACATTATAAACAGCCTTAAAGCAGATTTCTAGTGGGCAGATGGTAAGAGACAGTTTCTGTCACTCATAATGGTAGTGGTTAATTGAACACAAAAGATAAGAAAATAACAGATGCATTCATCAGTTAATTTACTTTTCTATTCAAAGACAAAAAAAAGTTTTAGTGACTTTAAGTAGGAGTTGTATCCCTGTTACAATAAGAAAGGGCTTATTTGGAAGGCAGCAAGAATAGAAGGAGGTATTAAAGATGTCTGTCTCTTAAGTGGATGACAGAAAGCAATAACTGGCTACATCTGCTAAGTTTTCCATTTTTGTTGTTCTATCTTGAAAAGTCAGATCCCTGTTGATGCAAGAGGATGAAATGTGTTTGTTAATTATGTTTAACTAAGATAACAAACTGTGATCTCAAAGCCATCTGTAAATGTAAAACCAGGTGGCCGAGCAGCAGAAGGAAGATCGCAAATAGAGGATCATAAAAATTTGGGGTGTAAGGACCGTTTGTATGTCTGGTCTGTTTATGAAGAAATGCAGTAAAGAGTTTCTATATTTGTAGGCTTTACCTTGAGAACAGAATTCCTCAGGATTCCCTTTTGCTCTTTGACCCTTCTTTTTATTGGAAAAATTAGGTTTTTGCAGGCTGCACTGTGAGTGAATTGTCCCTGAGGTGACCTTTCTTCCCCTATGTATTTATTACATGTTATTATCCCATGTGATCTCCCGTGCTTTGCCAGAGATGCCACTTGAGCCCCTTTGGGGAGCATTCCTGTGGCTCCTCTCCACAATTAGTGTCACACATGCACGAGTGTGGCAGGAGATGAGACCTTCACACAATCAGTTGTGAGGCTCATGAAAAATGGTGCTTTGTATTTCTCTGGTTTCTTCCTCTGACCTAGATTTTAGGATTTACTCCCCCTCCTGCTTTGGTTTGGGTTTGTTTTACTTATTCCTGGAAACCTGCTGTGATGATCTGAGCTACAGAGGAATGCTTGTCCTTCCAAATCTGAAGTCAAAACCCTTTTTCTGCACTGAGAGTGTTTTTTCAGTGTTTACCCTTCTCTTTTTAAAGACACCAAAATTAACTGAGATGAGACTTTACACACATTCATAATACAGAATTCATTCTTTTCTGTAACAAGTGGGCAAATCACATAGAATGGGAAGAAGGACTTAAAGAAGTGAAAAGGACTGTTTTTCAGGAACATTTGTGTAATTTTTTAAAATGAAGTACAGATTCATGTCTTTTGGAAGTCCATAAATCTTACCCCCAGATATTTCTAGTAAGCTAAAACCATTTCCATACACTTGCCAAACTTGCATTCAGTTGATACGTGTTTAAGACATGAATATGTGAAGCATAAGAATGCAACCAAAATAAGTGTATACATGTTCCCTTTATGAATATGATGTGCATGTCTGTTAAAGATCTATTATCTTTGTTACATGAAGTATGTTACTGTAAACCTTTCCTCAGTAAACAAGTAAAACTAGATAAAATTGGGTTACAGTTAGTTAGAACAGAATAAGATACGAGTCAGTGTCATTTAATTGTACTTCTTGGGTTTGCAAACAAGAAAGTGTTCCTCTGCAGCATTTTAACACATGCTTTGGAAAATAATCTGTCTTCATGAGTGCTGAGAGGCAGTGATATCCAGACATAGTTTGCGAAAATCTTGCTCTGAGTATTGCAGGCATCTGCAAAGCTTATATTATTGCAGCCCCTCCCTGAAATGAGGAGACATTTAACATTGCCATGGTTAATGTTAAATAAACAGTGCTGGAAAGCAGCTTCTAGAGTGAGCTCTAACTCTATAGGAAACTTCAGGTTGTTTCTAATATAACATTCACTGTACCCTTAACCACAGTGGGATCATGTACCACTGCATCGTGTACATGGTTTTAGCTCTATGTCAAAAGTAACCAGAAAATTGAAGTTAATTGCATCATCATGTGAAAGGGTTACAGTAAAAGCATGAAGGTTTGAGATGAAGTAAAACCTGAAACTTTGAAGGGATTTGACTTTTGCCTCATTGTGGAAAATCTAGCCTTTCCAACATTTATCATAGTTTCTTGGAGTTATATAAGGTGTTTTCCCTTCTGAAATGCATGAATTAATTGATCAACCCAAATTTCAGTTTAATTAAGCTTTCACTTGTGACTTACTCTTTGATGTGTGTAAATATATTCTGTATAACATCAGCTTTTTTTTCATGCTGATTTTGAAGTCCTTTAAAAATGAAATGGGGATGTCTCTAATTGAGGCATTGCCTCTGTATCTCCAAAGTATCATTCCTCCTAATTATTTATTACTTTCCTCCAGAGAACTATCAAAGTGATATTCTGAAAATCTGAAATTCTGAATTTTTGGAATACGAACTTTATTTAAAAAAAGTTGGAAAGCTATTTGCAAGATCTCTTCAGCTATCAGAGCCCTTTAGGATGGTTTCTGGATTGGCCCTTAAAGAACATGACACCCACGATGAAGTTAAATGGTCATTATTAAAAATTAGCAAGTGAGAATGAGGCAGAAGCATCTATATGGGGTGTCTCATTGCTGCAGATTCAGAACTTGAAATGCCTGTCACATCTGCAGCTCATTATGACCCGAAATGGCAGAGCCTGGTACATCTGCGAGAACAATGCCTGGTGACTGCTGGCGCAAGTGGACAGAGCTGGTGCAGGGTGCCAGCACGTCTTTATCCTCAATGTCACGTCCCACATTGCCTCCTGACAGCTGGCACAGGAGGTCATCATTGCCTTTGCAGCACTTAGTCTCCATTTGTGTTGAAAGCACTGAGAAGCCTCATTATTTTTGAGGCGGGCATTTTCATGGGTGGCTGGTTGTAGCCCACGTGCTGCCTTTGGGACCAGGGTCTTGTTTTCCATGCTTGTGGCCAGCAGCTCCTTAGCTGTCTGCAGCAGGGAGGCACAGGCACGAGGCCAGGGAGCATCTGGCATTGATAGGGATGGGTGTGTGCAGTGGGTTGGTGGGACCCCTTTCCCTGGGTCTTCATTCCAGTGTCACAGATATAGTAGAGGTGTTAGCACCCACCAGTAAGGATGATGGTCTTCATTCCATGTTGGTGGTGAGGATTGGAGGGATTGGAATACTCAAACTCAGTGGAAAGCTCACAGGGACAGAAGGAGGTATGTCTTACTCATACAAACACTTATGTCCCTCTCCTCCTGTTTTCAACTCTGAAACAAAGAAAAATTATTAAGATTTTGGGTTTAGTACCCATAAAAATTGCATTTCCCAGTTTTGTTTTCAGGAATAGAAGAATCATTTTTACAGGCACATCCAACAAAACCAAAGCAAAGTGCCCATTTGGTGTAAGCCAAACACCTGGCAGGGACATTGAAAGCCTGTCAGTTTGAGTTTGGCAAAGCACTAAGCAGCTGAGGGTGGGTGGGAAGCAGCACCCAGATGCTTTCCCCAGGAAGGACTTGTGCCAGACCTGGTCCACAAACCTCCTGCAGTCAAGGGGATGCTTGCAAGACAAGCAGCACTGCTGGGAACTTTTCCACTTACCTGGGTCACAAACCCCAGACCTTGCTTCTCTCCTCTGTAGTGTGCCACACATGAAAGGCTGCCTACAGGACACAGGTATTTACTTCAACCTGTTGCTCACCGGAGAAATTTAGGTCTCAGCAGTACAGGTGGACTCAAACTCAGCTCACCTCCATTCATCTGTGCACATGTAAACAGGAAAATAATGGCTAAATGGGACCAAAAACTCCACCAAGCTTGGCTTGACAGAGTTTGCCTGAGCACGTGTAGGGGAGTGGAGGTGGAGGAGAGGATAGGGGATTGTTTTGCAGGGATGGTGCTGGGCAGAAAGCAGGCAGCCGTGTTTGCAGCAGCTCACTCTAGTGAGCACAATGCACACAATTACTGAAGAGATGTCAGTGAACAAATGCATTTGGCAAACTATTTGTGCTTAATGTATGCTGATTTGTGAAGTCTCTGGTGGTTTTCTTTGTCCCTTGGGAAAAGTGTCCAGTTGCCATGACAACAGAGCAGGGCTGAGGAGAGATGAGACTTATCATATTTTCATTTTTGATGCTCTATATAAAATTATGTAGGTAATTACACATGTACAGATTTGCCATGCAGCAGAGCAACTTCTTTTCAGGACACTGCATATCATGCAACACCATGCTGATCCCTTTTTAGAGCAGAGACACAAATGTATTGACATTTTGCTGGGAATATTGCTAGAGAAATTACAGCAGCGGGAATGAAAGAGGGCGTGACAGCAGCCCTGCTCTCCTTTAAGAAACAGAATAAGAATCAATTAACAAGTTGCCAGTGGAAACCTGGCTATAATTATAGCTCTATTATGCTGGCCGTGTTGTTTTCTCATAGAAAATACAGTTTTTAATTAACTTGTGGATTTGGCACAGACACCTACGCACTCCCTGGCAGGAACAAAGTCGGTATTTCCCTGTTCAGGATTGGCATTTATCTAAAGGTGCCAATAGTGTCCACAGAGCTGCTCTTCAGCAGGATGATCTGGGCATGGTTTTTCCCAGTCTGGAAGGAAGCAGGTGTAACTCTTCTCCCCACATTGTATTTTGCAGATAAGAAAGCAAAAGATATTTTCCTCAGTGGAAATGTTATCCTTCCTGGAGGGTACCTGAACTGGCTGGTCAGATGGGGGGATGGAGGGAAGGAGCAGCTGGTGTTTCTGGGGGAAGCGTGGGGTGGATGTCTCTCAGTGCCCAAAGGCTGTGTCCATCATGCAGTCCATGAGATGTTCAGTGCAGGAGCTGGGGGAGTACAAATTCTAGCCAAGAGCCTGAACAGGGCTGATTGTGCATTGTCAGGAGAGGGTAGGGAGGAAGTCTCTGCCACCTAGACCTTACCAAGATACCCATATGTCAAGTCTGTTGGGATTTCTTTTGCTTCCACTTCTTTGCCTGCCACTTTTTCTCAAAGGCAATACTGAATTACTTGAGGGAAGTAAGAATATTTCAGCTGTGGCAAACATACTGCTTTTAAGATGCAAATATGTTATACGTGTATACACCAGGCACTGCTGCTGCTTTTCTTCTGGCACCATTGCCTTGAGTGCAGTTCAGTTTTTAAGTGTAATGGAAAACCAGGAGGGGTTTTCCTACAGAAATGCATTTCACTGAGTGGCGTGTTTCTAATGGAGACCTGTGTGGGGTGCTCAGGGAATGAGTCTAAAATGGAGGATGTTTTTTAAGCAATCTTTCTCAGTGGTATATTCTGCCTGCCTTCTGAGTTTCCCAAGCTGGGTGTCATGTGTAGTTTGGAGGTCAGTAATGGATTTCTCTCTGAAACACCCTGAGAAACCTCCTATTTCCTCTCTCTTTTTTTTTTTTTCAACTTTTCACATACAATTTTGGCTGTTACCACATCCTGTAGCATTCAGATGCAGTAATAATTATGCTTTCAGTAAAAAGATAATCCTCTGATTTATTTCAGGCCTGCTGACTGATAATTTTTCACTGAACAATTTTGTGCAGTAAGAAGCTGTGAATACTTGTGCTGCCCAGGCTGAGTCTGTTCTGTGTCTTCTTGTGTGAAAGGCTTTCCAAGCCCCAGCCTGTCCTTACTCTTCTCAGCCCTTTTCTCATTCCACTGTGTCCTGTCATTGCTTGGAAGCTCAGTAAACTCTGAGTCACCATGTAGGAATTAATGGCACCAAGCAATTATTTTGAACTGTGTGATGCTTAGACTGCATTTTTAAGTCAAGTTAGAGGAAGCAGGTTTATCCATGTATATACAGTTTGTAACAGCAGGTTAAGAAGGATAATAAATGATACTGTAAAAATAGTTTCTGAAATATTTCCTCGGTTTTCTTTGTGTGGCCAGTTAACTACAAAAACATGAGTCAGAGCAGGCCAATAGGTATAAAAGGAGGTATGGAGCTAGATGATCTTCAAGATGCCTTCCAACCCAGACCGTTCTAGGATAAAAAAGCTGATGGGTAACTTACTCTATATTGAATGTTTCTCCACCTGGAATCCATTGTTTGCTTCATTTAACATGTTTTCACCATGTGTCTCTGAGTTGCTGGTGTTACTTTATCATCTGGCTGTGAAAGAGATTACGCCACTAATAAACAATAACATGAATATTGAGCTGTGGCCACACACTGGGGAGATCCCTGTGTCCGTGTAGACTCATAAACAGTTCAAGGATTTTTTTCCCCCTTTTGTAGTATTAGAAAACTAACAAAATGCAGAATCTGCACCATGGTCATTCTAGGCAGGCAAAAGCTGTACTGTGCTTAAGGGATTCAGAAGCCTTGAGCCTTGAATGAGCAATGAAGATGGTCTGAGGATGGAAATAGGCAAAGACACTGGTCTATCTAACTTCCTGGTTCTGGAGTGGTGGGTAAACAGACCAACCCAGGGATAAAATACAGAAGGATGGAATAATGCAAGTTTATTTTCCCTGCTTCAGAATATCTCTGGAAGAAATCCTTGCAAGGTGAACCTCAGCTGCACCACTGTCTTTTGCACCACTGGCAAGACTTTGAGATTTGCTGTTCACAAACCTGGGTGCACTATTGCTGCTTCTGGACTGGTCAGGGAAGGAGCATACTGTGGAGTACTTTTATGGGATTCCATGAGGGATCACAGGACATCACTGGGAGTGCCAAATGACAATTTCAGGTGTTACCTCTTCTGATTTCATGTTAATAGTTGGGGCAGCCCTGAGAGATGTCCCTCTAACATAGGAAAGGAGTCTGGGGAAAAAAGTGTTGATGTGTTTTTTTGTTTGGGGTTTCTTTCGGTTTTGTTTTTTCTTTTTCTTTTTCTTTTTCTTTTTCTTTTTCTTTTTCTTTTTCTTTTTCTTTTTCTTTTTCTTTTTCTTTTTCTTTTTCTTTTTCTTTTTCATTTTCTTTTTCTTTTTCTTTTTCTTTTTCTTTTTCTTTTTCTTTTTCTTTTTCTTTTTCTTTTTCTTTTTCTTTTTTCTTTTTTCTTTTTCTTTTTTTCCTTCATTCTAATACCTGGAAATGAAAAGGAAAACTCACAGTTTGCAAGCAGTTAGCTGCCCATAGATTGCATTTTGGAAAACCACCTGAAGTGCTGTATTTACGATACTTGATCTGTGCTGATTTTTGCTCTCACAGAGGGCAGAGGTGCTTTCAGAGCCTCAAGGTGATTTGTGAGCAGCAGGGTTGGGGTGCTTGGCCTCAGCAGCTCCCCAAGTTTTTCTGAGCCTGGCAAGGCTCATGAGAGTGATGGCAGCATGCTGCTGAAGGTCTGTTTTCTTAAGGCATGCCATCACCCTGATGCTGTTTGGATGGGAATAGAGAATTGTGGTGAATGAAATTACTCTGTGGCCAGGAGGAATGGGTTGGGTTTTTATTTACATCAGTCAAAGGAATTAAAAAGGGAATAAATTTCCTGGTTCTGTTCACCTTGTTAGGGTTAATGCAGTGAAACAAAGCAAAATACAGAGCTTTTTCATAAATTGTTTTCCACCTGATGGAATCATTTCAGTTTTTTTAAGTCAAGGAAGTCCTGTATTTCCTCAGCAGCTGTTGCGGTAAAGATGACTGGTCACTTTGCATATATATTTCTATTGCTGGAGGTTCTTTTTCACTTTATTACTGAATGGCCCTGTACAAATAACAGATATTCAGCTGCTTATGTGGCTGGACATTTGACATCATGTTTCCTGAAATCTTGCATGGAAAGATATTTGCATCAGAGATGTATGACCATTATTACATGGGTAGAAAATTTACTAAAACAGCAGGATAGAAATGGCAGCATACAGGCTGTAAGAGAAGAGACTAGGATTCCAGCAAAGTTTGGGACATTTTGGCACAAGACACAGAAGCAATCTGAAAGCAGACCACACATTCTTACTCTGAAACAAAGCACTAAATAGGATGATCACAAATATACCAGTAATGGTACAAAAGTGTACAGAAAAAGAAGAATCCTGATTTTCATTGGAATATGGAAAAGTGGGATGAGGCTTAGAAAATAGGGGCCATTCATGTAAGGGAAATAATATGAAATAAAACAAAAAGACTGAGAGGTGGAATAATTAACCTAATGATTTCACATTTAAAAGTTGCAAAAACCTCCCTCTTTCCTGGCTCTCTGGAGGGTGCATGTCAACAGATCTGTGTTTGTCACATGGTGGGGACATGTGGCCTGTTGTGCATAACAGGCACAACCTTTATACCAAGCATCAGCAGAAAATCTGGTGGTCTGTTCTGGCTGTAAGATATTCTCTCTATATTTTAAATCCTGTTGGTTACAAGAAGAAGGGCAAAATGGACCTTGTTTTTTGGGCAGTATGTATTTTAAACAGGAATGGCACTGACAGGATTCGTGTACTTTTTTGCCATTAAACAGGGCTATAATTCTGAGCTTCTGCTTCTGACCTTTTGTTAAAGTTGAGATGCTCAGTACTCCAACCCTTGTGTGTTGTACAGTTGTGAAGAAAGCTTTTGTTTTGCTTTTTCTGAACTTTGACTTTAGATAAGTGAATTTTAGGACAATGCTTTAATGTTTGTCATTGAATTTGCGACAGGCCAATGATAGCTTTTGGACTGGCAGTGATTTTCAAAGTTGTTTCTGTACTTCTGTTTGATCCTTTTCCAAGGGCTTTGGAGACTAAGAAAAGGTGACCTGTCACCTTTGTAATTCTACTTCTGCAATAGAAGGTGATCTACCAGTAAAGTACCTACTAATAATCTAAACATTACCTAAAAATTATCTGATTCATCTTGGCTGTCTTCATACGACAGAACTATTTTTTTGTGGAGGTTTTTTGGCGAGTGGGTTTTGCTGTTGTTGTTGTGGGTTTTTTTGTTGTCTTTTTTTGCTGCTGTTGTTGTTGGTTTTGTTTTGTTTTTGTTTGGTTTTTGAGGGTTTTTGTTTGGTTTTGGGTTTTGGGGTTTTTTAAGCAGTGAATGATAAAAGCTCAAATATTCTTTTTGGTGAGGTTTCTGACTTTTGGTAGGCAATGTTAACATAATAATGCCATAAAAAAGTTACTTAATTACTGTCATTTAATTTGAACTTGTCAAGGTTTTTTGCTGTACAGTGCCTCTTCAGTTGGTGTATTTTAATGACCTTCAGTGATAGGATAAATGCCTCTTGGGTCACTGTGATATTAAGTGCATGAACCCTATATGCAGTAAGGTATGGTGTACAGTAATTTCACGACCATAAGGTGCACCTGACCATAAGGCGCACCCCCGGGGAGTCGGCAAATTTCGCAACTTTGTACACTATATAAGGTGCACCGGATTATAAGGTGCGGGTTTTTTTTGCAGCAAGGCTCCGCCCCCAACTCCCCCCATGCGGTTGCTGGCTGAGGCCCCGCCTCAACCAGGCAGCCATGGGCCCCCTGGCCCACCTGTACCCGGGAGGGGCGGTGCCATGAGCCACCGGGCCCGCCTGTACCCAACAGCCGCGGCGCTGCGGGCCCGCCTGTACCCGGCAGCCACGGGACCCTGGGCCAGCCTCCACCCGGCTGCCACAGAACCGCGGCCCTGCGTCCCCGCCTTCACCTGGCTGCCGTGGCCCCACGGGCCCACCTGCACCTGGCTGCCATGGCACCGCGATCCCGCAGGCCCTCCTCCACCCAAATGCCGTGACCCTGCCGGCTTCCCCCACGGCTTGTGGCTCACACTTCCGAGTTGGCAAATTTCTGAACTTTGTGCATTATATAAGGCGCACCAGACTATAAGGTGCACTTTCGGGTTTGGGCCAAAATTTTAGTCAAAAGAGTGTGCCTTATAGTGATGAAATTACTGTAATTCTTTTTTGCTCCTGTTATGAGATGGATTTTGCACCTTCAGTCAGGAAAGAGAAAAGACTGAATTACATCTGTGAACAGACAGAATTAGATCTCATCAGGCTGCTGTGTTCTCTGAGACACAGCAACAACATACCAGAGAGAAGAGGGTGGGTGAAAGAGTGCCTTTCAAGGAGACAAGAGAGAGAAATGCCAGGAAAGAAGGCAGCTAGCCTTTTTACTCTGGGTGTTTTCCAATTGGGCCTAGTTTGCAATGAGCATCTAGCAATTGAGACATCAAACTAAAGTAAATTGGTCTAGTTCATTATTTACCAAAAGCTGCAACTCAAGCTAAAACAGAGCTACAGAATTGATGTTTTCAGAACTGTTTATGTTGATATAAACTAAATGATACAAAAAGGTAAAAATATAAAAAAGAAAGTAAATAGAATCTTTTTTTATTTAAATTAAGGACTTGAATAGAATGGAATTTGGTTGGTTTTTTTGGTGGTTTTTTTTTTTGGTTGGTTGGTTGGTTGGGGTTTTTTCATTTGTTTGTTTTAGTTTGGTTTGGTTTGCCTGCTTTTTTGGGTGGGAAAGGTTCAGACAGAAAACAAAGAGAGTAAGGCTGTGTTTAGCTGTTTTGGTTTATTTTCCCCCAAGATATTCTCCCTTTCAGGAGAAGAGTGAGAAACCTGTCTACCTGGAAACATCAATGTATACAAATGTATTACAAATGTATTACAAATGTAGTACCCAGATCATCAGTCTTATTCCACTCTGGCAGTTGGTTCTTGTTAAGGAAAGGGCTCATGATCTCATTGGTTCTGCCTGTCTTCTGACTTTCTTTCTCAGTTGAAATAGCATTTCTCAAATCATACTAATGTCAAAATTGAGGCATTCTGTTGCTTTGCAGTCAGCTGAGCAACATGAAATTTTCTTCTATAAATCTAGCTATAAGTAAATGTATATTCATTCCTGGAAAACACTGTACTGTAACAGTGGAGTGCGGTAAAATACCATACAAATTCTTCAGGACTGTGCAAACTAGAGGAGGGACACTGTGTTAGACTGAAGCTGTCTGATCCGGATGTTATCAGAAAAAAAAGTTGTTAACAAATGGCTAACTCTGAGATACAGAGATATGGTATTTTGCTGTGCAGAGAGGTACTTCATATGCATTCTTCTAAAAAATCTGGCTCAGAGTCAAAATACCTTCCTGCTCTTTCATAATAGAAACTCAAACAGATGTAGCACAAGTCTGTGACAATCTCTTGGAGGCTTTACTCCTAGGAAATATTTTGCTCCCCAAAGGTTAGTAGTTACTCTTGGGGAGGGGAGCTTGTTTCAGAGGTCCTTGTAATCCCTTTCTCTGCTCAAGTGATATTCAGAAGCCCAGTGATCTCCAAAATTATTCTATTTCTGAACAACAATTGGTTTTGCTGCAAGTTTTAAACGTTTTATGTAAGCAATCAGCTGCTGAAAAATATGCTTCTATTTTCCATATCACAAAATGAAAGAGTAGTTGGCTTTCTGTTCTCATTTTTGTTTTCCTTTCCACAGTTGTGGATTTGTGTTTTGTCCACAGGCCAAGTCTGTGTGGTTCTTGGCAGGCTGCTCGGACATTTTTCTACTGAGCTTTTATCAGAGCATCTTAGTCTGGGTTATACATGAAATAATGCAGAAAGGCTCAATAAAGAGAAACCTGTACTAGAGCCTTTAATTAATGCTGTGTGCGTGTGTGTGTAAGTGATAGGCGATAGGCAAGCCACAGATGCAGTGTTTCATTTTGATGCTCTATTGCCTTTCTGCTCTGCAGTGACATTAATAAATAGATCCAGGCGAGCATTTTAGATTTCATTACTGCCTGAAACGCCTTTACTTTTTGGTTTGCCCCAGTTCATTTATGAGGCATCATCATGCTCAAATTAGAAAGAAACTAAGCTGTATGTCACTGCTGAGAATTATTGGATTATTCAATTACTGTGAACGGTGCTCATGGAATAAAATATTCAAGAAATATCGAAGGAAAAATCCCTAGATAACCTAGCTACATAAAGGTTACATGTTCAGGCATGGGTATAGTACAAATGTGAGGCAGTGGGGGTGAGATTAGGGCAAAGGGCAGCTGCAGGGTTGTGCCTTGTGGCTGGTGTTACTTGGGGTGATGAATGCTGCCCTGGCCCTTCTGGTGAACTGTCTGTGTGATTTAACAAGAGGAGGGGAAAGAGGTTTGTGAGGCATTCCAGGCTGAGATCTCCCCAGCATTTTACAGGGGTGCTGATGGGTGCAAGGTGGTGTTCCCAGCCTGCCAGGCCTGGAGACCAGGAAAGCTCCTGTAAGACTATGCTGATTTCTTTGTTATCTGTCAGTTCAGGGAAATGGAAAACAAATGGCACGTGGATGGATACTTTCAGTGTGCTTCTCTTGAGAAAATGAGCCTTTTTCTTTAGCTGAATGACTTAAGGCAGGAGCTTGTCACAGTTTCCTTGCTGAACTGAGCTCTGTGTTACCAAAAGCTGAATATCTAAATTATTTATATTGCCAGGCCTGAATTGGCATCAAGCATGGGATTAGGCTGTTTTGTTCATGTGCAGGCTAGAGTCACTAGTTTGAACCAAACATAGCCTTATTAGGATTATGTCTGTACTTGTACTTCAAACTTTGGCCATCTTTCCCCCAGGAAATCTGTTTGTTTTATTTTAACCCAATTTCTTCGTGGTCATCCCTATTTAATGAAGAACTTTAAATAACTGAGAATACTCTGGATGGCGAAAATTTACCTTCTGTTCTCTAATAGACAGTACAGAAGTAGGTAAGTCAGTGAACAGCAAAATAAGTATTACAGGAAACCAAAACATGAATTCATTAATTTTAACGATAATGTTGCTGTTTTACACCAGGCTTAAGTGAATATAAATGTAACTTATTGAAGAGTCACTGGCAAAAACCATCTGTGCAGGTTTTTCCATTCACATCTGTGCTTAAACTAGCTCTGCATTCTAAGAAGCAGCAGCACAGCAGCGGCAGCAGCAGCAGCAGCAGCAGCAGCAGCAGCAGCAGCAGCAGCAGCAGCAGCCGCCGACCTTCAGCTGACTCCCAGCAGCATTTCCCCTTTCAGCAGCAGCAAGGAGCAGCCAGAGGCTCTGCCGTGGTTGTTTGGGATGGTGGCAATACGTCAGACCTTTTATTTTTACCGCTAACACGGTCTTCCCATGTTTGTTATCAGCGGGTGGTTTGGCAGGATAGCTCAGATTCGGTGCTTTGGGCAGAGAAATGGTGAAATGAGCTAATTCTTAATAAGGCTAGTTATCCCTTCACTGTTATTTGCAGTACTGTGGTTAATAGAGCATCAGGACTCAGTCCAAGAAGTTGAAAGAATGAAACAAAAAGTCCGTTGTGTCTGTAGAGATGAAGGTAATTAAAAGAGAATGGGACTGAGGGGTTCCATGTGATGCAAATCATTATTGTTGGGCTTTTCTTACACCTCAGACCTTTTTCCCCAAATGAAGTCGACAAGTATTTCTGCTCTATAAATTTGGTTCACAACTCAGTGATGGCGTTTTTGCTCATCAAGGGGTGCGAAAGGTTTTTGTTATGGTCACTGATTTTCCATGAAATCTTAATAATTTACAGACATCTGCTATAATTTAGATGCACAGAAGGAAAAAGACAATTTCATCTTGCTTCTTTATTTGTGATGAATCTCTGTTTTTGTTTTAAAAAAAATGCAAACAGGGAACAGATCCTTAGGGAAATCACCGGAAACGGTTCCATATTTAATTTATAGATCCAAATATGTTATCCTTGGCCTTTCTTGAAATGCTCCAGTGGGATATCTACATGAATATCTCCAAAGGTAATAATATTGATGAAGTTAAAGTGATATGGAAAACTGTCTGGTGTAATTATTCATTAAAATTTTTAAAAGCTGCTGTGAGCATTGAATCCCAAGCCATGCTAGCAGCTGCAAGACAAAGCAGGAGACGTGCCAGTTTTGAGAGGTATTGTATAAATGATATTTATTTGACTGAGAATGACATACGTCAGAGTTGTCAGCATCTTCTGAAGGATCTTGAAGTCAGACTACTTGTATTATTTTGTTACAATTATTACTACACTTGACTGAAAGGGGCAGAGATCATTAAATATGTTTTTAAT
This sequence comes from Catharus ustulatus, assembly GCF_009819885.2. Lineage (NCBI taxonomy): Eukaryota > Metazoa > Chordata > Aves > Passeriformes > Turdidae > Catharus > Catharus ustulatus. The sequence continues at coordinate 97,264,646 of NC_046222.1, forward strand.
ACTGTTCCAACCCCCCCACACTTCCAAGCCAAGGTCAGAGGCCGGCTAGATAGCTGATTATTTCATCTCCCACCCTGCTGCACAGACAGTGTATTGGAGCGGCACTAATGTCTGTGCTAAGATTAGTACCAAGCCACTTTTAATCTTAACTTGCAGTTGGACACGTCTGACCTATAAAGCGTAGGTGATGAGAAGTGATGTCAGATTTAGTGGCTTTCCTCTGCTAGAGTGGAGACTGTCAATTTTGTGGCATTTAAAACTGTTTCTTCTCTGCTGGGAGCGATGACTTAGGGCAGCAGCTAAAGTCTACGAAAATGCAAACTGACCTGCAAATACTCGTCAGCAACTAGGCAGTTCCCAGCCTTAGAAGTGAGCACATTAAAGGAGGAGGCAGTCCCTGTTCTCCAGGGCAAGGAAGTGACTCTCTCTGCTTGTGAGGATTAAGTTTATCAGGGTCATTAAATTCTGATGTCAAATGTGACTTTCAAGACATGATTTTTTGAATCAGCATGTCTGTGGAAAAACTTTAAAGCTTTAATTTTTTTCTAGTGTCATACCACTTTTGTAACACATTTCTTTTTTCAAATGGTGACACAAAATAATATGTTTGAGGCCAATGAGATCTTTTAAGGAACACTTTCTTTTGTATTCTGGATGTCCGTAAACTCCAGGCTGCAGTATCTCAGATACAAGTTAAAATGCAGGGGTGTTTTTGACATGAGTAGCTTATAAAAGTCATGTGTCTCCAAACTAATAATTACATTAGATGCAATTTTTTATGTTCATTTTGCAAAATATTGCTGTATAATCCTATGACCTTTCTTCTTCTTCAAAATACCACTGTAGAACGCATGATAAAATTTCATCCTGTTACTTGTTTAATGGCATCACTTGAGTATATGGAAACGCTTCTCAGTGTGCTACTAGAACTGGATAGTTTGTCAATGATATATCCACTCTTTAGTTCAGTCTTGGAGTGATCTTATTTTTGTTATATTCTGATGCTGGGGTAGCTTCAAGCTTCGTAGGCCAGGCCTGTCTATAGTGATCTGTGTGTTGGTGCAGATGCACCTTTCTCATGTATGTGCAAGTCTGCACAGGTGTTATCAAGAATTTTCCACAGGAAACCTGTTAAGTTGTCAGTGGCTCACATGGTGTCATCTACTAAAACGTGGCCTCCTGTCAAATATCTGTTTTGGTTTTTTTAAAGCCTGAATAAAGAGCCAGATTCCTAGCCTGTCTCAGATGTGGTCCTGGTTCCCATGTGAAGATTCTGGCTGCAGGTAATTCCTTCCTTCTGCGCAAGGAATTCCAAAGCATGTGGTGCTGGAAAGGTCAAACTCATTTGCAGGGAGTTGTGTTTAACTGCGCGATACAGAAGCGAGCTTCATTACTTGTAATTAATCCTCACGCTTCCTGAATGTCAGTTTACAGACACAGCCATGAAGGTAGTCCATGGAAGATAATTAATATTTGTTATTCCTGACTTTGAAAAGACTCTGGATAGCAGTGTTATAAGTCCTTCCTACTGGAGAGCCTATGAGGAAATTCCCTGATTAAATCATCAGTGCTGTTGTCTCTGCCTTAAACTGTTGTTTTCCAGTAATTACTGCCCTTTCACCACAGAAGGGCATGGGGTGATGCGGTGGAAGACACACGTTGGCAGATTTTCACAGTTTCAGAGAAGATGTCCTTCAGAGAAAGGTTAATGCAGTTATTGGGCAGGTTAATGCTCTTGTGTTCCCTGAGGGCTGTTCATTGATATGGGTATGGGGGGGGATCCTTTATAGTATTTGTATTTAAAAACTATTAGGCTGCTCAAAGAGAGTGAATGAAATCTAAAAATACATGTTTTATTAACAGCAGAAATCTCTCTTGGAAAATATAGGTCAAATTCTCCACAGTTGTCAGTGTGAAGTTAGAGCAGCTAGTTGTAGCTGAAAGTAGAAAATATTCTCCATTCTGTGAATTTCACCTTGGGTTCAGATGAGATTTTGGCTCCCTATTTGCATAGCAGCCTCTGCATACAATCTTACCATTCTTCTTCTGTATTATATTGTAGACTGAACTGAAAGATTAAAGAAGAGTGATTTTCTTGCTTTGTAGGTCCATTATCAAACAGCAGACATAATCTTATTTTTTGTTTTGATGTTTATGTGAAGCATTTTTCAATTTTATGTAAACTCTGCAGCTTAAAAATATGAAGCCTGACTTTTATGCAATTTTATGGTCTACAAACTGAGAGATGATTTAGTACCTCATACAAAATTTGACCCTCTATAGTCCAACTCTTTCATTTCTTCATTTTTGCCATTTTGTTAGGAGAAAGAAATATACAAAAGGCTTCTTTGCATGCTACAGTTACTAGAAAATATTTCAGGATTAATGTAGGTACTCTGGTTTTTGGCCAGTTCTTAAGATGTAGAGTTTTCTGATTTGAATCACAACTTTCTCCCATTAGAGTGACTCTAAATTACTGTGGAAAGAGAGAAAAGCAGTTAGTAAGTTTTGGGAAAATACTTCTGTTAATGAGAGGGCTTCTTGATTATGAAATAGCCTATTTGATATAATGCTGGTATTTTATTGGTTTATGAACTAGGGTCAAACTATGGCAATGAATTAGAAAACTTAACTGCCTGGATTTTAGTGCCATCTTTCTGGCAAGCGTTCAGTGATCCAGTGAAAAAATTTAATCTTTTTTCTACTTCACCGGTTTGACCATCATAAGCAATGTTATTAATTATGGCCTTGAAAGTAGCAGCTTTTTGTCTTTTGTGACCTAGTACTCACATTGTCAGAAGTGATGCATTTGCCACCTTCATGGTACTAATTAGTATGTCTATAATGAGCCTCCACTCCAATACTGTAATCCTCATCAGTCTACACACCTGGCAGCAGCTTGCATATCTCAATGGCAGACACAAAGTCAGGGAGCTAAATTCTCTGCCATATGGAACATGGCCATGAAAATCCACTTCTCTCTAATTCTATCCCAAATGTATTGGTGTTTTGAAATGTACCCTTTCTTTATGGATAATGGTTTACAAACACTGGAGAGTTTTTATGCAGGGGTTTTAAGAAGAAAGGAGTAATAGTTTAGAGCAAGAATAGAAAGAAACTGATAGATAGGATAAGCGTCCTGAAAGCTAGTGAATGGAAGGACTTGATTTTCAATGTTTGTTGTAAGATTTACTCTCAGAGTCAGCCACAAATGGCACAGAGTCAGCCACAAATGGCACAGGGTGTAATTTCTGCAGGGAAGTCGTGTTTATCAGGAGTGGCTTGTTTGCCAAAGTGTCAAAAAAAGCTGACAAACTAAAACATCATGTTGTCACACAAGGGATGTGGTTGGAAAAAGAGCGTGGTGGAAAGTGACTGAAAAACAAAGGAGAGAGAAGAAAAAAGCTTTACCTGCAGTATACTGGGATACTTCCTCTAGTGGTAGCGTTATGGTTTTGACAGTCCTCGTACAGGATGGGTTGTCTTGCAATGAATGAATGCAGCATCACACAAGCAAGGTGGAGCAGGTGCGGGCTGAGCATTTGGGATCAAACAACAGTTGAACTTCTGGTGTCCCCCTGAGTGTTGACACATGCCACTGACTCTCCCAAGTGCTATGGTGGTGTGGTGCTGTGTCCTCTGTGCCAGCAGGATTTATTTGGATCCACAGAGATGGCTGGTCTTGTCCCAGTCGCCACCAGCCTCCCTTCTCCTGCCACCTCTCAGAAATTTGCTTCCAAATTTGCTTCCCATCCGATTCATTTCTGTCTAAGGATTTAGAGGCATAGGACCTGAAGCTTTTTTTGCCTCTAGCTTAAACAATTTTATGCTTGTCCTGCCACACTGTTTCTAGGCAGGGGGTCCCAATCTCCTTACCCCATGTATTGCTCTCAGTGCTTTTTCTCCCTCTCCTTTCCTTCTCCTGCCGCTGCTGGGGTTTGCCCAGCTGCATGAGAGAGCAAAACCAAAGGGAAATTAATTGTACTTCATCTTGGGTTAATTTTCTTATGGGTTAGTTCCCTGACCCAGCTCACTGCACAGCATCCAAATATTCATTCTGTCAGGAGCAGACAGGAGCGGAAAGAGCAGCTGCAGGTGGTGAAGAAGACCAGAGCATCCTCTCCAGCAGCAACACGGGTTTACACTGGGGCTTTGTGCTCCTCTGTCACAGCAATGTTAGACAGAACCAGCATAGGAGGGGGTTTGTCGCTGGGATGTTGCACCGAGGACTGGGATGGCCAAGACTCACAGAAAGCTGGCACTGTCCCAACCCACCTCACCTAGGATTGCCATGATCACCTTCCTTCCCAATTTCCACTGATTTCTGCTTTTTGTGTCATGGAAGGTATAGATATGTTCTTACTTTCTAGGCTTTTTAAAAAGAGCTTCACTTGGGAGAAACTTCTCTTAATAAGGTACTGTCACTTTTCAAGTTCTTTTCAGGATTTTCCAAATCCATAATAAAAAGAAAATCTGCTATTTCCTCTAATAATAACTTCTATATGTACTTAATACTAGATTATTATTCATGGTTTTATGTTCTTATACTGTGTGATTTGCACTTTACTGTGTGTCACCTTTTATAAGAAAAACTACTTTTTCATTACATTTTTTTTTTGTGAAATAATGCACTGTAGTTCTTGAGTTTTATAATTCCCTGGGGACTTTTTGAGTATTTAAAAGACGAGCTTGCTGTCAGCCTTCATACCTCTGCCTTTTTATTTGAAGAAACTATTGGCATCTTAATGTCTAAACTCAGGTAGAGGAATGCATTCATACAAATTTCATGCAAAGCTTATGCTAATGTATATTGGATATGTAATAGTAATACGATTTCTTTAGGTAAATAATACATTTACCACTTACAAAGCACAGACTTTGGGGAGTTTCTTAAGGAACAGCTCTAATATTGAGTTCTTGGGATTAGCTTGCTATTTCCATTCCTGTCAAAAGGGTGTTTTGTTTCATACCAGGGGCACGATGTGCACAGGTGCTGTGCCTGGTGTATGTGCTGGACCCAGCACTCTGACATGTGGGGTCTGCACTCCCCAGTTTTGGCTGGTTGGCAGCCCCAGCACAGGTGAATGATGACCCTGGGGCAATGGAGGACAGCAGAGGCTCTCAGGTCCCAGTGCCCTCTGCACTGGGGATGGGTTTATGCAGTGGCTGGTGGGGCAGAGCTGGAGTGGAAGGAGGACCCCCAGGAGAAGGGACCATGTTGGCCACCTCCCATTGTTTCTAATGGATGGTGTCTCTTTGCAAGTCCTCCCACAAGCTGTGTGTGTAGTATCTCCTCATGGGTTTGTGTACATACATATCTTAAGGCCAGACTGGTTTCACGGAAACTCTCTAACTTATTATTTCCTGGCCAGCAGTTTGTTAATGCAAAGTGCATGCATGGGAACGCAGAGGGCTCTTGACCTGCCTGGTGCCTGGCAGCGAAGTTAAACGAGCATGAAATCATTAACAGAAGACTGCATTTGTTTGGAATTGCAGTATAACAGAGCCCTCTGGCAGTGACCATAATGTTAATGGACATAAAGAGGTTGCAAGTGCTCAGTGGAGTGGTATTTTTGGGTACATGCTATGCCCTGTGCAGGCAAGGCTGGTCCCTCAAACCAGGGCAGTTAGTATCAGAGGATTTTCTTGAAGAATCTCCTTTCCACCCACATCCACCCTGGCAGTTTTTCACTAGGTCTGGCAGCTATTTGCTGCTTTTATTCACAGATGAATTTGAAACAGACTTTTTGCTGAGAATCCACTTTTTTATGCAATTAAAAATAATGTCATTAAAATAAAAAGTATTCATCATGTTTTTTTGTTGATGCTTGCTCTGGGTGAAACCTTGTTTAAAGCAAATCCTACAGAGGATTTTGCAGAGGTCTGAAGAATGAAAAGTACTTAGTGAATGTTTTCCTCATTTAAAAAAAATTCTGTTGGCTTGGTATACCTCTGTGACTTGGCGTGAAAACCCTGAATTTATTTGGCTGCAGCATGCATCTTCTGCTAATCTTGGAGAGTTAATGAATTAAGTGCAGTTACTTATTAAAGCAGCTGCACAGTGCTAACATTGCAGGGAGCCTTGCAGCCCTGGTGCTGGTCTCAGGAAGCAGTGGGGTAGGGGCAGCTGGTGCTGGGGTTGTAGGGGCAGGTGTGTGGCAAGGGGAAGCTGCACCAAGGCCAGTGAGGACCATTCCCCAGCATCCATCTCTTTTTCACCACCACCACCATCACCACCTCTTTTTTCATCATTATTCCTCTGGTTTTCATCCTGTTCTGCTCCATACCTTACATCTGTTTGAGGGGGCTGTGTGTGCCCAAAAGTGTGCATGCTTTATTTCCCAGAGGTGACTCTCTCTGCCAATCCTGCCTGCCCCATATCCTTAGACAGTCATGATTACAACAGAAGTGTTACTACTCAAACAGATAATAAGCACTTAATCTACCTGCACGTTTTGTGTTTAAACTGATGAGGTTTTGCAGGAGGAGCAGCTGAGGGCTGTGGGACATCCCCTGCATGCCTTGTCTATCTCTGCTGTACCCCTTCCAGACCTTACTATATGGTGCTTGCTTTTTCTTAGGAAATCAATCTTTCAGCAGGATGGTTTAATCAGCATCATCTTTTCAGTGAATTTCAAAGAAATTTGTATGTCTATAGAAAGGGGTTTGGTTTATTTTTAATTATAATGTCAGTTGTTTTCATGTCTAACAGATATGTGCCCCTTGCATTGGTGCAACTCCCCCATTTTTGTTGGGAAGAGCAAGGCAAATGAGGAATTCTTTTACCTGGGAAAAGGTCTTGATATGTTAAATACAGGCCTTTACTCTGAATCTAGATTTGCTGTTACATATTTCTATGTCTTTCCCCCCTAGGTTAAAGCACACTTTGTGACTGGAAACCCCTTTCCTCTGTAACAACCTAAATGTTAATGAGCCACGTCTGAACTCTCTTAGGCAAATAAGAAAGTCTTTTGGTATTGTTTCTTTTAATATCAGATAAATTTTGTATCATTTTCCTGAATCCAAGCCCTCTCTAATCTGTCAATGTTTTCCCCTGATGGATAGGCAGCTGTTGGGACAGGGTACAGTACTTGCCTAAGGACTTCGCTGCTGCCACAGATCCTCATCCTTTATTCCTTAATCCTTGCCAGTACACCTGTGATTTTTCATAGGGCTGCAGGGGTTTAGTGTAGTTCAGAAGAACCCTCCTTGTCAGGCAACTGAAGATGACTTAAATAATTGGCAAATCCACAGTTGTGTTTATCTGCCCCCCTGAATTTTGAATCTTCTCCAGCTGTTACCAAAAATTGATTGGAATTTTCTTTCAAATCATTCATGAAAACACAAAGCAGTTTTGTAACCAGATCCCTGTAGGCCCCATTAAAAAAGCTACTTTCTGATGATGAAGCCCATTTATGATTAGAGGGGTTTCATTCATGTGTATGAACTCATTGTCAACTGCTTTTTAATCGATTTGGCATCAGCTGCATTGATTTTGTGTAAGTGCTTTTAAAAACAGTCAGGGTTGCTAGTTATGCATGCATCTGGGTGCTGCACAGAAGTCTGTCCTGGGATTTTAGATCCCTTCTGCCCATTCTTTCAGAAAACAGCAGCAAGTTTGCTTGACTAGACCTGTTTCCTGTAAAACCAGGTTGATTAGGGTTAATTAATTATGCTATCATCTTTTCGTTAAGTGTATATCTTGGACTGCTGTGTTTGGAAAGTAATGTTTCATTTGTTTTACAAAATACTTAGGATCCTGAGTCCAGCCTGCAGTTTATGATATTTAGGAAATATGGTTTATTTTTTTCTCACAGGCTTTCATCCATAAATTCAAAAGTGTGTGGAATGATGAGCTGTGATTTACCGGCTGAGCCATTCCTGAGTGTCTGCTTTTTCTTTATTTCTCAATTCATGTCCTCCAAAAAACAAAATGTCATGATACATTATGGGTTTTAAAAGGATGTTTGTGTGTGTTCGTTCCCCTTAGTTCTCTCTTCTGTCATCTCTCTACTTGAGAGCTTGACAAACTGTTTTAGCATTACTGATTGCAATAACATACCAATCAAAATTCATCCATGAAACAGAACTATAGTGCTGATTTCAAAAGCTTTAACAAAGGGCATCCCATCTGGATCATTTAAAGCTCTTGTATGGTTTGTTTCAGAGTGTGAAAATTGAAATACTCCATTCTGAAAACCCAGAAGTAAAACTGGGTCTGATGTATAGTGAATTCAACAGTTGTTTCCCAACATGCTTGTTTTTTCTGTTCTTCGTCTTTTTGGTTAGTGCTATAGTTCATAAACAATTGAAGATGCCATTCCATTCCCTACAGTTTTTATTTTTGTTACCTTGAATGAAACCAACATTTATGCAGTAATGATAGCTCTGGATTTGATACTGCTCCAGACTATTTTATTGATTGAGACTTTTATTATTTCTATTTCTTTGCTAGTTTTGTGATTTCCAAAGATATTTTCTGTTTAAAAGGCTAACAAAGTGCATTGGTATGGCACTTTCCATCCACTGATCTGGAAGAATTTTCCTGATATTCCTCATGGATGGAGGAGACACTGTTTTCCTGATCCTGGCACAAGTGAAAATTAGGCACAGATAGGATAGATATGGGATTCAGTAGCAGAGGAAAGTGCTTCATTACCCTTGTTTTTACCTTATTTGTCTAAGTCTGTGACCTAGCACAGGGGAGCTGGAGAGAACAGACCTCTCCTGTGTCATTAGATAACTTGCGTCACACTCATGTCAGGTGATTCTTTATATATTTTTTACCATAGAACATATTTAAACAGTTTAATTTTCTGTGCTTTATTCAGTCCAGCGGCATGTATTTCAACCTGGAGGAGTAACTTCTTGGTCATTGAGTTGTGTGCTTTGTGACTTAGGTTGACAGTAAAACACAATAAAAATAACAGTTTTATATTTGAAGTGTTGCAAGCTTGTGTTCGAGGCATCTGAAGAACAGAGGACTTGACCAAGAAAGCTGTGGTGGACACACTGAAATGGCAACCACCCTTCTCTCCTTAAATTTACATGGTCTGTTTTGGAAAATGGACTATACAGTCAGGAGTACACTGAAACTGTCAGTCAGTGATGTTTAGTAGAGAAGTCTCAGACAGCTCAAGTTCAAGGGACAGTAAAGAACCTCAGTACTGAAAGAATTAAATAGTTGTACATTTTTTGTTAAACTTACAGTAGCAAACCAGTCTGGGACATGAATCTTATGATTTAGTTTTCAAGAGAAGAGAAATGGGAAGGTCACTTGACAGTGCAAAACTACCTTAATGCTAATTTTTTGGGTTCTATATGCTTGCAATGAGTGAGTTTCCTATAATGCTCTGCTTAAGGCAAGGGGTTGGAGAGGATGTATTGAGGCAGTATGGCTTGTCTTAGAACTGATGAAGGAAAGCAACAGCAAGGCACCAGCATTTTCCTACAACCAGTGCTGCTTCAACTCAGTCTCTGCAAATTTGTGCTGTGTCTCATTTCCTAATGCAACCCTGAAACAGAGGGAAGAGACCTGTGATGTGGCAAATGCAGCCCTGGTATGAGTGGGAGCAGCACTCATTTCAGCAGTACAGAAGTATTTCTGCCAGCTCCACATCTTTCCCTGCTGAGCTTTACATTTTTGTTTTGCTGTGCACGTGGCTTCATGCCCTGTTGAAAAGCCTTTCTCCCTGCAGAAGCATCCTCCCTGCTGATGCTTGCTGGAAGCATTTTGTGCTACCTTAGGGACACCCTTGGTTTTCAGTATGGCAGTGGAAATGCACAGATAGCACAGGAAAGCAGGGAAGAGTTTATCTGAGCATGCAGTGCTGACTAATTTACTTGTCCAGTTTCTTCTTTGCTACTACAAAAGAGGTATGGTGACACAAGTTTCTAATCATTTTTCTCTCATTCTAAAAGGAGAGCATTAGGAAGATTTGTGTCAATATAAGATCCTTCTGAGCATATCTCCTTTTTAAAATATTAAGAGCACAGAAAATATATTATTCCCTTAAAACAAAGTATCTAGTCTATTAAGGCAGAATTTCAAGGTATTTTGTTTTGGACAACACTGAGGGATGTGTGCCCAAAGAAGAGATAACTTTCAGTGTCATTTGCATTGCTGTCTGTCTGAGTAGGCACCCTGAAGAGATGATCTTTTTTGTTAAGGATACTTACTCCCAGATAGTAGCATGGTGAATTCAGTGTTTTTCATGTTTTCTGCAAAGACAGCAGTGTTAATACCATTCTTGATGAAGGAAGAAGCTGATATTACTCATTTATGCACCGATGACTCTCCTTGCTTCACCTCCCGTTTACCAGAAGAACTATATGAAGTACCACCTGGGTGTTTTTAAAATACAAATACATACTTTCACATGGTCTTAAAAGGTGGGGTATATCAAACTGATACCTTTTCATCTATGGATATCAATGAATGGATAGCACTGTGGTTTTTTTCCCTAGCAGCTGGCAGAGAAAAGAAATTGAGGGGAAGAAAGGCCAGTGATTAGAGAGGAATGCCTTGACCTCTATTCCAGACTTAAATGAAAAAATATGAGAAATACCCCCTAAATGGCCAAAACCACCTGTGGGTAAGTGGTGGTTCCGGTAGTTAGGCTGTCATTCATGAAGACTGAAGAAAGGCAGAGAGATGGCTGTTTACTTTAAACATCTTAGAGAAGAGAGGATTTCCATGACAACACGGAGTTAAATGCTAGCACTGTGTAATAACAAAAAAAAAGTCTCTTTCAAGATATCATGCTGAGTCTCCTGGTGGAGTTCCTCTGTCACCTAAACAGTTTAAGGTTAGGATGTTGAACAGGGCTTGTATGAAAGTAGTTAGCAGAAAATCTCTGAACCTGTGGAAATGTGCTACAGCGTCAGTACCTTGCCTTTATGGTTAATTGCTACTACAGAAAGATCAAGAATTTTTGTCAATTATTTACTGTTTGATGTGGGGATTTCTGTTCCAAGATTTACTCCTCGCAGAATTATTAAATGCTTCCTTTACAGAGATGTTGTGCAAGGGGTGATCAGGCATTGGAGCAGGGAACAGGTTGTCCAGGGAAGTGGTGTAATCACTGTCCCTGAAAGTGTTCAAAAAGCATGTAGATGGCACTAGCAGCACTGGGGAAACGGTGTACTGCTGGACCTGGCAGTGTTAGGTTAATGGAGTTTTTGTATAGTGGTTTTGAAGACATCATAGCCATGAGTTTTTTTCTGGGAAATAATGCTGAGATAGGCAAGGCAGTCAAAATCCACACAGAGCAAAGTAGTCTGGTACATGCTGTCCCTCCTGTGTCATTCCAGCCATCAGTTTTATGGGAATAGTTCTTTTATAGGAAGAGTGACAATAGCCTGATCTGTGACATATAGTTTCATTTTCCTATGACAAATTTAATTAACGAGATGTGAAGTTTGGTGCGTTTACACATTTTGGAATCCTGATAAGAATAAGGCAAGATATGGCTATTACTGATCAAGGCAAAAGTGTTTTCCTGCAAATGGTTTTGCATGCTGTTGTTGTCAGCCCCCAGAGTGAAGGAGTTAGGAGAAAGATCTATATTAGACCTTGATGAACATCTTTCATTCGCATATCAGTTGAGGGAGAGGTAATGAGACCTGGAGATTTTGGACTTACATATGAGTGTGGTCAAACTTCATCCATGTGCAGGGTACCTTCCTCCTTCCCAGCTGTCCCAGGCTCTGTCTGTAGAAACCTTTACCCTGCAGTTTCTCTCTGATATAACCACGGTTTCACCTTCACATCCATGAAGATAGAGACTGTCAATCTGGGTCAAATACACCAGAGAGCTGCTCATTTGTGACACATTTAACCACCACCATCCCATTATAGTGTTTGGACAACTGGATAGTAAAAATGCTGTCAGTTGCCAGTTTTTCTGTCTGCCAGTTGTTTTAGTTCCCTTTTTCTCAGGGAAAGATTTCCTGGAGAGTGAAGGGTGATTTTACTTTTGCAGGTGATTGCGGGGCTGTGCAGCCACTTAACTCCCTTTTTGCCTGGCAGGTGGGTGCTGCATCTGACCCTGTCCTCTGCTCTCTTCTTCTCCTCTTTTTTTTTTTTCCCCTTCTCTTTCCTATTTGCTGCTTTATTTTAATAGTCCAGTGTAACTTGCCAAGACCAGCAACGTGACTGGAATACAAGGACAAATTAGAAGCAGTGCTTTCAACTTCCTACTCATGAAATTTGCCAGATCTTGCTGAGACAGATAAGGCTATATTAACTCTCCTTAATGACATTTGCTAAATACTAATTTGCAAGAGAGAAAGGTGCCCAAGGAAAAACAGATATTCCTCTTTCTGGGGATTTATTTCCCTTTGTGCTTTAACTTAAAGGACTTTCAAAAACAATTTAAGGTCTACTACAACTCTTTATTTGTTCCCCAAAAGAATTGTAATATCCTTAAACGTCACTTGAACTGTGGTCTGTGGATACGTAGATAATGATTGCTCCAGTAAAAACAGTGTCATAAAAAAGAAGATATTTAGCATTTTTTAACTTGTGCTTTTAATTATTTTATGTGATGTTTATTTGTTAATGTATGAAAATTTTTGTGTGAGTGCATTGCTTGTTTAGCAGTGAAAAAAGCAAAACAGAGCTTGATATAAAATCCCAAACTGCGATTTATAGGACATTTATTCATTCTTTAGTTCTCTGACAGAAAGCAATCAATTGTGAAAAAAATGGTTTAAATCAAGACAAAGAAATTCTTTCTTGCCCCAAAAGAAAGAAAAAACCCCATGCATCTTGTTCCAGTGTTTTCTCTTTCTCTGTGTCACATTTCATCTTCAGGCTCTGAAATAAAAGCAAATGAGATAAAAGCCTGAGTTAGAAAACCAAAGAGGAAGGGCGAACCCATTGCCTTTTTACTCAGTTGAAGATAATTATACCACTAACCTGAGACGTGAGGCTCAATTCCCTTTACTGCCTGGGGGAACTTGAACCCATTTCCAGGAACAGTTCCTATAAACGTGAATGGGAGCGGCTGATCCCAGAATACCCTTTTTGCTTTGCCAATGGTGCTCCCACTTTGCACAGCTTACTTAAATATTCATTAAATGAGGAAAAAAGCAAGCTCTCTGCAGCAGAGGCGGATGTGGAGAGGTGCTCAGGGAGCCCGTGGTCCTTGGCTCACCAGCTGCTGCCAAACAGCCACCACTATTGCATGGGGGTTGCAGCATTGCCCAGACCCCAAGGCTGTCCCGCTCTGGGACTGGAGGTAATGCACTTTACTGTGCCCACTGACTTCTCTATTCCATCTGAGGCAATCTGGGGTCTGTGACACACAACCATATTGCTGTGAAGGGATGCTGCAAGAGTGGTGGCCACGTATTCAACCAATTCCTGCAAGAGGGGCAGCTGTGCTTTGGTGAGGTGCAGCAGGCTCAGCAGATGGAGGAGGCTGAGTCTGCAGACTGTGCTGCCAGGCCATAGGGTCTTCAGCTGGATAGAAGGTCCTGACCAAGTCCTGCTCAAAGGCACAAAATTGGCCATTGTTGCTGAGAAAACCTGCTCTTGTACAGAAAGTGCATTTCCTTCTCTGGCCTTTCCCCATCTATATATTTGCTGTCTTTGTTTTTTATTAAATGTATCTGAACATCAAAGCATTCTGGAAACAGTGCTGTGAAAACTTGGGTGGGTTTTTTTGTCATTTTACATAAAGCACCTTGAAACTTCATTTCTCAGTAAATTGCTGCATGTCCCAACCCCAATTAACTGGTTAGTATTGCAACAGTGGTCAAGGGCTTTAAAATACTCTGGGTAGGAAACATCTCTCCCAGCTTTATCAGCACATTATATCATCCAAGTCTAAACTTATCTTTGTACTGCTCTTAATAACCTCTCTGCTTTACCCATAAATATACAGCCCTTTCCATCTAGGCAGTCCCTTTTACTTGGGAAAAAAAAACAAACAGTGAAAGATAGCATGTTGTTACTTTGTAAGTCCTTTATGGGAGTGAGATCTGCAAATTAATACTGCTGGTTTCTCTCCCTCTGCACAGGTGGTCACTTCTGGCTCCAGGGACTGCAATTCTACACGGGTACCTTGTCTCACCATATCATTATCCTCATCTCTGTCCATTTGCCTCCTGCTTTCCTTGACATATTTTAATCTTGCTTCTTGCTCTGATTCTGTAGCTAAGAGGAACTCAATGCCTCCTTTGGAGTTCCAGATGTTACATCAGTAAAAATATTTTCTAATGTGTTTTCTATTCTGACTACGTAACACAGGGAGTTATTTCTTAGCTTTGTGTTTACATGTAATCTGTAATCCCTCTGGAAATAACAATGGCTGCTAATGTCATTTATAGTTAAAGTGAAAGCATTAACAAAGTTCATAAGCAGTTTTGCTAGTATAAATAATATAAATTCATTATTTACATGCAAATATCATGGAGATGTTTCTGTTTCTTATAATACTATCAGTATTATGTACATTTAAGGTGTTCTGTCCTCGGATTTATCATTGCTGTCTTGGTGAGTTAAAAAAATAAAAATAACCATTGCAAAGCATTTTGTGGGGGGCAGAAAGTATTGTTTACATGTAGAACTCTTTCTGTTCCTTTGAAACCCACAGAATCCAAAACCTGGTACAGAAGCAAAAATCTAGTCTACTGCAATCCATATTGTATACAATGATGCTTTTAAAATAAGTTTGACACTGGAATCAAGTCAGACAAATGTAAACTAAATGCACCAGCTTATGAAATAAGTAATTAGCAGTTTTTCTCTGTGAAGAAAAACATTTTAGTTTCATAAAGTCACTCTGCTCTCAGTCAGCTGTATTTATAATAAAATATATCAAAATCAGATTTAGGATCTTTGGAAACTGAAGTCGATTAATTCAAGTCAATGGAGCCACCTACAGATTTGACCCTGAATATCTGATAAGATATACAGCCCAAATTTTCACAAGCATATATATTAGAAATGTTTGTGCAGTGCAAATAATGTTTTGTAATAGAATTTATTTACTGGCAGAGTGGATTTTTATAAATGCCACCTTCAAAGAGGTTCCTATGCTTTGTCACCCCCATACTGCTCACTCCTCAGAGCCTGGCTCTTGTACAAAGACCTTTATATGCAGTACTTGATTTGACAGTGAAGGGTGGTACTGAGACAAACCTGTCACACCTGAAGGAATTTCACTCTCTAAGAAATAAGATAAGCTCTGTTGCAATACTTGGCTGCAGGTAGGACATTCTTAAAAAAAACCAAAAAAACCCCCCAAAAAACCCCAACCAACCAAAAAGAAACAAAAAACAAAAAACACAAAAACAAAACCACAAAAGTTAATGTTCTAACAGCTTTGTGCAGTGTGGAGATTGCCATGATAATTCACTCAGGAGGTTAAAAAGCTGGGGGTAGCTGTGGAGAGGTAGGTGTAGATTTTAAAAGCCTAAGCTGCTTTTTGCCATTACAGATGTGAACAAATACCCTCTGAATGGTTGCTGCTAATTTTTATGAGGAATCTGGGGATCTATGGAGATTCCTGATTATCAGCAGATGAAATCAGAGCTAAACCTACCCATTGGCCAAACTGACTGATGTCCTGCCCTTCATCTCTTCAGACTGGCTCCTCTATACTGTGCCAGAGGCAGTTGGAGCACTTTGGAGCTTTGATGAATCCTAAATACATAGTCAATACACTAACTGTGCTTAGCCACCAGCACTATGTTTTCATTAGAAAGAGCTTTCTTAGCCAAAAGTGTGATGCTTTGATAGCACATCACCTAATCAATTTCTCATTTTTCAAAGTACAGCATGCAAGCTATGTTCTTAGCTGTTTCCCACTTTGTACAAATACTGTCAGTTAAAAAAAAAAAAAAACAAACAGGAGAAAGATATAAAATGCTAATGCTTTGATTAGCATTTTTCATGACCTATCTCTAGTGGCATGAACAGCAGAGGGGCTGAGGAGTCAAGACCAGGGCTCAATGTGCAAAGCTCCTGGAGCACCTTCTTTCCATTGTGCTTGAATTCTTTCTGCTGAGCCCCAACAGGGTTTTGCTCTTTAGTACAGTTTAGGCTTCTGTCCAATTGGTCCAGATTGGCAGATTTCAGTCCAGATGGTTATGATAGATATGGTACCCTCTCTTTTAATCTCAACTAAAGAAGTTTTGACAAAGGCCTGTGAATTAAGTGGGCTATGAGTAGCAATGACTGAGTGCATTTCACATTTTTGCCTGGTCCATCTGCCAGGCTGAAAAGAGGGAAGGCAAGCAAGCCGTTTCAGTATAAATTAGTGTGCCTGAATTGCACAAATCCAATTAGTTAACAGGCAGGACATTTCTCTGCTATTACTACTATTAAAAAAAAATCTCTTTGGCAAAATGCACACTGAGTAGTAAATCTTTCCTTTTCAAGCTTGCCATCCATTTGGTACCTTTGTCCCACATTTACATGGAAATTTTACTCCCCTTGAACACAAAGCTTCTCTTCTCAGCATGCAAGCTGCATTAATTGTCAGTAATGTGGGCAGAAATATATTCCATAGCATTATATCATCAAAACTGAATGGGATTAATAGCCTGTCCTGTTGTTATAAGGGGTTTGGCACTGTGTGTTTTATCTGTCAGAGAGATGACTATTTATATTGTTTTGGGGTAACTGGCATAATAGCCTTTAGTATAATTGCTTATCTGAATGCACACAATTAAAACTATTTTCTGGGGAGACTTTATGCTTGAAACTCACTCGGGTGGACGCTTTCTTTGCCAGGAGGGAGAGGACAGCACAGTGTGCTTCATGTGATGCCTAAGCACAGCTCTGCCTGGTGAATGTGACCCTTTTTCAGTGACAAGTCGGTGAAGGTCCCATGGCTTTGAGTCACGCCAGGAGCCCAGATCCTTCACTCCTCACTGCCTCCTCTTAAGCACAAACATCCACAGATGCTAGTCTCATCCCCCAAAAGATTTTGGCACTTGGTTCCCAGAAGCACTCCTATAGACCTTCACTTGTGTTCTTCTTATTTAATTTCTTTCACTGTAAGAACTGTAAGGGCTGATGGAAGTGTTTTCTTCACGCATGGTTTGTGTGTGGAAAGCATTTTGAATCTGAGTTTCAGCAGATTAATTCAACGGGCCTCTGCATGGTGGAGAAAAAAAAAATCAGTAATACATTCTGGTATTTATGTATATTTAAAAACATTAGTTCAAATGGGTATTAATAATAGGCTATAAGTACTTCATTGGGAGAATGAAAGCAGGGAAGCCATTTACATTCTGCATTCAGCAGTAGCATTGCAGCTGAAATGCGAAAGAGGGTTCATGTTGGAGGTCCATTTTCACACTTTATGAAAACTGAGGTCACACTAATAAAGCGTGAAGTTGGATATGCTGTAAATATGATAAGTTTATTGCAAGTCTTCAGAAATTCATGTGTGTCCCAGGGTCCATACTGAAGCTTATTTACCATTATAGGTTTTTCAAATAGAAAGTGCATTAATTTGTCTGCTTAAAGTTTCTTAATCCTCTCCTATGAAATACTCTAAGAAAATATCAACTTAAAAATATCTACATTCAAAAAACTGTATTTTGTCAGCCCTTTAGATGAACTGTTGGTTTTGAATAGTTGAACCTTCTAGGTTGACAAAATGTTAAGATTATCTAATGCAGATTATTTTTAGTTTCAAAGAGAAAAATATTGATTCTTTGTTGTCTCCTCTATTCCTCAGTCATGCACAAAAAACACAGAAATATGAGTATTAAATAGTCTTTTAAGCTGTCACACATTAATACTGAGCTTTTTAAAATTAAATTGGAGATCAATAAGAAACTTAATTTTAAGAACATTTCTTGACCATGTCAAACTGTTTAAGTTTGTTGATATCTTAATGGACCTTAATGGAAACATTTTAAAAACAAGAAAAACTTGCTGAAGTAGTTGGTTATTTTTAACACACACATGCGCTAGTTGCAATTGTTTTTTATTGCTATGGGAATAGCAGACAACACTAACAACAACAAAAGATCAAGAATCAACATATTGCTTAAAAAAGAAGGTTGTTTTGGAAATAGAATTAGGAGATGGCAGAGTCTAACTATACATTTCCTGTAGAGAAATTCTTCTTCAATTACTTAATGCAGTCTTGTTTCTCTGAATATTATTTGTTGATAGCACATGAATTATCTACAGAACCTTTTTGATTTGAAGTTGATAAAAGTTTTAGAACATGTAATTATTTGTTCTTGATACTGCATGCTGCTTTCATGTGTAGTTTTTAATAGTAAGGTACTCTTTACTGTGTTCACAAATACATGCTTGGAAAAGCATGTATACAAAGGGTTAAGTTTTCAGAAGATTTATAGACAAGCCAAGGTGTGTTCTTGGGCTGTGACATCTCTGCTTGTGGGAGAGCCCTCTCCTTTCACATAAATACTGCCAGACATGAGGGTTTCTGCAAGTGCCAAGCCAAGAGAGGCAGGGCTGGGTCAGGGCGTGGCTCAGCTTTACAGACCAATGGCAACATCTGCATGAGTCAAACACCTTCAGTTCAGACAGTGCTTGCTCCCCTGTCCCCTGTCCCCAAACCTGAGGAGTCCTTTAGGAGCAGGCTGGCCACATCCACAACACATAGCCCTCAGTCTTAAATCTCCTGTGAGCCCCAAACAGTCAGTGGTGGTTCTAAGATATAATTATTTGTTGTGCATCTTTGTAGTCCCAGGTTTCTGGAAGCATCAGCGTGGTGCTTTACTAACATGAAATGCAGGACCTGCGTTCAGTACCTTGGGACCATGGGAGGAAAGCACATGCAGCTCCCACATGAGAACCCCACGATGATGCGCTGATATGATGCTAGAGGGGGGATGCTGTAAGGAAGACACAGACAAATGTGGGGTAGTCTTCGTCATGTCAGCCTTAAGGGATGGAGCAACATATCCCAGGACCATGTCCTGAGGCTGCCCTGAGGAGGCAACAAAGGGGAGTGAGCCATCAGGAGCAAGCTCCTGACCTGATTTTCTTTAAAAGTATAGTCAGGCAGTTCTGAACAACAGCCAAGCAAATGCTTAGAAGTTTTACTCTACAGAGGGAAGCAGGAGAGTGCAAGGAGCAGAGGATGTTTGACATCTGTGTGTTCAGGTGATGGAAGGGTTTGAGTAAATATGTGAGAGGTTAAATTAATTTAGGTTTCTTCTATCAACTTGTCTGGTCAAAGTTGCTGAGCTAATGAGGCTGGTTCTTTTATCTCTGGTCAAAGTGACCTCAAATGTGAAGAATCACATGCCTAACAGTTGGGTATTGCTTTAATGTTGTATTGCAAGGTGAATGTGTGCAGTTGATGAAAAAGGCTGAAAAAGTGCCTTCAGAATGATTTTCATGAAACAATGGAATTTATGAGTAAAACTTGTACTTTCACAAGAAAATGAAGAGAGAAACACTTGAAAATCGGAGCCAGTTGCTCCAAAGCTGCCCTGCAATGCTGCAGAGCAGTGGTAGTTTGGGTGCTTCATGTTCCCAATCCCTTGGTGAACTGTATTCCTGGCAGGGCTGTTTCTCAAGAGGTGGCATAACTCTTAGGACATGCAGGATTACACTTCTTTTAAGGACAGGACTTCTTTTAAAATACCAAGTGATAATGATTGTGTGAGGTGTATTTTGGTGCTCTCAGTCTGCAAAGTCCAGTCAATTCACAAGTTTTAGTGCTTTTAACCACCCGAGATGCACAGTCTAACAGCACAACTCCCTAAAAAGGCTTGGCCTCTTCTGCCCTGGGCCAGCATAACTTTGCTGATCTGCGCCATGGTAAGGTACAATTTGTCGCTGGCAGGGCTTTGCCAGCCAGAGCTCCTGGAGAGGGCACAGCAGCACAGCCAAACCCGCTGTTGGAGGAAGCTTGCCTGGCACTAAGGCAGCTTGGCCCCAGTGCCCACCACGTCTGGGGGAGAAGGTTGTTAGTTTGGGAGAACAGTGCATTCTACACCCAGCTTTCCACACAGCACTGCAGAGACCATGATCTGTCATATTTAATTTGTCACATCAAATCATAGGCTGTTTGGCCTCCTTGATCATACTCCCTTTCAAGGCAGCTGTACAAGACATCACCAGCCCTGGCTAGTGCGAAAGTATCCAAAGATACTTGAGGTGGAGGCAAGAACATTAAAAACAACTTTGTTGTAATTTGCAGTCTAATCATGCTTGTTTTGCTCAGCAGTGTCCCTGACAGGTCCCATACACTGTGTACAGCTGGCCGTTTTGGTCCTATGCCAAATGAGAATTTCCTGGTGTTAAAAGAATTCTCAGTTGTCTGCTTTCTGGGCTTCCAGAATAGTACAAATCATGTTTAACTTGGCTGTAGAGCTAACACTGAATATCTTGAAACAAACCCATAAATTAGTAAGTGAAAACTGGGTCTTATTGTCCACAAAATACAAAATTTCAATTCAAATTATTCTTTTATTGAACCGTATTGCAAAGATGATCACTGTTTCTGAATGGGGTGGTAACATATAATTTTTTCTCAGGCACAAAATGGTCATGCTTCCCTATCTAATTCCCTCAGTGGAAGAGCAGACACAGGCAAGAATCTCTTCTCCTGCATCACTGTGAATCCAGGCAAACTTCATTTGCTGGAGCAGAATTAATCTACTCTGTACTGACTCAACCCTAGTCATGGTCCAGCCTCTTATCTGCAGTAAAGGCTACTATGTAATAGCTTGTGGAGAGGTAGAAGAGAGGAGCAGAGCTTGACAAACAAAACCTCAAGTCAGAAAAATCTTTCCTTATGTCCTTCTAAAACCTTCCCAACACCCATGATGGGGAAAAAAAGAGAAAGTAACCTGGTTTGCAGGCGCAGTTTTCCAATTACAGCAGTTCAGAGGCACTTCCACACTGAATTTTGGTCCTCCATTATATTTTGGCAGCACCTCTGAGCAAAGGTGCCTATTGCCTGAACAGATAAAGCTGTGTTGCCAGCTACAGAGTTTGTGGCTTGGCAAGTCCCATTTTGGCTGTGAGCTGCCCTAATGAAACTAATTGGAGGTTCATTTGCAAGGTGGGGAGTCCTGTGGTAGGAGTTTTGCCTTTAAATATTGACTTTTTAGGTATGAAACTGCAGCAGGCTGAACTTAGATGTCTCTTAGGCATTATTAAGTGGGTTTTTTTTCTGTACTATGCCATCATTACTGTCATGTCCTTTATGCATGATGTTGTTTGTCCCCCTTGCACTGGAAGATGTCCCATCTTTACAAAGGATGTGCCACTAGTCAGCCTTGCCAGTGTGGGCTCTTGGTCACAGACTGTGTCATACAGGAGTCTGTGTTAAACCTGCTGAAGGGTCATGAAACAACAGCAGCAAGCCCAGACACCCCTGAATTTAAATATTTTGGATAAAAAATCAAAAGGCATTTATGGTTTCCTTGATGTTTGAAAGCCAAGCTGTACCTCAGCCCCACTCCTTGTTAAGAACTTCACAAAGTGCTTTGTGATCTGGACCTGTGCCAACCAGCTGCTTTCATGGGTACTCTGTAATCCATGCAACCATCTGACCAAAGTGATTAAATATTGTATATCTTGTTATTACCGTTATGCAGATCAGCAAGGGGAAAGCAGAACATTTTTCTCCCACAGCAGCCAGTGTTGCATCGAACTTTTCTTTGGGATTGCCTTGCAGTCAGACTGGCATGTTCTGCTTGTGAATGAAATAGAAGGTGAGTACTGGGAGGTCCTGATGTACACCCTGGCCATGTCTAGAATGGCCAGCAAACTTTAATTTTCCCAGTTTAAAATCCTGTAGCTGAAAAAATACTGCCAGTCACTGAAACATATTACTATAAATAGACAGAAAGAGTCACAGAAATTATGCCAAGGGAGAATTTGTGGAGAAAGGCAACAATGCCCAGACCCACCTGTTGAAGGTAGAAACATGCTGTGTTCTGCTGAATGAGATTAGAAAGACCTGCATTTTCACTCTCTTTTTAAAGACTTCATTTCTTAATCCATCTGTCTAGATCTCCTTCAATTGGCATCCCAGACTGCACACTACTAGATATCAAAACTCTTCAGTGTGGTCTGGAGCCCTGAAGGTCCCCATCAGCACTGGTTTGTGGGACAGGGTACCACATGCCTGCCTGTAATGACCTGACCACTGCTGGATGCTACAGACAAGTGGGTCCTGAGATCTGCCACTGACGTAACAGCATGGTTAAAGGAGACATCATATTCAGCTGCTATGGGAAAATGGTTACATGACTGGCAAATCAAATAGGATTATAATAATCAGGAGATGTGTGTTGATTCATACTTTGTCTCCACTCCTCATGATCAACATGGTGTTTCTCTTCAGATGTCTTTTCAGATGTCTTTTTCCTGCTGCAGTTCTTCCACATCTTTCTAAGTATTATATTCTTTTGGCCTGAGCCATGAGCCTTGATTTCCCAGGGTCCTGTCTCCACAACGTAATGCTGGACTCAGCACAGCCAATATCAGGTTTTATAGAACACTGAACAATTCATTAAGAGCCAGTTTGGAAAACTGCTGGCAGGAGATGATGTTTAGGACCCTTCCCTCAGACCTGAGAGACTGATACTCAAATGCCTGGGCTGAATTAGTCAGAGCAGGGAACTATTCCTGGCTGTTCCTGTTCTGATTTAACACCTGGACTGTTGCTGTGGAAAACACCAAGCCCCTCAGTTTTGCTTTAAAATGGGATGGGAGAAAAGGTAGATGCTGCCTGCTTTCCTAAAGAGGCAGTGTTTTCCCAACAGCACTCTGCTGATTTACTGTAGGCAAGGGTGGGAACATTTGCTTCCAAGTTGGCTCCAGCACTCAAATCCCTGAAGATTTTCAACATCCATAACTATGTGTAAACAAAATTTGCCTAAACATAATCCCTCCCTCGTCATCCTGACTTCATCTACACATGCAGCTTTAGCAGTGTGACTTTTCTCTTGGCTATGGCAGCAAAAATGTTACCTGTGTCCTCGGACAGGACAGAGAAATGCTTTGAAATGTGTTGATCAGCATGGAGTAGTTGAGACCTCTGCAGTGATTTTTCATGTGTGTGTGTGTGTGTGCGCAAAGAGCATTAAAGATCATGAAAATAAACAAAATGAGAAAGGAGGATCTAGAGGCATCAAGCAAAAGGTGACCATGTCTACGAGCTGCAAAATTTCTCACACCAATCATGACATGGATTTCTTTGTGTCAGTTCTTTCTCCCAATACATTTTCAGTGCTGAGTGGATAATGTTTCCAGCTGGTGACAGGGGCATTTTTTCATCATAAACCAATATGCATTTAGTTTCAGGCCACTTTATGTTTTTACAAGATACAGTTTTTCTTCTCAGAAGTCTATTTGATGGTGAATTTGAATAAGAGTGTTTTAATAGTACATGAAGCATGTGGGTGGCTTTGCTTGCTGTATTTTAGAAGAAGCTGCACCTTCAATTTAATGGACAATGCTGCGCTTCAGTAGACCATTATATTAGTCCACTATTCCTAACATAGCAGTCATATTGAAATTGTATTGTTACATTATACAAGTATGGTTAATTAAACCCAGTTATCAGCCCAACTTCACACAATAGATGTGTGTGGGTAAAGGAGAAGCAATGAGTTAGAAAAGGAAGTATATGTTCTAGAGAAAAACAAGGCAAAAAAGGGAGGGAAGGAATTGGCGCAGTTGAAGAGAGACCATGGATGTCAGGAGAGCAATTGGATGGTGACTGCCAGTGTTGCAGCGTGACCTGTGCTCTCTGCCCTGCAGTCATGCTGAGTAATTAGGGAGTCTGTTAATTTTTTGTATCATTATTACAGTAAAGGACGTATCTTACCGCATGGAACTAAAGAGGGGTAGTACAAATGAAGCATAACTGACAGTTTTTAAGATAGATGTTAGTCAAAGCCTTACTTAATGTCTCTGAAGTACAAAGCATAATAAGCCTGTGGGTTTAATGTGTCTGGAGTAAAAAATATGTATATCCTCTGCACTATCCTTCTTTCCTGCTCCAGCTGGCTTTTAATGCACTGTTGAAAACAATCAAGTATAAATAGTAATGCTTGAAAGAAAAGTTGATATTCAGACTGTGACTGTGTGGGACTACAAAAATTACTCGTTGGGTCTTTGATCATATTCCAGGGAGGCATGAGAAATCACAGCAACAGTGCCTCTTCCTGTTGAGCAGGGCACCCTCAAACACAAAAAGGGCAAAGCAATGTGGGAATCCTCTGCAGACCTTTGCAGAGATCAGGGTCCCAGTATGTTGCCTGATGTGGAGTTGCTTGCTGTCAATCAGCACACTGTTATCATTTGAGTTTTCTTTTTATTTGACTCATTTAAGTGTAGTACCTGAGCTTCAGGGAGTAGCTGGCACTTTTAAGTGGCAGTTTAAAAAAAAACCACTTTCCTTTGTACTCTTTTTATTGGGGCCTGTTGACCATAAACCTAAAAGGGAGAATTCAGTCTGCCACCAGTTCTGTTCTTTAATGCCATATTCATAGCATGACATATTCGTACTGAAAATGAATCCAAAGAAATCCCAAAGGCACAGATGATCTTTTTGGGGGGAGAAAAAAAAAGGCTTTAGTATACTGAACTGTTTCATGAAAGGACTAATATTGGCTGAATCATAAAACTGAGTGTAGCTGTGATGGCAGCAGTTAGCATTAAAGTGCATTTATTCATGGCAGGCACTGCCAGTTTAAACTCAGCTATAGGTTGGTGGGTTTTCGTTTACTGCAGAAGGCTTGTCATTGTTTACATGGCATTAACTCTTGAACTTCTGTCTTTGGAGTATCAGTTTAATTTAGGCTTAACTAATACACTGAGGAGGTGAGTTTGTAAATGAACATGTTGCTGCATACTCTGTCTGGTTTGCTCAGGTGGGTGCTGGGCATTGTCTGGGGTGAGCTGGGGGTCTGCAGGGAGGAGGCTGTGGAAATTAGAGCCATCATGTTGGCACAGCTTGGTTCTGGGCCATGCTGCTTCATGTCCTCTGTGGGGCTGGGTCTCCTTGGTCCAGAATTGAGGTACCTCTTGGTAGGTCATGTATGAGTGTGGAAAAAAAAAATGGAAAGAAACTCATTTTTAGGGAATGATACTGTATTTTGTGACCTGGCTGCCTCAAAGGCAGACCATAGGATAGACAATTTTCTATGCCTGCTCTTAGGTTTTAGGCAGTAGGGCAAAAATGGGCAGTTAAAACTTAAATGGATAGAAACAACCTTTGAAAGACATTGCTAAGCATGTTGGGGAGACTCTCATGGGATAATTTCACTTGTTACCAGAAACACTGCAGTCTTTGGTTAGCTGGGTTTTGGTTTTTTCATTAATTACTTTTCAAAGTAGGACACATGCACATATTTTTTCTCTCTGGCTTATGTACTTCTCTTTTGGGAAAAGATTTTTCTGATTTTTAATTACCTTTAAAATGTGAATGAAGCTACTTTCTTTTTCTTGTTTGGGAAGTGCTCCCCACTAAATTGTTGGTGATGTTAACCACTGACAGATTAATTTCTTACTTTCTTTTCTTCATAATGGAAAATCTTTTTACTAGGCAAAGTTTGAGAAATTCACTAGCAAATTTGCTTGTCATAAAGGCTTCCAGATAAATTAACACACAGGATACATCAAAATACATTTTAAAAAAAAAGTTCTCCCACAGTAATGTTATCAACCTTTATAAAACATGTACCACATCCTGGGTTATTCAATACATGTCTATATTTTGTCAAAGCTGGTACAATTTAAATAATTTTTGTGATAAATTCTCTCTGCCTTTCCTAATTCCACTTACAGAACAATAACCTGTGACATAAATATCCTGAATTCCGGGATAAGAGCCTTATAGATATACCCTATAGCAACATTTTTCATGCTCAAATCTCAGCTTACCTGACAGTGACATTGTTCAAGTTCACATTTGAATTTAATTTTTATTGACTGGGACACTCTCCAAATTTTTTTTACAGTATTTGAATCAGAGTAACATTTTTTCTACTCTTCAGCTTCACTTTCCCTCTTCTCCCCACCTCCCCCACTTTACAGTAATTTCATGACTATAAGGTGCACCCTTTTGACTAAAATTCTGGCCTGAATCTGGAAGTGCGCCTTATAGTCCGGTGCGCCTTATATAATGTACAAAGTTCGGAAATTTGCCAACCCGGAAGTGCGAACCGCGAGGGTTAGTCTGGACCGTAAGAGGGGAGTGGCCCCGCGGCCGCGCCAGGCTGTGAGAGGGAGGGGCAGCCGAGCTGTGCTGGGCTGTGAGGGGGAGCAGCTGAGGGGCCTTGCTGGGCTGTGAGGGGAGGGTGGCCCTGCGGCACTGCAGCTGCTGGGTGCAGGGGGGCCCGGGGACCCGCGGGGCCTTGGCCAGCAACCCTGCGGGGGGTGCCAGAGGCGGATCCTCGCTGCAAAAAAAAAGTGCGCCTTATAGTCCGGTGCTCCTTATATGATCTACAAAGTTGCGAAATTTGCCGACTCCCGGTGGGTGCGCCTTATAGTCCGGTGCGCCTTATGGTCATGAAATTGCTGTAATTATTTTCTTTTCCTTCTGGATCAAAAATCTAAAAGTACAGTAGATTTTAGTGCATTTCTTTATGTACTTGTCCAGCATGCTTTTTGACTAGGCTATACACATTGGTGAACTACTTGGAACCAAGCAGTCAGCAGTTCTGTCTTGCTCCCCACAAGTCCTGAAGTTGTTTTCATTCCCTCTGTGAAAATGGCTATGTCAGCAGAGACTACAAAAGGAATCAAATTATACTTCATCTTATTAGAAAACTACCTGGAAGCCAGTGGAGACATCCCACTCCTCTTTGCCTTCCAGGTCTTTGATCCACTTGAAAAGCCTCATCCACTGTCAGGAGGGCTTACCTCCCTGCATACTCAGCACTACAAGAAAGTATATTTAAACTGAAGGTTAGTATTGAAAATGCCCAACAGAGTTTTCCCCACATTTCACCTTCTTCCCAATGCTTGATTTGGTTCTTCTAGTCACAGTCCTAATATTGCCAACTTCAAGTCTTGTGAATCCAAGAGGCAGCTTCCTTTTCACTTCCTCCTCTCTAGAAAAACCTATAAGATTTAATTAATCACAGGGGTCAGCAAGCAACTAATGTTGTTCCATCACTGGATCTCAAAAAATCCCCAGGATTGGGAGTGTTGGTACCACTGCTATCTCTAAAATGTTATGTTGCTTGTGGGACTTACAGGCTTGGACTCTTTCTGGAGCAAGTCCAGAGGAGGGTCAAAAAGATGATCAGAGGGATGGAACATCTCTCCTATGAGGACAGGATGGGAGAGCTGGGGTTGTTCAGCCTAGAGATGTTTGGGAGACCAGTGAGACCTCACTGAGGCATTTTAGTACCAATTAGAGACCTAGAGAAGAGATGGAGAGGGACTTTTTGCAAGGGCTTGCTTGTAGTGATAGGAATGGTTTTAAACCGAAAGAGGGTAGGTTACTATTGGGTATCAGGAAGAAATTCTTCACTGTGAGGGTGTTGAAGTACTTGAAAATGTTGCTCAGAAAAACTGTGGATGTCCCACCCTAGAAGTGTTGAAGGCTGGGTCAGATGTGGCTTTGAGCTACCTGGGAGGGTGGCAGATATCCCAGGCCATACCGTTGGAACTAGATGGTCTTTGAGGTCCCTTCCAAACCCAAATAATTCTTTCATTCTGAGATCAACAGCCTATCCCTGACAGTTCATTAACTTCAGCAGCAACATGGTTGCAAACAGTACTTGACCCAATTCTTTTCCTTCCCGCTTAAGGCTCCTTACTCCTGGGGCAACTGGGAATGGTGGGAATGTAACATAGAGAGAGGAGGTTTATGGGTTTATTTACTGACCTTCAGAATGCAGCCTGCTGTGAAGAGACTCTTGCTCACCTACACAGAGGCACATGCATGCAAACGTGCGCATAAAGGCTGCTGCACTGTGATCCCACACCCCCCTTTCAGAGCCCCTGCTCATCTCTTTAATATTTGATAGCTATTTGGCAGTCAGCAGAGAGGAGCAGAGCTTTGTGTTATGTAACTCCTATTAGAAGTTCGGGGTTGATAAAGCGTAAGTCGCATTTCTCATTATGAGAAATAAAGTGTGTTTCTCCCTTCTTTGCATCCAAATGCCAGCCTTTGATGTCTGCACTTGGCCCTCACTGCAGCTAAAATCTCTTGTGGCATGTACTTCATAGCCATGTAAAGTAGCAGTGTGTTCTTTGCCCTGCTAGTTAAGGAGATGCCAAATGATGTCAAGTTGAGGCTGAAAGTGCTTTTCCGCTCTACAATCAAATAGCTGACCTCTGGAAGCTTATTACTGCTTTTTTAAGGATCTCTGTTCCCAGCTGCAATGAGATTACTCCATTCCTATTTCTTCTTCTGCCTTCCTCGTAAACTTACAACTCCCTGTTTGCTTGCTCTTAGTGCAGTGCAACAGAGGGATTAAATAGACTTCATCTTCCCTTTTTGCCTTGATGCTTTAGTGCATTTCAAAATGAAATAGGACTGTGATAAATTGCACCTTGAAGAAACCAGAAGCTTAGAAAGAGGTTTAAGTTTTAGGAAAAAATTAAACTGGCTAAAGCAGCAGGCAAATAAAACACAATTTGAAAACTTATAACTCCCTCTACTTCTGCAAATCTGAGATTGTCTCCTGGATGTGTCCCCTTCCCCTTCCCCATCTATGTTCTTAAAGAAAATCTCTTGCCGCTATTATGCCCTGTGTTACCACAACACTATATTCAGTACTTTAAGCTTTACAGGGTAAGAGAAATATCTAGTATGACCTTCAGTCTTGGATATCCTTTCTTCTTTATCTTTTAGAACTACTTCCCCAAATAGTTTTTATTTAAGCTTTTTGTTTCATGTGGTATTGAAGCCAGTCCTGTGATTTCACATATTTTTAAGGTGATAGATTGAACTGCAGATGATAAAGGCTCTACTTTATCCTGTAAACCAAACTGCTGTTATTAATACCCCAGGCTTATCATGAGGCTCCAGAGTTTTTTCTTTCTCCCTCCTAGAAGCCTAGAACCTCTTGTTTGAGAGAAGCAGCTAATTGCTGGTGGAAAATGTCTGTCTCTCTTGCTGGGTGCAGCCCAGATGCGCTCAGGAGGAAGGGGCTTCACAGGAGAAAGGGGCAGGTGGGTCTGCCTACCCATGCAGCACTCAGTGGTTTCTGTCGTGTGGCCACCTGTGCTGAGTGAACTGAATTGAGACCATGCAATCATTTCCTAAAGGACACTGAGCAGCTATTACCTATGCTAATGGCTTCTCCTGTGACTGCTGCAGACTGAACTTGAACCCTTTGTGGTGTTGTGTCTTGGGGGTAATGGGTAAGTGTGGTAACCAGTTTCCAGGTGACCCAATTTAAAGGTCTTGCTATAGTAGCAAGTGCTTGCTTTTTGCAAACTTGCTCAGTGGAGCTTCTGTTTGCCAAAACCCCCCTCACTTAGCTCTATGAAGAAGACCACGAACACTCATAATTTTGAATAGCTATTACCAATATTGCAAAGAACATAACGTGATGTGCACTAGGGAAGTTTACTTCCTTGTTTGGACTTGGGGAAGGATGTAATTTTGGAAAATAGAAAGGTAGTATTATTTTAAGGTACAACTGTAATAGCTATGAGATGTGCCTAATTTTATGTTTCAATTAGCATTGACTAACCAAAACTGAAATTAATTTGTTAGTAAGAAAAACATTTCTGCAATTTCTGTTTCCAGGTGCCAAATTGCAAATATCTTAAATGTTCTGATCTCTAGAGGTTTTCTGTTGCCTCATCTTTGAAAATCATCAAGATACCCTAAAACTGAGGCCAGTTTTGACACATAACGATTATCCATTAAAAAATAAAGCTATATTGTGATGAGGTAGGAGTTGATACATCCTTCTTCCCTTCATTGCAAACCAAAACTATATATGAGAGAATTCGTTTCTAGTTTCTACACCTAAGTGATTTTTTTCACAACAGAAGGCCCATTTTTCCCCAAGAATATAAGACAATACTGTGCTTTTAGAAGTGGCAATTTTTGTGACTTACAAACATATGTACAGGTTGTTTTGAAGGTAGTGTCACACACAGTGAGTTATGATGCAGCATTGGTGTCACAAAGAACAAGCCTATGCAATTTGTCATGGAATATAATTGAAACCATGTCTTTAGCAATATGAAAAAGGGGATTGGAAATTTATAAGAAATCCAGCAAGATCAATCCAGAATTTTTGTAGTACCTGCCAAAACAGATCTGAAGTTCCTGTTGAACTGTATCCTAAGACCTCAGGAATATAATGCCAAGCTACTTAAAAGTATTAAAGTTTTTGAAATTGTAGTAATCTATTTTGCATGATTTGCAGAATATACCAGTATCAGGCATAAAAAGCCACCATTAATTAGGTATATATATTCTTCTGTGGTGTCTAATATATTAGGCCTGCATGTGCACTTTCTACACTGCTCTCATGAGAACAGGTGAGTCCACAAGTCAGGCACAGCAACTTCTTTCCCCCTAAAGATTGCAGGACTCTACTAAAGATTTTAAGATAAATGAATGGATATTTTAAGGGTAGTCTTGGGTATTCAAACTGACAAATGTATGCAGCTGATGAATATGGACTTGATTCCAGTCAAGTGGGCAGTCACACAAAAAATGTAATGTCTCCAGTAGCATTTTGTAGTCTCTGGGAGTGGGTGATGTTTGGATGTAGAAACCTGGAAGGAAACCCCATCTGGGATACCATCCTCCTCTGAATAAGTAAAGTTGAATAAACATTCATAGCATATAACATGCAGTGGGTGGTAAAACAGATGAATGTCAGAAGACTAAATTTCTGGAAGAAATAAGAAAAATACATGTGTGGCAAAAGGTTATTGAAGAGCAAGTGATTGTTAAAATAAGCCATGAAGACACTGCCTCAGTCAGGTCTTTGTAGCTCTGGCTGTCTGAAGAGGTAAGAAAGGAGGTTAGAAAGTTGATAGCAAAAGATTTTTTTTTTAAAAGAGTGAAAATTATGTCCATCCCTTTCAATTCTATCTGGGAGTCTAATAAAAGATATTATCTCTCAATACAAACCTTGTCTTTCGTGGCAAGATTTACATGCCTCTGTGACATGAAATCCATTAAGCAGATCTAATTAGACATCCATGCCAGAATGTCCTCCGAATTAATGAAATACATTGCAGTCAAAAGGAAATCTCAGAGGAGCACCTAAACAGGAATAATGCCCGCCAAGTTATCTTTGGTTACCTCCTTTTCCTCTGATAATGAAAATGTTCAGGCAGCCAGAATTAATAACATTGTGGATGGCAAATAATGAGTCCCAGAATGCTGGAATTAAAAGGAGAGTTCGGCTTGTAGCCCTTTTACAAAGCAACTGAAGGAGTAAAACTGAGCATCTCAACCAAAATGATTGAAGCCTAACTCTGTCTGGTACATAAATATCATCCTTCTATTTTCATATAGCCTTATTTTTTTCCCCAGTTTTTTAGTATTCAAGGTTATAGCATGCCAAATATAACTAATGTACCAATTTAATCAGGAGTTGCATCTCATTTAAGGCTGAGTTATTTCTTCATTTGTGAGAGATAGATGGATAGATAGATAGATAGATAGATAGATAGATAGATAGATAGATAGCTTTTTATAGATGCCATCCTCCTACACCATACAGGAAATTAATGTCAAAGCAGTTAACAAAACCAGACATCACTTTCTCTTTAAAGAAGGGACAGGTGGGTGAAAAAGCATTCAGCCCTAGAGAGTGGAACACTGTTCACTGGGTAAAAACTGGCCAGATAACCAGGCCTAGAAAACAGGGGTGAATGCAGTTGCATCCAGCTGGTGGCCAATCACTAGTGGAGTAACCCAGGGCTCAGTGTTGGGGCCAGTCTGGATTAATATATTTATCAATTATTTGGATGAGGGGATTGAACCCACTGTCAGTCAGATGACACCAGGCTGGGCAGGAGTGTTGATCTGCTGGAGGGCAGGGAGGCTGTGCAGAGGGGTCTGGACAGGCTGGATCAATGGGGCAAAGCCCATTGCATGAGGTTCATCATGCGAAGTGCTGGGTCCTGCCTTTAGATCACAATAACCCCAAATGTTGCTACAGGCCGGGGGCAGAGTGGCTGGAAAGCTGCCTGGTGGAAAAGGACCTGGGGGTGCTGATGACATGAGCCAGCAGTGCCCAGGTGGCCACGAAGGCCAGTGGCAGCCTGGCCAGTGTCAGCAATAGTGTGGCCAGCAGGACCAGGGCAGGGATTGTCCCCTGTACTCAGCACTGGTGAGGCCACACCTCAAATCCTGTGTTTGGTTCTGGACTCCTCACTGCAAGAAAGACACTGAGGGGCTGGAGAGTGTCCAGAGAAGGGCAGTGGAGCTGGGGAAGGGTCTGGAGCACAGGCCTGATGAGGAGTGGCTGAGGGAGCTGGGGTTGTTTAGCCTAGACAGAAGGAGGCTCAGTGGGGACATTATGACTCTCTTACACCCATCTTAAAGGAGGTTGCATCCAGGTGAATATCAGTCTCTTCTCCCAAGTGACAGGACATAGGACAAGAGGAAGCAGCCTCAAGTTGCACCAAGGAGGTTTTGATTGGACATTGGGAAAAATTTCTTCACTGAAAGCATTGTCAAGCATTTGGACAGGCTGCCCAGAGAAGTGGTGGAGTCACTATCCTTGAGGCATGCAAAAGATGTGTGGGCATGGGAACATGGTTTAGTGTTGGACTTGGTAGTGACAGGTTAATGGTCAGACTTGATGACCTGAAAGGTCCTTTCCAAGTCAAATGATTCTATGAGAATTAGTGTGATGAGGAGCAGAAGAGGCATGAGGAAGCTTCCCCTCTGTTTTGTGCACACATAAAGCCCCTCTGCATTGGGGTCCTTGCGCCTGGGGACAATCCAGTCCATGGGACCTGCCACCCCAACCTGAGCCAGCAGCTCCATCTCCCCATATTCAGTGGGTGTCCTTGGGGAACAGGTATGGATCTGCCTTGCTTACTTTCACCTGTCTACTCCATTGCAGTGGGCTGCTCTAGAGCTGGTTTTGCAACGTGAGGAGCACAAAGTGGGAGTCCCTGCTGCCCCAAGGGGCTCAGTGCCGTGGGTGACAGACTCTGTGCAGACACAGGGATGGTTTGCAAGGCTGGCCTCCAGTCACGAGTACCCAGAGGTTTGCATCATCTCACTCAGCTGGTCAGCTCCTGGACACAGCCAGCACCATGCTGTGTATGGCTGTGGACATTCAAGAGATCCTGTTCTGAGTTTAACTTTCCTGTGCATGATGAAAGATTTTTTTATTATTATTTTATTTTTTTATTTTTTTATTCCTGTGGAAAGAAGCCGCACCTGCTGTTGCATCAGCAAATATGCAGCTTTTTAATGGCTTTATTTTCTTGTAATATTTGTCCTAGATAAGGCCCAATTGCTAATTATTCTGGCCCTGGTCCTTCCTTCCTCACCCCTGCTAAAACATACCCCCTGTCACAGCTTTAGTCAGCACACAGAAAAGAAGCAGTGTCAGGCCTTCTAGCTCTTCCATTATTTTTGACTGACAGCCTAAATTAAAATCCTTTACTTTGCTGACTTTCAGTAAAAAGCAACAGCAATTGGTATTTGGGTGGAGGGGAGTAAAATAAAATAAAATCAGTTTCCAAACATGAACTTTGCCATGCTTTTTACACCTGCATAAATAGCATTGTCCCTTCAAATCTGTAGCTGATGCTGCAGAGATTACAGCACAGACAGAACTACACCATAGCATGTCAGCTGCCCCATCCTTCCTGGTTTGCACTGCCTCTGGCCACCAGGAGTATGATGCCTGTTGGATAAGCAAAATAGCTAAACCTGAGGAATGTTAGTCTTTAGGGACTCATGCAATTTAATTTTATTTTATCATGGGAAGGAGGAGATGAAGACCATACTTTGAAGTTTTCTACATAACTCTATGTGTGCATGTGCGAGTGAGCATCTGGGTATGTGCTTTTGCTGTGTAGTTCTCAACCAAAGACAAAGCCAGCTTTCCCTGACCCTTCAGAAATCTCCAGAAGGACCTAAATAAAAGATCTCACAGCAACTGGTGCTAGCCAAGGTCTTTTCTTTGAGAAAGTTATTTTTCTGCCTAAGATATTCAAATCGACGAAATGACTTCATGCTATCAAAAATATTCTACAAAGCAAAATGCCTAGCGTGCATAATTGGTTGCAATGTGCAAGGCTACATACACATTTCTGTTATTAAACTAGGGGGTTAATTTAGGCTTGGCACATAATGAATCAAGGAGATTTATAAATAATTGCCTTGGTGATAAGTCATAGAAAATCTTACATCTGCTTCTTTGTTAGTGCTTCTGGAGTGTAGTCATTTTGGGAAAGACTAAAACTAGCTGATGTAGATAAATTCCCGCTTGCTAAGTGATCTTGTTCTGGGCAGTTGGTTTGTTAAAGAGCAGAGAATGCAGGAATTAGAATTTGCATGTGATCCTGCTGTCTGAGGAATGTCCAGCCCCTATGATTCACAATAGGAGTTTTCCTTGAATTAGTGGCAACTGTGGATCTGTTTTTAAAGGCCAGCCCTGTCCTGACATTAGAAAATAATGCTTTCAACTTGCTTCCCACTCCCAGAACTGGGTAGCATCCTCCAAGCCCAGTTTCTGAGAGCAGTAAATGCACCTATAGCAAATTTTCAGTGTCTGATAAGAATATTTTTCCCATCAAACTAGAAGCCTGGACTAATCAGGCGTGACTAGCCCTACTTCTCTCCAGAGTGAAGTGAGTGCAGCTGAAGCAAAAACCTTGGCTGGAGGATGGAGAAGTGCTGTAAATGCACCAAATTCTTTGTTCTCCTCCTGGGTGTATTCTGAGGTCTCTGCTCCTATGAGCAGCAGCAGCCTGAGGGCCATAAGGGACCCACTGATATGAAGCCTTTTAAATCTGCCTTTTGGAGATGTAAGAGGAACAACAGTAAAACCACCACAATAATAGAGGCACCAGAAACTGCTAATGTTTGCTCAGTCCAGCCTCTGCTTCCAGATGAGCCTAAACTGTTTTCCTTTCTATTTTTATTTAATTTTTTTTTTCTTGGTTCTCAGTGTTTCCAGAGATTACTTGGTCCTTTTTTCATAAGCCATCAGTTCACACTGTGATCTGAGACATGGAGGGAACAGAGGATCTGATGCCAAAATGTTAATAGATTTAAGGTATCAAGAGGCAAGTCACAGGAAATAACTCATTTGTTCAGGCATTCAGAGCAAATATTTATAAATTTCTTCAGAAATAATTGCCATTTCTCAAAGCCAAAAGGCAAAAGGCAGTTTTTTCTGGATGTATTGAGACTCGTATGGGTAACTAAGAATAGCCTGGAGAGCAGGAAAGGAAAAGCAATCTGCTTTGAATTTGTAGAAGATCTACCTTAGACATTAAGTAGGATGCATTAGGCCTAGGCAAAAGGACCTGGATTATGAGGACTCTGGAAAAAAAAATTAGGGCCTTTCTTGACTGGATAAGTTTACACTAAAGTGAATGAAATGGCAGAATCAGGAAATGGAAAGCTGAATGCTTTGGATATAGTCTTCATCATAGATCTCTTAGGAAACACTGGTTACTAGGCTTAATCGAAAAATATTTGCTCTGCTGGAAAGGTGTGATGAGAAAGAGAAACATTTAACTGAAAACAGGGAATCAACACATTCTTTTTTTCCCATAACAGTTGAAATTATCATTAGTTTAAGTCTTACTGCACTAACTGTAGTCTGTCAAAAGTATTTGAAATAAGGTGTTTAAACTTTTGATTGGTGCAATTACATTTATTTAATCAAGTTAGGCCTGATTTGCGCAGATGCAAATGACAGCTGAACCACTCACATTCTGTCTTTTTATAATTCACCACCAGCTCTGGGGGGATGCATGAGTGACTGTTATATTGATCAGTATACAATGGGAGTAAACTTCAAGCACTCTTAGACAAAAATAGCAAAACAGCAAACCTAATCAACTTGCTTTTATGCAAAAGTTGTTTATGGTCTCTCTCAGTTTGGAATAAGAGTGGGTGGAATTGAGAAAAGCTCAGTGAATTTACACTAAATCCAGCACACAGCTTGTGCACTATTTGTGCATGAACTAGGAGACCCCACAGAACATGGACATTTTGCAGCTCCCATCCTCTCCTGTGGTGTCTGGCTGTTAGGAAGGATAAAGATTTGACAAGAAAATTTCACAGATATGTATTGATAACAGAAAGATCTTTGAATGTAAAATCTGAAGAATAGAAATAATAACTAGTTTTAACATAAAAGAAAATAATTGCTGAGCCAGTCTCACTGGATAACTAAGAATGCCAAAGTATGTTAGTATGTAAGTTGAAAAGGGCTTTTATGACTCTAAGCAAAGAATAAATCCACCTCAAACAAAAGATGTTTTTACCAAGGAAAAAAATTTCACAGGCAAACAAAAATGCCATGTTACAAGTAAAGAAAAAATCTCAACATTTTCCACTGAAAAAAACCCTAAAAAACAACTTCTAGTTTAAACTATAACATACTAACTTTTTGTAATTAAAAAATAGTAACATGATATAGTGATGTTAATTGTTATAATAAACTTTAAGTAATTGTAAAAGTACTAATTAGTTACCATGTTTTCAGATGCTCTGCAATGAATAGTGTGCAATGCATTATAACCAGAACTGAAGTTACCTTCAGGCAAACCCACAGCTGTGGCTGAAAAGGCTGTAAGCTGGACTCTTGTCACCCACTACCCATAAATCGCTGTATCATTTGAATATAATAAAAAACATTTTAAAAACCCACCTGAAGCCCCTCATCCCTCATTTCAGCTCTTAACATCTGGCTGTTGCTGACTAGTGGAAGCTGTGTTCTGCTGGCAAAGTGCACCCTGCACTGAGGTTCTGGGGACAGGGGCACCCAGTGGCACGGTGTGGGCTGTCCCTAGATTTAGTGTACCCCTGCTCCTCCTGGCTCATGCAATCAGACAAATCCCCATTACATTGTCTGTGTATTGCACATGTAGACACTCACCATCAGAAGGGACTTGATGCCATGCATGAAGGAAGCTGAGACACTTGAATGCCAGGTTAAGGCAATGATTTATCATTGGTCTTTCCATTAACATTCGTATTTTCCTGGAGGAGCTGCTTGTTTGGTGCAGCTGAGTCCTGAAAAAAAACCCAAACTATCCATCACTCTTCTCTGATAACATTGCACAAAAATAAACTGCTTCCAGATTGCTTTAAATTTGTCCTCAAACCAATTTGGAATAAATATGGTTAAATCAATGCATGTATTGATGAAGCATTATTCTCTCAGCAGGATTGGGGCCAGTTTCTCATGTATTTCCAGCTTGAATTTCTTTGGCATTTCTGAATTATCAAAGGCACACTCTTTGCCAGGTTCAAATCAGGTAGCATCCTGGTGCTGGAATCTTTTTGTGCAATTAGTGCTGAGGTACTTTAAATTCGCCCTGCTGAATGCAAGCTTATGTTAAAGCCTTAATGTGGTTTTGAGTATTGCTTTATGCTTTTGGCATGGATTATGGTAGTTATTTTAGCAGTGTGGAGTGACAAGAAATGATAGTTTAGGGCAGAAAATTAATGGATTTACAATACTCTGTTGAAACTGCCGTAGAAGTAGAGGTAGCAGACAGGGTCTGTCTACTGTTTGCACTGAAACCTGTCCAAACAACCAGAAGCTGAGTGGCAGCTCTTCTGAGCAGAGGCAAACATGTGGCTTGATCCTCTGGGCAGAGCTGCAAGGTGACCCCAGGAGCTGCAAGGTGACCCCAGGAGCAGGCTGGGGTGTGGGTTTGCTGCTGACTCAGAGGCAGAGGTGTCAGGAGCATTTTGGGCAGCACGTTTGGTTTCATTTCAACGTTTCCTGTTCAAAGACCGCGCCGCCTCAATGCGCTTGTGCTCTCAAATGTGATACAGTCACAGTCCAATGTAGGATGGGTCCAGGCAGTGAAAGCTGTAACTGCTTTGCCAGTGAACTGAAAAGTATGTATAATGCACATGGTATCAGTGACTAGTGTTTTATTCATTAAAGGCATCCTAGTTTTGTACTGTTATGTCCTCAGCAGACCAGGCAGAGCATACACTTTGAATTGGGATCCAGAGGTTCAATATATATTTCAGAAGGTCTGATGTAATTTCCAAATGCACAGAGTATTAAAATATTTTACAACTGGTGCACAGTATCAATAGCCATGTGTATGAAAATAATTCATATCATCATTTAGAGGCACTCTAAATGAGGTACTCTACTGAGATGCTAATTAAGGGAAGAATACAGTACACACCCAGTGTCCGAGGTCATGGCATTACTGAGATTTTGCTCATCAGGTTGCTGGTCTTGGAAAAGCTGCACAGTGCTTCCCATTTCTTTCACAACCAGTTCTGCTGTCAGTGGCAATACTCGACTGGAGAGTGGTAAACATGCCAAGTCAGGTTCATATATATCAAAATATCTGGTCTCTCTCCATTCTGGCCTTTCTGCAAGCCTGAGTCTGCAATGTTAGCAGATAAAATAGAGATGGGAAACTAAAACGAAACAGAACAACACAAATCCTTCCCAAAAATCCTCTTTTACTGCTGCTAACATTTCTATTTTGCCTATGATCACCGTAAAAACAAACAAATGGAACTGTTTGTGCTTTCCCTGTGAATTTTGGTGCAACTTTTTTCATGGTTTCCTTTTACACTCCAACCACATCTGAGCTCTTGAAGCCCTGACTTATCTTTTTGTTTAACCCTTTTATTTTTCCCTCCAGCCTTGCTGGCCAGTATTTGTATAGCATGTTGCTAGGCATATATGTAATTGCATCTTTTATGTTTCTTGATATCTGAGTGCTAAAGAAGGGCTACACTATAGTTAAATACTCTAAATATTATTATGATCACATAGAAATACCTGGTTCAGATCCCAGTCTTTTAGGTCCCACCTGTGCTGCTGCTCCCTTGAGTAGTCCAGCCCATTTTGGTGGGATAAGTCCTGCTAGTAGAGCCAAACCTATTGCAAGAGTGTGATGGTCTGATTCAGAACTTGCAAATAAGCTTGTCACACCCTCACTGAGTCCCAAAGGAGCATTGTTCCTAAAAGAACTGATGGCATGCTGGCTCTGTACATGCAGGAAGGACATTTCTGTGGATTGTTTCTCCAGGTGCTGTTTCAGTTTGGGGAGAATAGGACTTGAGGCAGAATTTCATGCATCAACACGATTCCTTTTCTTGTAATGACCTAAGTGCTTTCTTCCTCCAATCCACCAAGGCAACCAGCCTTATATATTGTTCTCAACACTGAGGCATTTGAAGAAAATGTTCTTCTGACAGATCAGAAAGATAGATTGCATCTGTTTACTTTCACTATGTCTTTAAGACAGAGTGCCTCATGTGCCAGAGCAAGCTGTGGGAGGTCTCCTTCATTGGTTTTAATTAACATTACTTTGCCTCATTAAAATTGCTGAGCACTTTGTTCCACCTAAACTGGAATATCCTTAAAACAAAATATGCATTTCCAGAAACGAATCAGCACAATTTTTAAATGAAAGTTATGAAAATCTGTATTAAATTTAGATTTTCTAACTTGACTGTGTAACAAAAGTCTGATGTTAGCCTCGTAGATGTCAGCTTTGTAGACTTGCCAGCCTCTTTATTTGCATTTAGGAATAATATTATCTCTTCTTGTTGTTATTTATAACTCCCCAGGCTTCCTTCTTACCTCCTCTCACCTGCCAGTACTCTTGTAGCTGTTCACTGAAAGGAGTGGCTTTTTCTCTCCCCACCCACTTATTCTAATACCCATTCTAGCACTCAGTGGATGAACAATGTCTCTTGGACATAATCTTTTCATCCCCTCCTTAGAGGACAGAGTACAATTTTTTCCTTTCCAATCCCCAAAAGTGTACAGATTTATGTGATGAACTGCCAAAGAATTGCTTTCAGTTCACTGTTAGTGAGGGACCTTGCTTTCAGGTTTTTAACATGTGACCTCCACGTATCAAAATGCCTTTTCAGACATTGGAAAGCTCAACAAGATGTGAAAAGAAGTCAAAGTGACAACCCAGGAGTGCGTCATAATGACACTTAAAAACTGGTCTCATTGCAGCACTCCTCAGGAAAAGCGCATTAAGACTGGATCACCACACACCTTCAACATTTTGTAATCTTAACTTACCTTAGTACTGAGGTGTTATTAATGCATCAAATCACTGGTTGTGTCTGAACAGAAACACAAAAGCTGCCTGTTAGAAAAATTCGCAACTAAAATAGCTCTTTGGAAGGAAGCTGGCCAGTCTATTTGGGGAAAATTCTGTAATTCAAAGGAAGCAAATATTGACAATATTTTTTCTGGTATTTGCTAGCTGTTGACCTTTGTGAGGGACCAGCACACCTCACTCTCGTTGCAGAGACCCCCTCCATACAGTGAGGGGAGAGGAATAATCAGTTTCTGGAAGGCAGTTTGATTTCCATCTCTTTTCAAGAGAAACTCAATCCACCTATCATTCTACATTTCATCACTTATCATTTGCCTAAATATGAAGGCAAAGGTGACTGCACTTTCATTTTGGGAGCCTCAAGTAGGTTTCTGAAATCAGGAGGGATGGTTCCAAGCCCATGTGCATAACTGTGGCTAGACCCCTTGTGGTTTTTTCCCTTTTGACTGCTGAAGTTGTGAATCTATACATAGTTTACAATGACATATCTATGCTAATCTGCATAAATCTTCAGATAATAACCTAAATGAAGTATCATTTTTTCTCCAGCAGTCCTAAATGAACTAGTTGTGGTCTCGTGGGGTGATATAGTTTATAAAATGAGAATGGTTGAATACTATGTAAAATATAGAGAGGGATGTGGCAGTGGTGATGCTAAGGAGAGCTCACCTGGGCAAGGCAGGAGTTGCAGGCTGCTTCTGAGTGAAGAGGTGGAAAGGTCTGTGTGCTGTTTTGCCAAAGCATTTGCATTTGCACCTTTATTCTATTCTTTGTTCAGTCATCCCTATTGGACAGGGCTCACTGTTCTCTCTGTGATTGGCAAAGCAAAGTTCTTTTTGAGCCTCTTTTGAGCCTCCTGAAGACCTGTGAATGTTTTTGCAGTGACAGGTTCAGTGGCCCTCTGGTGAGATCCAGAGTTTGGAGTTACTTTGGACTGACTTTTCTTGATAGAAAATGAGATTTCTGGTATATGAGTGCAAGCTAATCAGCAGCAAAGGAGAACCTCTGTGATTTTACAAGTCTTGGTCCTGACAATGAGCAGTATTTGAAAGAAACCCACTTGGACAAACAGATGTTGAGGGAGGAATGTGTGAAAAAGAAAAAGGAAAAGAATAGAAATTTAAGAAATATGATGAGATGATGGAAGCAAACCAGAAGACATGCAACCTGATAGAAATACCAGCCCTTTTTTAGATACCCACTGAAAAAAATTACAGGAGAAACTTCCTCTTGTGGAGCAGAAGAGAGAGCCACTAGAGAGATACTTGAGGGGTTACAGCTTGTGGATTTGAGGATTTAGTCTGCTGCTACAAGGTTCTTCAGTCATCCTAAAACTCAAGTAACACAGGCAGTGCTATGTTTAGGCAGATGAATAGAGAATTCAGCAATAAATCTGTCAGCTGTCTCCCTAGCATAAAAAAAAGAAAAAAAATGAATGAAACTGTAAGATTGGCAAGTTTCCACCAATGGTTACTAACAATAGAGGAAATTATTTGGGTAAATGTAGAATTATGCAAATTATAGAAGACTTTGGGCAAGGACATGGAGAAAAGCCAGTTTTTCTTAGATATCATTTCAAGTGAATGAGGGAAAAAACCGAGAAGTTACGAGACCCAGGGTTTGGACAATGACTGCCCTTCTGAGGTGAAACTGGAAGTTAAGGTTCTATGGAAAATTATGCATCCCATCCCACCCAGATCATAGAGTCCTATACAGACAAAGTGCAAGGAAAAGGAACTAGGTAATTCATCAAAGGAGACATAAAACAAAAGAGAGAGCAGTAAAGAGTTCAAACTTAGATTATTTTTTTTTTGCGAAACAAAATGAGTCAATGTGATATAGAATGTCAGATAAAGAGATAATCTTAGTGCTTAGAAACTGCATTAATACTTCAGAAAAGCTGTAGGAATGAAACATTATCCCCGAAGAAAAGATGCAATTATGGTACAAATGCTGTTTCTAAAAACTAATAGGTTGGTTTCTAACCCTGAAATATTAAGGTCATTGGCTTCTATCTTGCTTATGAAAGAAGGTTGGGGAGAGAGTGTGGAGAATCTACAGTACAGTCTGCATAAAGCCAGTGCTGCCTGTTGTATGAATATGGATAATGTTGAGATCTTGAAAGGATGTGGGTCAATATTAATCAGCAGAACCTCAGTGAACATTGTGGTGTGGATATCCTCAGATCACTCACAAGGTTAACAGCAAGGGTAAAATCTGTAAGGTCTGTCTGTGATGGGTGGAAGGAAGAATGGCAGGGATGTAGGGCATCACAGTGGGAGACGTGCTGCCTCCTGAAGACAATGCTAACACATTATTAACGTTTGAACAAAAGATGAATGAGAATATCCTAGCTCAGGAAGCAACTGCTTTCTAAAATTTTCTTAAAATGGATAGAGAAGTTTTACCTGAGTGACTGGTGAGGGCCCTGTGATCACAGCCTGGTTACATTCACTATGGGCATACAGGTGTGTGGCATTAAATAACAAGTAATATATCTACTTTGCTCCTCAGAAGGATCAATACACAAAACTGAGGAAAACTAGTAGTAAAATAAACTCTGGAAAAATCTTTTGCTATGAAATTGCAAAGAGTTTTTAAAATGGATTTTATTGGCTGAGGAGATATAGATTCTCTTATAGAGTGGGACATTTTTTGTCTAAAAGCCCATTCTGTTTCAGGATTATGAAAAAGGCAGTAATTAGAAATGAAGAAGCAATATTATAGCTAAATTTTAAAAAAAATAGCGTAGAAGATGGTAATCAATATAAGTTAGAAGTTACAAAGTGTAGATAATTGATGAGGGAAGCTAAAGACATCAGGGAAAAATCAATAGTTAGCAGAGCTGGGGACAGTAAAGATTATTTAAGTATGTTAGAAAAAAAAGATATCCTAGCAACACTATCTGGTGTTACTTGATGGAGATGGCAAAACTGTTAATGATGCAGAAAAGAGAGTTCATCAATAAACATTAATGTTCTGTATTTTTTCTGAGAAAAGCAAGGTTATGTGCATGAAACAGGTGATGATGGTAAAGTACTTTCCAGCTCGGTGGTGACAAAAAAGGACACAATGTGCCTTCTAGGTTAGGGCAGACTTACAAAGCAATTACTGTGACTTGCTGAACTGGCCCATTCATTAGGAATGCCTCCTAATTCAAAGAAACTATGTAAATTAAGGTAGAAA
This sequence comes from Catharus ustulatus, assembly GCF_009819885.2. Classification (NCBI taxonomy): domain Eukaryota; kingdom Metazoa; phylum Chordata; class Aves; order Passeriformes; family Turdidae; genus Catharus; species Catharus ustulatus. Next base: position 97,308,015 of record NC_046222.1, read on the forward strand.
ACAGGATTTATCTCCTTATATGGGTGGAGTCTTAGGGTATTTCAGATCATTTAGATGATGTAGGAGGTCATAGTTGCAAGATTGCAAGACATTTAGGAAAGAACTGACTTCCAGACTCCACACTCAGTTCTCATGCTAAGTGTGTTTGTATCTTCTCGACTGCATCCTTTATGCACTGCAAGAGCAGTGGGAAGTGGACATGCTGTGAGTGAGGACCAGGCTGGAGAAGCATAGCATCTGACAGCCTTACCTTGGCTCAGTTATATGAGTGGAGGTGGAAAAGGGCTTTGCTCCAGGTGCGGGAGATGTACCCATGGCCACATCAGAACAGTTAAGGGACCAGATTATACTGAGAAGTTACATGATTAATAAGATGATGTAAAACTCTGAGATGGCATTATCAAAAGTTCTCCATTTTTGTCTTTTTCACCCATTGGTTTTCATATGAACAATGGTTGAAACAGTAAATACATTGCATAACCTGATCGGTACCAATGCTCTTGTTTTGATAACATTTAGGAAGGTGAAATAGTGGTAGCAGAGATGAAAACTACTGGCAACATCCCTTTTCAGTGATAGATCTCTTCAACTTTCTCATAACCATCTGTACTTCACCACAGAGCTATTGATATCATAGCACAGAGGGAAATTCTCTCTCCTGGTTGTGAAGGGACACAAAAAACTCAGCTGCCTTTGTTGTGTTTCATATAAAATAATGTCAGGACAAGAATAAAAACCTGTTAACAGTTGAGGTAAATTAACAGCTAGGAATGCTTATAGTTTATGACCCTCCTGGGAGCTGCATGTCAGAAGAATATTTTTGTGAGAAGAAAATTATTCTTTTGCTGCATCTTCTCATATCCTGCAGCAAACCATGAGGAGCCAACAGTGGCTCCCCAGCTCTTCCTTCTCTCTGATAGGGCTTTGCAGCCACCAAGACCTTATGGTTTTCTCTTCTGAACCTGTTTCCAGCAAAGCCTTATTCCAGAAGGAAACTCTATATTACACACCTGCCTCACAGGGCTTGTGCTTTTGCTAACCCCACCTTCTGGAGCTCAAGCTGACTTGTGAATTCCTGAGTTAAGACACCATCATGGTAAGATTTTTTGTAAAGTCTTCCAGTTTGGGGTTTTTTGGTCTTCTTCTTTGGGGGTATTAGTGGGCAAGTACAACATGTTCTGGAGCTCTGTCATTCAGTGACAGCTTCTAAAAATTAATTTATATGATTCTTTATCCATGACTGCTATTTATTACATACAAAGGAGGCAATTGAAGTGGTTATTTCAGGTAGCTCTCATTAACCTTAAATCCCACATTATAACTACACATAGCTTAAATTTTTGGGGCTTTTCCCTTAACTTGGCTTCCTTTTCTGTTATTTTGCACTCTTCTTTTTGTAGATATTTATTGTATATATCCATGTTCTGCCAATACACAGAAGGATTTTCTGAGCAAGATTCAATTGTAATTCCATTTACATATGTATTGCTAAAGTAATTATGAAAAGGATTGCTACCTTTTATATCTCCACAATCGAGTGTATCTTACCAGTGAATGAGTAATTCTCAAATTGTACAAATGGGTGGTCTGGAAGATTATTTCCCATATTGACATGTTATTCCAGTAATTTCCCTCCATATGGATTTTCTTTTAATGCATTTTCAAAACATTTTATTTCCTTCAAAATGGGTATAGTCTTGATGAGTCTCAAGACCTCAGAAACTGGTAGACTTTTCACATGGAGCTCTCTCATTTGTACGTCATGCGGTGATAGTAATGAGGGCAGTCATGAAATACCAGTGTGACAGCTGTGGGTGACTCTGAGGAGGCTGGACAGGCACATGCCATTCCTTTGCAGCATGTACAGCATCTGCAGAGAAAATGAGCATAGAGCTAATAATACCTGTGATCTGAAATAAGACAAGCATTACCTATCGATTGACAAATCAGAATGGCTCTGCTTGTCAGCCTGCTAATTTCATGCCCATGCATTTACAGTTAGGCACAAATTACAAATTATCTTCTGGGTTTTTTGGGGTTTTTTTCATTCTTTCATATTATATTGTGAATTCCACTAAAAGGTGATTTTATGCCTGGGATACAAACATGTGGGAAATTAACAGAGCTTGAGAAAAGCACTAAAGCTCTGCCAGTGCATTAATTATCTGGCAAGTATATCTAAAATGTGGTAAATCACCCATAACATCAGCAGACAGAAGAGGGATCCAGATTAAATTAGCAACTAACATTTTAGATGTGATTCTTACTTAGACACATAAGAACAGTTTCTGTAATAATCATCGGAATTTTGCTACCCGACAATTAGTCCCAAAAGAGATGATTCTAATTTCTGCAGCTCATCCTCTTTGACACACTACTCAGTATGTATGTAAAGTGCAGAACACAGAATGATTTTACTTTTCTCAGCAAAGTGTACACCTGCTCAATAAAATAAAACCCTGCATTTTAGTGTACTTTCCTAAAAGGAAATTCAAACATCATAAAAATCTTCTGGAATATACCATGTTTAAATGACACAGAATATATGTTTGCTAGTAGGAGATAGCACTTAGATGAGATCTTTCCCAGTGCCTTCATTTCAGGTATTTTTCTTGCATCAACTTACAGAGAAATCGTTGTAGTTGTTGGGTGACAGCACAATTTCCTTGGAGAGTACTGGATCCAGTGCAATTTTACATAGAATTCTGAGTATATTCGGGGTTGAAGTAAAAACACAGAAGAAGAAATAACAATTAGACACAAATAATCCACAATAACACTACTGAAAAGAAGAGAAAAACAGCAAATGTGTTTTACTTCACAGTAATGGTCTTTTTATTTGAGTTTTCCACAGACTAAGATTCTTCTCTAAGTGATGTATTAGGGTGATTTTTATTTACAGAAGAACATCTTTGGCTCTAGAAAAACAATTTTCTCTATATTTCTTTTAGTAAATGGAATTGTGCCCAGACACACTCTCAGTGAGAAAGCACTAGGTAATATATGCTTTTTTTTTTTTACTTAAGTGTACTACAGTCAGGCTGGATGATACTATTCTGCCTTATGCCAAGGTTTAAATCACTGGAATGTCTAAAGGCAAGCCAACAGGGGGAAAAAAATCTCAGCAGCAATAATTTATTAAGAAAACTGTCCTCAGGGTGACAGTGGAGAACATGTCAGTATCTGGGAATATGGCACCTCCTTGCCTGGCTCCAGGTGGCCCTGGTGGTGTTTCTTTTCCCTGGGCTTGATGATGGAATGGAAGGGATTCTAACCACCAGCAGACACTCAGATGGCTTGCCAAGAACAAGCTGGGTACCCATGAGGACTGTCAGGCAGGGGAAGCCTTTGGCCCCACAGGCTTGACCCCACAGGCATCAGCATCCCTGGAAGAGGTGTGCTTGCAGGCAAACACAAGTATCCTGCTATAAGTGCATAACATATTGTTGGCTTTTTGCAACTATTGAAATAAATGCTATATGTATAATGTTAAAATAGCTTTTGTGTATGAATATAAGTTTTTTTAATAGCAAAAGTTAGACATAATTTTTTTAGAAATGGTATGCTTAAACTACCCTCTTAGTTAACAATCATAAACAGGTAATAAAAACCCTGCAACTAACACAACTATCAACAGTCACCAACTGCAAAAAGCCAAAACCACCACCCAAATTAAAAAGTAATAAAAAGAAAATTAGAACCACAAACCAAAAAACACGCATGCTCTAAAAAAGCAAACCCAAAAAGTAGCCATGTTAAACAGGTCCCAAAAAAAGTTTAACTATACATAAAAACTATAAATATGCAACAAGTTGATGTATTTTAAAATATATTTAAAAGAGTGTTACTAAAACAACCACATGCTCTTAGCAGCTTGCCAAGGACCCAATCGTTTTAACCCTTTACTTTATGTTTGTCTCCTATTGTCGTTTTATTAAGCCTTTTAAATTTTAACAAAACAGTAAAACGTGTTTTTCACATATCCTCTCCCTTGTTGCTTCTGCCCTTGCTTCTTCTTGAAGACAGTGATAGTGAGGAGGTTTATTGGGATTTCTTGCTCAGGTTTTGGGAGGGGTGGAAATGTGGCTGTTCAGCAGGAACATCTGTGGATGTGGAGGGTGTGGGGAAGGCAAACTTATACAGACTAGCAGAGTTCATTGCACAGCTTTTAAATGCTCTGTGAAAGGTGACTAAGAAAAGCAAGCAATAGCTGCAGGAAGACCTGCTCCTAAGGTAGAAAACTGGAGGTGAAGCACAGAGAGCTTGATAACTGCTCCTTTTGTGAGCTTCAGCTGGGACTGTGTTCAAGGCGCTTGGACTCAGATACACAGAAATAAATATAGTTTTCCTTGTCTGAGTTCTTCTGGTGTTCATGATGCAGACAAGGGTGAGGAGCTGTAACAAATCAGCATTTCCATGGTGATGCTCACTTGGCCATGAAATGGGAGCTGCTTCTCTATGGGGACATGAGGATGATGCACAGAGCTGGCAAAGCACACTGCAGATATGGCCAGTGTTTCCCAGCTAAGGACTATGAGAGTTTTTGGTCTGTGCTGCCTGCCAGGACCAGGCTCATTTTAAAACTAGACATTTACCCTGAAATGCAGTCAGCAAACACCCCCTTATAGTCACTTGCTAGTGGTAGAACTTCCAGAAGTGTGTTCTCCTCCTTGTTTGAGACACCTCTCCCAGAATACGATGAAATATTTAATAGAACTGCCTGTTTCTCTCAATTGCCTAGAGTGGAAGCCCCTACAGTGCCAGAGAAACCAGATGCCTGCTTTTCAGGGTGGATGAGATATGTCTGGTCTTCAGAATCTGTATTAGGCTGAAAAGTCACCTTGTGTGATGATACCACAGCTGCTACCACTGTGAAGTTGGGTGATTTTAAAGGCTCATTGGATCCCTTTGTCATTCATGAATTAACACCTAAAGGCTGAGTTCCTAGACCTTAGAGTACGGGTTTCTAAATTGGAAGAAAACATGATTTATCAACTTCTGGGTATTTCTGTTGCTATTACACTGGGTTTTTTACTTACCAGTAAAAAAGTATTTGAAGTACTGAGTATGCCTTCCTTATATTAAAAACATTTTGGAGAATATCAGATGCTGTATATGATAAATGCCCACTGAGCAGAGGATGGAGAACATCAGGCATTTCTGTTTCATGGTGCCTGTGAGGAAAAAAAGGATGGATTCATGTCAGAGTGAGAGTGAATTAGATGAAAATTTCAGTGAATTGACAGCTAATAACCACTGTACCCCACAGACTCCAAAATGCTTTGAGTTGAGTGAAACATTTTGTTTGACATGGAATGAAAGATTTTATTTTGGTTTCAAACAAATTCAAATATTCTATGAAATAAGGAAAATTTGTATATGGAAGTAACTTCAAATGAGAAAATCAAAACCTTTCATTTTCAAAATGTCAAAATGAAGCTTTTTCCATTTTTCACTGATTTCTTTTGTCTGAAGCTAACAATTCAGCAAATTTGATACAAATTCATGAAATATTTATGTGATGATGAGTCTTCATTTTATTTCAATAAATAGCTTACAGTTAAAAACTATGCACAGCTTAAGCATTGCATCATGTTGTCCAGCCAGCCCTTTAACAGCACCAGGTTCCTCTCTCAGATATTTTAAAACCTGAATAGGGTCTGTTACAGACATTAATAAAAATGACAAATATGTATCTTTCTTCATAAAAATACAGATTTGCTGTTAAAATGTAGAGTAAGATACCTTAACTCATTGTAAAAGACTTAAATTACAAAAATGGGTGAAATAAATAATTGAAATGATGGGGCATGTCACATAAAACTTAATCCATTTGCTGATAACAGAGTATTTTAAAAATGTGCTCCTGAGAGTATTTCTTTACAGCTTTTTCTGTAGTTTCACTGTGTATGTCCTTTGATTTGGTCCTGCTTTGCTACAGTTCTTCCACCACCATTTCACCAAAGGGACTAGGTAAATACTGAGCATACAAATTGCAAATATATATGCATGACTTGCCCTCAATTTACATGATTATTGCAGCCAGTATAAACCTGGCATAAGGCAAAACAACAACCTATTGATAAGGCTGGCTTGGGTGCCTAACTCTTTTTGGACAGTGGCTTGATTTATGCTATAAATAATCGGGGTTTTATCTTGATGCCTTTGTGTGGGAGTTAAATGGGATGTCCTAACCTTTGAACTATATTTGGGCTCCAGTTCAGAGGAATGGCACTGTGTTCAGTGCCACAGAAAACATGAAAGGGACTCTAAGGGATAGGAAGAGTGATGCACTACACCCTTTTTGCTGTTGATTTTTCCTTGGGGATCCTTCTCACTTTTTTTTTTTTTTTTTTTTTTTTTTTTTTTTTTTTTGCTGATAGGCTTCAACTATTTTTGTGAGGCATATTCAGAAAATCATTGGGGAACATACATACATTCAAAATTTATAAGTAGCAAAGAATATTTTCAGGAGGGCTAAATTGGCACTGTAAACATAATACATGCTGGTTTTGTTTGTACATGCATAATCATATACAGAAAGAGGAAATGTTATTTGTTCATAGCATAGGTGGAGTGCTTAATTATGTGGAAACTTTAGGTTATGGTTGGAGGGCAGATTTAATACCTAATGCAATTAAAGAAGTAGAATCTACAGAGAGTGCAAGATAGTATTAAAGTAATTGGAGCACCTTTTCTCTTTGCTAAAATGATTACACAAGAAGAGTGTCTGTGCCAAATCTAACATATTCTTGACGAGTGTAATCCTACTTTTTTGGGGACAGTTTGAAGGAGTTCCTTTGTATATGTCTGCCACATCATTCTCTGTACTGAGGAGTAAACATCAGTACGAAGCATGTGCTTCTGTGGTTTCTGATAAATTGCATTGCAACCATGGCTTTGTGGGTTTTTTTGTTTTGTTTTCACTTCTGGCTGTTTTAATATCCTGGGAATTCTGGCTTTACAGTATTAAAAATGAGCACAATATAGAAAGCAGCTACAACTGTCAATGCATACTGTTCTTGGGCTTTACAAGTGGCATCAAAATACAGTCAGAATTCGCTCATCCCATAAGTGGAGCAAGGAAAAAAGCAAGGTACAAAATAACTCCTCTCCACTGATGGACAAGGTCTGAGCTGGGGGTAGGGATGGCAAAGCAAGGGAAGTAGATACATGGAGCAAAGCCTTCTGGACTTGGCATGCCTCTTGGTCCTCCTGTGGACTGGTGAGATCCCTCAAATGTGGGTGTAAACTTCCCATGTCACACCTTGCTTTTGAGTGCAAATCGAGTCTTATGTGAGGGTGGCTAAAATAAACCAGTGGTTAGTAGGTGTATTAAACAGTCTCTGGGTTCCATATCACATCTGTGGAAGACAGGCATACAAATGCTTTCTTTGAAATTAAAGCACATGCAGCTGATAGTCTTCGAAGTTTCATATTGATGGATTGCTTTTTCTTTTTCTTTTTCCCTTAGAAATGTAAAGCTATGATCAAATGGATTAGTGGGTCACAGGGTTTCGTTTTCACGGAGGAGGAGAAGGGTGATAAAGACACTTTTTATTCACAGAGTTATCATGCAGCATGAATGGGGACTGGAGCTCATTTAGCCTTTATCTGCAGCCTCTCAGAGCTGTGCTTTACAGAACAAGTTAGAATTTATGAAAGTTTCATTACTAGATTTGTCAGGCAACATTTGTCTGTTGTGAAAAAGACAAACCTGCTTAAATTCTGAAGATTAAAGGGCATGTTCCCTTGCTCTTAGGTGACAGACCTTTGTGTCTGCAGCCTGCCCCAGGTAACAGACTCAGGCCTCACTTCTGAAATTAGGTATGGATTTCCTGCTGGCAGTGGGGAAACAGGGCTGAGGTCTCCTACATGGGGATGTACTGCCTGATGCATATTCCCTGTGTGGAGCTGAATACCACAGAGTGCAGAACCCTGAGTTTTAGCCTTTCTTACCTTTTTTTCATACTACCAAAGACATTGCCTGCTGCAACAGTGTAAGAAATGTAGCAACTCAAGGTCTCAGCTCTGTGGCAGATGTCTCTTGCTCCCCTGCTTTTGGAGATGCTTCACTAACTAAACCCAGAGTATTAATTCTCAGGTGGTAGCCTGACTGGAAGTTTTGGGGTGTCACTCAGAAGGCCTGGTATAGCAAAAGTGTCCAAGGCTTAGCCCCAATGCTCAAATCTTAGCCCTCAAAGCCAAAGGCAAAGTGTGCCCAAATGTCAGTGGGTACATTAGGATGCCCCAGAGAGTTGGAGGAATGGCAGTGACTGATGAAACAGGTTCTAAAGGGTCACCTGGTAAAGGAAAAACTCACCAATTTTTACCTTGCTTAGCAAATAATGTATGTCAAAAATGAGATAAAATCTTGTCTTTGCTCAGCAGCTGACATTTTGAAATGAGGTCTTTCATTCTCTTGGGGAAAAAACGAAAGGTTTGCAAGAGGAGTTGTGGAGAGATCTGCCTTTAAGTGATGACTGTGTCAGAGTGCTGAGGCAGCTTGAACTTCTGAAGAAATTTTAGAGGCTATACTCAATTCAGGGGATCAGAACACAACTTCCAGTAATTCAGCTCCTGTTGTGTGCCCTCCAGAAGTGATACTGCATGAGGGTGTCAAAGCAGGAAGATAGGGCACACTGGACTGAGGAACAGGAAAGAGGCACACACAGAGGTTTTCCTCAATTTCCCACATGCCTAGTTCCAGATGTTTGAAAAGTTCTACCATGTTCCCATATAATTATGCCTGTATTCTCTGTGAGACATCTGGTGTAGGATCCATGAAGTATTTGGGAACCTCCCACTAGAGTCTATTCTGTGGGCACACAGGATTAGACCCATATTAGATTTCTGTACCATTTGGAAGATGGCATTTGATCTAAATGTATTTAATTGTATTTGGCCTCTGTAGAGACTGCAGGGTGTTCTTCCCCTGCAGTGCAATGATGTCTGCAGCAGCTATGTTCTACAGCTCTGCAGGCTGACCCCACCAGCAAAACTGGGTCTCAGGATGGCTGCACACCAGTGAATCCTGTGTGCATCCTCCTAACATGATCACCGGGTTTGTATGCTGCAACCATTGGTTAAATGTGTCAATCAGGAAAACTCTGGGAGTGCAGGATACAAGTGAGGGCAAGCTTTATTTTAAAACGTCGGTTGGCTGTGGTTAGATCACTGGGGAAGCCTGTGGCTTGTCCACATTCAGTGTTAAGTCAGCCTTAAAATCACATTAGTTAAAACAAGTTAACTAACACATTTGCAGATGGAAACACTTTCCTGATGTGTCTAGAGGAAAGTTTCTTGTTTGCAACAGTGAATAATGCTTTGCTACTTATTCTTACAATAAGTACCGGATAACTGGGTTATCACATCCCTGTGAGGCACTTGCACTCAGACATCCTTGTGATGATCAAGTTAATCATTGCAACAAAGCAAAACTGAAATGAGGAAGATCAGTCCACCTAAACCCTCGAATGGAGTGATTGCATGTGTTTCTCCTTATAGGATATTCACTTAAGCATTGGACTCCGTGATCTTTGTGGGTCCCTTCCAACTCAGAATATTCTCAGTATGCAAGTGTGTTTTGTGTGTGTGTATGAAAGAGATAAAGAGGAAAAAGAGGAAGAGGAAAAAAATACATTCCATCAGGAAGATGGGGACCATCTCCTTTGGCAGCAGCCCAGACACAGATGGCTTTTGGCGAGCATGAACCTGGCCAGGTGCACCAGGTCTGCCCAGCTGGCACCAGCCTCCTGGGCCTGGTCCTCTGCTCAGCCTGGGAGACCATTCCCAGGGGGGAGCTGGTGTGCAGAAGGATGGCTGCAATCCTCTGCAGGTGCCATGTTTGTGGTGTACTTTGAGATGGCAGTTTGCAGGTTCGATCTCTTGGGTGATCAGGGCAGCTTGGCAGCACTGCAAAACCTGGAGGGGCAGCAATTGGCACTGCAAGGGGGCAGTGGTGGTTGGGGGTCAGCCGAGTGAGGTTGGGGGTCAGCAAAGTGAGGTTGGGGGTCAGCAGCGTGAGCTTCTGCAGCCAGCACTGCACCAAAGGTAGTGTGTTCTCCAGTGGCTCCTATCTCTTCTTCTGTCTCACTATAATAAACAGTACAGACAATGGAGAAGTTATGTTGTCTAAGTCAAGAAATTACTAGGGTTTTCCAATCAGTTAAGCAAAGCATATGTTAAACAACTTATCTGGGGGATTGAATTGCCTTTCTTAGCCTTTCCATTTTAAAGGACTTGATATATCTCCAACACAAGAAAAAGAAATGGCCTAGCAATATAAAGCCAAAAGGTGTTGGGAAGCTGGAAGCCAGTAAGCACACATAAGAACTCTCACCAGTTTTAATTACCTCTGTGCCATACTGATGAGAAATTTAGAGAAACTTTCAAATTTCACCATTAACTCCTATCTATTTCTTAATGCACTGGCTGCCCAGACAGGGGCACCATTTTCTCTAGTCTGATTTACAAGGAGTTTATTTGAGTGTCTTCAGGTGGTACACTGAAAATCTTATTTCCAGAGAGTAGTGAGATCTTTTCTTGCTCTCATCTTACTTATACCATTGCTTGCCTGGTTTTTGTTCTCAGGAATATACTTCATGTGCTTTTTACTTCTTTGTTTTCTCTTTCCCAACTGTTTGATTTCTGTGTTAGTAGCAAATTATTCTTATTTTCAGGTTACACAGTTTATTAAATGGGGAAACTCTGTAGTTTCAGAAGGCTAAGATGACATTAAAAAACAAGTACTGGAAATAAAAATGCATGTCATACCAACTTATGTATACAACACTGAAAGCTTGAAAACTAAACCAGTGCATGCACAGGGTCAACATTTGGGTCAGCTGTTTCAGAGCTCCTGTCTGCTGGAGCAAAACGGCATTATTCTTGAGATGGGCATTGGCTAAAATTGTCCTTGGGGCCTCTGCCCCTCCAGCCAAGGTGTCATGAGAATTTAGCAAGGGACTCAAAAAAGTCCAGACTCTTGTGTAAGCAGGAAAGTAGGACAGAGTGGTGCTGGTGCTGCAGGCCAGGAGTGAGGCTGTGTGACTGATGCACACAGAGTCCCAAGATCCTGCAAGTTTTTTTGTGTGCAGCACTTCTGGACACTCAGCAGGGCGCTGATAACCAACTCTTCTGTTGTATTTAAATTCAAGTTAAACCGAGCTGACCCTGAAGGTGCCCTCTTAACTGCAGGCATAGATTGTATGGTTGGAAGATGCTGTGGTGACTCCTTCACCTTTTAAATGAGGTTGCTTGTAGACCATTCATAATTTTTTTTGTGTATTTGTTAAAAGTAGTTTGCAGCATCTCCATGGCTCAGGGCGGTTGTGTTTCCATCTGTTCTGCCTGCTGTAAGTTGTCAGTTCTGGATTTGGCACTGTGGAAGAAAACTGGCATACGACAAAGAGGAAGCAGGATCCACATTGATTGACAGAATAAATTCTCAGTGGGAAAGTGCAGTGAACTCAGGCATAAAAAGGGATAATCCGAAAGATATTTATCTCTAGGGATCTAAATTATATTAGAAAGCATACAAACAAAGATCTGGTTTCTCTCTAGACGCCATGAGCTCTACATATTCTTATGCTATCCTTTAAGATAGATTGTAGCTAAAGAAATTAATAAGTGAAATAGTCTTTGTTGATAAATTCCCTGGGAATTCATTATAATTCTGTTTTGAGCCTTTGCATGCATTCCTGGAAGCATCACGTGTCACATTACCCTTATGTGTAGTTGTGAAAATGTGGAATTTAAACACAGTTTGTCCAAGATCGTTTTTTAGGCTGTTGTAACTCTACCACTGAGCCAGTATGTGCTGGAAGTTGCCCAGTCCTTACTCACGAGGTTTTGTTTGGTTTTTTTCTTCTGGTCCTTAGTTTAGGTAAACATTATATGAGGTAGGTAGGTAGGCAGGTAGGTAGGTAGGTAGGTAGGTAGGTAGGTAGAGAAACCTTTGGGATGAAGAAGCAGATGGTCCAAAGCTATAAGGAAGTGTAATGGCTTAGTGCTTTACTGGGCTTCTGGAAGCTCTAATGCCTGTACATGGCAAAACAGATGGTGCCACTGTAAAAGTGACTTCTGCATGCAAAGCTTGGGATATGGCACTTTGGCCTCCAAGCTTTGTCTTTGGATACATTGATGAACTTGCCATGGACTTACCAAGGGCATGAAGAAAATTATTCAGACTGGCAAATGGCGGTGGTTTTGTTTGTGTCAATGCCATCCTGGCTCATGGAAAGCTCATTGAATTGCTGTTAAACCGCATTGTAGCAAAATACTTTTCATAAGGCTGTGGGGGATTTTATGACCCATTGTTAAAAGTGGAAATGTGGAAACTAAAATTATTGAATCCATTTAATATCACTGAGAGGCCATACCCAGGGAATGCACTCTGAGCCGACACAGATGGCACACTGCTCTTGTCTTGTCTTCATTGATTGAGAAAAGAACCTCTGAGAAACAATCATTGTCTCTCCTTTCCCCCTGCCCCTGCCCTCAGTGTTGGTTTCTACTGGAGTGTTTTGTTGTTGTCACTGCAAGCACACTGGGAGCTCAGCACTATCAGTGCTGCTTAACATGAATCAGTGCAGCTTCTGAAGGATTTGGAGAGTGGACACAATCACCCTCTATCCTACATGATAAACAAAAGGGATCCAATTGGGAGGATGAATAGAAAGTTGTGATGTCCAGGCTTGTCCTAGCCTTATCCTTTTTTGTGGCCATCTGCACCTGGTCACCCTTCAGGGTTTTTTGAAAAGGTGCCTGGGATTTTATTTGGTGTTTTAGTTGACAGACCTTTATTTACCTTTCCTGGAGGTCTTACACTAAATGTTCATTCCTCACCCTCTATCATGTGGCTCTCTGCTTGGTCATGTTGTCCAGGCTGTCAGATTTTCCCATGGGAAGAAGACAGTAAACCTGGTGTTCGTTCCTATTTCTGTCCATGACCTTTCTCCTGAATCTCCTGGTGCTCAGGAGCTGTCTTCACCTGCTCCCAGGAAGGACACAGGGCTTTGCAGCACTGTTAACTTGGGGAGCTATCACCTAAGAGTGCCACTCTCCCTCCAGCTGGACCTTTCCCTCTGATAACACCAGACTGGCTTTGCTGCTCACTTTTGGGTTGTGGTTGCATGACACAGCTGAGCCAGTGCACTCATCTGGACCACTCACACAAAGCAAAGCCAAGGGCATGCAGTGACAAGACAAGGGGGTCATGGCTTTAAACTGAAAGAGGGCAGGTTTAGATTAGATATTAGGAAGACATTCTTTACTGAGGGTAAGATGAGGCACTGGTGCAGGGTGCCCAGAGAAATTGCCCCATCCTTGGAAGTGTTCAAGGCCAGGCTGGATGGGACTCTGAGCAACCTGGTCTAGTGGAAGGTGTTTTTTTAAAGGTTCAGGAATTAATTTCAGGGAATGGAAATATCCATATTCATAAGTAAAGCACTGACCTGAATTTGTGCCCAAATTTAATCAGAACCAAACCCATGTTTCTAAAATGAAATACCTTTACAGCAGAGAGGAAATACCATAATGTCCCAGTATTCACTGACTCATGACATTCTAGCTCAGCTTTGTATACTGAAAAAATTCAAAGTGTTTGACATAGACTTAAATAAACATTTACCCTTTTGGTGCTCCATCCAAGTAGGGCCCAAGGCAGTACTTGAGACTTATCCATTCATAATTGTGAGAGGAATGTAAGACCTTCGTTCAGAGTAATTCCAGCTTGATCAGCTGTGGTTTGTAATGCTCAGAGTAAAAAAGGCTTTATTTTAAAAAACTTGCTTTCAGGTTTTTACGTCCCAAAATATTTCTATCATTCTGGCTTCATTTTTTTCTTTTCCATTTTCAGGGTTTGTAACCTTAGTAATGTGAAAACCAAACCAGTGTCTCAGCTAGACATGAACTTGTGCATGAGCTTTTCTGTCACAATCCAAAGTGCAGCTTGTTCTTGATGGTTTCAAATTCCTGAAGTATGAGAAATTCAGATTGTGCTACGTGCTTGCATATATGCAAGTCATATTTTGCCAAGAGGAAAGGAGATTTCCCTCAACAGTGTATAACTGAATAGCTGAGTTTCTCAGGCTAAACCTCTGTAATTTCTAAATTAGAAACTTTGGTGAGTTGTTGGAGGAGTTAGAGAGTGCTAGGCATACAGTGGGCTCCAGGGAAAACAACATTGTTTTATCGTCAGCCTTTGCTGCAGTCTTGGAGAACAGAGCTGGGGAAAGAAAGAAGCTTGTTTATGGTGGCACTAGCACAGTTATCAGGGAACACTGTATTATCTACACAGAAAGTATTGCTGTGGATATTTACGTTTGTTGAGGCTTTCAGACTTTAATGAAGTTGTGAATCATTTCTGGAAACAGATCTCCCATGTCTCTCACAGTTGTCCTAATTTCTTTATCTAATGTTTAAAGTCATTTTCCCCATTGATTTTGAAGGTAGATTTTGCCCTCTTAAAATACCTTCCTGGATGCATATTTGTGCAGAGAGTGCTCTATCAATTTTTAATCTGAAAGGATCAGGTCGCTATTCTTTGCAAATTTTAGAGGTCATTACTTCTGCTAAGAAGTTTGAAAATATAAAGGACTGAAGTTAACTTCAGTTAACTTCACCAGAAGCTTCACCAGAAGCATGGTGTGTCTGTGAACCTTAGAGCAGAGAAAGGTTAGAGAAAATGGAATGATGGAGTATAGATTCCCCTGGTTAAAAAAAAAAATAGTATTTTAAACATAAATAATACTAATTACTAATATCTTTAAAGTGAGCAATTAAAATCCAGTTCACATAACTCCTGCAATTGCCTGTGCATCAGTATTAGAAGAAGAGCAGAAAATGCTTTATTTTTCTTTTTAAGAAATCCTGAAGAGGCCTTTAATGTCATATTATAAAGCATTGACAGATAAAACCTCATCACTTAAACACTGAGACATTAAATTAAGCTTTTAATAGTGGGGTTTTTTTTCAGAAATCAGATGGTATTTAGAATCCTGCAAACAGAAAAAATACATTTTTGCATGGAAAAGGAAGGTGCAGATACCTTATATTTATTTTTTCTGGCACAGTGAACTAGAGTTCAATTTTCAGCTTGTGAAGTCAACTCTTTCCATGATTGTTTCATTTCAGTTTTAATCGTGGAAAAGACATACTAAATTTGTAGTCTTCTACTCATTATATTTGCTTCTCAGGTTATGCTCTCCTGCTAACCCTAGGTGCCCCCATATTCTTTTTCAAGTTGGATTAATTTTTCCCTCGGCGTACCATGGAGAGAGTTGCTGTCTCAGCTAATAAGCAAATCTCTCCATGAGCAGCCAAACTGACAATGCCTGCTTTCCAATGGATGCCTGTCTCTTGCTTGATTGACTTTTAACTGAATTAAGCTGCAGCTGTGATGTGTGTGTGCATCCCTTAGTAGGCTCTCCAGCCAAAGTTGCTCCCCCATGAGGTTGCTCTGTTGTTTAGAAATACATGGTCCAAGTGAAGCTTTTCCACTAGGCAAGAACTCAGAAAGACTGCTGCTCTCTTTTCCTGGTGTGGATTCACCATCTCCTCTGCATGGCAGTGGTGTTACCTTGGAACTCAATTCTGCTGCCTCAGGTTTGGCTGAAAGTGCCCAGCAGGCTCCAAGTCCTTAGGGCAGCTGGAGCAAGAGGCAATTTGCAGCATCACATAATCTTGGAAAACCAGGCTAAAAACTGTGGGGGGGAAAAATTGGGTCGGGGAAATATTTGGAATAGTTCATGTTTGGATTTTTCTTCCTGAGAGTGGGTGATTTATGGGACTTAAGCACTGTTTGCCAACCCAGTGGAGAGGCCAGTGACCATGACCGCAGGAACAGGAAGATGTCCATGTCTGCTCAATTCAAGGCAAGTTTAAACCCCAGCTAGGACTATGCCTTAA
This sequence comes from Catharus ustulatus, assembly GCF_009819885.2. Lineage (NCBI taxonomy): Eukaryota > Metazoa > Chordata > Aves > Passeriformes > Turdidae > Catharus > Catharus ustulatus. The sequence continues at coordinate 97,323,927 of NC_046222.1, forward strand.
GCATCAGCTTTCAGCCATTAGTTCAGAAGGTGCTTTTTTATGAAGTACTAAATATACTCACCAGAGCAGAAAGAATATTTGTCCTGCCAGTAGTAGAGCTGGGAAGGGAGCAATGTGGATTCCTGCTCCAGTGAGCATGTGCTTTATAGAAAAGTGGAACCGTTCCAGTACATAAGCAAATAAATAAATAGCATCCACCTCCTGTGTGCTCAGAGCTGTCCAGAGACAGGGGAGATGTGAACTTGGGTCATCTGATTTTCAAACACATGTTCTGCTCTGGAGCAATTTAACCCCCAGTCTCTTTTCATTCTGGAAGTGATGCCAAATTTCCTCCCTGAATATAGCCTTTTGCTGAAGTATGCCACAAATAAAATTACAAACTACATATTTGATCCCAAAATGGTACATGTACTTGCTGGAATTTCACAGCTTCACTCTCAGAGAAGAAAGTGTTTTTTTTATGTCCATATCTATAAGCAGGCAAAAAAGCCTCCTTGATTGTGATGGGTTTTCTTCATTTTAAAATCCTTTTGAACCAAGTTCGTACATAGTTATTATATACCACTTCAGGACACATTTTTCCCTGCTGTTTTGAGAAGAAAGAAATTTTTAAATGTTAGCATTAATGGCATTCAAGTTTTATAATGGTGCATGGTTAATTCATTGCTGTACATGCCCTGGATTTGAGAAGTGATTTGCACAAGACTTTAGAAATAGGCACTTCCTACAGAGGGAAAAAAAAAAAAAAGAATGTAGTGGTGCAGCAAATATGTAGCTATTAGGCATAGAATCACAGAATCAAACAATAGTTTGAGTCGGAAGGGAGTTAAAACACCATCTAATTCCAACTCCCTGCCACAGGCAGGGAACTTCCAGCAGACCAGGTTGCTCAGAGCCTCATCCATCCCAACCTTGAGCCCTGAGAAGGTTGGGACATCCATAGCTTCTCTGAGTAATCTGTTCCAGTGCCTCACCACCCTCACAGTAAAGAATTTCTTCTTGATATCTATTCTAAACCTGCCCTCTTTCAGTTTAAAGTCGTTACCCCCTTGTCCTGTCACTACATGCCCTTGTGAGGAGCTCCTCTTCAGATCTCCTGTAGCCCCCTTATAGGTACTGGAAGGTGTTATAAGGTGCCTATGGAGCCTTTTTTCCCCAGCAGAACAACCCCAATTCTTTCAGCCTATCTTCAATAGGATGTTATCAATTGTGCTCCTACCCTTTCTGTGACAGTCCCTAACAAGGCAGTTAATTTTCAGCTCACTTGTTTGAACAACTGCTGAATTTAGGAGGGGTGTTGTTGTTCTTTTAAATGTGCACTGCTCTGGCAGAACTTCTCCTAACCCATAAACTGGAATAATACCTTTGAGATCAGCAAGCTTCTTTAGATTTACAATCAGGTAACTGAGATAAAAGTCTGGCCCAAATACTCAGTCCCCCAGGACTTTCCAAACCAGATAGTAACCATGCAGTGAACTTCTTTAGGAAGAGGGAAAACATTGAGCACAGTTTTATTTTTGAACTAAGGAGTGTGTGAGCACTGTATATCTTCTTTTAGGGGTCCTTTTTACCTGTTTTGGTCCACTACCATTTCATTTGCTGTTTTTACATGCTCAGATACTAGTGAATGAGACTGCTTGGGAAATTCTTTAAATCGTGGTTTACCAACTAAAGGCTGTAAGAGAAAATTATACTTTGTAAATGCCATAAATTCAGACTTTTTTTTTAGACTGCCATGATAAAATTGCTGTTAGTAGGTCTGCTAGCTCTTTTAATTATATATTTTAAAGAAAGCATTTTAAATGACCAGTATCTCATAATTTCTTCCTCTAGTGTATAATTTGAATAATATAAAGGAATTAAATTCCTCTGAGGTTACAGGCAGATGAGGATTTGAAATATTGCCTGGAGATAGGTTGGGCTTTCCTGTTAATGGGACTCATTTTTATGCAGGGAGTTGCGACATTCAAACAGACACCCTTTCATTTTAATGTTCCTTTTTGTTCTTCAGTCTCTGAGTGACAACATCTTAAAAGAGCAATGTGTGGCAGATTATTAAAAAGGACAAATATTCCAGACAGCATCCTGAATTACCTTCTGAGAAGCACTGATGATTGCTTGAGCCCTCTCTGTGGCTGCAGAGAATTCAATAAGCTGCAATTGAAACAAATATGTGAAAAGGAAAAAATATGCTTTGTTGATTATCTGTACTTAGAGCTGAATCCAAAACTGGCTTCCTCTGGGCATTACTGGATGTATGTACTCGCCTGGTAGTGACTTAGTAGAAGCATTTCCTTGTGCTGTCAGGAATCACCAGACACATGCAGGCAGAGTGAGTGGCTGGCAGTAGAGGGGATGCACTAAGACACATTGATCTAATGTTTCATTATCTAGATCACATTTGGAATGGTCATTACAAAGTAATTCTGTGTAGTCTGTGCATTGTGGATAACAAAAAATGGCTGCTAGTAGGATTCATTAAGAAGTAACTTCCTTTGTGAAAGCAGTGAAGAACATTTTTTAATGAAATAGTTTCCCTAAAAATCTGGAAGAGATCTGCAGAGATAAGGAAGAGAAGATATGTAAAAGAAGGCACTATGTTGCTTACATCTATTTAGCACTTGTTTTTATCTCATTTTTTTCTTGCTCAAAAAATAATTGTCCCCCATGAATTTCAATGGAATCATTCCTGGAGCAAAGTATTATGGTGAATAGTGTCGAGCAGAATTCAACCTTCCCAGCATGAAATTTTATCACGCCTCTTATGTCTATTCATCTTTTTTTCATATTACAGAAGGCATCAGGAAGCTGACCTGTGCTACAGGGGTGGGGACACCTTGGCCTGTTTTGACCACTAAGAAAATCTGTCCTTTCTGAAGACAGATCTGAGAGCCAGCTCACATAAGACAAGAACAGTAGTTCTTTAGATAGTGCAAGTCCTGTTCCAGCATCACTGCTGGTTTCTGAAAGCTGATAGAGGGTTCTGTATCCCTCTCTCTTCACAATGCATTTGTTCCAACTATTAGGTCTGCAATGTCTATGTTATGTGAAAGAAAGGACAAACTTGGTTTGGGAGTCAACCTTGGTTTTGCTGCTTGTTCCTCTGCATTATACATGTATACAGTCCCCTGGGATTTCCCAAGTGATCCTTGGCAGACCACAGGGATGCAGTAAATGGCCCAGGAAGCACATTCAGGTGACACAGCATTGCCCTGGTATGGATGTTTTACCTACAGAACAATTTTTTGGATGTGGTAACATTGATGCTTTACAGACTTTTACCCTGACTTTGATGGAAAAATGCTTTAACATGCAGGCATAACAGTAATTTTATCTGGACACTTAAATTAAAAAGCACAGGTACCCTGAAGCCTTTTGCAAATATTTGAGGCACCTGGGATGTAATCTGAAAATTTCCCCATCAAAAGTGGCACTTAGGCAGTTGAAGCTTGGGAGTGACCTTCGCAATAACTCAGCAAACAAGACAAATAGAAAGCTAAAACTCCTGTCTTGCCAGCAACTCACCTCTCTCTCTCCACAAATAAGCTCTTCATAAAATGCTGCTGGGAGGGTAAATTGTGTGGCACATATTTCATTTCCTCTGTCTTCAGTATATCTTACCAGATGCCCTGTAGTTTCAAACAGATGCATTTTTTTTCAGATTAAGCACTTCCTAAAAGTAATGGTCCTTGATAGCAAAACTGGAGAATGATTTGCTGCTTGATTAGAGACCAAGTCTATGAAAAGAACCCATTTGATAGATGTACTGTGTTACAGTGAGTGATCCTTCCCTGCCTGGTCTTTGCATGACTTGATTTGGCAAATAACACTGATTGTGGGTGGACTATGACAGTCCAACAAGTGGCACATCCACTAGAATAAATCATAGCCCAGAAGCATAAGTTTAGCTTAAAACACCTGTTGATATTTTCTCTCTTTCTTACATTTCTTTACATTAATTGCCTGCAAAATTCCTTTTTTTTATTTTTTTTATTTTTTTTTTGTAATGGGTTATAAGTAAGAAATGTTGATATAGTTTTTCTTGGGTTATGTGAGTCCTTGCTTTCAGCCTTAGTAGATTTCTGGTTTCTTCCAGACTTTCAGGATATTGCTGTTCATTGGTGGCATTCAAATTAAACAGGGCATTTGGCCCTTGAGAATTCAAAATATGGACAATTTAAGTAAATCACTTTATTAAACTCTGACTCACTTTGAACTTAAGATGGGTGCACTTCAAAGGGTCAAGCTGGATGTACAACTAGTAGTTCAGCAACCTACGCAATATTCTTTAAGTTTCCAAAGGCAGCTGGAAATATTGTGAGATCAAGCTTTCTTTTATGCAATTTCCATATTTTACCTTTTTTACCTTCCAGTAAGCTAAAGAAATTTATGTATTGGGGGAAAAGAGAAGCAAATATTTCTTTCAATATTTCTGAAACCCAGCATTAGTTCAGATCTACCTTGAATCTAGCAGTGGCTGAAAGAATCTTTATTTTTCCTAACCTTGCTGTAACATCCTCCTTTAGATCTTCAAGTCTCCGGATCTCAATAAATCCGAGGGAACTTGCTGAAAGGCAAGGCTGCAGGACTTGCAAACACCAACTCCAGCCAATGTTCTTGGTATCTCCAAGCTTCTCCCAGCAGAATCAGAACTTGGCAATGTCCAGTCATTAGATGCTGATTGAAATAGAAAAGTCTCTGGGGAAAAACAACTCTGCTTCAGTTGAAAAGTCCAGAGATGGAACATTTTCCTTTGGAGATTAGAAGGTTTTAATCTCTTGTGGCCTGGAGCAGTCTGGCACAAATCCATTCCACGATTCCCATACACCAAACTCACTTTCTTCTCTCTCCACCCCAGCCAAAGAGCTTCGCTGAGCTCCATTTAACAATTCTGTATAAATTGCCGTATTGACACACATCTCATTTATCTCGGCTGGAGTTTTTATTTGGGCCATATTTTTGGAAGAACTCAGGTCTTCTCAAAAGAATTGGTTACCCAGATTGAGTGATTCTTTGGGCACTGTCTGGTGAGCAGGATAGTAAGTTAATTTTCATGCTGTCGGCTCACAATGTTTGATAACCTAACCTGTGACAATTTCAGGAGCCTAATAAATGGTGCTTCAGTTTTATTTACTGATATTTCACTCAAATATGAATGGAATCTGACCATGGAAATATTAAATTAGCTCTATCATGCCCTTCTCTGTCAGAAGGAGGTGAATTATGAACAATAAATAAGTGCTGAATGAAATACTCTCAGAGCACTTTGCACTATGCCTATGGTTTATTCGAAATGAAGCAATTCCACTTCATCTGTCCTGTCCAGGTTCTCCAGGTCCCTGAGACCTTATTAAGGGAAAACTGGTCTTCTGCATCTCAAATGAATGACACACAAAACAGGAGGTTTTTAAAAAAATGTTTCTTTTTGAAGCTCAATCTCCCTCTCTTAGTTCCTTAGGACACAAGAGACCGATAAACATTTGTTACATAAAAGACACAGATAAATCCAAAATATAATACTGGCAAAACTGGAGCAGTCTTTTTGGGAGAGAACCTGTACAGGAGGAGGAAGGGTTGATAAAAAAGCACTGCTTTGAGTGGACCACAGTTAATAGGAGAATGCAACTCAAGCAGCTGAAGGATAAACAAGCTAGAGGGTTGTGTATTCATTCATTCATTGACTCAGGATTTTGGGGCAGAGGCTGTTATGCTGGAGGCTATATATGCAGCTATTATGCTGGAGATGAGGAAGCACATGGGAGGAAGATGTCTGGTCTGAACAGACTTTATTGCAGCACTTCTCCTCTTGCCTAGGCAGGGAGTGCTTCAGAAATTACTGTCCTCCCGATATTGCAATAGCTCTGTTTCCTACTGCAGGAAAAATCAGTTTGGCTTGGGGCCTCCCCTAAAGTGATTAAATCTCCATGGCTCTCCAAAAAGGAGCATCTCCATTTGTCAAAGGCAGTCAGATAAGTGATCTGATGAGTCAGTCCTCTGGTTCTTCTCTGCATTGTATTGCATCAGGGTAATTATAACATTTCATGGGGCAGCATAAATGGTGAGGAAAGCATGATGAACTGCTGCTCATGTTACAAGGGGTGTGGGGGTGGCAGAGTGCGTGCTGGTGGGGGAGATGCTGGACTTGCTATGGGACAACCCCAGCTGACTCCAGAAGGTCTCTCTCATCAACGGGGCACTGCTGTTGCTTGGGGTGGAGGCTCACACACACCTCTTTCACACGGTTCTAAATCTACCAATCCTGTTTCACCTATGTGCAGTGCAATTTACCAGAATTTAAAGACTATGAGCTCTGTGAATGACTGGTTCTTTCATATAGTGGACCCATACTACCTCTTTTTAAGCCAACTGGTGCAGTACAGAAGAATTAATGTCAGGGAAAGAAGAGGTGTGACAGCCTCCTTCAGCTGCACAAGGTAGGAGATTGCAATAGGGCTGAGGAGAGGTGGGACTTTGTTCTGTCATGATTCCTGGGGCAGAAGGAGATGCCACTCATTGGCTTTGTCTGGTCACTGTCCATTTGTCTCCATGGGTATTGTTTGGACCAGGAGTGTGTCTTCAAAGTGTTTCATCCAAGCATCCTGCTTGACTAACTTTGGCTTTGTCATAGGTGGTCTTGAAGCACAAAAATTTGGTACTTTTCAGAGGAAACTGAGTGGGAAGATGCAGTCCACCACACATCATGCCCCCATCTGGTAATGGACATTTAGCCCATGGGTGCAGAGTAGACACTTGTGTAAGGTAAAGCTCACAAAGCTCCTACAGCATGGTCCTTAGGTCCTCAACACCAGCTCTTCCACTCTGACAATCCACTTCCATGACTCCAAGCCATGTAGGCGGACAATTCCCCTTCCAAAGTGTCCCCATGAACTTTCAGAGCATGCAGCAAGTTGGCTGAGTCTTGCTTTTCCACAGGATGAAAATTATTTCCTTTCAACTTCTTGAAGAGTCGGGGAATTATAAACCCAGGAATGGGGAAGTTGATCTGCATTTTTGAAAACCCTTCGGTTTCGCCTGCTGGTTTCTTTTTTAATCACCCAAATATATACACATAGCATTTGAGACTACAAAGTAGAATTGATGGGTACATAGCCCTTGTCTGTTACTTTTCAAAAGCCTGAGCTATTTAATTCTTCTTAAAATAAAAATAGAAGTGGTAAATTTTACACTAGCTGACAGAGACTATTTTTTTTTCTGTCCAAGTCAAGTCAAGAACATAAATGTTAATTGCATTCATGTATGATTCCCTGCTATGACGTTAAGTGAGGGCGGAATAAGAAGGACTTCTCTGGCAGAAAGAGAATTTTCAGCCTGTGATTAACATAAATCAGGAATTCAAATCTGGGTGGCTCCCAAGTGAACCAATTAAAGCATCACAGAGCCCTAGATCACCCTGTCTTTTAGACTTCCAAGTGAAAATGCAAATAAAACTGCAATGTGGTTGTATGGGTTAAGGCACAACTTTTAGGAGAGCACTGAGCAAGAGAGATTGGCTGTTTTGTCCAACTGAAGAGTTAATTCTTGTGACCCTCCCACTGAACTTCACCTCACTTTGCTAGTAAAGCTGCCTTCCAATGCCTTGTCCTACTTCAATGAATGAGAACAGCCAAGTCAACCCTGCTGTGATGAGCAGGTCACCAGCTAGTCTTCTTTGCTAGGGGATGCCCATCACTCTGAAAATCTCTTTACTGTTTTGATTTTCCCTACCTCCCTCTAACTTTTGTGATATGCTTCAAAACTTACATTGGAAACCCATCCTGTCCAAAAGAGTGGCTTTCTAAACCAAGTCTCACTTAGCACGGAAAATTAATTAGAATGTACTCTCAAAGAAGTATTTTAAATTCAGCTGTGATGGAAATGGATCATTCTGAAGGTCATCACCTTAAGGAGATTTTAAACCTCAAATTGGTTGAAAATATGTGGTAAATGTTTCCTTAAAGTGGAAAGATCCACTGAAGTGTGAGTGAAAACAACACTTAAAACCCTTGAGTCAGATTTCAAAGATTAGGACAAATGTGTTTTTTGCTGTATCCCCAAATTAATGCTGTGGAAGTAAGAAGCATCTTTGAAACTGAAACAGAACCAAGGCTGTCTTAGGAGTAATTTTATTCCACAGCTAGCTATAGTCCTTCCAGATACTGAAAAACGAATGTGGCATGCTTACCACCTTTTATATAATGGGAAAAGTGACCACCAGGAGGAATCCTGGAAATATTTCCAAAGCTGGAAGCACTCAAAGATGTGGAAATAATTACTGAAGTAAAAAAGAAAGCTTGGAATTCTTTCAAGGAATTAACATAATCTTACTCAAAACTACAACAACAACCAAAAGAACCAGGAACGAAAAAAATTTGGATCCTTCATACCAAGAGACAGCCAAAGCCCTCAAAGCACATTGGCTGCCCTGAAAACATATTTATTCAGCTTTCAGCAGATGATTAGCAGAAATGAGACTTAACAGGGCAAAGATCCTCGAAGTAGGATCTGCCAGGAGAGTTTGGAATTTAATGTTAAACTGGAATAAAAGGAACTATGCTTGATTTAATATGTCATTGAACCATTCAAAAGTTTGTGCTTTGAGATATCTTGAAATTTTTCAGATTTTGAATCTGAAAAACATTTGCTATTCTTTTAATATGACTCATAAGTCAGATGGATAAAGAGAAGTTGGTTTCATATTAGTGTGTTGCTTTTGTGCACAAGTATATTCAGTAGATTAAGTTCTTGGAATGGGTACAATAACTCCATACCCTTTTTGTTTTAGGCTTGTACTGTTATCTTCAGAAAAATAAGATAATTTTATTCCCTGGGAAAATGTCTCTACTGTCATCTTAGACTGGTACAAACTGTATTTCTAGGGAAGGAACAAGGACTTGAGTTTCCTTTTACTTGACTGCAGAGCGCTCCTTTGTTCAGCTATTTGTATTTTTTCTGCTGCATTTGAGATTTTTTTCCTTGCTGCTGCTCATGAGATGTGCTGTGCCTATGGCAGTGCACAGCTGGCTGGACTGGGGAGCACCTGCTGCAGCCAAAGCAGAAGCCAGCCTGTTGTCCTCCTTGGGATGATCCTACTATTTCAGCTGGCATGTAGAGATGGCAAAGGTAAGCCAGCAAATCTCCACAGAGAAGTAGCAGTTTAAGTAATTTCACGATTATAAGCTGCACCATTTTGACTAAAATTTTAGTCCGAACCAAAATGCGGCTTATAATCAAGTGCGGCTTATATATGGACAAAGAACAAAAAGTTGCTGTTTTAGTTTGGAGGACAGGTGTCTGCTAAGAGAGGCAGGAACTTCTCTTTGAAATGGAGAATGTAAACCCCCTCCCTCCAAATTATAAGAATTTTGAAATCAAGGGGTTTTCAGGCAAAGATATGGGAATTAGGAATAACAGTTCTTTTCTAGGGAAATTAAAATAGAAATACAGTACTACAAAGAAACAAACTCCAAACCCTGACAAAGTCAGAGTACAACCTGACACCCTGTCAGGCAGGGTGTTGGTAGCAGTCCCATTAAATGGTGGTTGCATCCTCCTGCAGTGACAGATGTGGCTCAGTTGGAGCAGTGCTCCTGCAGAAGGTGCAGTTTCCCTCTAAAGGTCCAGTGGTGATGTGGAGAAATCCGGTTTTCCTCTGGAGTCGAGTGGAGAACAGGGCTCCCTTAGTGTCCCAAAACCTCTGTTTTTATTTTGGTAAGAAATGTTGGGCTCTTCCCCCTGGCTGGAGCAACTTCCAATGGGATGCAGTAATTTTATCAGTCCCACAGTGGGACTCAATGGCCATTAGCAGAAAATGACTCGCTGGAGGAAGGATGGGTTGTGAAAAGATAAAGAACAATGCCCTGCCTGGTTTCAATGGATGGCCCATTAGCAGAATATCTGCTGTGGAGATAAGGATCACTGCCCCCACCCTCAAAGATGGTGATAGAATAGATACCTTTTATCACACTCTGTATTGTAACGTGAGGCTTATAATCAGGTGCGGCTTGTGTGTGGACACAGAATGAAAAGTTTCTGGCATCTGGAGGTGTGGCTTATACTCAGTGTGGCTTATAATCGTGAAATTACTGGCTGCTTTATTTATAAGTGTCTTCAATGCATCAGGTTAAATATTAAAATTAATTTTAGGAGAGGGACAAGTCTGGACAAATTGGAATTTTAAAATTCTTTACATTCTAAATTTAAAGAATTTTAGTGAGAGTATTGTTTGCTGTACTCAACTATTTTTCAGACAGTTCTATGTAATTTGGGGGCTCTAAAGTGGTTAATTTGGTTTTGTGATGTTCTCCACTCTGTACGCATACCAACTTCTTAAATTGTTCCTGCTTGTATCTCAGAGCTGTTCCTTTTTGCTGGAACAAAGCTGCTGGTGCATATCTGCTGGTCCTGTGTTTAGGAGAAGTGGTGATGTGCACTAGAGAAAGTGCAGCACTGTTGCCAGTGTTGTTAAAAAGCTCCACAGCCTCACTTTGTCACAAGGCATCTCACAAGGTCTGGTTGGGCATCAGCACCTCCCCTCAGCTGCACTCTTCTGAGAGCCCTTGCAATGGGCAATTACAACCAGCAGCTGACAATGCCTGTCCTCAGTGCTTCCCAGAAAGGGGTTTGACCATGTTCATGGGTGAGCCTTCATACTTGAAGTTCTTGTGAGCAGTACAGGCAAACTGCTTTCCTTTCAGAGCAAGGATGTGTGTGGCTCTGAAATTGTGTTTTGTCATCCCAACCAGAACCAGCTGCCTCGCAGATATCGGTAATGTGAGGTAGAAAGGAGAAGACCAAGGTAAACAAACATAAAGGAGCAAAGAAATGCGTTTCCTATTGGAAAATGTGGAGTGTGCTATGGATAATGCAGCTAGGAAAGGTCTGTCACAAGATTCATAGTCCCTGGGCATATTTCAGTCAAGTGAATGGTGCTTACACAGCAGATAATTTGAGCTGCCTTTACCTTCACAGCGTTGACAGAGAAATATTTTCGTCCCCTAGAACAGGTCTTAAACAATAGCCTGATGACATTGTGTGCACAGGGTGATCTGCTCAGGGGTCTGCAGGGTTTCTCAGGTTTCTTGCTGCTGTACATATTTGTTATCACAGCAGACAACAGAGTCTGTAATGTAATAGGTACATGACTCCATTCTGTCTACAGACACATTTTTGAATTTGTACATTTTTCCTTTCTATCTTCCTGCTGGTAAAACAACTACAGATGAATAGAAAAACAGGGCATTTAGTGTGGGGAGGATCACATTTCTTCTCTTGGTACGAAATCTTGTTTTACTTTCAAGGAAACACAGAGCCAAGCCTGACAATTTTAGACTATTTTTACTGCATGAAGAGGCTTCCTGAAAAGCATCACTGATAGGAGCTGTTGATCTGTAAACCACAGACCTTGCCCTCAGTGAAATGCTGAAGCCCTGGTATCAAGTGTTCCTTGCTTCCACCACATTTTTGCTCACTGCTGTTGTACTTTAAGTATTCCTTATATAAAAACAAATCAAAACACACACACACCCCCAAATTAACAAGACAACCAAAAACAAATCATCCAAAACAAACAAAAAAACCCCATCACCACAGACTAGTTAAATCAAAGGGGAAAAAATTCTAAATTTTAAATTCATGTTACTTGAAAAACAGATTACAGAAGTGCCCGGGTTATGATTATCATCTGTCTTACAATGTGCTTTCTTTTGGATCTATTCTAAACTTCTCTTCCCACATAAGGGATCTTTTCTCCATCCTCCTCTTTTACCATTTAATTTAATAAATCATTGGAGCAAATGTGCCATGTAAATTGAAATATGCAAGAGAGTCATATAGGGTGAGAAATGATGGGGATTATCACAACAGAAGGAAATTCTTTAAATAAATACTGGTCTCACTAATTCTGATCGGTTTTGGTGTGTTTTGAAAAATCAGAATGTGCTTTTTACTTTCAGTAATCCAAGAGAATCTCTTGGACTGGAAATTAAAATTGTTTACTTAATGGGATGAGACTTATTAACACTTATAAATAGTAAACAGCAGTATTTATCTCCCAGGCAATTGTATTTTCCTGATTAGAGCATAAGATTAGTAACTGGTGTTTTTAACTATTTCTGTTAACCAAATAAATTTTTACAATTAATGCATGCACTGTGAGATAATTTGCTCTTCAGCAAAATTTGCCTTCTCGTTTTTAGAGAGGAAAATCACCTGGTGGTGTTTCACCACTAAAGCAGACAAGCTTTATCTACTCATATCCCTGAAGATATGACTTAAAACCTTCTTGATTTGTAAAACTATGTTTGTATTTTAAAAAATACACTTACAATACAAAATTTGATTAAAGAGGGAATTTGCCACTGGCTTTTGCCTGTCCTTGTAGAGAAGAAATGGCTGAGGGATATGCCTATGCCATGGCATCCAATGGATTTTCCTCTTCACCAGAGCAGGACCAGAAAGCTGTGCCAGCCTCCAAGAGCTTAGTCTTTTATGGAAGTTGAAAACCTGGAGACTCCTGATGGATATATGAGACTTGGCACTAGCTGGGAGCAGGGCAGCATTTATGTGAGGAATAGTTTGCGCTATCAATGTTGTCATTTATTAATCTTTTCAGATGTTTCTGAGCAAAATGCACACTGTGCTAATCTGTTTCTAAGTGGATAAGGAGGCATGGGGGGTTGGCATGTGGTCAAATCACATCATCTCAGCAAGTGATTGCCCTTCCTTGAGATGTCAAATGGTGCCTTAACCCCATGACTGGGTGGGCTGGGAGCTGGCAGAGAGGGCCAGGGAGGCTTCACCAACCCCAATTAACTCTTCAGCCCTGGCCCCCAGCAGCACCTGGTCCATTCCTAGAGCTGTACTTCAAGGAGCCAAGAGCAGCAAATTTTCTGAAGCAAGTCAGAAAGCTGGTGTCTAACCAGTTATGAAAGATTAAGCAAAAAGTCCTTCTTCCTTGAGGTGACAATTTAGGGAAACAATGGGAGACTAAAAGACTTGTCCTCTGTGCATCTTTCCTTTTAAATAAAACTTGTGCTCAATGGCACACCCATGGCATAAACAAAAGATGGTGGTAAAGAGTTATGACTGAATTTTACAAACATTATTAAAAATTATTGTTAGATGCTGTGTACACAGAACACTGAAAAGGAAATCTATTTTTATTAAAGTTTGGAATTTGAAAGTGGGAGATATTGCCAATAACTTTTCTAAAGTCTGATTTATAAATGAAGTGCTAATGAATAATTCCACAAATAGATCTCCGTGGAGTAAACCAAGGAGGCAGATTTTTGCTGCTGCTGGTACAAGAATAAATCTGAGTGAGTAAAACTGCTGCTTATTGCCAATTTTTATCATACTTGGATGTGAAAATATAACTTTGTGCAATATTTAAAGAATGTAAAAACTGTATAAGATGGCTAGTGCTCTCCCAGATGTAGGAGCATCCTTGACAGTGCTGGTCCTCCAGGCAGTCTCACAGGGCATGCAATGATCTACACTCTGCAGCTGGAAAACCTTATTAGCATTCAGTATTAGCAGGGCATAGGAAAACTGTACCTAAATTCCCTTTCCCAGCCCTATGGAAGAGCTGTTGTTTTTGTGAGTTCCCCTCCCTCTGTCTATGCTCCTGGAGAAGGTGGGAGCTGCCTGGCCTTGACATGGTAGCAGATATGGGCAGTGCTGGCTGCCACAAAGGAGCCAGGGCTGGAGGACAGCACCTTTCTGACACACAGAGGGGCCAGAGGGTATCTCCTCTTAATGCCAATTAGACCTACACAGTGTTTGCTGAGGAAGGGGTTTATTACCACTAGTTAGGTTGTTAGCTTAATGAGATTAGACAAGGTCTAATGAAAGAAGACAAGTACCCAACCAGTTTGTAGCAGTTAAACTGCTCTGCTCTGGGATTTTCTGGGGCTGTGACATGGCATACTCTAATAGCCTGTTCCCTGTCACATTGTCCCATTCCCACAGGTGCCTGACTGAAAGCTGTCACATTGTCAGCGCTGGTATTTCCCCTTGTACTGAGCTGGCAACGGGTTGTCAATCCGATTTAACTGGCAGTCCTACATGTACATGATCAAATGATGGCCCCCTTTAATAAACCAGTGTGCAGCCAGTGATTCATTCCTGACAAATGAGTCAGCACAGCCCTGCTATCCAGTTTAACCCAACTCAGCTGCCTCCCAGGGCTGCTCAGCCAGGGAAGGGGCAGCAGCAAAGTGACAACTTCCCATCACACAGATAACAGTGGGAAAAACTCAGTGGAAACCTGTGCAGCTAATGATGGTAGAAATGCTGACTGGGAGGGGTAGGCAAAGTTCTGCAGCTGGCATGAGGGGTTTGGTCAGGTAGTCCAAGAAAAAGCAAACACCTCTTGCATAACTGAGCATTAGCCACCACACTGTGAAGGAAGAACAAAAATTTCCTCATCTTCAGCCTCTCCAGTGCACTTTTCAAACCATTTTCCAGACTTGGCTTCTTCAGACGTTTAAAAAAGAGGAAAGGTGAAGCTGCAATTATAGAGATTGGGAATAATTTGATAGCTATCAGAAATCCAGAGCAGGTTACCCTGAGTTACATTTTTAGGGAGTTTGGTGTCAAAGGCACCACTGGTTTATGACTAGGGGATGACAGAATCACAGAATCACTCAGGTTGGAAAAGACCTCTAAGATCATCAAGTCTAACCATTTTCATAGTACTGCCATATTCCCCCAGTGCCACATGCATATACTTTTAAACACTTCCAGGTCTGGCGTTTCCCTGGGCTGATAATTCCGATATTTGTCTACCCTTTCAGTGCAGAAATTTTTCCTAATATCTAATCTAAACCTCCCTTGGCACAGCTTGAGGCCATTTCCTCTCATTCTGGAGGAATTCACAATAAATTAAAACTAAATGCAGAGGGGAGTTTTAACATTGTTATGCATTTATTTTTTCAGGAGGAAAAAATCATTACTGTGTTGGGCCAGCCAAAGAATTAAAATTCTTTTAAACCTTTTTAAAAGAGACTGGGGAACTGATAGGTGCCCCATGTGCTTAGAATCCCCTCAGGGAACTGCATTAAAATAGAGACAAGACATTGCAAGAAGGTATTTTCTACTATGCCATGGGGTCACCACAGCTTAATTAATTAGAGTTTCTCATTTCTCAAACACAGAGTATCCAGCTGCCTCATGCCCTCCCCTCTGCAGATGTCATATGTGTCATGTACTCAGAATTTATGTCAACATTTGCCATCTCATTGAGTGCCTCCATCCTTTAGCCATGTGATAGGTCATTGTTATTTGCTGCCTCATATTGCCAGTCATTCCCATTAGCACTATTACCACCAGAGCAGGGGGAGCTTTTGTTTTGCATAAACACCTTGTGCTGACCTTCCTTGGAAAATTTCCCCATCAAGGAAAGACTCTGCAGATGTCACACTACTGTAAGGATGGATGTTGAGGAAGCAGGGAAAGGATGTGAATCATCTAGGAATTCACACTGTACAAAATATTTTCTTTTTCTTCTTTTCAATGTGCAGTCCTTTCTCTTTTTTTCCTTAATGGTATTTTTGCTGGAATACTTTTTGCAGAACAGAAGACTGGAACTCTTCAAAGCTGCAGTGCCAAGTGTCTCCTCTCCCTCCTATTTCAAAATAAATCATTCTCCTGGTGGTAATGAGCAATACAGAAAAATGCAGGCAGTGAGGATTTTGCCAGGGAGAGAGATTTGTAGTGCTGTGCTTTGGCTTCTATGCAAAGTTCTATTTAATGACACTGCCACAGAAGGAGTATTATATTATCTGTCCCACTGCTGCAGCCTTCAGTCTCGGCATTGTATAAGCACACTACTTTTTTACATTTATAAGCAGCAAGCGATTCCAGAGAAATTCCTGTTCCAGCTACACAACTCAACAGACCACAACTGTGTCATTACCTCACCCTGCTGGGGCAAGTCCTGCTTCTGCAGCTGCAGAGGGTCTCTGCCAGCTGCCCTGGGAGGCTCCAGCTGCCCTCCCCGGGAACCTGCACAGTCCACAGGGTGAGGGAATTGTTCCTCCCTCTTGCAGCAGGGCTGCAGCCACCCTTCAGCATCTGTGGAAACCCTGGAGGGAAGAGGAGCTGTGGGGACATGGCTGGTCCTTGGCTCTCAGAGGGCTCAAGGGCAACCTGGAGCCATTAACCTGTCACTACTGATGAATGAGACAACCTGCACCCAAAGCACTCTGCTGATCCCTAAAGTTTGGTGTGTTTTCCTGTTAATTTTTTCTTGATTTTGGAGGAAAAAATAGGGGATTGCTTTTTCTGTTGGATTAACCAGGTTATTTTGACATTCAGACACAGTATGAGCAGGTTTTCACCTTGGAAATTTGGAGCTCAGAAGAGCTAAGCTGTTGTTTGAACAAAATTAATTTTACGTTACTGCCAGAACAAAATATTTCTGAAGATTTCTGTTTCTCAGGAATTGCTTGAAAATGCCAGCTTTCATTTGGGCGGAATATGCTGAACTAGCAATATTCATAAATAATCTCTACAGCCTGGCCCAGCTAGAAGAACCCCATGCCTGTCCCACCAGTGTGCCTTGACCTCATTCTGAGGGGCAGATGAGACCATTTACCTGCATTCCCAGCAATTTCTCCCTGGTAAGATAACCTGCCTGCCCTGGGCTTTACTTCCATGGTGCAGAAGCACATCTTCTGGGAGCGCAAGGAGAGCCCATGGGCTGTGTTCCACTCTTGGCACAGCCATTCATTCACAAAGATCAGTGTAAACCTGGGCTGAACTGCAGCCAGGAGTGGGGATGGAAGTGCCCATATCCTGTTACCAAGCTCCTGAGCTGCTTAATCCCTGCAGCTGAAAGCTGACCTGCAGCAGATGCTGTCTCAGCAGCTTCCAGGAGTCAGAGATGTCCAGGCATGGTATATATTCAACATATAGGGCTACTTTTTCTGCTGGTGTTAGTTGCCCCAGCTCTAGTGACACCACCAGCATTACACCAAATCATGCCATAAAAAAGATCAGGCCCTAATTATCTCAATTTGCCATGGCTCATGTTTCTCATGACACAGAGGCAGATTTTTGAGTCAAGAGGCCCTTTGTTAACACATTCCTGCATTTCTCAGTGTCTGATGTGCCAAAAGTAAAGTGGCTCTTGACACTTATTTCTTCTGAGCTGCCTTTCCAGCAATGGCTTAACCTTGATTTGCAGTATTGTCAGCATACCACAAGGCCCATCTACATGGCAGTTTCAGGGCACTGTTCTGTTTGGAGATAGTTGCCAGATCTGTTCTTGGTCAAGTGTCTGTTGTCCACACTGTAGTGACCAACATGCTTGCTCTGGGGCTCTGGCATGGCTGAAGGATTCTTTCTGTGATGCCTCACTCGCAGTGCCCAGGAGAAGATGCTGGCCAAAGCAGCCTCACAGCCCCCCATCTCAGATGAATATTCACATTTCTCCCATCATTGTCATTTTGGGCTTTTTAGTAGGAGATGAATGCACCTTAATGTTCTAATAAATGAAGGTACTATCCTTAATATCTGGCAGGAGGGAGGACAGCTTCATGCATGAGGAAAGTGGTGTTTATATTAATGATCTTCCAATTAGCAAAAAGCAGTTGTAGTTTTCCTTGATTTTTACCATTCTTCATTTGGGGTTGAAGGCATTTCATTTTCCCAGCAGGAGACCTGGAAAATGTGTCTTGCTTTGGTATTTCAGCAGCACTTTCTGGCACGTGTGGGATTTATGGCTGGTTTGATGAAGTTAAAGCTGGCACAGCTTTTCTGCAGGTGGAACATTTGAGCAGACAGGTTTATACAACTATGAAGAACTGCATCAGACTGGTGCAGAACTTGATTTAGAGGAAATCTGGGGAAGGTGGAGTGTTATGAGAGAAGAGAGAAAAATAAATATAAAATAAATTCAAGCACTAGATTAGATGCCATCCTCTCTTTGCTGCTTGCTCACACTTTGGGAGTCTCTGGCACCCCCTAAATAGAAAGCAGGCACTCTAAATCAATGCAAATATTTTATCTGTCATTTCTGACACGACTCAATGTCTTCTTGGGTGGGCTGGAAAATCAGGTGGGCTGTACCCATCCTCCCCACAGTGCTGTACGTGAGGTTCCTGCTCGTGGGGCGGCTGCCCGTGTTTCAGAGGCGCTGCCAGGAGGTGGGGGCGGCGTGGGGGGAGCCCCGAGCTCTCACCAGCATGAGATGAAACATCACTCTCACATCCACCTTCCGTGACAGCTCAGATGTTCTCCCTGTCCAGACCTTCCCTGAAAGCTGGAACAGAGCCATTACATTACTTCCAAGGTAAATGGGAGCTCTTTAATAGTTGGCTGTGTGTCCCAGGGCATGGTGAACATAAGCTGACTGACATTTGTTTTTGAGTAACATCATGCTCTGCCATGGCTTCTCTTCAATGAAATTTTATTCATAAGCTTTCTTGGTTGTGGCAGGGAGAGTTTTCTGGTTTTCTGTGATTCACAGCAAGTGAACTTTATCTTTTTATTCATAAAATTCCCAAATGATCACACAGAAATGCCTCATTCCTGCCACTATGCCCCCCCAAGAGGCCTGTGTGCCAAAAAAATACTTGGAATTGGCTGACAAGTAATTTCCTGATTTGCAGCCATTCCAGATTTACTCAGCTACCAGTCACCCTCACGATGAGAGTTGTTCCTGTTGGAATGGCAGCAGAGTTACTCCTTTTGTGGGCCTTTTTTTTTCTTCTATACTGCAGGTTTAAACCTGGCAGGTGCTAAACCTTAATTCCTGCAAAAGCTATCAATGAATTCTGACTTTTGTCATACAACTCGGTGATGATGTGACATCTGGATTTCCTATTCTCTGGAAGTGTTAACCCCTTTTGAACCTTAATCTGTAGCAGATGGCTACGACCCATGAATCAGGTTTTTTTCTACTGGAGTATGTCAGGGAAAGGATCCAGAATGATCCAAATGATGTAGACATCACAGCCCAGAAAATAATGAAGAATACCTTTCATCCTTAAATATCTAAATATCCTGATGCACCTCAATGTTTGGCCCCAAAGTTTCCCAAGATCCATAGGTGCAGGAACACACAGACAATCCTGCCTGCTTGGGATCTGTGTGCATAGCACCCACACATCTGCTATTCTAATGCAGAAACAAGACAAAGTCTGCTTTTCTCTTCCCAAATCCTGGGATGGACATTGTGTTCAGAGCTCACAGATCTATTAGATAGAGGCCCAGGGAAAGGAGATTGCCAGACTTGTGAAAGACCCAATCTGCTCTCCAGGTGGTTGTGCCACCAGTCTAGAGGACATCTATAAAATCTTCCCCATGCCTCCTGTTGGATCTGAGGCACAGTCAGCTAGACTAGGGTCAAAAGAAGATCAGCTGGAAGTAGCCTTAGGATAAGTGACTGTTTTTGCCAAATCTGCCCGTTGCAAAGAAATTCAAGCCTGAAATTCTTAGCTAGTGTGACATAGCAGTGTTACTGGTTCTTGCAATGAGCAACATACTTTTTTATGGAGTTTTATGGACATACAAGTTTCAATTCTCATTTTGTTCAAGTGAACATTTGTAAGCATTGTATTAGCAGAGAAAGCCCTAGCAATGCCAACCCTGCAGAGTTCCATGTCAATAGGTAAACAAAAATTACTACTATGTAATTATATTTTATATCCCTTTTCCCCTCCAGCTTTAATTGTATTTTGTTATTTCTTGGGTACAGCATGTGATGAAAAAGTATGCATAACTGATTAAAGTAACCTTGAATCATGTGCTGTGTTTGATAGCGGTTTGATAGGTTGTGTTTCTTTGTGTATCCGCAGGTTCAGATCGCACCTGCGTGGCTGTGCACTGGGCTGTGTCGGTACAGACAGTAAAATGGACAGGCTGAAAAACCTGCAGGTTCTCCTGACCTCCAGCAGAACTGCACAAAGGAGGGGCTTGGTGCAGCGATGTGCGGGAGGCTGCATTGTGTCAGTCATTTGAGCAATTGGCCCCTGGTCTTATCCTTAGCACATACTTAACACATCTTGCCAAATTATGTGGTTGCTTAGTAATGCGAACAAATATCCCCTGGAGATTCAATAACCAAACTCATTATCACTTGTCATGTAGGCCAGGAACTGAATCCAGATCTCCAGGAGTGAATGACTGGTGTGTTAACCTAGTCTCCTACTGCTAAAATAGCAGAGTGAATATGTGCAAAGTCAGCTCCACACAGTGGGTAAAAATATGCCCATGGTAGTAACACAGAGAAGGTCTATTAAAAATGATTCTCATTATGTAGATTCCATTATCTGAAATAAGTAGGGGGGATTTTAGTGTTTGTTAATGTTCTGAAGAGAGACATAAATGAAGACTGATTTTTTTTTTAATTATTTACTTTTACTTTTGCAAACTAAGCAATAGTTGTTCTGGTTAAATGTTGCAAAGGAAGAGGCTATTGCATGTGTCATCTTCTGCACCTCAAGAGGCCACTAAATCCCTTTGAAAACAAGATCATCCAGAGTCACTTGTGGGTGCTGTTAGGTGGGTCTACAACACTCACCCCAGCTGTGTGCAGAGACCTCTGACCTTGCTCCAGTTAGTTTGCAGCAATAGGGGCACACTCAGAATGCTGCTGACACTTCCCCAGGTTCCACACTCATCTCTGTCAGAAAAGTGCTCTGCTGCAGGGACATACCCACTCATCTGGAACTAGCTGGATCACACTGCACTGTGCACACTATAAACCCATGATCTGAAATTTTTGCAAGTGCTCTACCTCTCTACAGAAACTTCCTTCTGGTTCATCAGGAAAATGCAGCGAGTCAGCCAGTTTGCTTAACAATGATTTTTGGCAGTGAATCCAATATTTGTAGATCTGCATACTGAATACATATGCTGTTGGCTATAAAGATACCACATTTTTTCACTCATAAGCAATCCCAGCTGCATATACGGTTTTTGGACTTTAAAAAAAAAAAAATATTCTGGAGTAAATTTCAGACCAGCTGCTCAGCGTACAAATGCAAATTGGTTTAATTCATGTAGATAATGTATGCACATCAGACATTGAGGGTGTGTGTGCACTCATAATGATGGAAGTTCAGAGGACATGCAGACTGATAATTTGCCTGAACAAGGTTGATGCTGGCAAACATGGAAGGGAAAATCTCAAACTTTTTGTTGTTGTTTCATGTAGTATCTACACAAAAGTAAAATGGGCATGATCTCCTTTGAGTAGTATTTTCTTTCATTTCTTCTGGACGTCATTAGTGCAGATGAATTATTTTCTAGAGTTCAATCTGCAGGATCTTTCCATTGCCATTAGCACATCTCAACTTCCACTGAAATAACCCTGTGGGACAGCAAGTTTGCAAAGCTTTGTGCATTTTTTTTTGTGTTGAAATAGCCAACAATTGTTATAATAGAGACCAAATTGAGGGGATGACAGCTTCTTAGCACAATGTTTTGGAGCCAGGTTTGATTTTTTTTTCCCTCTTTTTGTTCTATGGAGAAATTTGTGTCTTTGAATTATTGAACATACAATTTTTCATTTCCTACCTGTGTGAGAAGACATTGGTCTAGTAGCCACAGGATCTCACTGGTTGAACAGTCCTATATGTCTGGGGATTTTTTCAGTTATCAGGTTCTTGCAGGAGTAATGGCATGTTTAGTGCTCTAGAAGTAAGAATCACTAGGTATTTGCTACACTGATGTGCCTGAAGGGCTTGTAAAGCTACTGTCACACACTGCTTACATTGCCTTCATCTCATGCTGCAGAACTTCTGCAGGTTGCAAGAAAAAGCTTAATTGGGGTTGGCATTCTTGTAAGGATTTGGGTGTTGGCCATATCCAGAGCCAGGACAGAGGTCAGAGTGCACTGGGGCACAGAGTCATACCAAGTGTCTGCTCAGGCCTGCATCATTCTTTATATCTGTGGTCAGAAAGAAGCTTTCTCTTCCACTCAGCTTACAAAGTACATTGGTGATAGGTTTTTCAATTCTTCTTGGTACTTACCATCTCATGGTGAGCCAGCCCTCTTAGCAAAATTCGTTGAGTTCCCTTCTTTATCAGGAGCAGGACATCGACATTGTTTCTGCTATCTCCTGCTGTCTTCATTTACCATGTGAAAGTTGCAGGCTCTGGTCACTCCTGCTTGGTGTTAAGCTCATGAGAGGTGCTTTGGTGCCTGTGCTGAAGTGCAGCATGTAGAAAAACATTGCTGAGAACCGAGGAAATAAATCTATTGCAACATTTCTTCATGATTGCAGAGGACTAGACTCAGAGGCCATGTGGGAGTCCAGCAGTCTCAAAGGGGTCTCTGTCCATTATTTCTTGACTTTTCTCTTACTTTCTCAGACTCTGGATTTGCTCATTCTTGCTTTTTTCCAGCCTGCACTGCTAGGCAATTACAGTTGAGTTATTGTGCTGTAATGGACTTATACATAATTTCTGAGCACAGATATAATCTTTTAGGTTCTAAATCCATAGAAACATTCAAATGAGGATATGGACAATTCCTTAGCTGTGATTCTGGCAGGCAGGGGGATGAGGTGGTGAAAAGAAAGTGCTGGCATGATATGGAAATTAAATTCCTATCCTTTGAAATACCACACGGTAATTCCCATCTGCTCAAGTGAAAGATCCAGTGTGCTTTCTCAGACTTGGAGCTAGCACTTACTGCCATACTGAAACTGTGTGTTTAGGGTAGCAATGAGCCTATGGAGCCCATCTGGGGAGTGCTGCTCTAAAAGGAGGTTCTGGTTCCCTTCTGAGCCCTCCCATTAGATGTGAAGTCCCACTGCACACCTTGTGCAGCACATTGTACTCATCTCACAGCTTGGGGAGGCAGCTCAGGGAGCTAAACACACAGACACATTAACCAGCAAAGATGTGCCTGAAGATGGGCTCACATATCATAAAATTGCACCCTTGGCCACTTCTTTCTCAAAGTCTTTCTTCTATGTCCCACTGCTGAGAGAGTCCAGGGAGTTGCAGCTTTCTCCAGCAGCTCAGAGAGAGATGACTTGACCACAGAGCACTCACTGCTATTTCACAAAATGCACCCTTGGTCTTCAGATGTGCTGAGATCACATGACACACATAACTATGAATAGCTTTTTGAAGGCAGTATGGTGGAATAATTAAGCATAATGAACAGAGAAACAAAGCTGAATTAGTTTTAATGTAATGGAAATACGGGATATAGGGGTATTTTTAGAGTATCTTTATATTTTTTCCAAGGAACACTTAACTCCATACTTCACCTGTGTTTTGAAGATATCTTGCTTCCATACCAGAGTCACTGTTCTGAAATAGGGACCTAATCCCAGTGAGAAGAGTTAGGGCAGGCTGGGAGCCTGAGGTGCTAACTGAAGGAGGAGAGAGGGAAAGCAAATGTGCTGATTTAGCTGCTAGGGCAGTGTTGAGGATTGTGTGTCTTCTGCCCCTCTCAGGGGCCAAAATCTCTTCTTTCTTTTGTGAGATAAACCCTAATGCTTTCCTAAAGTAGTGTCTGAAATCTGTCTTTGAAAAGAAAAATGCTTTTCACTTTTATAACATGGACAGAGAAGAAGCCTGTTTTATACAATATCCTTGTGATTGTAGCATTAACCCAAGGTAGAGGCACAGGGGTTGAATTCTATTCTGAAGGACTGTGGAACCATACAGAGATGAATAAGTAATAAAAATGGATACACCGGCACTGTTTGCTTTGTTTTTAAGTTTGTTAAGTCTTTTTCTATTGCTAATAGGCAGTGTGTCTAATTGAAAATCATTTCCTTATCAGCAGAGAAAACAATTTCAGTAAATGCAGTTTCTTTCACCAAGTTAGACAGTTACCTTCTTAAACCTGAAAAAGAAATGCCCAGACATCCTGTTATTATTGCTTTGAATTATTTATGACCTGTAGCATTTCACAAGACATTGGAAAAGCAAATGGATCCCATATTTTAAGTATTACTTGGTGGTAAAAGATGCATGCAATGCAGTGTAGGATTGCTATCATAGCATTTCCCTGGTGTCATTTGCCACAGAACTTGAGTGTGCTGCCACAACAGTGACAATCAGGAGTACTGTCATTATGAGTTGTGGGAAAGCACTTGATGTATTTACATTCATATAAGCAAAGTCAGAAGCTGGCCTTGGAAAACAGTAAGGTCATTGCGTCTAGCAAAGGTGTAGCTGCAGTTTTCAAAATGACTGCACAGCTTGGCAAGATAGGGTTTAGGAGCTGAATTTGTGTTAATAACACATCTATGTGATATATTTTCCCCTCTGAGGTTTACAGCCCCATATTTTGTCATAGAAAAGCAGGGGTATTAGCTTCATTGCGCAGCTCTGTTGATGTCAAATGTAGGTGCTGATGACACACACATCTAACTAACTGGGGCAAGATTTCAGTGCTGGTTGTTTCTTCCCTGGCCACTTGGGTCCTGAGATTTCCTGAGGTAGGTAAAGGTGACCGACATCTCTTGTACCTGAAGTTAAACAGTTTTGTCCAAGAATCAAGTATTTACCACCAAGGCACAGAGAGACCAGAAGACTGGGAGAGAGATGGTGGGTAGAGAAGTGTGGGAGTAGCTCTGACACTCACATACCTGTGCCTTTCCCTCCAAAATCTCTGAGCATCAGGCACCCCTGATTAGGAGGGGGGTTTTCTAGCTGGTTTTTCTGTTTTACTTATTGTACTTCATTAGTACAAGTTCTGAACATTGGATACTATATACTCCAGGTTAGCCAGAAATTCAAACACTTCTGTCATTAATATCAATCTCTCTGCCAGAGGGCTGGTTACAGAACAAGCCTTTTCTTTTCCCTTTCCTAAAGACATTTTTCACCCAGATCAACGCCTGGTGATTATCCAGTCTAAATAAGGATCCTATTATGTGAGGTAGAGGAGACTCTTTTGACTACTGCTGAAATGTATGTAATAATAATAGCCTTGGAGAGGAGTGAAATGTAGCACAAGCATCCTGTGTGTGTCTCTTTAATTAGAAATCATGCAGAGTTTGAAATCCAAGGTGCTTCCTAACATGTGCAGCATTCATTTTAATCATTCCTCAGAGTGCAGGAGGAAGCCTCAATTAAGTTCAGCATGAGAGAAACTCCTGGGAGTGGGTGCAGGAAATTAATTTTTTTAGTAATATTATGAAACTGATGATGATGATGATGCCCAGGGACAGCACTTTGAAAGCATTAACCTGAAAGGGCAGCGAGGAGCCCCATACTATGTCAGCAAGCAGGCAAAGCATTGAAAGATCCTTAAGGCATAAATTTGACCCATATTCTGTAGATAATCAACTTTCCTCTTCCCAAAGGGGATTTGGGAGAATGATATAAAAGCATGATTTGCATTATGAAGCCTTGTATCTTCCTTGATGTTTTCCTTGTCTGCTCCAACTACTATTGCTTCCAAACATCAAACTGCACAGAGGTTTGCTCCACGCAGGGGAGAAGCTGAGCTGCTCCTAATGGGAGCCCAGAGCAGCAGTGGAGGGGCCTTTTCCACCCCAGAGAAGATGAGAACTGGCAGCACTGGAGTGCAAGATGCTCTTTGACCTCTTCAGCACGGTGGGGCACCCCTGTCCAGAGTGGCCAGCACACGTCAGTGAGAGCTGATTAAAGCCCTCCTGGCAGTCAGCTGGCTGACATGCAGGAAGGTGCCAGCCTGTCCTGTCAGCAGGACTGAGGCCTGAAAGCAATTCCTACTCATCTGCATGAAGAAAGCCTGTGTCAGTAAATTGCAGCTAATGAGTCATTTCAGGGCACGGGAGCTGGATAGGAGAACAAAGTAGAGGCAGGGTGTGGGATGTCAGGGAGCCTGCAGTCCCACCAAGGATTCTGAAAAATAAGGTCCTCCTTGAGGGAGAATAACAACCACAGGGATACTTCTGATAATCAGGGCTGAAGTGCTGTGATTTAAAAAGCACAAATTTCTCATTTTTACTGGATAGCAGATATTTTCATATTGCTAATCACAGCAAACAGAGGGGAAATAATCTCTTTAAATTCCTGGCAAGTGGGTCATCATGTAGGTTTCTTCAGACAATGTGAGGATGGACTCTCCCAGTGGGGTCTCACTTAAGAAGGTCTCCAACAGCAAAGGGATGAGGAGGCTGCTCACACAGCGCAGATATGGATGAGCTAGTTCCTCTCACACTGACATTTTGAGCTAAGAATATTTCAACATTAGCATCTCCTAATGCAGTTTCTTCTCACTGGCTGTAAAACCTGTCCTGGTGCAAAAGAAACCTCTGTGATTTTCATGTAACTATGAGTAAAGAGCCATAGCCATTTTTGTATAACAGGATTTGTGTGGGCTATTGGGAAGGGCACGCTGCTGATAAATAAGGTTCAGTTGTAAATATTCTCTAGTGACATGGGAATTTATCCACCTATTGAAGTTTACAACTGAGCTACCAAGGAAACATGTTCTTTAGCTCCACTGTGTATGCAGTCCACAGTGCATTTATCAAACACCCTGTCAGTTCAGGGAAGGCACAGTTCAGGTAGTACAGTATTTATGAAACTGTGAATATCACCTCAGAAAGTTCTCTTAGAGTACATTTTTTACAGCTGTCTTATGAAAACTTTGGACAAGTGGAAAGCAGAGGATATATTTTCAGTTTTATAGTGCAGGAATCTGCTCTGTGGTCACATGCAGTGAAAAAGATAAAACAGAAAGAGGTGCTTCCTAGGCACCACATTTATTTATCATAAAGCACAAAGTAAAAGCTGCATAAGTAAATCAAATGTGATTTTTTGCAGAAGTTTGAGGTTAAATTGAAATTTCAGATCCTCCCCTTCATCAGAAATATAATCCAGGCTGGCTTCTCATCCTTCACCTCTTTATCCATTGCAGTTTACAGACCACGCTGACACCACAGGGCAGGTTCTTTGGGTGGGCACTTGCTCATCCCATTCCCATATTAGAGGGTTTTCATGATCTTTTGTCTTATATTGCCTCCCCTATACTCCTTGGAAACCCTGCATTGACCCTACTCAATCCCCTGTAAAAAAACATCCCAGTTTCACCCTTCAGGCCTTCCAATACTCTGACAGCCTCAGAGACTCTTCAGTAAGTGCAGGTGTCAGTATGGAGGAATTATCCCCCACCTGTGTCACCTCAGAAAGACTAATTTTAAAAAATCCTTAATTTTTAAATTTTTCTAGATTGTTTTCTTTGGGTCCTGCAGCCTGTGAGCTGAGGCTGCCAGAGTGGCTTGTGTTGTTTCAGGCGCCAATATTTTTGATTCTCAGTGATTGAAATGATGGAAGAAGCTTTTGGGTAACCTTTAAGTTAACATTTGTGTGAAGGGAGGGAGAAAGAGACAAAAAAGATTTTCCTGGTGTGACTTTATGTTTAAAAAAAGAAAAAAAAAAAAAGAAAAAGAAAAAAAGAAACAATGAAGTCTCTTCTCTGCTGGTAGCAATCCCGGCAAGATTCACCGGAGTGGGGCTCCCTCTGTTGAGCTCTGGGAGCTTTGCCAGATGGTAAATACAGCTACCCACTCCATTTTTGGGGCAAGTTCATCTCCAGACCCTTCCTTACCCCTCTCCCCTCTCTGTGGTCCAGCTGAGAGAGAAAAAATTGCTATAGAAAAGTCCCAAAAAAGCAGGGTCTGGGAGTGGGACACCAGAGCTGTGACCCGCCAGGTCTCTGTCAGGAGGAAACCCTGCTCTGATGAGCTGTAGCAGGACTGGAGCATAAAGTCCTTTCTGGGGTGGAAGTGGGAGAGGGTTTCTGCTTAGGAAACACTTGAGTCACAAGGCAAGGAGCCAAAAAGAAAGATGTGGAAAGGCTGGAAAGTAAACCAGAGGTATTGGGCTGCATAGCAGAGTTACAAAGACACTGCTGGAAAATGTAAGCTATCCCGTGCTTCCACCAGGAAAGATCAAATGAAGCAGTAACAGCAGAGATTCATGTTATGGCCTTTTATGCAATACTTCTTGTATTTTCCCCAAAGTGTTCTTTTTTTTCTTGCTGTGACCTACAGCATAAGGAATTGTGGAAAATTCCAGAGCTGTAATTGCTGCCATTGTGGAAGTGCAGAAGCCTGAAGTAAACTTAAGGTTCTCAAAATTGCCCAGGGAACTGACTTTTAACTCTTCTCTTTTATTAAAAAGCAAGCAAGGACTGTTTCTGTCAGGTGGCTGAGAAAACTGGGTCATGGTTCTGACCAAAGTGGTGTCATCTGGGGAGTAATCAATGAGAGATTTCATGTTTATTTAAAGGTTTTAAGACACTTTGAATTGAGAACACAGGTTAACCTTAAATATATTATGTTGTAGTGCCTTGAATATAAGGAGGGTTTTCTGTGTTTCTCTGCAGCTTCAAGGGAGCTGCTATTCGATTTATCTCTATTGGTGGCTCTGGCAGGATAAATGTAGCCAACTGTGCTGTCTTTCCTCTTTGAACTGCTCAAATAGCATGTGGCTGTCAGTTTGCTTAGTAAAGTCACACTGGAAAATGTTTTTTGTGGTTTTTTCTGTGTTAACCCACCACCAGTTCCTGAAGCTCATGAAGTGTTTGCTGGCTCTTGCCCTTGTGAGGCAGTCAGCTGAGGCATATTTTGTCTGATGGTTTCTCAGGAAGCCACACTGCATACTTGGCTTAAAAGTTGTGTCAGATATTGTTTGGAATGTTTTGTAGACCAGCTTCTGCTCTGAAGTGCCTGTTGTTATTGGCACAGCAGCCAATCCTTTCACTGACATCCCTGCACAGGATTATAAGGGTCAAATTTGGTCCTTAGGATCCAGTGAATGTTTTCTACCTGGAAGGTGAAGAACAGATTCTTAGAACATACCTAGCTTTTGTAAAGGCTATGGGCAGCACAAGTCATCACTAAATATTTTCCTTGGTTGAGACTGCCAAGCATTCAGCTTTGTTTCAGAGAAGATTACTTGAAAGATAAATCTTTATACCAGGTGGGAATTTTCTATACATCCACACCACTTCATCAAGATCAATGGAATTAAAGTGGTTTAACTGAAACCAGAAGCTGACCTACAATTTCAGCAGTGTGTTCACAGTACCATTTATTAAAGAGCAGAGAGTTTGGAAGCATTTGGGTTTTGCAGAAGGGGAGGGACTTTGTGCTGACAGGGTTAAACAGCTGGCTGGTGTTACCCACTAGGTCTCTGGGCAGCCATAGCTGTGAATTCACTGCTGGAAATCCAGCCTGACCCTAAATATCACGTGTTGTTTAAAAGGAGAGCATGTAGTTTGAAAATACTTTGCTTAAACAACAGGTTACTAAAAAAGAGAGATCTTTAAATGTATAAATATTGATAGACAATGAGTGAGGGGTTGAAGCAATGCGAGATGTGCAGAGCACATAAAGCTATTAGCTGTGATTATGAGATCAGATGCACTCCTGCATTCAAGTTGTGAATGTTTCTAAGAGAAATGGCATTGGAGTGTAAAACTAACTCAGCTCTGATGTTGGTAAAGCAGAGAATCCCAGACAGATCTATGTGACAAGCTGTGCAGTGGAAAGCCTGCTCCTTTTTCCCAGTTGTACTGCATGCATCAACTGCATTTGCTATGAGAAACATTGAAACATTCTTTAATCTTGCAGTGTACAAAGATGAACCTTGTAAGGTGAAATGCAAGTTGTGCCTGTTTGCCAGATAAACTACAAAATAACCTCAGCAGACACTGTTCTTTTGGAAGATCGGTCTGTGCTCCATCAGCCCGTTGCTGAAGAGCATGAACACCATCCTGTGCTGTTCTGGGGTGGTGAGCACTGTTGTTCCCTGTTCATTGGAGAGCAATGTCGATGTGCTAGGATGATGCTGTACCTGCCTGCCTTCATGCTCCATCTGTTGAGCAATTCCCCTGGTATCTTCATGCTAATTGCAGAAGTCATTTCTGGAAATGGCAGATAGGCTCCTAATCTGTTTGGACACTTCCTCTCCATGTATAAAGGCTCCTCTTGCAAATGTGTAGAGACTTTCCCAAGACCTTTTAGTTTTGGAAAAGCATTTACCTTCTACTCCAGGTGGGAGCCATGTGCACCTCATGCATGTTGTCTGCATGTGTCTTCAGGTGTCACAAGGACTGCAGCCCATCTGCACCACCATCAGCAAGGGTCAGGGCCTAAATATTAATTAACAGTCAAACAGTCAAAACAGTAAGGCTTTAGTTAAGTTGTTTTTTTTTTTATTGTGATTAATTAATACCTATATGGCACTATCAATAAACATGCCACTTTCCAGAGTGTATAAACTATTCCATTCAGTTTTCGTTCTCCATGGTGCTGTTTCTATTGTCATCTTAAATACTTCCATTCTTAAAGTTGATTTCAAAAAGGTTGTACATGCGAAGTGTGATTTTTCAGGCTTTTACTGATCTGTCATGCAGAGCTGACTAATAGCATATAACTGGGTTTTGTCTTTCCTTCTTTGTGCGAATTTAGATTCTTTTTGATTAATTTTCCTGTAATTAACTTTCTGTGAATGCAAAATGCTGCAGTGTCACTGTTGAAATATGTTGGACAGGTGACCTGTACTTCTGAATCACTGCACGTAAGACAAACCATCTTACACAGAAGATGTAAGAAGATGTACACTTTTGAGAGTTTTTGCTGTGAGATATGATTATGATTTATGATCTGTCACCCTGAAAGTTCCTCTTGAGGAAAAAAGCCTCTTAAAACTCTGCAGGTCACAGATCTGGTGGTAGTATACATTTTTTGTTTTAACAACACTGTCTAAAGTTTGCCTCGACCCCTTGTTTCTTCAGCTTGCTGCATGTGCAAGTGCTCTCTCCTGCTTCCTTGGGCTGACTAGAGACATGTTTTAATTTAGGTGGAAAGTGTTGCTCTGGAAAACTGAGAGCAAGTGCAGTGGGCAGGGTGGTGAGAGGCAAGCAGACAGGGCACAGCCCTGCTGCCCCTGCCAAGTCCGGCAGACACGGCTGTCATTGCCAGCACAATGCAGTTGTTTGCTGTGCCAGACTGCCTTCCACTTTTCTGTCCTAAAGGGATCAGAGCAGGCTCATGATTTGAATTGCTCTCAACTGATTTGAATTGGGGTTTTGGAGATCCCAGTAATAGGGTAGTTACAGGGAGTAGCCCGTCTCCTCCTCAGCAGTCCTGCTGATGGATGCTCCATCACTCCTGCTGATGGATGCTCCATCACACAATCCCTGTCCTCTCCAGCACAGCTGCTGGGATTTCTGCAGAGTTCTTATGGATGTCAGGAGACCATATGCTGAAGTGCTACCCAGCCTGCTTGTGGGGAGTTTCCTACCAGTTTGAAAATGTAAATTCAGTCCAAACCGTCACCACTGAATCTTTGCTTATGTAGACTGGGAAATTCAGAGCAATGTGTGATGCTTCAGAGCAATGGAGCAAAAAATTAGCACTATGTATTTTAATTATTATTTGTGCTCTATAGTAATAGCTTGTATTTGACTGTATTTTACTACTGAGATGTGCATGCTTTTAATTACTTTTTATTAGTTTTTCCTTTTCTATAACGACTTTTAATTGATCAAGACCCATGAAGCAAAGGGAAAGAGGAGGGTTTTTGCATTTCTCCAATTCTTTGATTTTTTTCATCCTGTTGGCATAGGGTTCCGGTGACACTGCTGTCCCATGGGGCAGGCAGCATCATACCTGCCTCTTGGAGATTCTCCTGTGCAAGGGAAGGGCTTGAAACAGAAAGGTTGAGTTTTCCATTCTTTGCATAGCTTGAGCTGCACAAGGCAAGAGCTTGGGCAAGACGAATTACCCTTAAGCATTAACATGGCTTTCACACTGCAGGAAAACAATCCTCTGCTTTGCTTTGTAGAGAGGAGTTGTAGCTGGAGTCTCAAGAGGTTTCTTGGCTTTCAAGGATCTAAACACAAACTTAGTTTGAGAGAAGGGTTGGATCGTAGTATTTCTGTCTGGGTTTAGTAGCTGCATACCTTGCCCTATTTATTTTATTTTCTATTTCTTGTTTTATAGGCACCTGCATGGTACTTTGGACATGCATTAGAACCTCTTTTTTTCTCCCATCCAGTCCTGCAGAAGTTGGCAGGGTCTGATCCCTGTTGGAGCCTGCATTGCTTTTGAGCACATTGGGAAAATGTTTATTTTCTGTAACTTTTAAAAACTGAAGACGTACTCTATCTGTGCAGCTCACATTCTACTAAGCTTTCTACTGGGAGAACTTATTGGAAGCAAGTATGTTTGGGTTTTTTCCCATTCCTTTTGTTCTTCAGGATACATAATGAAGAATGCTCCAGCTTTGCCAGTTAATTGCTTCATGGCTGTTGTTTGTCAATTTGCCAGCAGGTTTCTGCTTAACTGCTGCCATTTGACATTGCTGAAACACAAATGCAGAATGATTGAGTTGCCAACATATCATTGAGTCTTCTGCAAGGGAGATTTTCAGCATATTAACGCTTCAGGCTTTCACGTCAGTATTGATTGCTGAAATAGAAAAGAAACCTTTGGCAGTATTCAGCATTGTGCCAGCATGGATTTAGTGGCAGGAAAAAGAAACTGGCTGTTGCCATTGACTGTGACTTCATCCCTTCCTTTCTTCCTTTCTTAAATTTTTTATTTCTATACACACCCACACAGGGTTTTGAAATTTAATACACATCATAGCCAAATGCCAGTTAGCATCACAATAAACCAGCAGGGTGAATCAACTACTTGATGCAGTCAGATGTTGGGGCTGTTTAATTTTGCAGCCACCTGCATTATTCCCAACCAGATTTCACGGCAGCTGGAGACGGGGGTGATGGCAGGAGCTCCTCACAGTGAAGGACAGGTCAAGGGCTGACTTGGAGGGAAGCATGGGGAGGTGATGATTTCTGACTGAAATGCTGTTTCATGGAACCAAGTCCTGAGGGGAAATAGAACAGGGCATGAGCCGAGGTTCTGAATACAAAATGGGAAGGACATGCTCCCCAGCAGGGCTTGGGGAGTTTGCACATCAGTCGGATATCAGCCCTGGCCGACCGCTTTTCCTTTGAGTTGGGATAGTCAAGTGAAGAAGGGGGGTGGATAGGCCAGAATTTCCTGCACAAAGATTGTCAATGAGGACGATAATCAGGAGCAGAGGAAGATTTTTAAGAGCCACATTACAACCAGCAAAGAGCAGCGGAGATTGTTTTTATTCTATTTCTGAAAGATGCTTAATATTCCCTCCTTTCAAATGTAGTTCAGAGGAACTTTCTGAATCTGATCTGCTTCTCACTTATGAATTTACCAAAAATAGGAACAATAAAGGGAAATTTGCAAAAATATGCTTCTTAGGAACCATTAAATATAATGTGACCATGAGAAGTCCACTGAAAGCTAGATCTTTTGACCAGAATATGACATCAAAGAAGCTTCAAGAGTTTGTCTTGGGTGTTTGGGGTTGGTTGGTGATATTTTGGGCTTTTTGTTGGTTTTGGGTTTTGGTTTGTTTTTTTCGTTATTGTGGTATTAAATTTCTCTCTTTGGTTGATTTGAGCAGACACTTAAAGCTTTAGAACAGAACTTTAAGTAACTTTATTTGGAAAGGATTAGAGGACACAGGTACCTGGGCCACAGTAAATTTAAGGTTTAAGTGGAATGCTCAAATAAAAATGGTTACATAGAGCCTAACAGAAAGCCTGGGAATTGTCTTGATTTTTCAGTAGGAGGGTATCTTTTCCATTAAATAACATGTTCACCTTAAAAAGTGCCTCTACAGAGTTTTTATTCAAAAAGCTGTGATTCAGAATTAGAAAAGCTGTAGCTGATAATTGGAACAGCTTTTCCCATTGTCAGTTGCCCAGATCTTCTCTGTATAGGACAGTTCCTAGGTGTCATGGTCCACGGATAAGCCCATGAAAGAGGAGAGG
Source organism: Catharus ustulatus (assembly GCF_009819885.2). Lineage (NCBI taxonomy): Eukaryota > Metazoa > Chordata > Aves > Passeriformes > Turdidae > Catharus > Catharus ustulatus. The sequence goes on from NC_046222.1 coordinate 97,357,726, forward strand.
AACACAAGCACATAAACTGCAAATTCCCACATTAAGGTCTCCAAATAAAGCAATGCCAGATTTCAAATTTATGTCTGGCAGTTGAGGCTTTTTTCCTTAAAAGTCTTCATTTGCATCAGGTGAAGATAAAAACAGGGACGTGAATCATCTTCTAGCCAGATCAATTAATTATCAATAAAAACCAAGCACGTGTTACATAAGAATTTCATTGATGAAGTGTGCAGACTGGATGGAGTAAAATCCACTTTCTTCTTCTGTACCACTGGGGGCTGTTGCCTTTTTATGCAGTAAAATGGGGCTTGGGAAGAGAAAGTTGCTAAAAAGTAAAGAAAGTGATCTGACCTTGAATTGCTACAAAGATCTTGGGATTAGGAAGGTCCTGTCTAGGGTAAGTGATACAGACCATGTTTGCCAGGCATGTTTCTGGATCAGCAGTGTGCACCTGGCAGTAGTCTTACTCTTACTTTGATAAATTGTCTTCTCCCAGCATGAATTAAAGTAGTGATTCTTTTCTTTCTAAATTACTACAAGGCTCTGCAGTGTTTCAGCTTAGTGTGGGGGTTTTTTTCTAGTTTCAAATGAGTAATGCAACCTATGCCTTACCTAAGGAGTGTATGCTTAATCTTTAAAATGCTGTGTAGGGGGGGAAAACTTTGCTTTCAAGGGAAATAACCATCCTGGCAGAGAGAAAAATATCAGTAGGATGCTGCCACTGGTTTGGCAGAGATTGTTTGATGCTTTGTTATCTGGCTGTTGATTTTATGCTTTTTTAGTTATGTTTGAAGGAGCTTCCAAAATAACTGGTATTTAAGTGTGTAGCTCCATTCAGATACAGCAAAATCCATAAGAATACAGAGCAAACAGAGGAACTGCAAATTGCTAATGGGTAAAGTTAGAACTGGGGACACATCTGAATGAAATTAAATCCCCCTCCAGACAACATGGATAGTGCCCTGAAGAGCTGTGCCTGTCTATCTCCTTCACTGTGGGCTCAAGGAAAAAAGATCTGTCACACAGCTTTCCAAGACCTGCACAGCTGCTAAAGCCTTTCCCATTAAAAATGAGTGGGTTAACACCTGTGTGTGGAGGTGCACTGAAGGAAGTTGCTCTTTGATCAGTGTGGTGTCTGCCTGCTGCAGTGACCATCTGGCGCCCAGAAGCGGGCGGAGGCGCCTGCAGGCAGCGGGCTGTGCTGCTCCTCCTGCCAAAACGTGCAGGTGTAAGGGCATAAAACCACCCCACCAGAGCAGGTCCATTTAAAGCACCCATTGGAATTGGGAAATGCCTCTGCTTGTGGTTTTAACAAATACTGTGACAAGTCATCCCAGTATCTCATTCTCTGGAAATGCAGTGTTTCTGTCAGGCCACTCCACCTTCCCCCAGGGGAAAGCATCTGAGTGTTATTTTAGGCACAGAAATACCATCCAGAAGTACAGGCATAAGAAACACCTGGGGGAATACCAGGGTGTTTTATTAAATATAGCTTTACTTTTTCATTGTCTCTATAGAACACCTCATTGACAAGCATGATGCACAGCAGGGAACAGACTACTCAAAGGCATGTGTATGCAAAGAAAACTGTCATTTTTGTAAATACAACTCTGAAAAAAAAGGCTCTTACAGAAGGTTGACTTTATAGGACCCCTCCAACGTCCCTTGTGTTATGTGCTGCTATATATTTACAAGCTGACTCCTAGTTCTAATTCAATAAAATGAAAAATGGTATAGGATAATACAGCAATACACCTTTCCTACTCCAGTGTGGGTTAAAGAACTGTTATAGGACCAAAGCAGAAGGAAGCTGTGTCCAACACAGTTACCCTGCTCTGTGGGACTCAGCAGAAAGAGGAGCAAGCAGATGAGGAGGACAGGGGCTGCATAAATGGGTACTTCCAGCTAAACGTTGTTTATGCAGTCACAGCATGGGTGAGATAATCTATCTTTACTGGGACAAAATGAACTCTGGGAAAAATTCTTCACACTCAGGTGACTTCCATCAAATAGGTTGCTCTCTTCTATCACACCAAACAATGAACTTTTTAGCCTTTTTTTTTTTCTTTTTCTCATGGGCCATGATTTTTCAGTAAGTGTGTTTAATTCTTTTAATAAGAGTGAAAGCCTCAGAGCTCTTTTTAGTTCTAAAATAAATATTTGAGGCATTCTGCCTACCCCACTTTTCCACAAGGACATTAATTCATAAGCAACAAAGAATATTATAACTGTTTACAGTAGCCCTCAGTGAGTAGCATGAGACTTGGGGATTTTGAAAGAAATAAGAGTATTTGGTTACAGAATCAAAAGCTAAACAAAAAGCTTCAAACTCAAAAATGTTTGGAGTTGCTCAAACAAATGCAATGAAAAATTAACATTTGCCAGCCTTTATAACCCTGCAACTCATCAAGCTTGTATTGTTTTGTCTCTCTTCTGATCTTCAGAAACCAAAGCAACCCTGATGGTCAAAATGTCTAATATTTTACTTTTAGACATGTCCAGTTTTAGTTGTTTAAACATATAGTTCTGCTTACATAAGATATTTTGCAAATGAAGTGATGCTGCTTGGTGGTGTAAGAGGTACTGCATGTTTCAGCTGAGCTACATGAGATGGACAGTGCTCTGATGTAACACACCTACTTTCTCAGGCTTACCACCATGTACATCCTAATTTTCCTGAGATCCAGCGTGTAGGATTATGTGGCAGTCTGCTGCAGTCATTGGGTAATTTGGTAAATGATCATGGCTGATCGGTTTGCTTCTAGCTAAATAATGACTCTGAGAAAGATATTGGTGCTGGCTGGAGGTTGCTTAAAGGTGTTTGTTTTGTATCCCCAGAGTGTTTCTCAGCTTCCCTATGGAAAAGCCCTGTACACATATGAGGGAAAAGAGCCTGGAGACCTCAAGTTCAACAAGGGGGACATCATCATCCTGCGGCGCAAGGTGGACGAGAACTGGTACCATGGGGAGCTCAATGGCAACCACGGCTTCTTCCCCGCCAGCTACATCCAGTGCATCAAGCCCCTGCCACAAGCTCCACCTCAGGGCAAAGCACTTTATGACTTCGAAATAAAGGATAAAGATCAAGACAAGGATTGCCTGACCTTCACCAAGGTAGGGGCACAGGTTTTTAAGAAATGTTCAGAAATCTGCTTTGTTAGGGAGTGATGGGGCACTGGCATCACATGCGGTGCTGGCAGCTGAGCCAGCAGCACAGGGGTGCTGGGACTGGTGGGACACCTTCGTGGTTGTCCTGGCCTCCCTGCACTGTGTGTGCCACAAATAGCAAGGCTGGTATAAAGCTAGGGAAGCTCAACAAGTAGAACTGGCTACATGCTTTCTGAGAACATTTTTTTTCCCTCTAAAAAGCATGCATTTCATCTGCATTGAAATGTTCCCCAAGAATGACTCAAATTTCAGAAAAAAAAAATCTAATGGAAATGTGTATTTTAATGTTCCTTATTGAATCAGATGTTCCAGTGTTTTAAAATTACATTCAGCTTCAAAATGTATATTGCATCATACCATATACCAATTAGCAGTTGAAATGCACTATCATCATAATAGTATTTCCTATTTTAAGAACATAAAGACAGTAAAAACCAGACATTTAAAAAACAGTCTTTGGGTTTTTTTAAAACCAAAACGTTCAATAAATTCCCGCTGGAATGAGAAAAAACTGAGATGTTGTAATTTCCTTTGGATTTAAAATGTCACGTTTTCCCTTTCACCCCTACCTCCCCACCTGCTTTTTGCCTCCCACTCCCCTCCCTAGCAATTTGTGTTGACATTAGATGGGTTTCATGCATATCAAGAAACTCGCAGTAAAATAAATCATATCCCCTATTGTTAATTTATGGCAGTGAATGCCATGGAGAACCTGTTCATTGTCATTTTCTGTTTTATTTTGACTGTCTGTGGCTGTTATAGTATCACATAAAGTAATAACAGTTATGCTGAAAATGAATATGAAATAGATGATAAAAATATCCTTCACCAGGATTTTACTGACCTCCTCTTTTGAAGCTACTTATTATAGCTGAATGAATTATTTGCAGCATGTAATTTTCTCACCGAATGTAACATCTTTTTCACTCATGCAGTGTTTCTCAGCAGAATGCAATTTCCTAGACTGTATACTTTCTCATATTTATTTAACAAAGGATTTGTAAGCACTTTTGTTCCATAGCAAGTGAAGTGTTTGATTGCAAACACTGCAAACCCTGCGACTAGCCAGCCTCCACGGAGCTGTGAATCTCTGTGAGAAAGTGGGCTGCTTAGTGAGAGGTAACAGCCATGCACTAACACAAAGTTTGCCAGAAGTTACCTCTGAGACCTTATCAGTAAATATATATTTTCTGGTGCATCGTTTTTCTCACTGCCTGCCCAGAGGTACACTGGTAACTTCTCTGACATGCAGTCTTCCTTGTCTGCTTGAAGTATTCCTTGCATGCTCAGTCTTAAGAAATTTAATAGGTATGCCAGACAATTGTGGTCTTTTTTGTTAGAGCAGGTCCTTTCCTAGATATATTTGGTGCCATATATTAGAAAACCTCCTTTACAATAACTACCTTTGTATAGTTATAGTTCTCATTTTCTGGGCTGTCCAATGTCATTCTCACATGGACCATTTCTTCCTGCTGTATAGCTCTACTCTCAGTCTCTCAATTTTCTTTGTTTTCACCCCTCATGTTACTGTTGGCATTCTTTTAACCGTGATTACTGTGTTTTCCCCAAGGAGCTTTGGGGAGAACATCTTCTAATGCTATTTTCTTCTTTAGCTCCTTCCACTACACACACTGTCACCTTGTAACAGGTTTTATGTCCTGTCTATTGTTCTCCCTGACAGTGAATAATCTATTTTTCATCTTGGGACTTCACCATCATGTTTTCATCAGTTTTCTCCGTGCTAATTTTAGCTGTCACCTGTGCTGATGAAGGTTCCTGTTTAGCCCAGATTATAGCTCACCTGCTGATGCAGTCAGTTCCTCTGCACAGAGTCCTGAGCACTGCAGAGCTGTAGATGTGATTTGTCACTTTGAGCAATATGCATCACTTGAATGTCTCAGTTTGCATCTGAAGATGCTGGACCAGGTCTCAGCTTCTTTTACATTATTTGTTCCTTCCTCTGGCAGAGGGGTTACATTGGCATAACATTTCTGCAAACTAATATAACCTATTTCTGTACTGCAACTCATTTAAGGCTACCACACACTTGTGATTGGATTTTACTTATAAACATATAATAAAGAAGAGTTTTCCTCTAAAGAGAAGCTATAAGAAGGAAAGTCAAATATAGGGAGCTTCTGTATAATTTGGTTCTGTTGTTGTTCTTTTACTGGGCTTTGTTTTTCCCCATCCCCTTTATTACTATGCACTCAGAATATACTAGTACAGTAAAAGAAAACAAAGGAAGGATATTTGGTATTTCCTCTTCCTAATTTCTTTTGCTATATTTTTCAAAATTAAAATGTTCCATTGTTCCAGAGGTATATTGCAAGGAAATGAAGTCTACTTTGCAAGATCTTCATGAGGAGTGCTGCAGGGTGCTTCTGCCATTTACCTATTTATATCTCCTGGGGATACAACACTCTCCAAATAAAAGGCCAAAGATGTAAATGTAATCATTTTTATGTGTAAGAATTAAATCAAGAGGGGCAGAGAAAATTCTTTCTTGAGTATCCAGTGCAAAAAACTAAGCTCCCACCCGTCATTCTTTTACACCATTTGGACTGCTCCTTCAAGTTCTCTTTCCAGAGAAGCCATACATACATGCATAAGGTCTCACCTCTGCTCTCTGTTCTGTGCTGCCTGTAAGGTGATAGAACATCCTAGATTTCCAGCTTAATATGTTTTCCCTCAGTGTTTGGCAGGGATTAGCCAAACCAGGCTGTTATTTTTTCTCTGTAACAACTGGTTCCAGCCTTATGTCAACTTTACACCAATTTAGTGCCAGTAGTTTCAGAAGTTTTACTCCTGATGTTTGCTAGTGTGGTTGTAATCATGCTGTGGCCTACAGAGCATATTGCATGCTTTTGGGGTATATTTATTGGCTCAGCTTTCTAATCTCTCCTGGCGTAGGACATGGGATTCTGCTGAATCTGTTTTAAAAAATAATCTATTCTGTGGGCTGTGAATGCTGGTACAAACCATGTGCAAGAGGAGTCTGCTCTCAGGTATAGCAGTGCCAATCTGAAGTAGTTGCACGGTTGTCTGTGTAGTTGCTCCAGCCTTACACTGAGTCCAGTTTCAGCTCACACATTTGTTTTGGTGTTCAACCACCCTTTGCATGCATCTTCACACGGCCATCAGAAGGCTGAGCAATGCTGGCAGATGAGTCTCAAACCTGTCAGGGTAGCATCAACTGTTCACCACACTTCACTGCTCATCACATTTTTAATAACATCAACTGTTTCCTTCATTTTCCAACACTTTCATTCCCAGCCCACAGTGGTGTCTAACAAGAGCCATGCCAATCTTAGAACCATCACATCCAATACTTGTTCCTGGCTGTGGAGCAGCCCCTTAGCATTCAGTTCCAGCAGCATTTGCTGTTCACAGAGGGACCATCCCAGCAATAGCTGGTGACAGGGATTCTCGTGCCAGCTGGCAAGCACTGTGGCTGGACTCACCAAGCACCACGTGGTGCCATCCTGCCACTGCTGAGATCTCCCCAGTGCTCTAGATGGAGTAGTTATCTCTGCAGAATAGCAGGCACAGCTGCTCTGTATTGCTTCGTTAATGGCCATTAATGACTAGAATAAAAATCAGGCTGTGAATCATGACTGTTATTGGACACAATTTTGTACTGTTTTCTCAGCAAAGAGATTCATTTCTCTGTCAATCAGATTGCTTTTTAAGTGATTTATCTTTGACTTCTTTTCTGATAATGATTATAAACTGGAACTGCAGGTCCCACATGCCTGTCACAAGGCTGATCCAGCCCTGATGAATAGAGAGAAACTCGAGCAAGAAGGGGAGAGCAAATAATTAAAGGCTCTAGCAACAGGCATAAAAGGAGCACAGCGTATCTTTGTCCAAACTACAGTGGATACCATTGGCTTTTGAAATGAGATTTGAAGGTTGGATTCCTTTATGCTGCCTGGAAATCAATTTAGCCAATGTGAAATTGTGAAGTTCAGAAAGCTGAAGTGGTATGCCAAGAGATCTGTGGCGTTTTGCTATTCATGATCCTTTTGGGAACCTTTCTAGGAATTTATAAGTAGCATGGCTGTCCAACTAATATAAGGTTCTAAAATAGTTCATGCTGAAGCTTTCACCAGCTTGCTGTATAGAATGATGTCGTTGGCGCAAATTCAAAGAAACTTTCTAGTAATAAAAAAAAAATTCAAAAGATTTTTTGGGATTTGCTTTAATACTGGTGATTTTCAACACCCTTCTTAAAACTAATTATGTAATGGAATTCTCAAGAATTTGCACTTTGCTCTCCCACAAAGATACTCATTTTGAATGTCAGCATATCTCAGGATGCATTTCTCATATATGACCATACTCAGCAGCCAGGCTTGGCTGAGCCGAACGAATCTCAGTGTATGGAAATGCTTCCAAGTTTTATACATCCATGGAAGGTAAAATTGAAAGGGATCTTCAAAGGCTAACCATTCCCCACTCCATCCCTGAGCAAAGTCAGCACAGGACAAATCTTTCCTGACAGGTGTCTGTACAGCCTGCTCCAGAGAAGGGATTGCATAGTGCCTCTAGCAAGATGTGGTCGAAAGCTTCTGGGATTTTGCAGTTTAAATTTTTTTTTTCTTAATTTCTTACATGTGTAAATAGATGCAAATATATATATATTTATATGCAGTGCTGGCTTAACAGTTGGACTCAATGATCTCAGAGGTCCTTTGTAACCTGAACAATCTATGATTCTATTCATACCCATATGTATGCACTTACACACACATAAGATTATATAAGTGCATGTAGTGTAGACTGCATCACATTTTGTGTTTTTAAAAAACTCTTTTAAGGAAATAGCTAAGCAAATATAAAAAGTGGGAACACTCATAGCAGGTCCCTGAAGGTATGCAGTTGTTACTTTTCCTCGTTTACACCCTTTACCTAGATTTTAAATTTATGCTAATCGGTCTTTTGTAAGAGCTTGTGGAAGCTTTGCAGAGATACATTGCTGTCAGTTCTTTAAACAGATCAAAAATGGTCTGTGCAGACAGGGCTTTGGAAGGGAATGCTAGCTGTTTCTTCAGGAAATTAAATGCACAAATTCTTTTTGCATCCTTCCAGCTGTAATAAATAGCTGAAGGACTCAGTTTGTAGCCGTTTCTATGAGCTTTCCCCTAATGGATCATTCAGATGAATAATTCAAAGGAAACATTTCTGAGTGCACGTGTTCAAAATGCACATGTTCAAAAACTACAAAGTACATCACATCACATCTCTGTTCTGGTCATTTTTCTATCAATGCAAATCCGTGGTCTGAACATCCTAGATCAGGAGTTTGTGTGGGTTTTTTTCTATGTGAGAAGTATCTGCCAAAAAAACAGCTGCCCTTACCCGGTCATTTGACATCAGTATCTTGTTACATGGGGCCTGGTAGACCACAAATAGCTCTTACTTTCACAGAGTGAGTCGTGGAAATAAAGTGAGATCGGCAGGGAAGTCTGTCTCAGCTTTCTGGAGGAAGAGATTTTCCTCTTTTTTTTTAATTTCTGCACAGGAGCAGAGGAAGATTGGATGCCATGAGGGAACAAAGCTGACTTCCCAGCTCCTCTCAGCCCACTCCTTCCTTTTCTCGTAGGAGATCTGAGCATCCAGGCAGAGCCCCATTGAGAGGGCCACCTTCCACAGCTGTGGAAAGTGGTGCTGGTTTAAGCCTGGGTTTAATATGATGATCCCAGGAGACAAGAATGGTAGCAGAAATCCATTGACAAACTGAGTAGTTCAAACTGGGAAAAGTCAGAGTTTTGTTCACTTGAGCTTTCCTAATGACTTGTACATTCTGGTTTGAACTATACCAAGTGAAAATTAGAGCAATGTTGATCTAGTTTGTACTTTGCTTTATCTCTTGTTTTATAATCACAAAGAAGTTCATCATCTGCTGAAATTCCTATAAGGTCCCCTAGATTAAATATAATATTAAAATGCCATTGGTTTTAGGAAATGAACTTGTATCTTACCTGAATCTGAATCCAACAGATTAGTGCAATTTGGGTTTTTTCCCTGTTGTCTTTGGCTTTTTATCTGTTCTGCAATTTTACCTTATAATATTTTTTAAAAGAAAAACTGACATTCAGTGTGTCATCAGTGTTTGCTTGTCGCAGAGCACCTTGTACTATTCCTTGTTGGAAGTGTTTCCAGGACTACCTGTAGTGTACTGGTGCTTCCCTTTGAATTGTGTTCCAGAGCAGACACACAAGCATCACAACAGACCCTTGGATGCACAGGGGCACCATCATGCTGAGGTGCTTTCACCTATGATTTATAGGTGACCTCTTGGGTCAGACATTCTTCTCTCCCCCTAATGAAGCCAAGTGTTACCTATTCCCACCTGCTGTGCCCAGCCCCTTGGAGCTGCTGACAGCCAGCATGAGCTGCCCCTGTCTGCAGGGTGCTTCAGTGCACTTTGAGTGGGATGCTGGGATAAGATGCTGGGCCAGGGATGCTGCTAGCCCAGGATTCAGGAAACACTTCACCTGGTTTATGACCTCCTCTGTGTACTCATTCTCTAAGTTATCATGTGGGTAACTAAAAATTTGCCTTCTACTACTGAAAATATGTGATTTTGTATTTTGTGTATCTCTGATTTTAGGATGAAATTTTGACAGTCATCAGGAGGGTGGATGACAACTGGGCAGAAGGAATGCTGGGTGACAAGATTGGCATTTTCCCTATCCTCTATGTTGAGGTAAGTTTATAACACATGATGGTGGATGCTGGTCATGAAATCTTGTAGGGGTTTTGTGCCTACAAGGGCAGGATAACTTCAAGTAATCTTATATGAGAAGGATAAACTAAAACGGAAATACTGAAAAGGGAATTTTTTGGTTGCTGTCTGCTAAGGCACTATGGGGATACACCCAATTCAATTTAAAGTGGTCAGCAAAATATGTTACATGAACTCCTCCTAAAAGCTTCCCCTTTGGCGTAATCTCTACAGTGCATAGGGAAAATAGGGGAGGGTGATTGAAGTTGGGATACCTTGCACACATCTGAGGAGAGAGATGAGTTATGGGCTGGTACAGAGCAGTAGTGCAGGTTCAGCCCTGGTCTGGGTGCCAGACCTATCTTTATCCTGAGCTCTTTCCTGTTGTAATTTTCACAGGATTCTTATTTCAGAGTAAATGCCATTCACTTCCTTTGTGCAGACCTGTGGTTCCACTTTTTCCACTGCTGCCTGTCCTCCTGCTGGTGGTGCCTTCCAGACAGATTCTTGGGACCAGGGCTGTAGCCAGCGGGTGGCCCTGCTGGTGCAGCTCTGTTGTCCAGGTGCCAGGCAGTGTCTTCCACGAGCTTTCCTCCCTCATGGGTGAACCAGGGCTGCAAAGAGCAGATGGGCACCACATGCATGTGTGTTTTTCTGAGGTGCTGGCACTCTGCACCCAGTACTCAGAGCAGTATCACCCTGATTCTGCTTCCAGACATTGTCTGGTGCCTCTCTGTAGTGAAGAATCTCTTGTGCCCACAGCAGAGCCTGCTTTGCTGTGTGAGGCTCTGGTGCCTGCCTCTGAAATTACTTACAGATTTCTTAGTTAGCAATTGGAGACAAAATAGAGATAATTAGTGCCTGACTACCTAATTATTAACTCCAACAATGACCAATTTGGAATAAACCATCATTAATATACATTGCATTCCCACAGTTGACAAGAACTATAATATTAAAACCAGAATGTGTAGGAGCTGTTATTGGGAAACCAGCTGCCTCACATAAGTTAATGAATAGTTTCTTCTATTCTGAATGTGTAAGACATGTTCAGTTTGTTGTGATTAAATGAAAAAGCTGAGTTTTTCCTAGATTTCATCCGTTTCCCCTTATTTTTCCTGTCCCGGGAAAGTGCGATGTTACTGTCCTGAATTTTGCTGCAGAAGGGGTGAACTGGGAACCTCTGCACAGCCAGCCACCATTGCACCTCATCACCTTTCCCCAGCTCTAATTTGATCTGTAGGCTGACACTGCCTACGCACTGTGCAGCATCCTGATCCTTCTCCCACTCCTAGGTATCTGTTCTCCATAATTACTGCTCTTGGAGGGTGAAAGGCTTATAACCTCAGAAGAACAGCCTGTAGAGAACATGTGCAATGTCTTGCTGAAGTTCTCCAAGCACTAGCACATCCTGGGTGGCCATGGAGATACAGGAGGTAGCACTGTGAAGAGTCAGAACAGTGATGCTTGCAGATTCTAAAGGGATGCAAACAGCCAGGTAGCCAGCGCCGGGGGCCAAGAGCAGATGCAGGAATGTCTGCATGCATGTACATTCATACCAGACACTCACACGGAGTAGGTAAAATAAGTATGTGTATATTCATGTGTATACACACACCTGTATTTTATCTGTATAAATTTGAAATCTGGAGGATTGAAAGGCCTATTTAAACACCTGGATGCCATGGCCATAATATTTGTGCAGTGGTTTGTAAAACCAGGGGAAGTGGTTCTCCAGACTACAATATTGGCCACCTATTTCATCCACATAGTGGATGAAGGCTGCCTTCTGAATATAATATGAGCATACAATTATGTTGCTGTTGCCAGCTTCGGATGTACTTTGCATTAAAATTAAAAGGAATCAGCAGGTCATGTCCCAAAGAAGTTTTGGAAATCTCAGTGCTGATATTTATAAAATAAATCCATTAAACAAGTAGTACTTGAATCTAAAAACACTCCTCAAGTCTGTCCAAGTCCATTAAGTGGTTTTCAAAATCTTGGCAAAATGTGTAGAATAAGCAAAGTTTAATTCTCACAGTAGCCTTCCATTTGTGTCGGTTGATTGGTTGAAGTGTGTGGGATTTCACATGGCATCCTAAGCTCTGCACTCTGGATAGAGTGGATTCCAGCTTGGCAGGCTCTGATGTCCCCAGTTGCTCCCACGGCCCAGACAAGAGCTCTTACCCTTGCTATGCAAGCCAGAGCTTTAGAAAACAAACCAGTCACTTTGAGGACCTCAGGGTTTAGCATGCCAGGGCTACAAACAGTGGATATAATCCTTGTTGTGGCTCCCTGGAGCAACACTTTATCCTGGCAATGTGCTGCTATACCCTTCAAACAGGTGCTTACAAAAGCTACAAAAGGCTTTTGCAGGTGCTTACAAAGCTTTTGCAATGGGTGGTGAAAGGGGTGGTTAGCAAATTCCTCACCAGGCTCACCGGTTCTCTAAAGGAAGCCCAGAAACGGCAGAAAGAGGCACAAAAGACATCAAAATGTACTTTGCCCCTGCAGTGTTTTAGAAAGTCTCTATCTCAGCATTATGTTTGGTTGTCTGTACAGCCAGATGAGTGTAATGTGGCATGGATCTTATTCTTTATTCCCTACAAGTAAGAGTTTAGCAAGGGTGTTTGCATGTCTGCAGAGAGGCTTTTTCCTGCCTCTGTAGAGCTGCATGTGGATAAGGAACAAATACTCTCGGCTCACAATGATTATTCTGACAGCATGAGTCACAAACAGTATGCTCTGTCAGGGAGAGTTGGGGCTACCATTTCTTCTTACTTTGTTGCTGTCCTTCATCTTCAGTAGAAGTCATTTGGGCTGATAATTTATGTTTTAATTTGTCTACAGAAAAAAAAAAATCCTACAACATAATGAAATTGATCCTCGATGTGCCTTCTGTCCTGAAATAAACATCTTATTAATAATCTGCATAGTCTGAACTCATGTTAGTGCTAGGAGGAGTTTTGAACCTGCAAAGAATTTAAAGCCTTGACAAAATTTCTTTTATTTTACTGTCTTCAAGCCAGCTCCTTCATTCTTAATAACTGCTGTTATTATCTCTCTTTGAAAGTTTTGTTCTGCTGCTATGTGTAAAATTGAGAATAATGAAGAATAAAGTGTGTCCTGATAGATTTAAGTATCTGGGAGTGAAATTTGAGGGCAATGGTGTGCCAAGTATTTGGAGGGATGCATCCTGCTCAAATGAGCAGGAACTGGAAGTTCAAAAATCTGAGCTGTTAGAGCGAAATTTCTGCTTGCAACCCCCACATTAAAGAAGAAGATTGACCAAGATCAAGAAGCCTTCTGAGTCAGTGGTAGAGCAAGGCAATTATGTTGGGCACTACTGTGACTGTAATATCAGCAAATTACAATTGATGAAGTGCCAGCCCATTGTTATAATGTTTTATGGCAGCAGGAGCACTGAAAGCTGTGATTAAGTAATATTAGGAGCTTTAAAATTCTTTTTACAGAGCAGCGAAGCAGGGTAATGAGGATCTTTTTCTTGTTCTTCACAGTCAAAAAAGAAAGAAAAAAGTAGAAAGGAGTTCTGGGAAAAAAAAGGAGGAGGAGAATGGGCAGAGCCGATGGTTTCAATGTCCTGCAGCATAGGTCCAGAAGACTCCCCAGGGAAAATAATACTTGCAAGCCAGTGTTTAAAAAGAGTTCAACCAGTAGTGAAAATAAAATAAAATCCAAAGGCAAACACATTTCTTAAAGAAAGCAGTGATTTTTCATTCCAAAATTATCTTTGCAGAGCAGCCCATCCATTTAAGTTTTGTGCTGTACTAGAGGATCTAGCAGTCATCCTGAAACAGCTTAACCCATCCAGGGAAAGCCGAGTACATTTACCAGGATCCAGCTGAGGATGTTGAGTAGTGTCAGGGAGGCCCGTCCTCCCAGCAGAGGAAGGTCCTTAGCTGTGTAACTATGTACTTTGCTGAGGGCAGCCTTTAGTTAGCTTGCAAATGCATGCAGATGGTTTACACTTTCAATCTGGATGGCAGATTTTGTCCTTTCTTTCTCTATATGCAGATTCCCATCAGCCATTTCACACTATGCTGGTGTCCCCAATGGCAGTCATCACAGTTACATTATTGAAAACTCAGATGTGTCTGCATGTGTATTTCTAGCTCTACTAGCTATTTTGACCATTTTCAACAAATAATTGTTGCCCTGTCCACTTCGTGTCTATGCTTTTTCTCTCCTCAGTCTGGTTTCTCCCTTCAGCTGCAGGACAGATGGGTCCCTATGGGACTCTCATAATTAATTCAACCTTGATGTCTGACCCATCATTTATTTTTGTGTGGTCTTGGTGGCAACACACTCTGAATCTTTCAGAGTATCTTTTATGAAAGCCATCCAAAAAATCTGAAGATTAGATGTTCATTAAGTACATTTGTTTGGTGCCCTTTTCAAAAAGAGCGTGCAATCTCTGTTTTTAAGAACTGTCAAAATGGTTCATTTTAGCCTTGCAAGTATCATTTAATGTGGCTAAAAATGGAAGCTTTTAAAAGGTGGGTAGATGGAAACTAATGTAGATGATTTTAGAAAAGCTGACTTACTAAACCTCAGAGGAGCAAATTCATCCCAGTTGTAAGTAGATGTAAAACTAATGAGTTAAGAATTATACTCATTAACATCACAATTGATTTTTTCTGTTCTCTCTCCTTTTGTATGTATGATAAAAATGGAGTAAGAACCTTGTAAAGCTGACAAAAATGTAAGCTCTAAGAGATGTTCAGCCAATTTCTGGTGAAAAGCTTTATTGATATGCATTTGCAAGTTTTGTACATATTTTGTTTTAAGAATTTCATTACTGCTCCTTCATAACTTCTAAAAAGTTGGTCCCGCTTTTTTTTATCCTGTATACAATATTATAGAATATTCCAAGACACTTCTTGTTATCAGATTTCTCTGTAAATGAAGCATAAAATACAGTTCTCATGTTTCACATTCAAACTAAAACATGCAGAGTTTGTGTTGTAGAGGACCTCTATTTTCACATCAATCCATGAATAAAACTCTTTTAAATTTAAAGTACTCTTACATGCAAAGTAAAATAATCTAGGGAAGTTCAAATAAAGATCATATTAGTTGGAAAAACTAAGAGTATTAGCTGTCAGAGGTGAGAAGATTAAATATACAACATATTATATTATATAAATATATATTTGTCTATTATGTATATATTACTTAAATATATACACAAATAATTTTAATCTGTGGCCCATCTTTTCTGCATAACAGCTTGATTTTTTATGTTCCCTTTTCCTTCTATAAATAAAGAACCTTGTGCTCTTTGACTTAATTTCCT
Source organism: Catharus ustulatus (assembly GCF_009819885.2). Lineage (NCBI taxonomy): Eukaryota > Metazoa > Chordata > Aves > Passeriformes > Turdidae > Catharus > Catharus ustulatus. The sequence continues at coordinate 97,372,935 of NC_046222.1, forward strand.
ATGTAAAATGTAAATTAGCATGACTTAGGGCAGAAAATTTGGGCTTTTTAAAATTTGACGAATTTCATTTAAGTTCTCTGTTGATTTCTAGCACTCTTCATAAAATGATCATTCATACAGATTCTCCAGCACTTTCCTCCATCTTCAGGATACAAAACTGAGCTGCACTGTCATCTTTTGACTTAAATGCCATGTTTCCCTGGACTAGCTGAGCACCTCAGCTCTGCAGACCTTTTGGAGTCACTCACTCTCCTCAGGCTGTGTCTGGACAAGTCAAAGCAGGACTTCTTTCTGCTTTCTTTGTCAGGGAACACCACATTTACACTGAAGTTCATCTCAGGTGGTGCCACAGAGGGGAAGCCTGCATACAGAGATAGGTAGGAGTACTGTCATAATTGACTCATCCTCCAGCCCAGACAATTGTGAGATCTGTGTGAGCCATGGTGAGAGCCAGCATGTAAATTTAGACACAGCTGTAGATTGTGGAAATTTGCCTTTTGAGAACTGACAATTTTAGTTACGGGTCTTCTCTCGATTTTACTTTTGCCTACTTTCATTTACATAAACTCAAAATTATTTGGATTTATGTGTTATGACCAATATTGCTTTTCATTAAAACCAGATCCGAGTTGTTATCACCTCTTATTGTTTCAGGGCCTGTTAAGGCAGAAATTTGCCAGCTGTCATATCCAAAAATATCTTTCCCACCCACCCCCCCTAATTATGAGTAACATCTGAATTTCCTAGACCGTGTTTTATAAAAATAACTCTCTGGAGCAATTTATAACAAAAAAAGGTTTCCAGCACAACCAACTTAAGCACGCAGCCTTTGCAAATAAGCCAATTTCCTGTGTCTTTCTAAGCCATATGTATCAATTCTATATCTGTACATGGCATTTTTGAAGTGCTGCTTCCTAAATGCCAAAAATTAGACTCCTAGGTATCTAAGTTGATCTGATAACAAGACTTTGGTCCATAGCCATAATCCACTGAAGGACTTCCAGCACTTCTCCTGAAAAATTCTGTTTGTCATTCTGCCTGGTGCAAATTGGCTGGGGTCTGGCCTATTGTGTTTTGCATCTGCTGCCACTTCCCTGTGCTCTAAACACATCTGCCCTTCCCTTCACCTCCAGATCACCTGAACCATGCTTGTGCTTTAATATATGTTTTCTGGTCCTGGGTGCAATTCTGTCTTAATCCTGTTATTTCTATGCTGAGTTTTGGGTTCTGTCTCAAAGTTTTTGTTCTTCTGTTACAGTTGCAGGGTTGTTTGTGTAACAAGAAAAGCACTACTGATACCTTGGAAGGACCAAGTAAATAGATAGCACATCTGTTAGAGATAACTTCTGCCTGTGCAACAAATGTGTTGGACTTGGCAGCAGTGCTCAGAGCACAGCACACAACCATTGCAGTGACAAACTCCAGCAATGGTGCAGGTTTCCAAGCATTGGAAATTAGCATTCCAATTGAGCATACCCACTGTACCAGGGCTCTGAGTGGGATCTAGAGCATATCATCAGTAGTCCATGCTCTCTAGAGAAGGTATCGAAGAGATCTTTTGTCTTTTCCAGCCATTGATCACCTCTGACAGCTACTAAAGATTGTTTCAGCATTGATGACTTCCTAGGATCTTTTTCCTTTTGAAAAGGAAGTAAATTTCAGTCTCACCTAGAGCTAATGCATGAATGTATGTTGAGAAGCTGTATATCAACAGACACACTGTCTAGCAGTTACAGTAATTTCACGAATACAAGCCGCAGGAAGAAGACTAAAATTTTGGTGGAAACCCGGAAATGCGGCCAATATTCCGGTGCGGCTAATCTATGGACAAAAATGTGATATCTGCCCTTACCTAGTATCATGCTGGTCCAGTCCCGAGCCAAAACAGTCTGAAATCCATGGTTTCCCGTTGTTCCGACGATGAACCAATCAGAGAACAGCTTATTGCCTGCCTGTGGATGGCGGCGTTACTGAGGGGCGGGGGTTGTTATCGGGGTGAGTTACCTCGGCAGTTCGATAAAAGTGTGTGATATTTCTCTGTACTTTTTAAAGTGTTTTCAGTCTTGTGCGGCTACGGGGCTGGCTGGGCTCGCAGGGAGAGGGCTGGGGGAGCCTCTCTCCCCTCAGGGAGAGGGGTACAACGGCCGCTCCCCCCGCGGGCTGCGAGGGCTAAAACGGCCGCTTCCCCCGTGGGCTGCGAGGGCTACAACGGCCGCTTCCCCCGCCTGGCTGCGAGGGCTAAAACGGCCGCTTCCCCCGTGGGCTGCGAGGGCTACAACGGCCGCTTCCCCCGCCTGGCTGCGAGGGCTAAAACGGCCGCTTCCCCCCACGGGCTGCGAGGGCTACAACGGCCCCTCCCCCCGTGGGCTGCGAGGGCTACAACGGCCGCTCCCCCTGCCCGGCTGCGAGGGCTAAAACGGCCGCTCCCCCCGTGGGCTGCGAGGGCTACAACGGCCCCTCCCCCCGTGGGCTGCGAGGGCTAAAACGGCCGCTCCCCCCGCCCGGCTGCGAGGGCTAAAACGGCCGCTCCCCCCGCGGGCCGCGAGGGCTACAACGGCCGCTCCCCCCGCGGGCCGCGAGGGCTACAACGGCCGCTTCCCCCGCCCGGCTGCGACGGCTACAACGGCCGCTCCCCCCGCCCGGCTGCGAGGGCTAAAACGGCCGCTCCCCCCGCCCGGCTGCGAGGGCTAAAACGGCCACTCCCCCCCCGCCCGGCTGCGAGGGCTAAAACGGCCGCTCCCCCCGCCCGGCTGCGAGGGCTACAACGGCCGCTCCCCCTGCCCGGCTGCGAGGGCTACAACGGCCCCTCCCCCCGTGGGCTGCGAGGGCTAAAACGGCCGCTCCCCCCGCCCGGCTGCGAGGGCTAAAACGGCCGCTCCCCCCGCGGGCCGCGAGGGCTACAACGGCCGCTCCTGTGCCAGCACAGAGATGTGGCTCCGCTTGGAGCTCAGCTGCCTGCCCGCACGGCTGAGCGGCTGTTTAAAGGCAACGCGGATCCATTGGGAATGCTCGCAAAATGACCACACTATTGTTCCTGTCTTTTTCGGCTTGTAAATAAAGGGTGTGTCTTTTTTCACTTGGAAACAATGTTTCCGAGGTCGGCAGTAAGCCAGTAAGCCCCGGCGATCCCGCGATTGTGTTACTAAATGACGACTTTGTGAAAGTTCGCTGCGAACTAAAGTGCGGCTAATATTCCGGGTGCGGCTTATCTATTAACAAAGGCAACAATGTTGCCAACACACCAGCAGTGCGGCTTATATTCCGTGCGGCTTGTATTCGTGAATTTACTGTAATTAAACATAAAGTCCTAGAGGATTTCATTATTTCTCACACTAGCATTCTTCATCTTTTCCTAGTGTCCTTTTTAGTGCATGTTGCACATCTTAATTACAGTAATTTCATGATTACAAGCCGCACCTGATTATAAACTGCACTTCCAGGTGTCAGCAACTTTTCGTTCTTTGTCCATATATAAGCCGCACCGGATTATAAGCCGCACTCTCGTTCGCAGCGAGGACCTGCATGCAGCAAAGTAACAAATTAGTAACAGAATCGCAGGATCGCAGGGTTTACTGGCTCGGCTTGGGGCCGGGCGGACCTGGACCGCTCGGGGCTGCCAACGGGGCCAGGTGGCCCGGTTTAGCACTGCCGCTCACCACCACTGAGCTCGCTCACCCCGGCCTGGCACTGCCCTGCGGCAGTGGCAGGAGCCCACTTGCACCCGCGGCGGCAACAGCAGCAGTGGCAGGTGGCGACAGAGCACACCCGAGGCAGCAGGCGGGGATGAAGCCCTCCACTTCCTCGCCAGGCCGCAGGGCCGGCAGGAGGGTTCCCCCTGCCTCCACCCGCTGTGCAACACAGTAACCAATTTGTAACAATCTCAAAATCCTGGGTTTTACTGGCAGGTGCTTGGCTCGGCACCTCAGCTTGCACTTCCGTGTTGGGAAATTTCAGAACTTTTTTCATATATTGGCCACTCCTGAGTGTAAGCCGTATTTCCGGGTTGGGATCAAAATTTTAGTCAAAATGGTGTGGCTTATACAGTAATTTCACGAATACAAGCCGCACTGTTTTGACCAAAATTTTGCTCCCATACCAGGAATGCAGCTAATATTCAGGTGCGGCCAATATGTGAATAATTTTCTGACATTTTCAACCCTGGGAGTGCAAACCAAGTCATTGCAAACTGCAAAGTCGAGCTCCTGCCAGTAAAACCCGGCATTTATGCGGTTGTTACAAATTGATACTCTGTTGCGCGGTGGGTGGAGCTGCTCTGCAGGCAGCACGGGGGGTGGGCAAGGCGGGGCAGCTCTCTCCTGCTGGCCCCGCGGCCCAGGGGAAGCAGGGGCAGCTCTCTCCTGCTGACCCCATGGCTCGGAGGAGGCAGGGGCTCTCTCCTGCTTGGCCCCGCAGCTCGGGGGAAGGTGGGGCAGCTCTCTCCGCTTGGCCTCGCGGCTCGGGGGGCTCCCATCCCCGCGTGCCGCCGCCGCAGGAGCAGGCAGGCTACATCCCCGGCTCCCATGGCCACCGCAGGTGCTGGCAGGCTCTGTGCCCCCCCTGCTGCCATGGGGCAGCACTGGACCGGGGTGACCGAGCCCAGCGGTGGCAGCGGCCGGCGCCGAGCGGCAGTGCCGAGCTGGGCCACCCAGCCCTGTCGGCAGCCCTGAGCCCTCATGGCCCGAGCCAAGCCAGTAAACCCCGCCCTGCCGCAGTTCTGTTACTAATTGGCAACTTTGTTGCACGCGGGTCCTCGCTGCGAACACAGAGCGGCTTATACTCGGGTGCGGCTTATTTATGGACAAAAAACAAAATGTTTGCCAACACCCGGCAATGCGGCTTATATTCAGTGCGGCTTGTATTCATGAATTTACTGTAATCGTGAAATTATTGTAGCTTCCTTCTGGGGGAGCTTTCCTGTAACTCTGAGTAGGGATCTTAAATCCAAATATAGACGTGGAGGGTCAATAGGAGGGTTTTGGGAGATGCCCCTGGCAAACTGGCTGCCTTCTCTGCCCCTTTTCTGGTGGCCACAGCCCCATGAGCAAAGACCAAAATGTTTTCATGTGTCTGTCACAGCACTGATGTTGTGAGTGATGAAGAAAGGTGGGTGCAATATTAAAATCACCAGACTGTGAAAGGGCCTGGCAGAGGTGGAAGCACATGTTATCCTTTGCTGCCAGTGGCGGGTAAGATGCTCTCCATCAGAGGGACAGTGATGAGAGTGACACCAAAAAGAAATTGCCAAGGAGTGCCTATTAGAGCCCCCTCTGATCTCTGTTTTCAGAAGATAGCATGTTGCATAAGTATGATGGAGAGACATGGATTTGGCAGGGGAATCACTCAGTGGATAAGGAATGGTCCAGGTGGTCACATTCAGAGTGGCAGTGAACATCTTGATGTCCAAGTGGAGAGCAGTGATGAGTGGCATTCCTTAAAGGTCAGTATGGGGACCAGTGCTGTTTAAAACCATTGTCTGTGACATGGAGAGTGGGATCAAGTTCACCCTCAGTAAATTTGCTGGTGACACCAAGCTCTGTGGTGTGGTCAACACACTGGAGGGAAAGGATGGCAACCAGAGGGACCTGGACAGGCCTGAGAGGCGAGGCCATGCAAACCTCGGGAAATTCAACAAGGCCAAAAGCAAGATCCTGCACCTGGCTCGGGGCAATCCCAAGCACAAGTATAGATTGCTTGAAGAATGGATTGAGAGCAGCCCTTAAAAGAAAGTCTTGGAGGTGTCGGTGTGTAAGAAGCTCAACATGACTCGGCAGTGCACAATCACAAGCCCAGAAATCTAGCCACATCCTGGGCTGCATCCAAAGCAGCACGGCCACTGGGATGAGGCAGATTACTCTCCCCCTCTACTGTGCTGTCATGAGACCCCACCTGCAGTGCTGCATCCAGCTCTGGGGACCCCAACATCAGGAAGAGGTGAACCTGTTGGAACAAATCCAGAGAAGAGCCACAGAGCTGATCAGAAGGCTGGAACACCTCTCCTGTGACAGGGAGGCTGAAGCTAAAGGATCTCAAAGATGCTTTCTAACCCAAACCATTTCATGGTTTTAGGCTTATTCTACCACAGTAAATAATCACAAATGTGTCTGAACATGACCTTTTGAATTTTTAAAGAATAGTTTCAAGAATAACAGTTTCCTGATAGGATGTAGCAAAGTATTGTTTTTACCTCTTTCTTTATTTCTTAATTGTCACAGACTCTGGAATGCTCAAACTGTTTTTATTCCAGACACAAAGAGATCTAGGAGTGTGTGTGTATGCTGAATGCATGCTTCAAATAGTAAAAATAACATATGAAGTTGTGTTTTTACCTAAAAATGTCATTAGCTGTGCCAAAACTAGATGTTGAAGTCTGAAATCCTCTGACATTTTGTTAGGTGTTAGAGCTGAATGTTGAAAAAACCAAATTCAAAAGACTAGAGGAGGAATCTGCAAATTAAAAACAAAAATCAGAAACAGGGAAAGATAGTTGGAATTCATTTGGGAATCTATCTTTTCCAGATTTTCTCTAGAACACACAGGATTCTTGAAGGGTGACCCCTTTTTGTTTAGTCTGTACTGTAGAAGAAATTGCATTGGTTGTGCTTACTTTATTCCTTTACAAAGTAGACCAGCCATTGTTTATTTTATCTCCTGCTGCATTGTTTTTGAGTGTAATACTGGCATTATTGTAATCTGACAAAAGCAAGACCTACTGCCAAAGGGATTGTCCTGCTTTTGCCTCATGTGCAGCAATTTTTTCCTTCTGTCCTCCACGTTCCAGGACTGCCAGATATATCTGCGTGCTGAGATGAATCAGGGAAGTCTCCCTGTTGAAAGCTATTAATTTAAGTTGGAGTTGTTATAGTTTCCAGTCTTATCTGCTTCATCATCCCATTTCCTGCATAGTCACCTGAACATCCATGCTGATGCAGGGCAGAAAGAGGAAAGATGGGAAAGGAGGCCATGTAGTATATCACACTACAAAAACATGTCTGTGAGGGCAGCAACTCCCACCCACAGTTATCCTGCAGCGATTGCTGCCATTGCACTGCTTTCTAAGCCATCATGCCACAATGGTGAGGTGAGGAGTGTGGGACTTTGTGCAAGCAACCTCTTCCGACTCCTGGTTGTCCCTTAACTTATCGCATTATTTAATTAAGTTATAATTTTATGACAAAGCATACTAGATACTCCATAAACCATATAATAATATTAGGTTTTACTTAAGTGAGGCTTGAGGGAATGTCCTGCTCTAAATCTGACTTTGAAGTCTTCCGATCTGTTTAGACACAATTGAATCAAATTGACAGGAAATTTCATGAGAGAGTTTTCTATAATAGAATTTTTCTGTAACAGACTTTTTCTGGAAACCTTGGGACAGAGCAGGAGAGGTGCCAAAGCATTCAGACAGTGATAGACTCATGCTGGAGATATTCTCCTCTTACCACATGGCAAAAGGGATGGTACTGAGGGAAGAGTCAGCACTGTTTCTCAAGAGGAAAGCAACCATGCAGAAGGCGGGAGAGCACTCCCTGATGGTCATCTCCTTGATCCCTTTTCTCTGATCTGCTTCAACCTCAACAACATAGTAAGGAATTTACAGTGATGGCTTCCTCTTATATCCTTTTTCTTTTCTTTTCCTAGACCAGGAGGAAGGACTATGATTCTAACCTTTGAGAACTAATTCCCTCAGCATCTTCCCTCCTTGCTCCAGTGCAGTGCTTAGATTTATTTGCCTGTTCCCAGCCAAAGACTTTCACTTCCATAGGTGCATCGCTCAGGAAAGAGATGTATGTGGTTATATTGATTTGGTGGATGCAAGGTTTTACTATCCCTCAATATATGAACTGTGGGAGTGGAAGAAGAGCTGTAGAGATGTTTAATACTGAATTCCTGGAAATCTTCCAGGCCAGATGAGATCTGAGAGCTCTTGGTACTGGGAGCTCTTGGTACTGGCACTGAGCTTCTCTGCCCTACAGCACCTGGGGGGCTGTCATGGTTTAACCCTGACCGGTTACTGCTTAGGGATATGCTCTGTCTCAAGCACAGGGTTTTGTCATAATAGGGGTCTTTGAAGGCACTAAAGCACTCCTGAGAGCTGAGTTTAAGGTCAAAGTAAAGGCAGCTCCACATCATTCCAGAGACACGCAGGTCTGCCTTTGCATGGAGGAACTCTCCCTAAGCACATACCAGAGTTTTCAGTGTAGTAGACGCTACACAGTTAAGTGTGTTACTTTCTCTTTGGCCACTGGTTAAAGAGTGAACAATGTACTTTTATGGCAAGTAATAAAGACATTGCCAATGAGAATCACATCCTCATGAGTGGTTTAATTCATTCATGTGGCCAGCAGTTCTACCAGTTTTGTCCAACCTGATTGCTGAGCATTTGCAAAGATCAAACTCTTATCAGGTTGCACCCTAATTGTGGCTACATCCTTTTTGCGTCCTTAGCAAATGCATATGTGTCTCATTCTTGATAGTCTGATGTCTTCATCTGCTGCTCCTTTCTTTCTATCTGGAGCTTTTTTCTGTCCTCTATAGCCCATATACCTCTCCCTTACCTTCAAGCCTTTGCTTACTCATTACTCTCTCTGCCTATTGTCTTTTATTTATTACTGAATTCCAGCTATGACAATCACTTTGTCAGCTTTTTAAATCCCAATTTTCTTCCATAGTGCTCTGTTCTTCACTGTTGTGATGAATGCTTCAAACATCCGCATCAGCATTGCTCCTCCAGATTTCTTCTCTAAAATTGTTCTTGGCTGTTATGACTAGAGAAGATGTATGTTGTGCAAAATCCTCTGTCCATCTTTCAAATAAGACTGTTGTATTGTATATTTTGCCTATAACTATACATTGTCTCTTGTCCTCATCCTAAACTGTACTTTCTCTGGGCCAAGAGCTCTCTTGTTACTCTATGTTTGCATAATGCTTCTCACAATGAAATTCTGATGTGTGACGGGAGCTTTTCAGCATTTAATGGCAAAAATAATATAAGTATGAATAAATGTCTCTGTGTGACTGCATCACATGATGTGGTCACAGTTTGCAAAATTTCAGTTTCCTTGGGACAGCTTGTCTCTCTGCCTATGGAATGTAGGTGCAATGCAGTCTGGGAAGTCTGTTTTCAGAAAGGAATGCGTTAGGAAAATATTTGAGCTTGAGTAATTCCACAAATAGGAAAAAAATCCCCAGTGTTGTGCAGTTTCAGAAAGATTTCCTACTGTGCAGATTTTTTTGCTAGCCCATTCCTTTTGCCATCTCAGAGCTCAAACAGCATGACCTAGAGCAGTGGTTTTCCAAATTCCTTCCACTTGCAGCATACTAGCATAAACATCATTTGCATATGGATGTCATAAAAGTGACTAATGCTGGCAATCATCGTACTTTATTGCAGTAATGTGACACATGTGCCTGAGCATCCTAAGCGATCTGCTCCAAGCTCATTGGGGCTGAAGAAATGGCACATCTCTTATCTAGCAGTGACACCTGTGGCAGAGCAGGCTTGGAGAGAAACCAGAACACTGATCCAGCTCCAGATGGGTGTACAAGAGACAAGGGCACTAACTACTTCACTATGATTCCACTATGCTGGGTTTAGCCTAAACCAGAAATTGAACTCAAAAAGTTGAACAAGTAACATTTCTAGTTTGATAGCCAGAGAGTTCAATGTACTTTTGACTGCAGCTGTGGCAAGTCAATGAAGAGACCTCTTACTCTGAACTCAACCTTGCCCCCCATCATGTTTTAACATCTTGGATTCTCCAAAGAGGTCTATAAATAGTTCTTTGAGGTGAAGGGCAGTGAGTCATGCCATGAGTGTGAGGTTGAGTGCTGCCATTTTCAGCCAAGAATCTGCAGAATTTAGGGAATTTATCACAGTTCACCCTTGTCAGATTTTTCTTCCACAAGGTGAGGAGGAGGGTTGTGAACCCAATTGCATCATCATATAGCACAGAAAACTTATTTTCATTACTTACGGACTGGCTTTCAGTTACTGGTCAGGCTTCCAAAAAAACTGAGCTGTGCCTGTTGTGCAGTATGCAATATGCTATGTGCCACAACCCCTGCCCTATAATGCCATCCCAATCCATTGTCCATCTTTTAGCAGTATGACAGAAGTATAGATGTCTCCAAGATGAGACAGGGTTATATAAAAATAGTTTTAAAATAACTGGTCATTGCATAGATTAAAAAAGGATGCAAATTAATGCTCCCACTGAGGAAAAAGAGCCATGCTGCTGTACCAGGCATCAGCACATGCTGATGAAGGTGCTTTAAATGTGCAAGCAATTCAAAGCAGAATTTGCACTGTAATAACCACAGCAGACACAAACTCAGGCTGTCAAGTCATGTCTCTCTCAGCACAATTCCTTTTTTCATCTGTGTGCATAGTTAAGAAGACCAGTCTCCCTGTTGCACAACACAAACAATTCACGTGTCCTGGTCCAGCTGCCCATTTCAGACACACATCATTCAAGTCCCATTTCAGAGAAATATCTCGGGAGTCTCCCTCTAGGGAGTCATCCAATGGTTTGGTGAAACAGCAACACAGTATGTCCTGACTCATATTCTCACCCCAACTGGCAAATAGTAAACCCAAAGACTGGATGCATCTCTCCAAAGACATTTTGTGACAGACAACTGATATCCATCAGTGTTGGCTGCTTCCAGAAAAACATGCAGTGTGACTCTGGAGCTGGGGCAGGAACCTTCTACCACAACCAGCTTTATAGCCAGTGGTACCAGGAGCTCCATGCACACAGAATCTAACTATACAGTCCCATGGGACATCACACCATGGCAAATGCCCTGTACCACATCTAGCAGTTCTTTTCTGTCTTGTATTTGGGAAGCAGAAACCAGAACACTATGTAGTAAAAAATGTCTCTAAATGTAGTACACACAGGGCAAAAGCTGTTTATCACAATCCTTTAGTACTAATATCTGCTTGAATTTTGCATACCTTGGTTCCTTTTACAAGCAATTGAACCAAAACATTTACTTGGCATTTACTTTCATTCTTCATCTCTGCTTTATCAGAGATAGAGAGTACAGTGCATTTATTTGTATATGATTCCCCACAGGTAATCTTCAGTTGTAGCACATAAAACTTAATTTTCCCTGATTGCACAAGATTTCTTATTCTACACAAAGTTGTAAATCACTGCAACAAAGACTCCTTGCTTGCTCAGTGTAGGCAAAGCCTTGCATTACTTCAGCAATTACTTTGGCTTTCCCATGTGCTCCTTTTGCTGCAATTCCAAGGTCCTCCAAGGTCTCCAAAGATTTATCCAACTTCATGCTTTCTGCAGGTAACATTGATGGTGTGGGGTGATGGTGTAGGTCTTTATCGCAATACCTACCAGAACACATTTCTTATCAAATTTATAAAGGACTTCTGCAAATATATGGCTTTTGTCTTTCATCTTATCTTTTGTCTCATTAAGCTGGAAGCAAGTGCTTCCTTTAAAAAAATGACATGGTATTGTTGCTTCTTTCACACAACCCTGATCATTCCAAAACCAGCATTTTCAAGAACTGTATTTCCAGGAACAAATCTGAGAATATGAGCAAATGAGCAAAATGTCATGTCTGGTAGCATGTGTACACAGTGCAGCTATCAGGAAAAGATGTGTCTCTGAAACAACATGACCATGATGTTCCTGGTTCACAATCCCATTTATAATTATTTGGGGTCACACACCATAATTTGGAAGCCATTTGCTGTAGGACTCCCAGGCTTGATGCACTCATTAAGTCTGAAGACATCCTCTGCCCTTAGCTGGTGGTATTTAACTTCCTTGGTTGGTGGTATTTAACTTGTTACTTTTCAGTTAATTCATAATTTTATGGGTATTGTTGATCGCTTGAGTAAGCAATAGCACCAGGAGCCTTGTGAAACTTTAAGGAAGGAAGGAGGTAGAAAGTTGCCTGAAAACTCTGAAGACACAAAACTTGGCTCTTTTTAAAGATATTGCTTAGAGTTTACCTGTGATCCATACAGCTCTGCTCCAGGATCTAGTCAGTCTTTCCTAGCCTGTGCTGGCTCACAGCGCAAGTTTTCACAAGTGAAGGGCTTTCTAGATTCAGCACAAAGCTGCTGCACAGGCTTGCCTTCCTTGCAGTAACTGGCTGTAATGATACAGGGCTCACACAACTGCCAGGTTTCAGTGAGGCATGAAGACATCATCTGAACTGCTTCTGAAAGCCTGCAGATTCATACAGGTCCCTGGCCAAGGCTGCTGCCCAGTGTAAGGCTGCTCACACTTCTGCTAGCACCAACCTCTTCCCTCGTGGTGCAGGTGAACACCTGGGCTCAGGAGGGCAGTCACAAAGGTTTTCTTTACAAGAATGAAAGATACTCAGCATAGCCAGAAAGCTTGTGGCTTTCTATTTGGAAAGTGTTAGTTGTTCCAGGTCTCCCATGGCTATTCTCCCACACAGGGACTCCAGGAGTCCAAGTACCCTGTTGAACTCTTAAACCACTGTGGCTTTGGTAATTTCTTGTCTTAGCTGAGAAACATCATCTGTGAAACAATTTCCTGAGGGACAACTTGTCAAAACAAGCAAGTTCCTGGGAAGTACTTAAGTTCCAATGAGTTTCATTTTTTGATGAAAAAATAGTTTGTCAGTAAAATCTACACAAGCTTCAACAGGGACTCTTCTGGTACTGAAATTGGTGCCAGATGGGCACCAGTCCTTCCACTGTTGAAGGCAGCTGGAGTTTTGCCACTGACTTCAAAGGAATTAGGATCAAGCCCATGAATTCATGACTGCACTTTTTATTTAGCTTTCTGAATAATTTATACGTAAAAATAGGCTGTATTCTCCCAGTCTTTCTGATGTTGAGTAAAGCTGTATTTGGTTACATTTCTTGCTTTCAAAGGAGCTTTGGTGCAGTCATGAGTGTCTCATTATGGAAAAGGGTGTCCATAGGGGACAGATAGAAAGAAAAATGAAATCCTTAGGCATATTGAAGACACACAGCAGATCAGAGATTCAGAGATGACAGATCAGAGCAAGAGAGTCTTCATACTTGGAGCTGAAGGCTAAATAGCTAGCATTATTTCAGGAAGTGGAAGGGGATCTAGAAAGCATACTTCTTTTTGGTGAGTTCATCTATTTTTAATGATATTGCATTTAGTTTTATTTTCCTTCTTCTCAGTTCTTTAGACATTAATTTCCATAAGGTTTCTTGCTGTGCTTAACTCCTGAATAGACTTTACAGATTATGCATTTCTCTGGGATACACCAAACTTGCTCTCCACCACTGCAAACCATTTTCCTTCTTAAAACTATTTGGGAAAAAAGGAAAGAAAAAAACTTCCCAGTTCACCACCCAGGGCTTAGTGTTTACTTCTGCTGCACGCATCATTTATTTTCATTCTGCAAGATCATGATGACACGCTCATCCAAGCACATGCTGTTCTAATATGCTACATTCCTTCAGCCCCTCAGTGTGTTAGAAGTGTCATTGCTGCTAAATGAGAAGGATCTTGTAGGACAGGCAAATAGATTGCTAAGTACTGCTGGCTTTCAAAGACCCATGTTGTAGATGAAAATTATTGGCTTGCTTTTTCAGGACTATACATTGCTGTGTATGTGGATGACCCTGGTTAGGAGGGCTATCTGCTGTAGGGTTTTAGAGAATTCCTTCCTTGAGAACGTGCTGACATATTTAGCAGCCTTTTGGAAAAGAGAATGAGATGTATGCCTCAAACTATGACTGGAGGAACAGAACACTTGAAGTTTGAGATGTGTCCTAGGAAAGCATTTCTGCAGCTATCATTTCGTTTGAATCTGTTCAAGCAAGTGCATGTACTGCACTTCTTGTATTTTCTGGGTGGATGGAATCACTCTGCTCTCAATCACAGTGTGGGTTTCAAAAATCTATCTGCCATGATGGATAAACCACTTGCAGAAAATCTGTTCCACATTTGCTTGTTCCTCCCTGACAATAAATTAGAAAAGGCAATAGTGGATTGTTAGATATTAACACAAAACCATTAAATAATGCTTTGGTTTAGCTATAATATTTTCTCTTAAACTATGCCTTACTAATTACTCTCCATAAGATGAATTTAAATTGTCTGTGGAGAACTTTGAAGGCTTTCTCTAAACACCTTTAAATCTGAATTAACAAAACATATAAAAGATTAAAATTATAGATACATTCAACATGACTTCGTCGAAGAGTCTTTGGCACAAATTTGTCTGCTAATATGCCACTAGTAAGCTCTTGAATTGCTGTGTGTCCTCTGTACTAACCTACCAAAGAACATGTAAAGTATTAGGTAAAGAAAGTATCATGTACTTCCTCCTAATGTCCATTTGAGTCAAAGGCTGTTTTGTTACTTGGCTACAGCAGAAGATTGTATCCTGCATTTACTGGTAGGGATAATAGTAAGGAAAAGCTGGTTTAGCTTTCTGAAAGACTACTTTTTGCATCTGAAAATGCTTTTACAGATGCAGTCCTCTCAGGAACCCAGCAGAGACAGAAGAATCTTGTATAGTTATGCCCTTAGTTACTTAATAATCTCACTGTGCTTCAGAACATAAATTATAATACTAGCAAACTAGTTTAATGAGGGCATGTGAACTTAATATTTCCTGAAAGTGCCTGCTCTGAAGTGAAAATGCAGTAATAAATTCAGACTGTTTATTTTAATCACAGAATCAGCTATTGAACTGCAAGTTGCCAAAGTCTCCGCAAGGCATAAAATAGGGATGTACATGATCTTCTCAATATTTATGAGCCGCAAAGTATAAAAATCAGTAGTCCCTAGGTGAAAATATTTTTAGTCTTTCAGGGGAATATTGTGAAAATGCTTTATTAGTAATTTTAATTTTGTTTTCTGCTCTGCTCAGTTGCTCCTTTCTAAAAACTTGAGCATGGTATTTTTCTCTTTCCAGTTTGTTCTTTTGTATTAGGTATGTCGACATTTGAGGGGATTTGTAACTTTTTGCTTTTAAAACTGATTTGAGTCTTACACAGCACCATTCTTTAGCTAATAGCTTCCACAAATACAGAAAAGAAAAAAAAGATTTTGTAGTAAATGAATCTTTATAAAGTGTACTTTCCAAAATTGCTCCAGTTTATCAAAATACTGAATCACATGTGCAAAACTGAGAATTCAAGAAATCTTTTCTTATTTAGAAAAGAATGACATTTTAGTCACACATTAGTAACACTTTGGTATGCACAGACAGTATCAAGTACATGCTGAAGTGTATTTGTAAGCCACGCAGTGAGGCTCTCTCTTTGATAGGGCAGATGTCAGTCAGAAATTAATCCCTTACCCACACCTATATGAATAGAAAGTAAGACTGTTCAGTAGGAGAAATGTCCTCCTTCTTAGAGAAGACACCATTATCAGTGAAACACCACAAACCCAGGAGCTGCTGTTGTGACCACAGTGTATCAAAGTGTCCCTTAGAAGTCTAAATTGGGATAGAATAATTTTGACACTAACACAGATTAGTAAATGCACTGGCATATTTGTCAAGGGAGATGTAGTGAGGATTAATTATTTAAATCTGACCTAAATTTCCTGTTTCTCTCTTGTTCCATAATAATAACAACAATAAATTCCAAAGTAATAATTTGCTATTTGAACTTAACCTAGAGTTGATTGTCACCCACACCAGACAGGAAGTAGATTTTCTTTACTCTTCATTCCATCTAGGGTATGTAAGTAGGTGCATAATGTTGCCTGTTGAAACTGTAGTTTGTTAAGTCATATCAGAATATATAGGTATAAAAATATATTTGGTCCCATGTGAGACCATCAATGTAGATGACAGTTTCTCTCCTGTATCTGCTCATCCTTAAAAGAGAAATAAGTTGAAACCATTTACAGGTGGTCCCTTTTAAACCCACATGTATTAGAAATTAGAAGCGTGCGCATGTATCTGTGTGTGCAAGCACGTGCAACAGAGACTGAGAGAAACTCACCATAATACAGTCTGCAGAAATAAAAATGAGATCTCTGGAGACAAATACAAAATAATTTTGGCAGTGGAGAAGTCCTGAGTGATGTAGCTTAATATTTGTCACCTATGTGGTAAAGTCACAAGTAGAGTACTGAAGACAGTCATATCTAAAATCCAGAAGGAGGGAAAAAACCTCTCCCTTAGTTCATACCGCATGGGCTCTCTGCCTGGACGCTAAAGTCAGGACAGCTTACATTGTGGCAGGGTGGAGAGTATGGCTTCCTGATCAAGCCCACCAAACATTTAATGAGCATTACTTGATTACTGCTCCCATTGTAGGAAAAGGTTGTTTGGGGGTGAACCAGACTGTGCACAGAGGTATTCTGCTCCCACCCTTCTTCACTCCCAAAACCAGATGAGCTGGAGCTGTCTCTGGTATGATTACTCACAGATGGGGAAGAAATAGGAACAGTAGCTCCATGAACTGACTGATGCGTCCTCATCTCAGCATGAAGGATTCACAGCAAGTAGTCACTAAGACTGTGTGAACAGTTGTACTGCACCATCTCATCAAATCTCTTGCATGATGAAGTCCCTCAGATAATATAAGGGCTGCTGATGCAATATTTTGCATTTCTAGACAGGATTGCAGGGCTGCTGGGAATGTTTGACTGGTTTAGCATTCAAATCCGAGCTTTGTCCCTCTAAATCCTATGTCAAGTTTTCTAGGACATCCCCTTTATAAAGAATGGATTTGGGGTAAAATCAGTCTCACTGCAGTCTCAAGGGCATAAGTCTCAAGTCACTTTGGGCTTAGCAGGACCAAAAATTCAAATGTAGGATCTTTCTAGAGAAAGGATCAAAACTGAGTAAGAAAGTAGAGTTCGGGTATTCAAGATTGTCATAAGAGCTACAGGCTTCCAGAAATGTCAAATTCCTGACACTGACTATGGGTCAGAACTTTCCATTAAGCTTCTCATCTGGAAGCAAATCTGCCTGAAGATCAGATGGCAGACACCAGAAAGCAATGCTTGTTTACATATTCTGAGTTTAAAACAAGAAATTTTCAATCATGTTTATGTTTAAAAAAAATATTTCTACAAGTTTTTTGTGAAGAGGAAGAACTGTTTGCTTTTACAAAGTAGTAAGCAGGCTTTTCTCTGGTATTCATAGCCTATTTGGGAAGTACTTTCCAGCATCTGTGGGCAAAGCTGTTTAAAAACAGTTCTCTACAAAAATAAAGTCGTAAGGCTATAAAGCATTTTTTATCTTGGCAGACCAAAATAATTTTTTCCCAGTATTTCAGGAAGCCTCTGACATTCTCAAAAGTTCATTAGCTTGACTTTTGGGGAGGAGTTTTCTTTCTGTCTTTAATCTTCTACTGATATTGAGATTTACTTTTGTTTATATCCATACAGGGCCATTTTTTAATCACTTCATGTTTAGATGCTTGCTCTCTTATTGACATTTCAACTAGGTGCTGCTTTAAACAAAATGTAAGGGACTTTGTTGTTTTGAAAAGAACAGCTTCAGTGTTAAATTGAATTCCAGACAGTGGGATTTATAATCTAATTCTTACAAGAGATTCAGAGCTTGATATCCAGAGCTGGAGCTCTTCATTGTCCATATGTAGCACGTTGTAAAATCAGAAGTTCTAAATTTTTTTTTAACTCTATTTTTTCCTATCTCAAAGAGTTAAAATATATTCTTTTTCTTCTTGATGTTGATTAGCAAAAATATCCTCACCCTTTTCTGTCAAAGAGTCATATATATTTGATAACTTTATCCTTTTCTCCTTAATATTTCAAGTAATTCAGCTAGACTATCTTCATCAATGGGGTAAGCGGAGCTGTAACACCTACTTAAGGGAGGGGAGCCATCTGGTTTCCTTGCAACTTGGAGCCTGCTGGCAAATATTAGGTTATACCAATTTAGAGCATGATGAAGTGGGAAATAATGGACATTTCTGAAGAATCTGAAATAGGATCAGCTGTTATCGGAAAAAATTGGCAGGTGCAGTGCACTACACTGGCTGTAAGAGTGGTCTCAAGTTGGAGAGTGCAGCTGGGAAAATGACTTGCTAATTGAATGGTTGCAGGACTCCCAGCAGCTCTGAAAGTAGTGGAGCATCATTAATTGGAGGCTCTTGGTTGACTTAGTGGAAGCTGTCACAGAAAGAAGGATCCTGAAAGTTGAGGTTTACTTTCTAGATGTTTTAGCGTGGTTTTTGCCTGTTACACTGAATGAGTCCTCACGGAGTCAGAAATGCTTTCAAACTCAGGGGGACTGGCCTAAGGCTAGCACCATCTATTATTTTATTTACAGCATGGTGACAGTGGTTAGGAGTTATAAAAGCTACACAATTACACATTTGTTTAACTGGATGTTTCTGTTGTTGTCTTTCCCTTCCCTCTCTTTTTTCTTTTTATTTTCACTTTTGTTAGGTTTCAAAATTGGCTTGGAGCAAAATTATTCTTTTTTATTTCTTTTTATTTAGAGCCTTTATTTAGAAGACCTTGTCCACAATTGTTTCTTGGATGCTGCCATAATTCATAAAAGTAGTTGTAGTTATAGAAAAAAAATGGCCTAGTTTTCGTCCAGAATACTCTTACATACACCTCTGGCTTATGTGGGTTTCAGAATAGCAGTGAATCCAAAAGCACATGTGCATTAGCTGTGGCTCCCTTTTTCATAAGTTGTTTTTATTCATTAAGTGCAAACATATTGCAGTGTATCCTAGTTTAATATAAAGGTCTATTGGCAAAATGTGGCATTTTCCATCACCTGTTGCACCTCGAGGGAAGATGTATTGGCAATGAGTCCTGTGCAGCAAGCACTGCTGACTTCTGAGTGCACTTCATGTGTCATTAGTGACAGCAGCACCGCTGTGCACCTAAAATTTCTCCAGTAATGTACAGTGTAGCTTTCCTGGGTGAGTTATGAAGGCTGGGAGGTAAGAGACTTCAGTGACAGGGTTGTGCCACCCAGCATGCCATCCTGCATGGACACGAGGTGATCTGTGAGTGTGGATTTGAGGAGGAACAGTGGGGTGAAAGCTGGCCTGAGCCTCTTAGGGAGGTGTTCTTGGGCTGTAGGTCAAGTGTTAAACCCTTCAAGAGAACTGATGAGACTACTTTTTCAAGCTGGACCCTCAGCAGGTCTTCCAGTGGCCATCAAGCTCTTCCCAAGTTTAGGTGATACAGCTAGGGAAAATGCCTTCAGTTTGCATCTGCATTTGGATAATCTGTGTTAGGTTGGGTACAGGGAGATGAAACTGGGAAGATTTGGAAACTGTACCCTTGGATCAAAACCATATGTGGCAAACATCAAGCACAGGCCTGTGATGGAACTCAGAATAGCAAAACATTGATGAAGCTCCTGCCTACTTCCCCAGGCTCTGACTCAGCAGCCTGGGATAAGCTGGTTTTGGGAATGCCAAAAACACCATGTTTTTCAGTGTTGTGGCATCATGTGGACCAATTTGTGGTGCCTGGTTCTAGCTTAACTCTTCTGGATGCTTACTTTGCCTCTTTTGATCTTCCTAGCATTAACAAGCAGTTGGAAATAATTCACCTGGCCTCATAAATCAAATAAATTCATAGAATTTTAGAATCATTTGGGTTGGAAAAGATCTCTAAGACCATCCAGTCCAACTGGTAATTCAGCACTGCCAAGCCCACCCCTAAACCATGGCCTGGAAGTGCCATGTCTTTTAAGTCTTTGAAATACCTCCAGGGACAGTAATTCCACCACTTTCCTGGGCAGCCTGTTCCAGTGCTTGACAATCTTTTCAGTGAACAAATTTTTTCCTAACATCCTATTCTAAACCTCCCTGGCACAACATGAGGCCATTTCCTGTTGTGCTGTCAGTCATTACTGGTAGAAGAGGCCAACCCTCACCATGCTACAACTCCTTTGAGATGGTTGTAGAGAGAGATAAGAACCCCCTGAGCCTCCTTTTATGCAGTGCAGGGAACCTCACCACTCTGTACAACTCCTTTTTCATCTTTCCCTTTTCGTCCCCATGCAGCTGAATGAATCTGCCAAGCAGCTGATGGAGATGGACAAGACGTGCTCAGCCGCCGCCTCCGGCTGTGACATGCCGCTGGCGACGGAGACGGTGGCGGTGGCAGCGGCGGCGGCCGTGGGGCTGGCACCGTGCTCCACACTGGCTGGCGCCGGTGCTGCCGGAGCGGCCCAGCGCCAGGTGGAAGGCAAGAAGAACGCCAAGAAACGCCACTCCTTCACTGCCCTCAGCATGACACACAAGTCCTCCCAGGCCGCCAGCAACCGGCACTCCATGGAGATCAGTGCCCCCGTCCTCATCAGCTCCAGCGACCCACGGGCAGCTGCCAGGATCGGGGACCTGAGCCACCTCTCCTCCAGTGCCCCGGCCCAGGTAAGGCAGACCACAGCAGGGTGTGGGCATCCTTAGCAGGCGGCACGCCCCTGTGTCACCTCTTCATCCACGCATGAAGCTGTCACAGGTGCTGTCATCCCGGTGTGACGGTACTTGGCATCTGCCATTCCTAACCTTCCATTAATCAGTGGGGAGGCGTAAGAAACCAGAGGATGAGGCCAAATTGGATTCACAATAGTGACACACTTTAAAAAACAAAAAGTAGTCCTACAATTTGTTAGAAGTAATGCAACTGTTGCACCAGTTTCTGTTGTAGAAAGGAGTAATTTTGAGTGATTCCATTACCCTGAACATGTCTGTTACTCTGCAGGATAGCAATGTCAGTATGAAATTCACACACTGGGGATAAAAAAAGATTTTTGGAATAATTATTTCTATACAGATCACTGGAGGATGAGCAAATGTGCTGTACTTTGACAAATGTTGTACTCAGCAAGTAGCTGCCGCTCAGAAAAAAACAAGATTTTAAACCATCACACATGCTGAGAGTGCAGCCCTCTACATCCTTCCCCCTCTCAAAGGGGGATGCAGCAGAGCATCCTCTGAGATATCCCCACAGGTTGCAAAAGGAGCTTCCAAGTGACTGCTTCTGGGGCCCTAGCAGAAACAGGAGCCAAAGTAACCAGGGGTGCACTGAAACCCTTTACAATTGCCCACTGTTGCTATGGATAAGGAAATCCAGCTGGCAATTTGCAGTTTGAAAGTGTGGAAGAGAAGGGAGAATAGTCACAATCCCAAAGCTCTTCTGCCTCAGCCTTCCTGCCCAGTCATCTACACAAGTATGTGTGCAGATTAGCACCCACAGGTGGTTTATATAACAGTTCCTCATAGTCTGTGCTGCTTGTTAGTGCCAAGATAACCTCAGAATGACAGGGTCTTTCCATACATCATGTCTCTGGTGAAAAAAGCCATCCTTGCCTCTTTTCCTCTCCCTGGACATGCCTTCTGGACCCTCACATCCATGTCCCAAACAGGAACAAACATGGATCACTTGCCAACCCTGTGGTGGCCCAGAGCAGGAAGCAATCCATGTTGCAACCACTGCCCATGCTGGTATGCATGTAGATGGCCAGGAGAGGGACAAGCAGCAAACTGTAGGGAGCAGAAATCCCTGTTTATGTCCATCTGTAGTGTTGGTGGTTCTCCTCTGTGAGGCCAGTGTGGTACACCAGACCATGGGTCACTCCTGAGAGCTGTGTCCTGCTGTGACCCATGACATGAGCCCCACACCCCTGCAGCACAGGTTTGCAAGGACACTGGGGGGAGGCAAGGTGCCTGCATGCACACCACATGTGATGCAGGGCCAGCCAAAACTGTACTGACAGGACACTACCACAGTGGAGAAGTACTCTGCTCCTGCCTCAACTCACTTCCCTTCACTGCCCATCCACACTGGGAGCCAGAGAGGCAGCTCAGTCTACCTGTACTAGCACTCATTTTCTTCCACATGCCTTTTCCATGAAGGGTTTTTGTGGTATAAGGTCTTCCCCCACTTTCAGCCCCCAGCAGGAGGGTGAAGGTGAGGATATGGCCCCCACACAAAGCAGCATGTGTGTCAAGATGTACTGGGACATCTGTGAAGCAGCACAAGCACTGCACATGAGGGAGGGTCCCAAACTTGTCAAGTAAATGACACCCAGGTTTTTGGCACCAAAAGCGACACATTTGGACTTTACAGAGACGTGATAGACAGTGGCTTTCCTGTGCTAGTCAAGAGAAACACAACACATACCCTTTTTCATTAGTCATGTTGAAGACTCATTCTGAGCTATTAAACCACAAAAGTTATATCATGTAACAAAAAGTGCCTTGATTATTCTCCCCTGGTTTAACAGAACGACTGGTATGTGAAACTCCACTCATTTCTCAAACAATTTTGTCATTTGCATACAAGTGGTAGAGGACAAGAAGGGTCTGATGTTTCTGGTGACAAGTTATGATTATGGAAATCCAGCCCACAGGAAGCTTGGTTGAGTCCTTTGTAGCAGATGGCAAGACATGTAATTGGTGCCCTGGTCAAAAGCTCAGCTAAGGCTGGGGTGCAAGGAAGCCCTTGGTGGGAACAGGTTTGGGGACTGGTTCTGAATCAGGCCATAGAGCCAGTTTGCAGACAAGGCAGCTGAGCACATGCCTCTAACACTGTGGTCAAAACTGTCTTGGCCAAAATCCAGGCGGGAAAGAGGAGTCTTAGTGAAAAGAGCCTTCCCTTGATCAAAAAGTGTCATTGCACCCTGCCACCCCAAATGTGGCATTTACATCTATTAATACATATCTCTGCTTTTGAGAGCCTTGCTTTCTAATTTGAGTGATTTAAATATTTTCCTTTGAAAATTTTGCTATGCATGTGGATCAATAGGGGAAAAAAGTGGGGCTGAAGTTTTCGCTGAAG
Source organism: Catharus ustulatus (assembly GCF_009819885.2). Classification (NCBI taxonomy): domain Eukaryota; kingdom Metazoa; phylum Chordata; class Aves; order Passeriformes; family Turdidae; genus Catharus; species Catharus ustulatus. The sequence continues at coordinate 97,395,677 of NC_046222.1, forward strand.
TTTTCACTATGTTCTCTTGACTGTAGGAGAGGCCTTCAGAAAAATGCTTGTAAGATTAGCAATAAAATCACAAGAGCTACAAATATGAATTCATCTGCTTTTAAGCCTTCTTAGTTAGGTCTACAAAAAATACAGAATTTGGCTCTTACCAAATGTACATTAAAATTGCCCAGCTATATTTATATAACTATTAATCCCATAATAATAGGGATTACATTTTAATTAAATGTGTCAGAAATTCAGTTTCTTCTCTGCCATCTGCTTAGACCTGACATGGCTCTGAAGCAATTAATGATGCTTCAACCTTAGACAGAATATCAGTTCAGCACTTTTCTTTTTATTCATATGGCTGAACGCCAGCCACAGTAGCATAAACAATGGGCCCCACGAGCTCTTACATCAAGGCATTCAGGGCACTGAGAATGTTGTCTTCAGATTTTTTTGCTCTAAAATGCATTTGGCATTTCTAAGGTAAATGCCCTGTATGTCTTGTTCAGGGTTTGACATCTTGACAAATCTGCAAACTGATTCTACTGCTGCTTCGGAAGTGCTCAGGGGCGTTGCTGAGAGCCTGGGCAGGTTATAGGAAGGCTGTGCATGTAGCTGCCAAACTCACCAGTGAGCTCTGCTGCAGAAAGATATCTCACCTTTTCTTTCCTCACTTGAAGAGGAACCTCTCTGTCCTGCATGTCATTGTCACAGCCTTTGACTGGTTCTCTCTGCAACTGTCTCAGGCCCTTGCTGGTTTGCAACAGCAACTTCTGCCAAAGCTTATTTCTTAAAAGGGAAGCAACAAATCTACAGTTTCAGTATCCAGCAAATTTATGCCTTTTTTTTTTTAAGCTAGAATGTAAATTTGGTATATTGTTTAATTTCCAGGCACTTTTTCATTGCATATTTAATAGATTTCTTCTTTAAAAGAAATAAAGGAATTTTGTGCAGTTTAGTAGGTATGAGCTTTTCTGGAATGTATCGGGATTGGTATTTCATTTGCAGGGGGATTCTACATTTCAAAAAAGTTCAATCCAGTTTTATTATAGCCTGTCCTTTGGACAAGCAGAATTCAATTACAGGAGTTCTTGAATGGCATCCAGTCCCCCACCTCAAGGCAACTGGCTGGTTTTCCCTGCAGACCTGAGGCACCTGCATCTGGAGCACCTGCTTTCTCTCTGCTGATGCGAGAAGAAACAGAGACATCTAGGGCTTACTGCCTAAGTTACTGCAGGAACTTAAAATTTAGGTGCAAATTTTATATGTTTCAGTAAACGTAGCATATATTCCACGCCTTAGAAGTTATTTCATGTGTAGTGCTTTATTCTTGTGGTTTTGTCAGTTCTTGTGAATTGAAACCAGACTTCCACATTGAGCTGACATGGTTGGTTTTTTTTGTTTTTATGAGTTGTTAGGCTATTATAAGCCTCCAGGAGGGCACAGATTTCTACATATTGTGCACTGACATGCAGACCAGACTATGAAATCACATGTTTTGAAAGCAGTTCTGTATATCATTAATTTAATAATCGAAGACTGCTGGCCTTCCATAATGTGTTCATTGCTCTTTAAGCAGAACCAACTCAGCTGTTTTTCAAAAGCTAAGATGTATTTTGAAATTAATGATGGTCTTGAAAAACATCTTCACTGACTACAAACTTTGGGATCTTTGAAAGGCAGAAGAATCAACTTGAAGTCACCTCAGCTGGATAAAATAGTGACTGGAATTCCACAACAGCCAGGATATAAAGCATTTAATTTAAAAGAGGCAATGCTGGAATCCTAATTTTGCCTGCAACTAAATTTGCTTGTATGCTTTTTGCTGCATGCTGAGCATCACTTGTTAAATGTAAGATCTCTATCTGAAAGGTAATAGTGTCTGTCCATCATGCAGAGTGTCCTATCATACTGGCAAAATGGATTTTTATTGAAGATGTAAGTAATGTTGCAGGTCTGTGATGGAGCTGAAGCTGAATTAGGTTACGGTGCAGAGGAGCGATTTGTAACTGAGACTCCTTGGGGAGTGGGGAATGTCCCCCTGGAAAGTAATCATGCCTAGGCCTCAGATGGCTTGTCCTGCTTCCATTTTCACCCCTTATGAATTATTCGTCCCTGCTAGTTGAAAAGGGCATGGGTCAGTACTGCTCCAAATCCCCTGGATTTTGACAGAAAAAGCATCTCATGAATAATGAAGCATGGCTTTGTGCACACCAGGGTAACAGCTGAGCGAGGAAGAAAGGATCCTCCCCACAGAAGAAACTTCTGTGTGTGTTTTGAACAACTCATCACCATGCACAAGAAGTCAATTTGTTTCTGCAAGTATTAGTACAAGCTCCTGACCAGAGGACACATGTTCAGGAAAAGCTGAGAACAATGTCTTGCACGTTCCCAATCCCAAAGAGTGACAGTATTTGAAATGAAAAATGTTCCTTGAAGTGTCTTGGTATATAAATCATTTGGGAGTGTGTCCTTATCAGTTATTTAGAAGTGCTGAATTTTAGCTGAGAAAATGTAATAGCAGAACTCTGTTTGAGCCTTGGCTGATAACCTAAATGTGCTGACCATGAGAGGCATACAGATTATACCTAAAATCCAGAGACTAAAAATGAACCTTGAATTTTCAAGTACACAACAAGCACTGAGAAAATAAGTCAAATTCAGGTATTTTTCAGCTTTGGTTGAGAGTTCAAATTCTATCCAACCTGTTCTGTTGCTGACTGTGAATGACAACTGACTGGATACAAGAGCAAGTCAGGTGAAACCAAGGGCAGCTATTTCAGGAGGCAGCACCAGTCAAAATGGCAAAAGAGAAGAAATATTGGTCCAATCTGTCTTTCTGTAGTTTCTATCAAAATATGTCACAAAAAATGCATAAGAACTTTTGCTAATGTCTAACATAAACTAATTATTCATCTTTGTACATTTCCAGTTCTATTCATAGTTATTTACAATTGATTCCAGACATGGTCTATTCTAAATAACTTTATCTTGTTGGGGGGGTAGAGGGTTGTAGGTGAGAAGGAGTTAACTTCTTTTAAACAGAAAATTTTAGACAGGAACGTAACCATGTAAGCAGCTTTTAATTTTGGTTTTCCTGGCTACCAATAGGTATCTGAATTTACTGTGTGCATATTGGGATATATTACATTATTTGTCTAAACTATTGCAAATGAGGGTCATAAGCTGACTCAGTCAATGGACTGATTACATAAGCTACCAGGAATTCAGGTCAAAGCAAAATTGTCTTTAGGGAACTACCAGGTTAGAGACAGTGTCTTCTCTTTTTCCTATAATATGCCTTATCACAAATATATTTTGAAAGATTTTTCAAGAACCGCACAAAACCTAATTTTTTACAGGAGCTGGGAAGATAAAGATGTGCTTTAGAAGGCTTATTTAAGTGTGCATGAAATCCCATTGCCTGTAAAAGAAAAACAATATATTTTTTCCCAGAAGCTCCTCAGGGTAGTAACCCAAAAACATTTTGTCACTGAAATAATTTTTGCTCACAGCTGATCTTGAGGCTTTACAGTACCTGCCAGTCAACTACTGGTTTGGAAGTCTCAAGAGCAAGTGAGACACTCTCTTGGTATTTACCCCATACCATTAAATCCTGTTCATCTGGCACACATTATGTGTACATGTATGGCATTTGAGCAGAAATCACTAAAGTATGCATTTTCCTCTTTGTTTTTACTTGGAGGGTTTGTTTCTTTGTTTACCACTATTTTCTCCCTGGAGGGGGACTTCCTACAGGAGGTGTTGCATAGGATCCTGGTGAGTTTGTTGTGCAATTATCAAAAAGACAATTGTGAGTGTGGGATTAAATTAACATCTTTTACAGGTCAAGCTTTCACTGGAAGCCTTCCCATATTTGATTTTTCATGTTCTTTGATCCCAGAATTGCAAGAAACTATTTACTACAAACCCATTTAAAACCGTGTGGTGGAGAGCTATATCCTGAGTATAGTCTGAGACAAACAAGGCTGAATGAAATGTAATTCTCATGATGCTCATCCCTATGACGCTTAATTAGTCCTCATTTGGGGGAGCTGACAAGCTACTAGCCAGAATAATCCGTGGTTTTATGGATGGTAAAGTCAGATAATTGTTCAGAAAAGAATGACAAAATTTTTTTTTTTTCTTCTGATTTTCAGGCATCGTTAGATTGCAGGATAGGGGAAATGGAAGCTTAGGAAATTAATTTACTTGACTTCTCCAGCTCTCTGCATAGGTCTGTGAGCTACTGAGAAAAGACATGGTCTAGAGTTTTTAGTCTATTGCAAACCAAAAATAATCAGGGCCAACCTGGTCCTAGAACAAGCCGGCATAATACTCTGCCTCACCTTCATCCACAGCCACAGATACTTCCAGGTTTTAAGAACCCCTCTGTATAAATTTAGCTCCAGTTTTTGCAGGAAGGAACTGGGTATTTATGCAGCTATTTATGCAGATGCAGCTGTTATCCTGCACATTTGATTGTTTTTCACACACGCCGTTATGGAAAAAAAAATTCTTCCCCTAGAATTGATATGTCCATTTCAGCCCCCATTTTGATAATTAGCATTTGATGAGGCTACTTGATCTTGCATGTAACACTTCTCATCAATACTTGGTGTCACTACCATGCATTAAGTGCTAATACATTATTTCTAGGAACATTAAGGTCCAGAATGATTGCCACAGTCATTGTTTTATGGAGTCAGCAAATTAGAGAAATGAGTCACAGGAATCTTAAAGACCATTAGCCTGTTTTTATGATATTTCCAGAGGATGGTATGTCAACTTATGTGAGCTGAATGAGTGTTTTTTCTCTCATTTTAAAGTAATATTAAAGAGAAATTTAAAGTAAGCTGTAAATATGCATTCAAGACATTAAAAGAATTTTTTCTTGAGAATTAATGAATGTGGTAAGTGCCCTGTGGTAAGAGAGTGCTGGATTTTCTTTGAAGTCAAAACTGATAATTCTGCTTGGTGATTTTCTAGATGATAAGAACATTCGTCTGATAGCAACAATTATTTTTCAGTGAAGGCTACTGCAACCTGCAATATTGCTGTACTGTGTTCTTAGTTTTACCATTGTCTTCCTGACTTCTAGTCCACTCGAAGACTGAGTCCCTTGCTTTTGCAAGGCACTTTACTAATCCCTATAGGCACCATGTATTTTCAAATAAAACCACAAATGTGGCCTTAAAGTACTGGTGAAAATCTAAAGTAAATCTGCAAGGAAAAAAAAAAGAAAATACAATTTATACTGGAAGTCCAAACTAGTAGGTATTATGCTTCCATAAAAGTGTGGATGGGAAAAGGGAAAGGGAATGAATTTGAGATGTTTCAGCCCAGATGAGTAGTTGTTACCTTTAATTTCTTGGTGTCTCTGGGCATGTCAGTAATTGGGGGGTAGTGTGTTTCAGTGGTCATATGGAAGCTGTTGTGATTATGAGATAAAAAAGCAAAAAGTCTTTTCAATATTACTCTCCAGTCCATAATCACATAATCACCTACTGCACTTAGAGTAGCTGGTGATAAAAACAGAGGGCACAGCATGAGCTGGGAGTGTCATGCAGCACCTTCGTGCCTGTGTGTATACTCTGGGAGTTGCATACTCAAGATTAGCCTTGCACAGTACAAGTGGTGCTGCTGTGCTACCAATGGTCACACAAAAAGCAGAAATTAGTGCAGAGGGATCAGAGGTGGCTTTCAGCATGCCTCTGTGCTCTGCTTTTCCCTGCTGGCTGGCATTTGGGTCTGTAGTGTCCAGAGGAAAAGAGCTGGTGCTGTTGAGCTAAAACAGTGGTAAGTGGTGCTTGGAGGATGCCAGATAGGAGTGGGAGCATGAAGAAGTCAGATTTAGCTGTTCATGGGCTTAAGTAAATGGGATCAGATTGGCAGTGTCTGGTTCAGAAAACTGCGTGCCATCATTAGAATAAATGGCCTCCTAATCAAGAGGTGTGCACATGTGATCACCAAGGAGGTCGCGTCTGGAAATTCAATGGGCAAATGTTTAAGGCATTAGAGGCTCATAAGGATAGAGAGGAGCAGCAAATGGTATTTTCAGAAGTGACTCCTATTACTTAAATGGCAATAAAATCTGTGGGAATTGGGCAGTGAAGTACTTAATGCCACCCTGAGAAAACTGCAAGGTGCTTGTTTTTATCAGTAAGAGCCTATGTGCCTCTCAAAATCCTGGCTGTCAGACACATCTCCTACCCGTAAGGCTTTAGCAGTGCTGAGTAGCAGAGATTGAAGAAGGATTAAGACACAAATGCTGCAGGGTTTGAGCTCTCCCTTTGTAATGTCTGTGCATGGCTCTATTTGTGTGTCTGGTGCCACACAAGGAAGATGGATCACATAGGGACATGCCATCAGAAAGCAATCATGTGGCATACAGACTTCCCAAAAGGTATCAAAGCAAAGAACAAGAAAATCAGAGCATTGTCTTGGATTCCCATTCCCCTGAGCAGATGAAGAGGAAAGGAGGACATGTTTAATACCTTGTTCCTTAGATCACAGTAGCAAAAGTACAACCTGGCTCCAGGGCTAAATAAAGAAGGAAAACTAACTCCTGCTACCAGCTGTGGTGGAGAAAGGCCTGCTGTGTTCTCCAGGAGGATTATTGGTATTACTGGTAACTGGAGAGATGCACATAAAATTGTAGGAAGAGTAGAAAGGTAAACTTCCAACACAGGTAATCAGAAGTATAAATAGATTATTCTTTTGTAAAAACCGGACTCTTCAAAATCTTACTACAAATATTATCTTGCAAAATAATCTAGCAATATTGTATTTTATAATATGAGCTAATTAGTGATACATACAGATGACAACAGGACCTTGAAAGTCAGCTTAGAAAGGCTTCACCAGCTATGTCAGGGACTGTAGTTTAAATGCAAAGCTGGTGAACATTCAGATGCATAGTAGCAATCAAGCACCCACCAAGAGAATACAGCAAGGAGCACAGAAATGCATGAAGCTGAAGAACAGAATACTTCTGTGACAGTAAATATCAAGATGTGAACAGAGGAGCTGAATTCAATGTGTAGAAGGCCAGCAGGTCCTGTGGAGTAAAAAATTATGATGAAAAGATGGGTCACAGACAGACTGGAAAGTACACAGTCATGTCAAAGCCTGTAGGGATAACAGCTAAAGAAAAAACAGAGCACAATCAGGAAGCAGGCACTGATTTAGAGCTTGGTTGTATAGGATACTAGGCTGTACAAAGCGGCAAAAATGAATGGTTTGTAGGTGCCAGGCTGGCACCAGGTGCAGTAATATTCAAGTAACCAGCTATAGGCAAGAAACTGAACGTCAGGTAGATACATATATATAGAACTGTGGAGACATCTTTGGGATTATTCAAGGGAAGAAAGCAAAATTGTCATCCAGCAACAGGGAATGGCGGTTACGTGATTCCCTCGGACCAGATTTTAGTACAAGCATAATAGAAAGCACTTGAGATCATGCTTTCAGTAGTATAAAAGACACAGAAGGCCCCATTGTCAGTGAAAACAGGCAAATAGATGATGCTTTTGATGCCCTGCTCTTTTGGCTTGAACACTTCACTATGCAGAGTCAGTCAGGCTCAGCCCAGGGTGCCTGCAATGGCCACTCCAGGCTTGGGTAGCTGCAGCTCTGCAAACTGACTTTGCTGCAGTGTGCAGAGGCAGGAGCATAGCAGCTAAAGAAGGGTTAGCACGTGTCTTAAAAGAAAGATGAAGCATTGGTCAGCTCCCAGAGCTGGATATCATTGCTACTAATGGAATGAGTCCTGTGATCGGAGTGCTGGCACCGAGGGCTACAGGCTTCAGGAACAGGGCAGGACAGGTGAGGGGGAAGTGTGGCACTGTAAGTAAGGGAGAGGTTTGATTGCACAGCCCTTAGAGTTAGTGATGGTGTGGTAAAGTGCCCCCAGGTGAAGACTGGGGGGAAAGAAAACAAATCAGGTAGTGTGAGGGTGTTTACTACTGATTGCCCAGTCGGGATGTAAAGCACCAGTGTGTTATTCTATAGGCAATTAGAACTCTCTGGATCAGTAGCCCCTCCTTATGTGAGATTTCAGCTTCCCAGACATCAACAGGAAATATCATACTTCTGTGACAAGTCTTGGAAACTCTTGAGGCTTATAGGAGAAAACTGCTTGTCATTCCTACTTAGTGAGCCGGCTAGGAAAGATGCCCTCCTGGGCTTGCTATTTGTGACTAGAGAAGGACTCATGAGGGATGTGACAGCAGGTGGCTGTCTTGACTACAATGTTCATAAAATGACTGAGTTTAGGATTTTCATTGTAAAGACAAAAAAGGACCTTGTTGCTTCCCTGGACTTCATGAGAGCAAGCTTTATGCTATTCAGGGCGTTACTTAGCAGAGTGCCTAGGAATCTGCTTTGAAGGACTTTGGAGTCCACATGTGCTGATCAGTCCTTAAGATTCATCTTTCAGAAGCACAGGAGCAGACAACTTCCCCATGCTGTGAGTCAAGCAAGCAGAGCAGAAGACCAGCTTGTCTGAACAGGGAACTCCTTGTGTAGGTCAGGAGGAAAATTAAAATGTACAACCTGCGGAAGCAAGGTTAGGCTTCTCAGGAGCTTGAGTACAGAGCTGTGGTTCATTTACACAGAGAGAAGACATGTAAGGCCAAAGCTTAATTAGAGCTGAAACTGGCCAGTGTTGTTTCAAATAACAAGGGCTCTTTTTTCAGATGAGGCCTAAAGAAGAAAAAGCTGATATTTGGCGAAAGTGTGAATACTTGATAATACTTGGTCAATCTGACTAACAGGAATGAAGGAAAAGCAGATGCATTCTATGCACTTTTTGTCTCAGGCTTCAGTAGACCTTCAGCTTCTCAGTCCCCTGAGTTGGAAGACCACAAATGTGGGAACAGTGACTTTATATTTATGGACACTACAATTGTAAGGGACCAACAGTATCAGCTGAATATCCACAAGTCCATGGGGCCTCATGAGATTCACCCAAGTGTTCTGAAGGAGCCAGTTAATGTTATTGACAGGACCTCTCTGAACCATCTGTCAAAGATCTTGGAGGTTTAGGGAGGTCCTGCTGACTGGAAGCTTGACAATGTTACTTTATCTACAAAAAAAAGGCATGAGGGAAGACCCAGCGAATTACAGACCTGTTAATTTAGCCTCAGTTGCTGAAAAAATTATGGAGATGATTATACTGGGTACTAATGAAAGGTATTTAAGGAATGATATAGTCATAAGGAACAATTGACTGATTTGATATCCTTCTATAACAGGGTCACCTGCCTAGTGGATGAAGGGAAAGCCGTGGAAAAATTTTTTCAGGATTTTAGTAGGCTTTGGATACTGTACCTCAGCATCTTTCTGGACAGGTTGCTCAGCCATGGAATGGGCGGACTTGTGATGTATTGGTGAAGAACTGGCCAAAGGCCAGATCTCAAAGAATTGCAGAGAGTGGGGCTACAACTGGCTGTTGACAGGTCACCAGTGGTGTTCTTTGGGGTTCAGTTTTAGGGCCAGTTCTGTTCTCTCTCTCTCTCTCTCTCTGTAAATATATATATATATATATACACACACATATACATATACCTATACACATATATATATGTACACACACACACACATACGTATATATACCCACACACATATATACTTACATGAGTTGAATGCACCACTAGCAAGTTTGCTGATGATACCAAAGTGGGAGTGCTTTTGACTCTTTTGAGGGACTGATGCCTTGCAGAGGGATATAGGTACGCTGGGGCATTAGACAATGATTAATGGGAGGAAATTATTTAACAATTCAAAATGCTGGATTTTTGATTCCCCTAGGATGGGGTAATGCCAGGCACAAGTATGAATTAGGAGAGGAGTGGCTGAAGAGTAGCCCTGCAGAAAGGGATCTGGGGGTGCTGGTGGACAGCAGGCTCAGTGTGAGACACCAGAGGGCAAACCCCATCCTGGGGTGCATCAGAGCACCACCAGTCACTCAAAATTATCTTTCTGTATTCAGTGAACGACCTCACGCCTCACAGGTGTGAGGTGTGTGAACTGTGTGCAGTTCTGGGCCCCACCATGAAGGAGGATGTGAAGGTCCTTGAATGTCCTCCAGAAGAGGACAACAAATCTTGTGAAAGGACTGCAAGAAGTGTCCTAACAGGAGCAGCTGAGGACATTGTGCTTGTCTGGTTTGGACAAAATGAGGCTGAGGGGTGACCTCATTGCTCTCTGCAGCTTCCTGAGGAGGGGAAATGGAGAGGGAGATGCTGAGCTCTTCTCCCTGGTGTCTACTGACAGATGCATTGGAGTGGTCCTGTGGGAATGCCCCACAGGACATTCAGACTGGACATTAGGAAGCATTTTTTTACTGAGAGGGTGGTCAAACTCTGGAACAGGCTTCCTAGAAAAGTGGTTTGATGCCCCAAATCTGTCAGTGTTTAAGAGGCATTTGGACAATGTCCTTAATTGGTTAACCTTGAAGTGGTCAGGCAGTTAGACTTGTTACAGGTCACTTCCAATATAAATATTCTATTTTACTCTATTCCATTCTGTTCCTATTCTATCCTTTCCTGCTGCGATCTTCTCTGCCTTTACAGTTGCACCCTGAGGCTGTTCATTCAGGTCTGTTTTTTTCACAAGGTAAAAATCTCAATTTTATTTCCTAGCAAGGAAGGGTGGGGACTGATGCATTTTCTGTTTTCTTAGAGACAGTTTCTCTAGTTCAGAGCAGGCATACAGTGGTAGAACAACACGAAGAAGTTTGAACTAGTTGATTTCTCACCTCTTGAATGAGGCAACTGCCAGGTGTCTCAGCCCAACATCTTCTGCAATCCCTAACCCCTAATCAACCCAACATAACCAATGAGGGATCATTCTCCAGCTATCCCTACATTTCTAGGTGGACTGGTGTGTTTTTTCTGTAAGTTGATACTAGCTCACTGACGTGACAGGCAGTATTAATAAAGCCTTAGTCATAGAGCTGGAAAGAATGCTTTTTACACATAGGACCAAGAGCTGCCTGGATCCTTCTTTGTTCGAGCAAGCAGCCAGAAAGTTAGAGGAAATAATGAGAAAAAGGAGATGCACTTGTCAATACAATTTCATGATTGAGTGTAGATGTTGGTGAGAGATGGGACATCTTGCTGCTTTTTGCCAAAAGCTATGGAATCACAATGCAGTGTTTCCATGTTTTGTTGCACGATTTCCTAATGATACTGTGTACATACACGGCAAAGCAATATAGCTCAGCAATGCGCTGTCAAGACAGAACACTAATACAGTAATTTCATGAATACAAGCCGCACCAATTTGACTAAGATTTTGCTCCTAAACCGGAAATGCGGCTAATAATCAGGAGCGGCTAATACAACCTCAGAAGTGCCTGCCAGAGTGCTGAGCCGAGCAGCTGCAAAGTCGGCATTTTGCGATTGTTACAAATCGCTACTCTGTTGCACCGCGGGTGGAGCCTGGCTCCCTGTAGGCAGCACGGGGGGCAGGGAGAGAGACGGGAGAGCTCTCTTTCCTCCTCTGCCACAGCCCAGGGGAGAGACGGGGGAAGCCCGCGCCGCCATTGCTGCGGCCCGGGGAGGGGGGGGGAAGCCGGCGCCGCCATTGCTGCAGCCCAGGGAGGGGGGGGGAAGCGCCCGCCGCCATTGCTGCGGCTCGGGGAGCCGACAGGAGCCCCGCGCAACCATTGCCGCGGCCCGGGGAGGGAGGGGGAAGCCCGCGCCGCCATTGCTGTGGCCCGGGGAGCCGACGGGAGCCCCGCGCAACCATTGCCGCGGCTCGGGGAGCCGACGGGGTGCTTTGTCCCCGCCCGCCGCCGCCACGGCAGGAGCGGGGAAACTCCGTCCCTGCCCGCCGCCGGCGCCACGGGCGCGGGAAAGCTCCCTCCCCGCCCGCCGCCGCTGCCGTAGGAGCAGGGGAAGCTCCGTCCCTGCCTGCCACCGCGGGGCAGCACCGACCCGGGGTGACCGAGCCCAGTGGCAGCGGCGGCTGGCCCCGAGCGGCAGCACCGTGCTGGGCCACCTGGCCCTGTCAGCGGCCCCTAGCGGGCCGAGCCTGCACAGCCTTAGCTCAGCCAGTAAACCCCGCCCTCCCGCGGTTCTGTTACTAATTGCACGCGGGTCCTCGCTGCGAACGACAGAGCGGCTTATATTCGTGTGCGGCTTATCTATGGACAAAAACCAAAATATTTGCCAACACCCAGAGATGCGGCTTATAGTCAGTGCGGCTTCTATTCGTGAATTTACTGTAATTATGTGGCTTCTTTGGAATGAGGTAACCTTGAAATCCAGTAATTAAGTAGCCATGTGTGTCTTGGTTCAACTCCCTGTCTTGGTTTAATTCAGCGTCATTTTTAAATGCAAAAATTGTCCCTATGTTTGTGTTCCAAAAATCAATATGTACTGTTTGTTAGATAGAATTTTGAAACAGAAAAGCTGTAGTGCAGGCCTGTGAACTGCTCAAAATCCTTGCTCTGTATAACACACTCTGCCTGAACCTGCAATTTGTGGGTATTGGTTCCCTCTTTGTAGAGCCATTCTGCATATGGACATGCATACAGCATATGGTTAGACTTGCTAAAACATCTTTTTGCTCAAGTAAACCACTACAAGTCCCATCAGCCCAGCTCTGTCCTGTCTGCAGTGAAGATCTGTTGCTACAGGCCTTGGCATTAGTTCAGGAGATGTTTCCAGTCAGGATTCATTTTTGACATAGATGAATAGGACTTTGGTGAGACAACTCAAAAAGAGATTGCCCTACATAATTTGGCTGAGCATTAGGCTTTGAGAAATGAATGATTACATTTAGAATTGCTTTTCACATTAATAGCTTGAAAAGATCTGTCCAGCTGTCTATATGAGAGTGGAGATTTATTTTCTGGGGTAAAAGTGGAGTGAACTACTTTCTCCATTCAGAAAAAGTTTTGGATTGTGTAGTCACCTCTGTTTGAAGAAGAATATAAGAATATTCCTGATGATAAAGAGAGTATATAGAAATGAGACTGCATTCTGGAAATTGAATAGTATCTTCTTCTCCAGAGATCTGTAACCATTAACCAAAAGAGTACCAATTTAAAAACAAGTTTTTGAGGAGAAAAGGTGCTGTTGCAGAGATGCACTTGCTGAGCTGACTTTACACAGCAGTTGAGTAGTTTTACATTGTAAAATTTTTAAGATGTGCATACAACATGCAACTAAAATGTCTCTGACAGGTACATGGAAATTCTGCTGATCCTTTGTGTCAGAAATGTATTTTTGGAATGTGTAAGGCTAGAATATGCCTTTTTGAATGCAGTATCATAAAGTTAGAAAATCTAGGAATTTATAAAATATATTTTTTCTTCTATGCCTTCACCACATAGCAATTGAATAAATTATGGGCTTCATCTTAAATCCCTGTGTGTTCTTCTTTGTGTATTTTCAGGATTCCTCTTTGATTGGAACAGCCACAGTGGCTGGTCCCAGGACAAGTGCAATAATTGGAGATCAGGGAACACCACCGAAGGTCCAGCTCCCCCTCAATATGTAAGCAGCTCGTCTCAGTCACTGTGTACTCTTTGTTTCCAATTGTGTGTGTGCATGTGTGTGTTTCCTTGAAACCTGAATGCCCAAATCTCAGCTCAGGTGCATTCTGAGAAGAGAGAGATTGCAATTTCAAAAATGAGGCAGCCCCTGCTGAAATCGAAAAATTAATAGAGAAGGCCGAGACTTCCCCCTTTCTGTGTGAGCCCTTTTAGACTTTATTTATTGTAGCTGTATGAATCACTGTGAAGCAAACTGAGTACCTCTGAGCTACAGAAAATGTTTCATTTAAAGCTCTTGAAAAGGTGTAGTCCTATGCAATTAAACACCTGATATATTCATGATTAACCAGAAAAATTGCCCCAGTTGCACTTTTTTGGTGCCATCAACAATGAAGGAACAAAGGCAATGAATGAACTCCACATCTTTGGCATGCGGTCTTGTTGAATAGTGCATAGACTAACAGAAGGTTCACAGAACAAAAAGAGTAGACTTCATTATAGCAAGTCTCTTCTAGCCAGGTTGGTTATCTGATACTTGTTTAAATAACTACTGAATCCTTTCCTCTCAACACATATACCTTGTAAAAGCAGGACAACTATACACACACACACACGCACATCCATATTTTTGGGTTTTATGGTATGGCTAAAACAAGATCTGATTCACAAAATCCTAAAAATAATAGAGGAGATCTATTATTTAAGTCTTTAAGAACAACAGGAGTGTTGGATCAGAAGAAAAAAAAAATTATTCTTAGCTACTTATTTCAGATCCTTATACGTGAGGGATGCCCCACATCACTGAATGCCCCATGGAGACGTCTCCATCACCCTGTGTTCAGCCTGCACAGCCTGTGTGGCACATAGTGAGGCACATGTTTGTTTCAAGCTTTGCCCTGACTAGGAAGCAGTAACAGGCAATATTTGAAGTACCTAGTTGCTGAATCAGGACATTTTCCAACTCTCTGGCAATATCCCTGACTCCATGCCTCAGCAAGCCTCCCCTTCTCCCTCCCATGCTTCTCCTGTCATCTCCCTTGTGAAGCAGCCTTGTAATCCGGTCTGTCATTCTGCTTTTGCGAGCCAAGTTCCAGTCAAAGAGGATGCATTATTTGAAAGCTGTAGCAGCAGTGGGGAGGTGCAACTCTAGACAAAGCCCTGGGGCTTCTGCGTTATGGGCAGCTACCCAAGGCCAAGAACACTTCACACTTAGACCTTTTTCAGGGAACTTCTAACAAACATTTTGGGTTCTTTGAGGCCCCACTCTTAACCTCTAGCCTCACTGTTTCACATAGCCCAGAATAATCAGATTCTACATTTTGCAAGGTTTCAGATTGTTGTTTTAACACTTTTTTTTTCCTAGGCTGTACAGAGTTAGCTGGTGAAGTTTCACACCTAAAATCTAGAGAACAGTGAAATGTTTCCAAATCCAAAGACTTTGGCTTAAAGCAAAATCATCCTCAGCAAATGGGACCACTAGGCCTGATTTTCTGCCAGAGGAAAAACGCAGAAACAAATTCTGGGGAGGGAATCTGCCTGCAATCAAACTGTTTTCAGCCATGGATGAGAGCAGGCATCCCCCCCGGCTCTCCCACAGCTGCCTCCTTGCCAGGAGTGGAATTTATGCCTGCTCACAGGCTGGGAGAACCCTGTGCCTCTGCAACTAAAGAGGAGACCCCCAGGGATGGGCATCCTCACTACCCCTGCCTCACACAGGAGATGGGATTGCTGGTCCACAAAGAAAGTGCTGATCACTTTGTGTTGTCCCAGGGTCACCCTGAATGGTTGTCACACTCAAGCTTTCATCACTTTAGCCATACAGAGATTGGTCTCTTTCAGTGTGGTGTCTGTGCTAGGCTGTTGTACACCTTCTTTCAGTCTCTGCAAGGATTACAATACTCTGTCCAGAGGATGTTTAGGCTCATTGTGATTTTGGATATTCAGACTTACTGCTAGCTGATTTGGGGGAATTTGCTGGGTGAAGCTAGCAGGAGAGGACAAAAATAAACTAATAGGAGATCTGGAGATAGCTGCAAGGCTCTACAGCCTATGATCCACTTACGGTAATTTTTCTTGTACCTTCTTCCAGAATCTCCACCTGTAAATCACATTATTACATGTAGGCCCCTGGGGGAAAAGGTTTATCAAAAATGCTCCATCCCTGACCCTCTGCTTTACCCATAGCTTCTGAGCCTGAGCCCTGTGTAAGCAGCAATTTCAAAAGAGAGAGTCAAATTCACACTTTCTGCTCCCTCAAGTGAGTGCAGTCTGACACTTTCTGTTATGTTCTTGCAGAGCACAGTTCTGAAAGATTAGCATGCAACCTTATTTCTTGTCAGCGTGATGTATTTTAATGTTCTTTAGATCATATGTAGCCTCATGTTTTCCGTCTGGTAAACAGCTACAGACCTGCTCAAGACCACCTGATTATATAGGCTAAATAAAGGATGCACAGGGTGGTTTGTTCCATCTGTTGACTAATGAAATACAGTTTCTGATTAAGTTTTTGTACCCCATGCACGTGGTAAAAAGACCCAGGCACATCAGCCTAGGATTCCCCAAGGAGCTGTTACCAAATATTTCATATTCTGCTCATTACTGCTGTTTATTTACAACCTTCAGAACAAAAATAAGGAAATCTATGGTACAATAAAGAAGTAGAATCAAGAAAAATAACAGGATTTATTCCTCAATTATATTTCCTGGAAAGCAAAAGTAAAAAGTCATGTATCATTTTTATTGGCTGAAAATCTACAATCACAACTGCTACCATTTTTATTTTTTTTCTCTGGTTCACTGCTATAAAGTGGGCAGCAAGCCTCTCCTCATCCACCCCTGAGCCTAAGAGCATTCTGCTGCACTTTGTAGTGTAAATGCACTTTCTTTGTTTTCCCATTTCTCTTAATCTATTTTCACTGCCTGTAAATCACAAATAAATAAAAAAAGCTCAAGAAGGTACAACCTTGATCAAGAATTACCAGAAATCCCTTTTTGCATCTGTAGAAATGCAACAGTACAGAAAAATCTGGTATTTACAAAGAAAGTGTTGTTCTGTCTGTGCACTCTTGCTATTCTATCCTGACTTTCCATTATTTCCCAAAGTGCAAGCAATCATTCTTAATTTTCAACAAGAATCTCTCTAAACAGAGAGAGAATCTGTAGGGATTTTAAGCTATAGTCATTTCACAAAACTAGACACATCCCTGAAGTAGTAACAGAAGAACAAAAGAGAGATAAATAGAAAGATTCTAAACAAAGGGAATAAATAAAAGCTGTAATTAAATAAAAAGTTCAACATATTGGATCCTATATTGAAGATTTATTAGAATACTTGCAGGCAAAACATCCAAAACCAAATTCTACCACTTCACTTACTTAAGTAAAAAACCCCTTGCAGAATGTGGCCCTTTCTCACTTTTTGTTTTGCCAACATAGTAAAGGAATTACTGTACCAGATCAGAACAGTTTGGTGTGTTGTTTCTAAACTCCTAAACATAAATAGCATCGAGAAAGCTGCGAGAAAAGCTTTTGAAATAGCCTACACGTAAGAAAATTTTTTTCTTACAATTCACAACAGAGGTGGATCCCACCCTGAAGCATATGAATGTATACTTCTTCCAGATGTCAGAATTTGCAAAGCCCTCTTACTCGACCCTTGTTACTCTGACTGTCACTGTAATTATTGTATTTTTCTGAAACTGTTGCTAAATCCTTAACTTCGGTGCTGCTTTGTGGCACTGTTTGGCTTTGGTTGCGCCCTGAGTGAGAAGCATGCCTCATCAACTTCTGAATTATTTTTACCTTTTACTCTAATTAGCTATTCCGTTACTGTATTACAATCCAGCCTCTGCCCTTTCTTGTTTGTGAAGCAGCCTGTAATGATGTCCCTTTTTAACCACAACTTCTGAACAGTGCTTCTGGTCGCTTTTGCTCTGTGGGGCTGGAGTTGGAGCAGGACAGGTGGTGATGTCATCTTGTGCTCTCTCCCTGTGTGACCTCTTTCCTCAGCTACCTAGCCCTGTACGCCTACAAGCCCCAGAAGAACGACGAGCTGGAGCTGCGCAAAGGGGAGATGTACCGGGTCATAGAGAAGTGCCAGGACGGCTGGTTCAAGGGCACGTCTCTGAGGAGTGGCATGTCCGGTGTCTTCCCAGGCAACTATGTGACACCTGTTTCAAGGTGAGGAGCACTGGCCTGTACTGAGCTGGGAGGGATTCTGAAAGGCACTGAAAACAATGTAACTCTGCTTTTAAATTCTCCTTCCAGAAATTCTCTGTGGCGCTGCAGACTTCAGTAATGATACTTGCTGGTTGTAGCATTTGGGTTACCATGTTCTCAAGAGATTGCACTAGTTGTATTAGATGATGGCATTTTTAAACTCTCATAAGACATGTTCCTTGCAGGTGAATGCTAGCCTATCTATGGCCATATCTCCTTTAGAGCGACTGTGGATTTGCAAACTGAACTCATTCCTTCTCATGTGCTCTGTCTGTCCTCGCACAAGCTCATGGTCTCCACGATCTTTGACCCCTCTCCAGAGAAGGGCACCTCACAACTCAGGCACTGTTGATCTCGAGAAATTGATCCAGCTTTGTTGCATCTAAAGTTTATGTCAAGTCTGTAGCATGTGTTCTGAGTAACACCCGAAATTAAGAACTTATCAGAAGGCAATCACTAAGCCTTCTGACAGTCCTGATATTGCATTTCAGTAAGGAAACCCCAAATATTAATTCACTGGCTCTTCACTGTTCATCAACCTAAATGTATTTACCTTATTTTATAGAGCCGCTTGGCTGCCTTCACTCCTTTCCTCTTCAGCTCTTAATTAGTAAGGAAGTTTGTGCTGAAGGGTCGGTTATCTGAATCAGCAAGACTTTATTAAATGCAGCATGTCACAGCTAGAACAAGACAAAGAAGTGCTAAAGGGCAAAAGTGCTTTCCACAAAACCTGAAAGCAGCATTATGATTATATTTATGATCCCGTGGGTTAATTAAGTTCCTCTATAAATCACCCTCAGTGAGAACAGCAATAAAAATCTGATAGCAACAAAATTCCCTATTTGCACTACTTTCAACATACTTTGTTCCCCTTTGACAGAAAAGCAGAGGATTAGATTCAGACATGTTTTTCTGCCACTCCCTACAAAACCCAAGGAAAAGAAGTTGTGAATTTAACAACACTGAATTAGATTTATATGCTGCCAAAACACATGTGAGTGGACCATTATGGAAAAAGAACAAAACACTTCAGATGGACAGACAGGCACAGGCCAGCAGAGAAAATTTGCCACATCCAACATCCATCCACCTCTGTTGGAGTCACAGATAGTTTCTGTACTTGTTGGTGTGCATGTTTGCCTGAACACAGCTCTCAGTGGACTGTTAGATGTGCTTTTCTGGCAAACTCAATCTAGTGCAGATGGCTAAGCCAGCTCCAGCTGAACCTTCCTGCCACCCTGCCAGCTCTTCACAGCAGATGACAGACACTCAAGATTTCCATCTGGTGGGATTCCCAGCTTTTCCCAACCTGGAGACTTATAAAAAATTTTGAAGAAACTAGAAAATCAGATGTATTTAGCAAAATGTAATCCAGGCCAACTTTGCACTACGAGGATTGGGCAGAAGGCATAGCTTTCTTTTGCCCCTTTGGACCATATCCTCCAGCCTGTGCTTTGGTCTTTTTCCATCAGAATTCCACTCTTTCCGCTTTCCACTCTTTTCTTAGGGTTATTTCTTCTATCACCCACGTCCTCTAAACCAGACCAGACTGTTCAACATATTCCTTTCTGCTCCTTCCCTCTCTGTCTTCCCATGCAATCTTGGGGACCCACAGTTTCCCCCAGTTCCATACCCCATAGTCAACTCTTACACTTTTTCTGTTATTCTCTCCTCTCTTGCTAAACCCTTGCACTGTCTCATTTCCATTTCCTCCACCTTACTTTGTTCTGCCTCATATCCCTGTGCTGTCCTTTCCTGGAAGAGGACCTTGGCACAAAAAGCAGTTCAGAAGAAGAAAACAGCACAAAATGATCCAGCTGTTTCATGGCATCTACAGCTGGGGAAGGAAACTATTCAGGAACTTGAGTAAGAAACACAGAGAAAGAGCTGATCACCAGCACCAGCTGAGTTTGTCCACTGATGTCTTTCTGTCTTCCTAAGTATCCTCTTACCTCAGTGGTAAAAGGATACAGACATGCTGTACTCTGAACTCAATTCATAGGAGAGAAAGCCTTGTCCCTTTCCCTCTGAGGTCTACTTGGACGCTCAGGTGAAATACAAATTATGCATGCGGTTAAAAGTGAGGACTGAGAGAGGTGTTGACGACTGTTTGGACTTCTTTTTCATTCAGGTCGTCTGCATTCCTGTCCCTGTTGCATCCCCTTAGCAAGTCTAAGCTAGGGCTGGTTACATCAGTAGGATGAGTGTTCAGCCCAGCCAAGCCCAGTCAAGTCCACAACTTCTCAGTCCCCTTCCATAGCCACACACAGATTTGGTGTTATCCCTCTTTGTTTCTCCCTGTAGGGTTGTATGCAGGTTTGGTCCAAAGAAAAGATCTCTGAATCTGTTTTAATTATCACTCCATGGGAAATAGCCTCTGGCGCACAAAATGACATCTGGGAGATACCCATTTCCTCTGAATTAAGATTTGTGATTTTACTAGAAACTATTCAGACAGAAATGTAGGGTAATAAAAGACATGATGAGAAAAATTATCTTTTCTATTTTTACCCTGCACTTCTTCCTGTAGAATAAAGGGATGAAAATATCCCCCAGCATGCTTATCAATGCATCCTATACAGATAAGTATATATCAATACCTCAGTTTACTTTAACAACTGATAGGGTATCATGTTAAATCCCCTAAGTAACTGGGGGTACTTATCAGCACTGAGGTTGAGTATTGGAGTCCCTGCAGCATGCTTACATTGTGCACTTGTCTCCATGCAGGGTGCCGGTGGGAGCTGGGCAGCCCAGGAATAGTGGAGCTGGAGGAACTCCAACAACAAAAGTAGCCCCAGGAACCATCCATCCCATTGTGGCTGGTCACAGCAATGCCACCACAGCTGCCAGACCAGTTGTTCCCATCACAGCTCCCCAGACACATCCCCAGCTGCAGGCAGCCTCTCCACAGCTGAATAACTGCCTGAGGTACTCGGCTCAGCAGCCAGCCAGCCAGCCCCGCAGCGCCATGCAGATGGGTAAGTGCTCACCCTGTGCCTCCTGCACTGGCAGGATTGATATGGAACCCCTCCAGTGCAACCCTCGAGAATGTGCCCATCTCCACAGCTTTCCTTCTTGCTTTAGCCCAGCCAATGTGGAGTTTGTCCATTGGTGATAGAGTATGTTTTCTTTGCTAGTAATATTTATGGGTTTCTATTGATCTCTGGGAACCACATTGTGTTTATCAGATTGTTCTGTTGCTACAGCTGAAATAGATTTTAGTGTTTACAAATATTTATACAATTCATCGGAGTGAAAGCAAGCACTTTGTATACTGAGGAGATTAACAGTTCTGAGTCCGGTTGGCTTGCTGATAAAAAAATACTGTCCTTATTGCAAAGCAAGTAATAGATGCCTTGAAATTAAGAAGCATTTCATTGGGCTTCAGGGATGAAAGGTATTTATTAGGCAGAACAGGACCCCATGTTAGTGGTAAAGCAAAAGATCTGAAAAATGCTGCCACCTTTTTGAAGTGAGAATAAGAGCTTCTTGCACCAGGGGGCCTCTGTTCTTTCTAGGTTCCCTTTCTGATGTACAGCATAATTTTCTAGAGTACAATTTATTCCCCTTTCCCTGATGTTAAACAGCTTCTGATGTTGAATAAAGTAAGAGTAAATCATGTGGTGGAACTTTATAGAGCAAATTTTAAAACATTTTGTTTCTGATATTTTATAGGGATGTGAGCCATTGTATTTACAAAGGCAGATCAGTAATGACTGTGACTGCTGAAAACTGAGGTCTTAGATACAAAACAGAGCAAACACAAATGAGCAATACCCTGCAGAGTAAGCCATGAATTCATACCTTTTGAAGCCAGAAGGCACCATTATGACCATCTAATCTCACCTACTACACAGTGCAGACCAAAGGGAAAAAAAACATAATCAAACACTTGAGAATCTCAGTCTTGAACAGTGGAGACTCCTCTGCTCAACAAACAGGGCAGGGCTTTACATGGTAACCATGTCACACTGGGGAATAATCAATTTACCGTCTTTTTGTCTGCTTCAGAAAGTGCTGCTTTCCTTTGAAGTCACACCCTTCCAAAAGGTCTCCTGCTCCCACAGAGCAAAGGCAAAAATGTCCCCTTTTGGGTGAAGTGCTCAGGAAGTGTTTGGGTGCCTCCTGTGCCCATGTCAACAGGCAGGTGATTCCCCTGAAACCAAGGTGACAGATTGCTCTGCCCTACAGGCCTGGCATACCCCACACCTTTTTTCCACACCTCCAGCAGCTTCCCTGATTTAAGATTGCCCCTCTAGGTCACTCTGACATCTCTAAAGTGCCAAAGCATTGGCAGGCAGGGTGATCCAGGGACCGCAGAACTGTTACAAAACCTCCTAAGCAGAGAATTCTCCAGCCTTTCCAGAAGGTTCATGAGATTGTTGCTTTAATTAAACGAACCTTTGCCAAGATAAATAAAGGAAGTTTTCATTATTATCAGTAGTAGCCTCCATAATAACTGTCCTCACCAGCATCCCATGGACCAGAGCACCTGCAGGACAGATCAATGCACTGACTTTTGGAAAAGCTTTCCAAGAGAGGCAAGCTGGCACAGGATTCAAATCATGTTTCTGTTGGCTTGCAATATACATGAGTAACAAATCAATTTTCTACAAGGCCACTAATGTAGGAATACACCCAAAACGAAATATGAGTGGTGTAGAACAAAAATAGCCTTCAGTGAGCATTGCTAATTAATAGCATGTTTGATGCAGCACAGTCCAGATCGAGATCCCAGAACAAAGGCATATATTGTAACAGCAAACAGATGAATCTATAGAATAAAATGTGAGAGCTCTGCTCAGAGTTGATTTTTCTTACACCATTTCCTTTACTGTTTCTCATGTTGTATGTTTCCTTTGTGTCTGGAAACACCAAGTCCTACATGAAAGAGGTGATGTACCTAATATGATTATCAAATCAGTGTTCCACATCCAAGTAAATGCAGAGAAATTCCATTAGTATGCTTTCTGTCTAAATTTAGGAAAGCCATTGCTCCCTACAAACAGTAGTTCAAAACCTAGATCCTACAAGCTTAGCCATCCCAAAAAATTAGATTTCTCATAGCAATGTTGCTTATCACTCAGGTTCCAAATGGGAAAATCAGAAAGGAATCACTTCTAGATAACTATGGGTACTTTGCCTGGCTTTCCGGAAGTGAATTGCACTTTCAGTGCATGCTTTTAGTAGTCCTGGGAGGGGAAGATGATAATTAATTGTGAAAATAGTCTTGAAGGTGTCTGTAATAACAACTTTTAGGGCCTTCCTCCGGCTACATGGTAAAGTGGTATCAAGTTACAGACTGGCTAAAGATAGCGTAGCTGATTTGCTATAAACATTACTCAAAAAAGATGTTATAGAGTCAAGGAGCTCCTGTGAGGGAGAATCATATAAACTTGGGAGGTGCTAATCTGATGATGACTGGCCCATCATGTTCAGTATCACATCAGATAATAGGGCAGAAGGCTGGAGATGAAATTCCCTCCTGGCAAGAGTGCTCAGCTGGTGTAGTGAGTATGATTAATGGCACTGTAGCAATCTAATCCCTGCTAATGGGTGCCACTGATAACCACTGGAATAGAAACTAGTGGTTTGAGTTGTTCTACCACTGTTTAGTTATAGATTGAGTGAACTCCAGCTGCATAAAAGTTTGTCCTTCAGATGAATTTGTCAGAAAACGACAGATCAAAGTGGGTCAGAAATTTTCTACTAAAATGCATCTTGGTCAAAGAAAAGCCAATTAGCTGGACTCAAAGTTTTTTGTCAGGAATGGGTGTAGCTCAACCAGACCAACCATGAGCTGTACTGGCTCATGTTGCTAAGGGAATTGATGGCTTTCCAGAGCTGTTCTCCACATAAGAGAACAGTGCAATGATCACATGCTATGTTTTCACATCCCAGGTGAATAACCTGACCAAAATAAAGGCTGTTGTGGGGTGAGTGAGCATGTTGTGCACAGAAAAATGTTCAGAGGTTCAAATTTTGCACTGAGAACAAGATTATGAAACCTTGAAATCATTTAAGAAATGGGCACTTTCTAGCCAGTCCTATTATTGAATCATTTATGTGAGGGAATGTCTGAGTATGGACTCAGCTTCTAGGCTGTACACACTTGAAGTGGAGCTGTATTTAGGTAACACTTAAGCAATCAACCAAGCTGAAAATCACAGACAACATCATTGTGGAAATGGACCCAGAGCTTTGTCACATTTTTTGCATCCTGAAGAGTGCAACAGGCTCTGGAATCCCTGGGGAGCTGACCTCATCTGTGTGTCACAGTCACCATTAAATGGAGGAGCTCTAATTCCTGGTTCCCACTACTTGCAGGCAGGGTTTGCTTTGCAGGAGCAGCCAGACTAAAAGGCACTGCATAGTCCCTTAGGGACTTTGCTGGCAGAGAGGAGGCTGAGCTCAGAAATCCTCTGGTGGATTTCTGCTTAATTTATCCTGTGCAGCACTGTGATGTGATGTTGATCATTTTGTTAGGGCTGAAACAAGAGACCTCCTTTTGTAATTGCTGTCTGCAGGGTCAGCGTGGATCATCTGGGCTAACCCTTTAGGTGCCGTGTTGCATTGCTCCAGAACCAATCACGTTAGCAGGACGGCCTGGGGGTGCAGAAAACAGCTCAGCTGGAACAAGATAAAGGCAGCAGGTTGGGTACAGTAATTTCACGACTATAAGGCGCACCGGATTATAAGGCGCACTTCCGGGAGTCGGCAAATTTCCGAACTTTGTCCATATATAAGGCGCACCAGACTAGAAGGCGTACTTTTTTTTGCAGTGAGGATCTGCGTGCAACAAAGTAACAAATTAGTAACAGAATCGCGCAATCACGGGGTTTACTGGCAGGTGCTCAATTTGCAAACATTTTTCACAGATTGGTGTAGCCTTTAAACGCAGCCCCAAGCGCCCTTCCTGTGCCCGGGGCCCGGCACTCCCGCCCACCCCCAGCACCGGCTGGCACAGCTGGCGAGGCACAACTTGTGCCACAGCTTGGGGCTGCCGTGGGCCAGCCGCGGCTCACGACTCGCACTTCCAGGTTGTCTCAGGGTGGCCACGGCTCACACTTCCGGGTTGGCTCGAGGTGGCCACAGCTCGCACTTCCAGGTTGGCTCAGGGTGGCCACGGCTCACAGCTCGCACTTCCGGGTGGGCAAATTTTTCAACTTTGTCCATATAAAAGGCGCACCGGATTATAAGGCGCACTTCTGGGTTTCCATCAAAATTCTACTCAAAAGGATGCGCCTTATAGTTGTGAAATTACCAGCCATAGGCAGGTATAGTGAATGCCATTCCCCAGTGGCATCACTGGGGGGAACAAGCCAATTTTGGTGACTTCAGACAGGGCTTTGCAGCCAGGAGGGGAATTAGCCAAAAACACCTGCAGGGTGAGATATGCTGGGCAAAGGATATCTCATAGCTTATGTCCCCACTGGTCCCTTGGCACCTTCACAGACAGAATCACAGAACATTCTGAATTGGAAGGGACCCACAAGGATCATCGACGCCAACTCCTAAAGTGAAAGGTCCCTAAGAGGATAAAACCCACGGTGCTGTTTTCACCGTGCTCTGATCCAGTGAGCTATGGCCACTGAAGGGCCCATTGAGGCCCAGCGAGGGGAATTTAACCCTCTGCTCTGTGCTCCTTCCACAGCGCACCCAGCAGTGCCAGCCCCGGAGAGACCCACGGCCACAGTGTCGCCTCTGCGGACGCCCAGCTCGCCCTCCCGCCTGCCCGCCGCGGCCATCCGGCCTCACCCTGCTGTGTCCCCACAGCACGGCCACCAGCCACCCGTGCCGGGGGCCCGGCCCCTCATCCCACTCACCTCCGCCGCCGCCGCCATCACCCCGCCCAACGTCAGCGCCGCGCACCTCAACGGGGACGTGGGCCCAGGGCCCCTGGGCGGCCCTGCTGCACCCGGGCCTGCCGCCAAACCCGAGGAGAGGAAGAACGAGAAGGTAAGGCCACCATGCCTCTGCCATGCCTCTGCCGAGCCTCGTGCTCCTGCATCAACCTCACGCAGGTCTTTTGAGGAGGCACCCTGCGAGAACTGGTTTCCACTGCCAGACGGCTCAGGCATCCTCACCTCACACTATTTCCACACTTCATCTTTCTCCCCACCACCATCCTCATGCTTGCGCGTGGGAAACAAGGTTGAATGGGCTAAATTTGTGTGTTTTTCCCAATGACCAACACCGAGATCTGCAGATTTGCAGTGGTGCAGCGAGATGTTGTAGTGGGCTCTTGGCCATCAGAACCTCATGGCCAAGTCAGAATCCATCTGCCTCCCTATGGCAAAGAGGGTCATGGTGGCACCAGCCACGCAGCAGGTGCCTCAGGCACAGTGAAATATTGGCTCGTGGGTGGTAGGAGCTGTTCTGCTCTTCCAGAAACATCTCAATTTCTTCAAGAAGCTTTCGTTGCAGTGGCACAGCCAAAAGAGTAGAAGCTAATCAATGTGCTGTAGGTGCTCGATGGGATGTAGGTACCTTGTACTGTAGGGTCAATCTCTTAGGAACCAGCAGTGGAACCAATATCTGGGTGCATATTCCCGGGCACACCTTACTAAGGAAAGCCAGCAAGGAGAGCTGCTTTAAGCACCCTGCCTTTTAGGTTCTTGGCAAATATTTTGCTTTTGCCAAATGTTTATATTGTGTCAGCAGTTCTCATCTATCAGTGCTGAACATATCTCTGTACTGGCTAGCAGAGTAAGATCCTGGTTTGTATCTGAGTAGGAGGAAGAGATGTGGGGGCCTGCTTTTCCTTTGAACCTGAAAAAAATCCTTTCCATATGTTCCCTGAGATTTCCATGGTGACAGACACACATGGAGTAAACAGTTTGTACATGGTAATAGTGAGGTGGCAGGTCTTGTGTGTCCTCAGGGCCACAGATAACCCCTAGTTGTACAAAATGAGGAATATAAGTTTTAAAATGCTTTTCTTAATCCTGCCTTGAATTTTCTCTGAATGCATTTTGGTGAAAGAAGAATGGTGTAGAAATTCTGACCTGGATGTGAAATACAGTAATTTCACGAGTATAAGCTGCACCTGATTATAAGCCACATTTCCGGGTGTCGGCAACTTTTCATTCTTTGTCCATACATAAGCCACACTGAATTATAAGTTGCACTTTCATATATTGGCTGCTCTGGAGTATAAGCTGCACTTCTGGGTTTGGACCAAAATTTTAGTCAAAAGGGTGCGGCTTATACTCCTGAAATTACTGTACTTGCTTACAAGGAACAACTCTCAGGTGTGCATGAAGGACTGCATGTGGTGGGAGCAAACAACACCTGCTACTTCTGCAAGTCCAAGGAAGGGAATAGCACTTGGCAGGAGGTAGTAGAGCTGCACATTGCCTCAGAGCATTGTGTACTGGCTTATTTATTACTTCCTAAAACGCATTAAGTAATAGGTCTGTATATTTTAGTTCATGTGATACTGCACACTGAAAGTCCGTAGGCAAAATTATATCAAGCACAGTTCTAAGACACTAGTTAATCTTTCCCAAGTTGTAACAGCTTAAAGTTATGGAATTGGGATGCAGGGAAGTAAAATTAACACATTTTTGAACTCCATGCAGGAAGGGGAGAAGGAAAAAATATACATCATAATTGCAATGGGCATTGCCAAAGACCAATTCACTATCTGGGAAGTATCAGAGAGAAGTGAGAGTAAAAAATGTCATTTCTGACTCCATTGGGTAATACGTAACTGCCCCAGCTGAACAACATATTCCTGAATCTTGTCCATGTTATAGTTCACTTTAATTTTATCTGAATTAGCCATGTTTCCTTTCCTTTTAGAAATAGTGACTGATGTTTGGCCAGATAAGTTGTGTTCTTACTCTTTGCTAAGCCCAAATATTTCTTTGAAGCAATTCAGAGCTTGGATAATGCCAGAATGAAAGCCATATAACTATTCAGAAAGGCATCTCTGAGTCAGAACTGGAACCATATCTGTAACAGGGCTTGATATTTTCAAAGTGAAGGCTGATTGGGCAGGTTTTTTGGTAAATAGGAAAGTGTCAAAACACTCTGAGGGAATATCAGTGGAGAAAGGCAGTATCTGTTGACAGTACACATAATAGGAAAAAATCAGACAAGATTTGAGGGGCAAAATACAGGAGGGACATAGCTAGCAAGCTGCCAGATAAGCAAAGATAAGAAGCAATTTTTCTGAGTTCAATTTCATTATATTAATCAGTCAGGTATTTTGAGATGAAAGGAACAGAGGGGAAGTTAGTAAGAGGAGAGGTAATAAGGTCTTCAGCTCTATTGAACACAGGATGGAAGAAATGCACAGGTAATTATCTCCTGAGAAACTGAGATTAGCAAGTTATATGTGATGTAAATTGTAATGTGCCATAAAATTAGTGTTGTTGTTAGAATCAACAATTTTTGGTATCCCATGAAATTGTTTACTTTAATCCTGGCTTAGTCTTTCCAGTGTCTTTTGTAGGATATCATTGAGGAGAAAAGCTGAATGATCAGAGAATAACTGGTTTAGCAGATATTTTCTTGTTATTAACCATGGTTTTCTTTCATGCAGGAATTGTCAGTGTGAGTTCACTGTGGTACAGAGGGCACATAGTACATAAGAAGTAGTTTGCATTCAGGGGTAGACATGACGAGGATCCGTTGTTTTTCATGGTTCTTTTGAGGGCTGTGGAGATAAATTGCAATTGTTGCATTTATCACTCTAGTATGGTGAGATATATTGGTCCTTGGGGAATTTTCTTCAGATTATAACATTAGTAATGTCGATTGTCTGCTTGAAGGCTAGGCTGGGAGATAGTGGGGAAAAGTGTTTTAAGATATGATCTTCTAAAAATTTATGTTTTATGATTTCCCGTGTCGATTCCACTCAGGGATGCTAAGTGTAACACCAAGGGGCAGCTTCTGCAGTGAGTTAGTGTATGCTGTTTGTGTTGCTTGTTCCAGGAAGGAATTGACTTCACCTCAGGAATAGCCTTGCTGAGTGTCTGCTGCAGTCATCACTGTGCTTTCCTCTGTGCAGACATTTATATGCCAATATCATGGGTTCCTATTGGTGTGCAGCAGTCACATATGGGCAAATCCCAAGATTTCTCTAAAATCAAGGAACTCCCATTCCAACTTTTACACATTTCCTTGTGGTTTAAAGGCAACTGGCAGATATAATCCTAAGGATTATGGTTTTCAAATCAGCATGAATTATTTTCTTGCTCATTTTCTATTAATATAGCAAATAAATCCTGTCTATTTTTTGACATCTTTAGTTCTCTGCTTCAGCTTATTTCTTGAAGATCTTCATCCAAATTTCCAAAGCTGCAGGTGAACCTTGGTACTTACATTCATTTAGGTACCCTAATAATAGTACCTTACTGTCATATTCCTGCTGATTTAATCAGGAGGTAAAATTTTGCCTTCCTGACAGTCTTCACTTGTTGGTATGCATCTAATCCTGGAGGATCCCATCTGCAACTGGGCTTATTCTCCACATCTCAGCTCCTTGACCAGCCTCCTGTCTGCTTAGGGAACAGTTTTGAGCATGGTCTCCTTCACCAGCTGCTGATGGTAGCTGAAGAAAAGCTGCCATAGACAGTGCTTGAGTCCACTGTGCAACAGTACTTGGAAAGTACTCTGCAGCCAGGCAGGCTGAGAAGTAGAGCACTTGAAAATCAAAGAAGTTTCAGTGCTGTACGGGCACAGTAGGAAGCAGCAGGAAAGGCAGC
The DNA here is from genome assembly GCF_009819885.2 of Catharus ustulatus. Lineage (NCBI taxonomy): Eukaryota > Metazoa > Chordata > Aves > Passeriformes > Turdidae > Catharus > Catharus ustulatus. The sequence goes on from NC_046222.1 coordinate 97,425,113, forward strand.
TCCCGCAGGGGCAGCACAGACACTGCAGGAATAACAAGAGCCTGAGTAAAGGTGAGGGAGCACAGCAGAAGTCAAAGAGGTAACGATGGTCATGGCAGCATAGGAGAGAGAAGAGCATTGGCAGCTGCTGGGAGATAGAGCAGGAAGCACCAGAGGAGGGGTGCCAGTGGGGGGTTTGGGTGAAGGGTGCTGTGCAAAGCCCACAGGAAGGGGTCCTGAAACAAGGAAGTTGAAATAAAGTTGAAATACTAATTTTTCCCCAGAGTCATTCTGTGCCAGGTTAGGGATGGGAGCATCTCTACCCATCAGGAGAGATAAAACAAAGAGCAAATGGACATCATCCATTTCCTTTAAGGGTGTGGAGTGGTAGCAGGGTTCCTTTGAGCTCTTTGACATTTGTTACTAATATCTGCATGTGTAGCCATCTGAAAGTCAAAAAATTCAGTCCCAGTTCCCAGATCTTCTCAACATCTGAAAGAAAGATGGAGATCTCAGCTGTGGAATTGGAGTAAAACTGTATGATTTGGGGGCTTTTTAAAATAGGAATCCTGCTAATTTGGGCAGGGTGAATACTACTGAAGTTCAACTGGTAGATTACAGCTGAGAGCTTGTAATTATGGTATGACTACTGCTTTGACCTTGCTCAATTTTTGCTATAATAGTTTCTGCTGTACATAATCTGGGTTGATGCTTAACACCACTGATAAAACCACTTGTTTGAATGAATTAATGCATTTCTCATTAAATGAGCTCCTCATTATGTTAATCAAATCAAGCAAATCATGCTGGGTGGTTTGACCACTGTAATTAAACTTTCTTTAAAATCCACTCATTTGGCTTTTGATGAGGATTTTGATTAAACTCTTACAAAATGTCTGGCCCAAGAGCTGACAGAGAGGAAAATAAGAGCTTGCACTATCAAGCAAGTCATTAATTCGTCACTGTGTTACAGCAATTCCTTACTGTTTTACCTAGCCAGAGTGTATTGAAATATTTGAAAATTGGCAATGTAAAATTAAACATTTCTTACAAGGATGCTGAGACAACAAGTCTGTTTGCAGCTTTAAATTTAGGAACTGTGTCCCTGGAATATATAGAGGATCTAGATTAACAAGTCACATCAAATAGGAAAATACACTAGGCTGCTGTTTCCTGATGTTAAGATAAGAAGAGATACATCTGCAGAAGGTTACTTTGAACACACACCAACAGTTTTGCGTGTGAAGACTGAATCAGTAAACATCTGTCAGTTTTCACCAGTGTCACTCACTTTCTCAAGTATCAGTCCTGCTCAAAATAAATGCATTCCTCAAATGGTACAGTATGTTTGGCATGATGCTGGTGTGAGAACTACACTGCAAAAGAGAACAAGCCAAGGTCTGTTTTACTGGCCCTGCAAATGTCCCTGCATTACTTGTATCCATGCTTCTAAGCTTTTTTTTTTCTGCCCAAAATAGGATGGCTTCATCCAGACTGCTCATCAAGAGCAGTCCTAGTAAGTGGTGTGGCACAAACCATGCTCCTGTGTTGTCCTGGGAGAGTGTTAGTTCGTGAATCATAAAATATCCTGAGTTGGAAGGGACCCACAAGGGTCATCAAGTTCAGCTCCTGGCCCTGCATAGGATAACCCCAAGAAGCACACCCTGTACTCAGGAGCATTGTCCAAACACCTCTTGAACTCTGTCAGGCTGGTGCTGTGACCACTTCCCTGAGGAGCCTGTTCCAGTGCCCAGCCGCTGTCTGGGTGAAGAACCTTTTTCTGACATTCAGCCTAAACCTCCCATGACACAGCTTCAGGCCATTGCCTCGGGCCCTGTCACTGGGCACAGAGAGAAGAGATCAGTGCCTGCCCCTACACCGCTCCTCATGAGGAAGTTGTAGATTGCTCTGAGGTTTCTTCTCATTCTCCAGGATGATGTGAGTTACCTCAAAAGCTCCTCACATGACTTCCCCTCAAGGCTCTTCACCATCTTCATAGCCTTTCTTTGGATGCTCTCTAATAGCTTTATATATTTCTTATATTGTGGGTCCTGCACACAGGACTTGAGGTGAGGCTGCATGGGTGCAGAGCAGTGCAGAAAGTTGATATAAGCCAAACACACAAAGGTTAATAGGTGCAGACATAGGTTTGCTGCTGAATCCTGACCTTGTTTTTTATACCAGAACAGACATGACCAGAGACTTCCCTCTTCACCGCTCCCCCTTCCTGTCAGTGCCTTTCTCATCTTCTCCTAAATTGCACCCAGTGCCCAGTTCTTCCTGGCAGCATCCCTCAGTGCAGGCTTCCTGCCTGTACACTTCGTCGCCCACCCCAGCTTTATGTAGCATTGAAGATAAAATCATAAACTCTTGAGTTGCTCTTTGACCCTAGTTCACATTACAGCTGTCTGATTAAGCTATCAGATGGTCAGCCTGAAACTGCCTGAAGAACCAGATCTGACACAGTTATGCACTTTCAGTTTTTACTTACTAAAATGTTAGTCTCTGCATTGCAACTGCTTCTCATAATAACTTGTCCCTGAGTGAAAGGGATTTTTTATCACTTCATATCCCCAAAGACATTTTAATTCCTTATCCAGAAAATTAAAAGTCAGTCTCAAAAGTGAAGTGTTGAGCACTTGCAAGGACTTTGTAGATATAAAATGAAGTGACAAAAATAGTGGTCACTTGTGACAAGTAGAGGAAGCTAAGGACAGAGTTGATGCAAGCAGGTTTTCAGATAACAACTCAATAAGACTGACCCTGAGTTTCTGGAGGAGGAATTCCGTCTTTCTAGCAGATATGAAATTATTTAACATTTTTCAATTTGGGAAAAGTATTTCCCTTATGTTCAACTAAGAAAGCCCACCAAGTGCACAGGTGTGAAATGGAATGATAACAACCACTTGGTTAAATGAAAACAGTGCAAGGCATAACAATAAAAAAATTGCACAAGACCAGAAGAGCCTGACTTCAATTCATAGAATAAGTGTATGATGCATTAAGAGGGAGCAACATTGAAACAGTAATCTAAAGGTTTGCATCAAAAAGAATTAATTATGTGACACAAATTTTCCTGAGTACTCTGTAAGACATCTGAGTTGATCCAGGAACTACCAACACCAGCATTTCGCTGATCATTTTCAGAATCAGCTATGACTTTTCAATGCAACGTGTTCCATTTTGTTTCTTGGTAAGGATGCTTTAGTCTGGAATATTTTAGTTCAGTTCTCTCAAGATTTGTGCACGGAATGCACACTGTTAATCCATTTCCTCTCAACAAAGGCAAGGGGACTGTCTTCATCACAAATGAGCCACTGCTTCCCATGCTCCAGAAAGTGAATCTTGGCTCAGTGACCAGCAAGTGATTCACCAGAAACTTGGCCAGGGAGTGGAAACCTCTTTTTCTGGTCATGTGAACTCAGGCCACAAAGTTCTGTTTTAGGGCAGAAAACTCATGCTTAAAATCTCTCCAGCACCTTCTCCTTCATCGTTAGAGCTCAGTTTGAAAGGACAAAAACCTGGCAACTCAGTGATGAATATTTTAAGGCTGGCAAATTACCCAGCCAAAAGCATGAGCCCCAGCTGTCAAAACACTGAAAACTTAAGCTTTACAATAAAACAGATTCCTGTTATTTCTGACTGGCTAGGATTCTTTTGCTTAGATCAAGGGCAATAAGTCATTGATCAAAATTTCTTTTTCTTCTTCACATTTTTGATGTTAGGAAATGCTTTCAAACTCCCCACAGATATTTCAAGCGCCGACTTTGCTGCCAAGCAGTCTCCAAAAGCTATTCCTTTTTTTCTCTTCTCTTCTCTCCCCCTGCCTCTGCTTATCTGCCTCACTGTGCTGTCACAGGATTTCTCAAGTGTCCGTAGTGGATTTCTCTAACACTCTTTTGAGTGGTTCTGTGCTGCATTCTACAGCCTTCAGGGGAAGCAGATCCCGGGGAAGAGAAGATGGAGAGTGCTTTAACTTCAAGAGGAAATTTGGTTTATCTGCTAACTGGTGATGAAGCTGTTTGGATGCCAAGGCACGGAATTCTCCTGGCACCTGTAGAGACCTAATTTTATAGCACAGAGGACCCACGAGCTTTTGCTAAATCCTTAGCATGGCTCAAGGAAGAAAGTGGAACTGACAAAAGAAAGAGCATGCAAGGGAGCACTGGAAGCAGAAGGCTGGAGGCGTATGTGTGTGCGAGTGTGTGTCTGTGTGTGAGCATCCCAGCACTGGCGTTCCCATGGCATTCCCCTGCCTGCAGAAGAAATCATGCAGGACCAGATGGCTGGATGGGGCCAGGCTGTGGGTGGAGATGGCAAGTATGTCCTCGGATTAGTTGTGTAAAAAAGGAAGCGCTCTGTGCTATCAATGGGAGACATTGACACATTCCGCCTGTTGCAGGATCATAGGGGCCAATCCCCACTCCAGACCACACAGCTCTGCAGCTGAGCATCCCCTCATGGCTTCTGCCCTCTCCCTGCCCTGAACATGAAGAACATGTTTAGATCTCTCACTGCCTCATGTCATCAAGCTCCAGTCCCATGCATGAGTTAAAAAACCAGAGCGTGAAAGTTCCTCCTGTCCCCGTAGTTCTCTTTTCTGCCTGGGGCAGTAACACACAGAGCTGCATGAGCTGACTCTACCCCTCCACTCCCAGGAAGGAAGATATACAGGATGAAACCATTCCAGCAGAAAAACAGAGTAGGAAGCTGGATGCCTTGAAAACAATGAAACAACTTGCGGTGTGTCAGAGTTGGTGGCATCTTGGCATCCCACACATTCAGGACTCATTTGTTTTCTTCAGTAGTTTTCCAACTGTGAATTCACAAGCCAGTAAGTCTTAAACCAACAAGGAGTAACAGAGATTACTCATGAGCTACAAAAATTTAAAGTACCAATGCAGTTTTCTTTATGGAGACAAAGCCTGAACTTTCGTGTGAAAATTGTCTCTAATCAACTTTTCAGTGCCCATGTTTCTTCTTCCTTGGTGGGTTAAAATATCTACAATCAATGCAGAAATCTTTCAGCAAGCTCTGCTAAAAGAATTATGTAAACTGAAGGAAATTACAGTTTCTGACAAAACATCAATACTGTAGGAATAGCATGTTAAAACAGTCAACAAATATCTGTGGCATGTTTCTATTTTTGTTATGTAACTCAAGGGCATAACCAAGCTATAGCAAAGGGATATTTATCTTATTTTGTACACTTTTGTTTATCATTCATATTGCAGAAGCAGCATAAAAATTTACAAGCCCTCAGCCTTTCTTTTGCCAAATGGTAAACCCACTTTAGAGTCAGTCTGGGCTGTTATTTTTTTTTTTGTCTCAAGCATCTAGTAATTCTCTTCAGACCAAGTGAAGACATGGAGTTTGTCTCTGAAGGACTGAAAAAAATTTGTAACTATTTTGCCCTCTGGAGAAAAGATCAGTCTCAGGAATTCAAAAAGTACACCTTGCAAAAGTCACTTTTCTGGCACTACATCCGCAGGCTGCCTGTAATCAATTAACATACTGTGTCAAGCAGTCAGCCTTCTAAAATGCCATTTATTATTAATGCAGAACCCAACCTGTTGCTTTGCCTTCTTCTGCATATATGTTGTTTGGTTCGTATTCACTGACATGCTTCTGTAAGCTAAGACTACAGAAGATGTAATACTAACCTTCAGTCCCAGATCACTGTATTCAGCACACTAGAAGCAGGTTGGCATTGGGCTTCATCACCAGATGCCTCAGGGAGAGAAGAAGTAATTTAATGCGAGTCCATGGCCAACTTATTTTGCAATAAAGTAGATTTCCTGTGCTGTATTTTTTTGTCCAAATTCATGATCAGTCCAGAATTAGCATATTTTTAAATGGAACTAGATGGCTTTTTTTATGATCTCAGAGATCTCTATTCCCTCCTGCACAACATCATGTTATTTTTCATATCTTTAGTTTTGAGACCAAAAAGGGAAGAAGTCAGGTATCAACACAATGGTGCCTGCTGTGGCAAGGGAAATGCATAAGCTAGGCTTTGACCAGGACATAAAAGAAGGAACGAAATTTCCAACTTTTAAAATTTTTCTGGACAGGTTTTATATCTAAGCCAGATACTCCTGGTCGACAGACTTAGAGTGAACCTGGCTGAGAGATACAACTGGCCAGCAGAGACATTGGCACGGGAGAGGTAGTAAGGATGGTGGCCCTGAAGCCTAGAATGGATTTCCATTCATCAGCTGTGAGAAAGTCAGGTGAATGGTAACTACCCACCACAGATGTCTAAGATTTCTTGAAATTGATCCATTAAGACAATTCCACAACTTCCCTGAGCGTTCTATTCCCATCCTTTCATATTCCTCAGGTCAGAAAATTCCCTGTTATTCCTCACAAATGTTTTATGGTGATAACTCAATCTTACTTCTTTATGTCTTGCTCCAGATGGAACTGCTGATCAGCTGTCTCCTGACGGCCTTTCACATGTTAGAGAACTAATAATGTGTTTAGTCCTTGAGAATTCTCTTCTTTCAACCTCACTGAGCCCAGTTCCTAATCTTTCTTCACAGTAATGTTTTTTAGACTCTGATTACACCTTCATCTGTCCTCTGGGCAGTCTCCATCTTGTTGGAGTCTTAAAGAGCAGTGTCTCAGAGTGGAATTGTGCCAAGATCTCGTTAGTGCAAATTAGGGTGGAATAAGCACTTCCCATTACTTACATATAAGTTGTTTACAGATAAAGCTTGTCTTTTTCACAACAGCATCTTGATTCACTCCCAGTTTGTGACCCAGTGTAACTTCTATGTCTCTTTTGTAGAGCTGCTGTCTGGCTTATATTGCAGCTGTGCGTTTTATTTCTCATTCCTAACAGTTGCATATCATGCTTGTCTTTGCAGATTTCATTATGGTGATTTGGGATAATTTCTCCATTTTAGGAAAATTGTTATGAATTCTTACCCTGTTAATCCTACTGTTGTGGATTAACCCTGGCAGGCAGCTTAGACTTACATAGCCACTCACTCACTCACTCCCTGCCACAGTGGGAAGGGGGAAAGAATCAGTAAAAGTGAGAAAACTAATGGAATGAGATGAAGGCACTTTAATAGGTAAAGCAAAAACTGCACACACAAGCAAAGCAAAACAAGGAATTAATTCACCATTTCCCACTGACAGGCAGATCTTCAGCTGTGAAGTATTGATGACTTGGGATGACAAACACCATCACCCTGAATGTGCCCCACTTCCTACCTCTTCCCCAGGCTTTCAGTTGCTGAGCATGACACCATATGGTCTGGTATATCCCTTTGGTCACTTACTGTGACTGTGTCCTTTCCCAACTCCTTGTGCACCCCCAGCCCCCTGTTGAGAGGCAGAAAAAGCCTTAACAATGTGCAAGGGCTGCTTGCTAACTAAAACAGGGTGTGTCATTACCATTGTGTGGTCACAAATCCAAAATATAGCACCGTGCAAGCTACTGTGAAGGAAATTAACTCTGTCCCAGGTAAAACCAGGACACTGCTTGTGGACTCAATCAGCTCAGTACCCACCGCTGGTTTTAGAAGTACACTCAGTAGCTCACAAAGCAGGTAATTAATGGAAAGATTGACTAGCATTGGGACTGAAACAAGCCCTGATGGTACATACTTGAAATGCCCTCATGGTTTGACAGAAAATCATTAACTGGAAAACATTGCAAAGCAACTGGTAGTGTCTGGTTATCTGCAGCTGGAATTCTTGCATGAATACTACTGAGTTAAAAAGAGGGAGACTTAGAATGGGCTCCTCAAACACACATTGCTGTTCTGGCAGGAAGAAGTTGAAAGAACAAACTTGTGCAAGTTATTCATCATACTGCCTACTCTGCTCTGGGAAGATTGTCAGATACAGCAAAGTAATCATAATACAGGACCTTGAATAGAAGTCGTGATTGTTTAACTGATGGGCTACTAATTCTGTTATCTTTATAGGCAGAGACATTCCAATCAACCAGGATCAAATTGAGGATGGGACAATTCTAAGTTAATGTTTGCCCACTCTGTTTTGCTAAAATGAAAATAAGAAAGCCTGCCAGTCTGTCGATCAACCCCTGCAGTTTTGCACTGTTATCTGACTTGTGTAAAGGGTTTTTCATCTTCATCTGTGGTAGGCAGGCTCAGAGATGGAATGACAAAGCTGTCATTTCTGCTCCAGTGCAGTAGCGATTTTATCTTTATATAGTTTCCATCATTTTCAGATGTGAGATATATTTTCCCAATGTCTTCACAGAAGCATTTTTAACTTATGTGTTAAAATTGACCATTTCTTTCCGTTGGTTGGCAGGATTCACCATTTATTTCAGGTCACACGGACCTCTTCTGCATCAGTCAACTGGCTGGCAGAGTGAAGAGGAATATGCTGTGTATGTGCTGTCATTAATAATTATTTCTGCAGTAGTTGCAAATGAAAACACCAACCAGATGTTACTGCCTTATTGCATAGCACAATCCAGACATGCAACAAATTTGTGTTCAGAGAGCACTTGAGGTTACAGATGTGAGTCTGTGTGTAGCCTATGTGAGATGCTTCTCACTGGCTGCATCACTGATGTTACCCTACAGTCAGCTCTGGCATAAAGCATATCCTCACACATCTTGAGTTACCCAAATCACTTTTAGCCTGACATTTGAGCTAATGTGTTTTGTCTCACAATTGGGATAGAATGAGGCAATGGAGAACATTGGCTTGGACAGCACACATGGCAAGTGGCAGTTAGTTAAATCAGTGTAACTCGGTTGCATTTCATTACATGGTCATATCTGCAGGTCATGTGGCAGGGAAGAAGAAGAGGGCTAAGCAGAAAAATGAAGGGAAGGTAGAATGGAGGGACAGGATAGCAAAGTAAAACCAGGGTTAGTACAAAAATGAAAAAAAAGCCACAGTGCTATTGGCTCCACTTCCCTGCTTATGTCCTAGTTATTCCCTTTTCTCAGCTGTATTTCTCATTGCTGATCCTTCTTGCTCTTCACTTTAATTTAACAAAGAGAAAATTTATATTCCTTAAGACCTGTCTTTAGTATAGGGTATTTGAAGCAAATGGGGGGGGGCGGTGTATTTTTTTAACAAATATGAAACTAGGAAAAAAGATGAAATACTAGTTTTTTGCTGAAGAGAGGATGCTCTTGTGACATGTGCTGCCAAGACTTGAGAAAGTAAGCTTTTTGCCATGGCAAAGCTCTCTAGTAATTACAACCCAAGTGTTGTGGCATTTGGAAAGTGACAGTTCCTTGGTGACTTTACCAAATAAATCGTCATTTACATGCCTGGTCATTCCTCTGACACTGACAGCCACTTTCTTTGCAATACTTCAAAATTATTCTGGGTTTCTTTCTTAATTTTTTTGAAGAGCATACTTGATCAATTGATCTTCATGAGAGAAAACTACTTCAGCTATCTTAGTGTGTCCTAGGAGTAATTCAGAGGTCTGCTTGGAAATATAGTAGGAGTGAAAATGCCTGTAGCACAGCTGACAGGGGAGGTTACAGAAACCTCAGCCGCTTTGCCTGCAAAGCTTATCCACTTCAGTAATTGATCACACATCAGGGTGCAGTTCTGTCCCTGTGCAAGAGACATCCCAGTGGGGCCTGTGACACCCATGGAAAAATAGCACCTGTGACTCCCTGCACGCCCCTGTGTGCTCAGAGGCTGAGCTTCTCTTACACCCGGAAAAAAGCCATCAGCTTGAGCATGTCAGTAGTGTCACTTGCTGTGTTTGCAATACGCTGTCATGATGGTAGGAGGGAGTAGGGACAAGGCCTGACATTTTTAATGCGTGAAATAAATCAGAAACTCTTGGGGAATGCTCCCATTTGATGTTGTCATAGCTGCCAAAATGGAGGTCAGCCTTCAGAGCGAGCAAAATTTTCATGCTTGTGGCCTTGATGGTGTCAGGGACCTGCTTCTAAAGCATTAGACTATCTGAGGACCCTCAGGACTCCTCTCATTTCTGTCCCTCACTCAGTCCAAGCTGCCCCAGCCACAGTGCAATGCCCAAATAATTTTCAGAAATACATGCAAGAGGAGCCTCTGCTTTGATCCCCTCTAGGCCACAGTCCATGCAAGTATGATGTACTTTGTCAGGCTCAGCTGACTCCTCTTCCAGCTAAATGCATCTTTTAGGAGTTGTTTAATCCTTGAAAGGAATTATCTCACTGTAATGAGTATACACACAAATTCTGGCAATTTTGCACTGTCCACTGACAGGCCTTTTTTTTCTTCCAACGGGGAATTGATTTTGAGAGGAAAATATACCTCCTAAGATACCTGATTTTTCCACAAGAAATCTTCCCTCTGAGTGCAGGCCAGCCAATACCATGTAGTTTGTTAGAAGTGATGAAATTACAGCCTGAGGTGGCACAGCTGCTGGAACAAGATCAACCAAGCGGGAATAGATACATCAGGGATAAAGCACAAGCTGGCCTCCACTAATCCAAACCATTTACCCTCATGTTTCTGCTTTCCATAAAAGTACAAGTGTCACTTGCCTGTCGTTTAACAAGATTACAAAGGAAGGCCAAGCAATTTTAACTCTTTGCTTCTGAAACAAAATCTATCCCTCATGAATGGGTGGAGCCAGAGCCAACTACATGTAAGACTAAAGTATGTCGAAGCACATTGTGACTTCTGTCATTGATTCCATTTCATTCAGGTGTTCAGTGAATGAGGTTGCTCTGGCTTTCTACAAAATGTGAGTGTTGCTCCCAGTGCTTCCCAGGACCAATAAATCATTTTCACTTCCTTATGAGAGACTAGGAGCAGCAAGATAACCAGTCAGTCTAAATCATCTTATTTAGAAACATTAATTTTAAGTATTTCATCTAGCAGTTAATTTATTTATACATCTTTTTCTCATTTCAGAATCCTGTGCTGCCAGTCAAGCTGTGATAGATTATCCTCTAGTTTGAATAAATGAACCTAACATGTCGCAAGAACTCTTGTGGTCTGTCCAGCTCTTTTGCTTCAATTGTCTAGAAAGTACAGTTAGTCTATCACAGTTGCCTGAATCATTTAGGCACCTTGATTTGTTTTAAAACAAAGGTGTAGCATTTCTAGGTTTCACATTAGGTTAGGTCCTCAAGCCACGGTTAATCATCATAGTGTAGGAGATCCCCATGGTGGCTGCAAGGAAGCCCTTGGTGTGTACAAAGGCAGTGCAATGTCAGGTTAGGAAGCAAACTGGTATCCAAGAAGGAACAAGGCCTTGTCAGCCCTGTCACCGGTACTTTTGTGGCTCCTTGGTGCAGTGTGCATGCAGCAGCCCTTGATCTGTGGTTTGCACAGCAGAGATGGAGCTGAGGAATACAAATTGCAGTTGCAGGGCTATGAAAGTGCTCTGGGGTTGCAGTTCCCAACCCTTTGTGTCTCTTCCTTGGCTGACACTGCATCCTGATGGCTGCCTTTTGCCCTCTCTCAGACTTTTGCAGCTGAGGAAGTCTGAACAGCTGATTTCCCAAAGCTGAGAGGACACAGGGGAGGGCTCATTCCTGGTTTTGTCCTGTTTCCTAAGCTTTTGCCAAAATACCTGAATTTTTTACCATAGCAATAATTCTGAGAATGTTACTGTTTTTATGGTCTCTTTATAGCGAGGTGGAGTTACCCTGTGTCTGCTCTAAGTACTGTTTCATTTACCTGTTGGGATTTACTGAAGCAGAGTTTGGATTCATACCACTGTTTTAATAGCCCTTGCTAGGTCTGTTCTCCATTAATTTGTCTAATCCCCTTTGAACCTCTTCATACTTTTGGCTTTTACAATACTGTGTGCATGAAGTCTCCATTTAATTATGTGTTGTGTGAAAAAGTGCTTCCTATTTTTTCGTTTTAACCATTTGCCTGATAATCTCATTTAGGTTCTCCCTAATTCCTGTACTGTGGGAAAAAAACAATCCATTTCCCAAGTACTGTCTCCACAGGAAGGGATTTTGTAGGTCAGTATTTCCTGTCAGTTTTCTGCTTTCCAAGCATTCCCAAAGTATATGCTTTATGCCTCTCTGTGTAGGCAGTGTGGTGGGCAGGAAGCTGGAGCAGAGAGAGGAGATCTCAGTGCTTTGAGCTGAACTTCCCTTCCTTGTTGTAGGATGATTGAAATCCAGTGGATTGGTGAGCAGAGAAAGAAGATGAATGTCAAATATACAAGGATATCAGGCCTACTCCTTTCTTTTGTGTACCACACTTCCAAGGTGGACTAAAATTAGGACTGAAACACATCCTGAACACCTTAGTTCTAGGGAGGGCAGCTGCTTGGAAGTAAGTGATGTCACACAGGTTTCTTGAGAACCATGGTTTCATCACTTCTTTGGTGGTGTTCTTGCATTTCAGTTTATCTGGACACAATTTTGAGTTACTTCATCACAGCAGTAGTTTTCAACTCCCTGTGCTGTGTTTCAGCTCTTCCTGCCAAAATGTAGCACTCAAACAGTATCAGTGGAGCAGGTCATCTGTCCCTCCTTCACCATGAACAGTGTTAGAGTCTCTTTTACCTTCTACCTCTTCTCAATTCGGCAGCCTCCAGGAACCTTGACAATAGCTGACACTCTCTGCTTCCTCTTTAGTTGTTGATTGTTTGTTTTTTTTTACTTTGAGCTAGCCTTTCACTTTGCTCCAGTATTTGAAAGATCTAATATTCCATCTAAATTGAATATTGAAATATATTTTTAGATTCCCTCTTTATCTCTTTTTGTAGTCTCTAGAGCCTTGCATCTGCCTCAGTTCTACAAAAGCACACGATAAAGTGCCTATGTGCTTTGCTTTATTGGGACCTGAACATTAATTTCTTATTCTCAGTTTTGTTTTCAAAACATTTAAAATTCCTAGTCAGGTCTAGCAAGACATCTTGCTTATTTTCCCCTGTTTTCAGTAGTATCTATCTTCAAATTAATAATAAATAAATATAATGTTTTGTGCACATCTGTATGCATGTTACTGTCACTGGAATTTAAAAGGTAAAAATACTATGATCCTAAAATCCTTTTTGTTTCTTGGCATGTAACAGGTATACTGAGATTATAATAATGAACTTGTGTCCAGGAGCAGTTGCCTCCATAAAAAAACTAAATCTTTGGCAAGTATTCCCATGCAATATATGATACTAAAATAGTCTTTCCCTAAAATCAGATTAAACTGTGTAGTAAGTAGTTGCTGTTGTCTTGTTCAGCACGTCGTCAATGCCTCATGAGAGACAGCGGCAAATTGCGCATGATATATACATATCCAAAGATATTCCAGACCTGAAGCTTCCCTTTAAGATTATATGGGTTTGGGGGGTTTGGCAGGGCTTTTTGAATGATTATCAAAATCTCAAGTCAAATAATTTTACAGATTTTAAAAATCCAGATAGCTTTTTTCCTCAGAGACATAATCCAAAATATGACCTACTGTTTCAATGCAAACATCAATCACCAGAAGCCACGTTTGAATTAGAATAAAAATACACTGTTCTCCAGCCACTAACTTACATTTACTCAAACAGGCACTGACCAAGTTAAACAAGCAATAAAAGTGGTGTTTTGGGGGCACTGACTGATAGATGAGTTCCTGATTTGTGAGGGCATTTGAACCCTCCTAGGGCTCAGGGCAGCATTTAAGCAGTTTTGTTTCTTATTTCTTCATTTTTAAATGAAACCTCTTCTTGTCCCTCTGGCTCTCTTATCTATTGATGAAACTGGTGTTGCATAAAAATTACCTCATTTCAATGACTGAACACAGCTTTTCTATCAGCTGCAGTAAGGTTTCCTCATTTGTTTAATGAACCTGGATAGGTGGAAAATTAAGTATTAGGAGCTGCAGAGGAAGAAAACGAAACCAGAATGTTCTGTGTATTTGGGTGGTTTAAAAAAATATATATCTGTATTAATATAGCCAGTGCATGTAATTGGTATTTAGATTATGGCATGATTATTGCTTTGCAGACAGGGGACTCTGTTATCACTCAGTCATCAATGAAGTAGCTGCTCTCCGAGCTCATCTCATCTCTGAGGCTGAAAGAAGAGCTAGTTATTATCTTCAAGTGAGTTATTAATGAGGGGAAAAATCATCCCCAATTACTGTGAAGCAAAATATTTCAACATTTACATATCTCAGATTTTAATTTTGATCTAATCCTTTGTGAGCTCTTCAGTATTCACTTTTCCAAACATTCTCACAGTGGCCTATTGAGAGGAACATACACCTGTCCAAGTGCTGGCTTCCCTAAGGGTATGCTGCAGGGTCACAGAAGTGCTGCCCATCCCATCCTTGTGCTCCTAGAGACTGATTTCCTCTGAGATTCCTTCATGCTACACCATAGGAACAGAGCCTCCACTGTCAGCTGTGCCAGAGAAAAAATTCTGAGTTGTCTATACTGTCTGTGTTCCCAGACCAGTTTTTTTTCCTTAACTAGAAACAGCCTGGAATTTATTTGTAAGGGCTAATTTTGTTCTTTTGCTTTCCTTTGAATCCTTTTGAAATTAATGGTTTGGAAGGTTTGACTGTGAACGTCCTAGAATAAAACCTGGGCAACACAAAGGTGATGATTTAAATTCATATAAACATGTGGGCAGTAACCAGGAGATGGGAGAAGTGCTGTCCACACTGTGAATCCATCCATCAACAAAGATGTGAAGGTCTGACCTTGGCAGATTCAGGAGGTAGGGATGTCAAACACAGTTTGCAGTCAATTGGAAATGTAGCTACTAGACAAAGAAAACTCAATAATTACACAGCTGTTTCAGTAGATTACAGATTTCCTAGAAAACAATAAAACAACCATCTGTGAATGAAAAAAAAAGTAAACTATCTTTTCTTTTAATTCAAAAACATTTCTGAAAGTCATCAGATATGTCCCCTGTAAACTTCTTATCTTTTTTCAAAAGCAACACACTCTGTAACCAATTGGTGTCGATTTCTCTACAGCATTTATGCCCATTAATGCTTCATTGATTTACAGTGAAACTGCTGAAGGACTGTCTTGAATAGACATATAAATATTAATTTCTTGTGAAGGATGGCTGCTATTACACTAAATATTAAATGAATTCATAATACTTGGACATTTGCAATAAATCACTACTGAGACTGCATACTAACATCCCATTCCCTTTTTTTTTTTTTTTTTAATATATATTAAAGCTATGGAAAAGGGCTGCTTGCTCCCAAAGAAATGTAGAGCTTTGTAACACTAGAATCATTGATGAATTCCCACAGTACAAAGAGGAGTTTACACTTAGTCCCATTTTACAGACAGAGGAAGGCATGTAGTGGTTTAGGTTGAACTGCTGATCCCAGAAGGTTCAAACGCAATCTATTTCTCATGAGACACATCACAGTAAATTATCAGTTCCTGACAATCCCTCTTTTGCTTGAAATGCTCTGAGCAACATCAGCAGAGGATGTGGCCATGTGACACCAGAAGGCTGAGAGCCAGACTCAAAGGGAGAAGGAGCTGGACATATCTAATCTTCACACACACCAAGTGGTTGGTAGCAGGTCACCTCTAAATATCTCACCTAAGGCCAGGACGTGAAGGATGGTACTGCTCAGGTTTTGACTAGGCTTAGCAATTAAGTCATCTTCTCTCTTCTGAGGCTACAGATTTTAGTTTCAAAAGTTTAGTAAAATGCTCAGCAGGGGCTAAAAAGCAATTCTTTATTTTTCCTTTTATTGAAGTAGAACAAATGATAGATCAGTAAGTTCATTATAGTTCTGTTTTCTAAGGGATAGTAGCTTAGGAGTAGAAATTTATGCCAGGGCTAACCCTGTAGAGTGGAAACTGTTCGTGTAAACAAAATTGTATGACTGTCAGACTCCTCTGCTTTTTAATGTGTAGATGGGTGTGAGTATATGCACCTCCTTAATTCCAAATATTTTTGCTTCTGTGCCTTAAACTGGTCTAACTTGCAAAAGGTTTTTCTAATGAAAATTTGCCAAGGTATTTAAATTAGAAGCTACCACATAGGAATATTAATTGTTCGTTATACAGGGCTTTAGTTCACATAGTTATTTTGCATTTGCAAGACTGCCAATTAAAGAGGCTCAAAGTGCTCACTGCTGCACAATAGCCGTTTCCCAGAGCCCCACAATGGCTATTGTATTCTGTCACTGACCTTTGGGCACCTTCAAATGCATATTGACACAGGATGCTGGGATCATTAGAGCTATTGTTTCAGTGTGCCACAGGGAAAGAAGAGTTTTGCAACTTCATTAGGAGCTTTAAAATTTTATATAATGGTGACTGCAACGATATTTTTTAATTAGACAGTGAGAAAAGAAATGAAGCATTTTCTGGTGTTTCAGGTGAATTTCAGAATACACATTTTTTTTCCATACAGTCCCTTCCCCGCAGGGAAAGAAGATATTTATCAGGGGCATTTGGTCTGCTTTTCCATTGTTTCCAGGGGAATTAATTTTTCCTTACCTGGTGGTGCCGTATAGTCAGCCTCCCTTAGCTTCCATGGAATCTGCCTGAACATCTTGGCAGGATGGATACTTTCATCCTGTAAGTGCAAAACACTCTTTTAAAACATAACCAGTGGTATGCAGGAGACCAGGATCTGGATGCACAGTTCAGTCTCTACTCTTCAAAAATCAGTGGACTTTGGCTCTGTGACAACAACTGTGTTTCATTTTATCTCTTCTATGTCTTGATATCAAAGTATTTCTGTTTTCTTACCAGTCCATGACAGTTAAAGAGTGCAAACAGGAACTTTGGAAGTAGAAATACCAGATACTCCAAGTACATTTACTGTAGCAAAGCCAAGCATCTTCTAAAACCTTATATTTATTTTACTGTAGCCTTTCTACTCTTTAAAGCTGCCTTGAGAAATTACTTCAGCAGTCAGAACATAAAAGAGCATAATTTTAAACCTTGCATGGGACATTTTGTCTACAGAGAATAAATAAATTACTGGCTTGTACTTCCAATAAGTGTTTCTACTTGAATATATAGACAGAGTTTCTGTTCCATAAGTCTTCCCTTTTCTGGGTTTGATTTTATCCCCTGGGATCCTATTATTGAACAAATTATGAGATACAGCTAAACTTCACAGCCCTGAACCTCTGAAGATAGTTTAGGTAATGGCTTGCACTTCTGACAAAAGAGGAAGAAATCTAATAGACCTTTGCAAAACTTTGTATATAATTTTTTTAAAATGGAAAAATTTTCTGCACAGCATTGCTGGTTGCAACTCTAACCTAGCATTGTGGAACATGTACCTAGGATGGGCAGTTTCTATACACAAACCTCTAGCCAAAAAACTTTCAAGATGAAGGACATAGTATTTGGTATTTGTGTGTGCTTGAGGTAAATGTGCAGCAGGATTTCTCATGCTGTTACAAAATCCAAAAGGTTCGATGTGTTTCCTCAGGAGCGCAGGCTAAACTTTTTTTCCCATTAATTGAAAGGGAGCTGTTACCATCTTTTTATTTCTCTGTGTCAGAAACCCTTGCAGAATTTTGAAACCTCTCATGCACTGCCACTGCAATTGCCAATTGTGAATTCTGTGGTCTATCTTCAAACATCAAGGTGATACCCTTACCTTAACAAATGAGGGGAAGTGACCCACTTCTGGGAGGGAGACACAAATAGTTATTGCTGTGTGATGCAGGATGTAAAGGGAAGCATGTTCTGGAAAGAGATGTTAAACCAGATTCTCGTGCCTCCGTTCTCCCTACCGTAAATCTGCATCAGGTAATAAAAGAGGCAGTAATGGTGAATGCAGTGGGCTGGGATCTGAAATCTCTCCTCAGCCCATTGTGCTTCCCAGCAGAGATTTTTAGCCATAGGTCCTGCTTTCTTACTTGTGGGATGTATATCTATTGAGGGACAGGATTCTTCTTGAAGAGAGAGGGCAGCACTCTGCTTGCTGTCTTCTCTGCATGGGAGGTTTGTATCTCTGCTGTACCAGTGTAGCTGCACTCCTTCTTTCAGAAGCCACGCGATCACTGCCTGGATAGATTTGAAAATGGGAATAATCTTTGCAGTATGTTTGGTCCTTACTCTACTGAATTAGTTGAAACCCTTTTCAATGGGGAGGGGTTTTCATGGGATCTTTATTATAAAAAGTTCAATTTCTACCTGGATCCGCCTCTGTGGAAGTTTTGAGAGGTTTCCTGCCTCACACATTGAGGTTTTCCAAAATGAAAGCAAAGGGAGTTGGTATGCCTGCTCACTGCCCATGTTTTGTTTGGTTCCTTTGCAGAAAGAGAAGAAGAGTGGGCTGTTGAAACTTCTAGCAGGAGCATCAACAAAAAAGAAGTCCCGTTCCCCACCATCTGTGTCCCCCACACACGACCCCCAGACAGCCATTGAAGGAGTTCTGCAAGGGGCAGTGGGGCCCGAGCTGTCCTCCCTCTCCAGTCACGGCAGAGCTGGCTCATGCCCTATTGAGAGTGAAATGCAAGGAGCCATGGGGCTGGAGCCTCTGCACAGGAAAACAGGCTCCTTGGATTTGAATTTTTCCATCCCTTCACCTGCCAGGCCACCCCTCTCTTCCATGGCAGCTATTCGGCCAGAGCCCAAGCCTTTGCCCAGGGAAAGGTAAGTTATGTTTCTCCTGTGTTCCCTGCCTGCATCCACAGGGAGCAATTGGAGGAGGGGTGAAAGTTTAACTTGCTCGGGGGTTGTTGCAGTTTTGGTGTTCTGTGTGACTGTACGTGGCTCAGCTGTCTTTTAGGAAGACACAGCTTACATGCATGTGCCCATTGAAAATCATTTGGTACACCATGAAGGTTTAAAGTGTTTAGGAGCACTTCCCCATGACACTCCACAGCCCTGGTCTAAATGTGGAGGACAGCAGTGCTTTCTCAGCCCAAATGGTATAAATGCTGTTGGCAAATGCCACATTTTAAGTGGGATTCCAGTATTTTAAATTAAGGACTTAACATTTTATGTCCCTAGACATAATTCACTAGAAAATGGTTATTAATGTATGTAGTGCAGCCCAGCAAGAGCAGGGTCCAGAACCTGAACTATCAACATAAAACCTTTGCTGTTGCAGAATGAGGACTGAAGTGGGAGGTGGGTGATGGCTAGGGCAGATCTGTTGGTACAGAGCTAATTCAGCTCCTGGTCAGGTGAACACAGAATAACTGTGTATTTCACTGACACAAAGTTAAGTGGCCTCAGAGGGGCATCATAAGAAAAATGGAAGATTTAAAACTATATACTTGCAATGAGAGACACAAGGAGCTCTGGTACACCTGGTAAAGAGTGTAGGGATGGCATGGTAACAGTCTGTAAGAGACTGCAGTCAGGGCAGACATGGGAATATTTTTACACTAGATTTGGCATTTTTTCTGAAAGAGATGCTTTTGTTCAGGTGCAGCTGTTAGACTTGAAGCAGAAATAAATACAGGCAAGTCCTTCAGCATTGTAATGAAGGCAGTGAGAACAGACTATCACAGTAGTCTCTTGCCCTTAAAATCCATGAAAAAGTAATTTAGTAAAAGGAGTGAAAAACCAATCCCTATTTAGGCACACTTAATTTGGTCTACATCAGTTCAGATTAATGCTATAAGAAAAGTTAAATCAATATAAAACAGATTTAGCATGAATGTAACTAAATCAGTGGGTTGCTGCACCTTTAGTTAACTTTAACCAGGAAGAGAAGCTGGGGAGTAGAGCCCCTGACATCTCCAGAGCTGGATGTTAATATGCTGCTCTCAAAGATTTATTATAGAGAACTTCAGACACGTTATTTAATATGCCAGGGCTAGTCCCATACCCTACAAATTTCTCAGTCTACCTCAGGGTTGTCCAGGTAGGGAAACATTTAACTGATGTCTAGTTTAAGTGGTGGAATAGAACCAGCGAGACAAAGGTTACCTGCATTCTCTTAGTTGTGCTGGAATTAGGAGCAAATAGATTTAGAGTGCTAAAACTGAGTAAATGCTTCCAGCTGCAGTATATGGTGATAAGGAACTTTGATTTTACACATTTTGATTCCTGAGTCTTAAATCGGAAAATAAGCTATAATTGAAGTAACCATAATTATACACAGCAGGCAAGATTCTTTAATTGATTTATGAATTAACTTCCATATCATTGGTGTATCTGCATTCCTTAACTGATCATATGGGTTTTTTCATGTCCATAATGGGAAATATTAATTACCTTCATATACTAGGAAGGATAATGCTTAGTCCTGGAATAATCCAAGCAGATACTTTAAACACTTGTCTGCTAGAAATTCATCCTACATCCATCTGTGCTCATTAAATCATCAAATTTCTCAGAAGTACCAAATTATATTTTTTTTAAAACAAATTACGGTTTTCAAACCACTTGTTCTTTTCACATCTGGCAATGGAGCAACTTGCATTCAACGTCACTCAGCTCGGTATTTTGCTTGTTTGCATTTTGGTGCATTTCATCCGCACAGTAGGAGCAATTCTCTGAGAAAGAAAAGGGAGGGGAGGGAAAAAAAGGTTAGATAAACAGATTCAGATGCTGGAAGAAATTTTGAAAAGCTGCAAAGCATTTCAGTACACTTAGCTGTACTTGGCTTTCTGTCTCCCAACGCCCATCTGTGCACACAGAAACAGAGCACTGAAAGGTTGGAAGAAGTAGCACATTCCTTAATATTTACGGCATTCAAAATGAGGTTCATGCAGGCAGCAGAGCACCGCTACTTTTCCTATAGAGGTTGGCTTGCAGCTCCAGCACTCGCCACATCCAGGTTACTGATCAAGCCCAGTGCACCGAGAGGTGCATTAAAGGGCTCTGATTGCTTGCAGCTCACTCACTGCTTAAGGAATTAATTGCTTATTCTGCTGCCTGACAGTTCAGACCCTTCTGGGAGATGCAGCCAGGTAGACAGAAAGGTGAAACAAGCATCACCCTCTTGGAGGTACTGTTAATGTTTATACTGTCTATTTTTAAATTTTTTTTCTTTTATATATGTAGTGAGGAAAACAATTTTCTTCTTCTTCTTGATATTCCAAAGCCTGGCTATGGATGATTGGATTAGGAAGGAAATTGCTCCTAGCTCTATTGTCATTTAGCCTTCATATTTGTCTGGTTTGCTGGGGTATTAAGAGCCCATCTCTGCCTTCTGGGTGTAGTTTCTGCTACCAGTTTATAAAACCACATTCCTTCAGATGCTCTCTGCCATAAAGCATCCAGCAATCCAAGCAGCAGAGCAGAGAAATTTCCCAGGTGGTGTCCTTGTCACTTCATGTGGCATTGATTGACTGCCAAGTGAATACCCCATCAGGCTGTGTGTGCCCCACACACTCTTTTCCTGTACTGCTCCATCCAGTTTCTGCTGGTGTGAGAAACAGGACCAGTGCAGAGACGCAGTGTGGTGAGGCAGGCACTGGGCCAGAGCCTTGCCCACATCCCACCAGCACCGTCGGCTCGCAGGAGGGGTGTTCTGTGTGCCTGGCAGCACCAAAACAAAGTGCTTCCCTTGCCACCCCCTTCAAGAAAATGTGACTGTACATTAAGCAAAACAGGAGAGTTGAGTGTGCGTGTGTGTGTGAGTCATGTTCCCCTCGCTGCCTGGCACTGTTCCCAGAGGCGAACCTGAGTAAAACATGTCACGCGTTGTTGACTCTTTTATAGTAGCTGGCACTAACTCTGCTGTGTTATATTGTGATAAAGCAGCTGTGGCCAGACTTATTGTCACGACTGGCATATCTATACTGCGTTTCTATGGTTTTTGTGCAGCCTCCAACCAAGTTATAACCACAACAGTGCTGCAGAATAAGATGGGAGCAGTAAGTTTGACCTTTAAAATAGATCCCTCCATGTTTCCATGTATCTTTCTACAAATCACTGCCACATTAGAAATTGAGCTCCCAATTCAAGGAAGCATTCAAGCATGTGCTTAACATCCATTGACTTCAATTTTGCTGTGCTTGTATGTCTTCTTTGCCAAAAAGGAAAGTAGAAGAAGGGTTCTTTGCATTCCTGGAAAGTGATACTAGATAAATTACCCAAGGAGTAATTTCTGACTGGACAGTGACATGTATTCACATGGTTAAGTGCTTCTCTGAGTAGAGATACCTGCCTTAGGACTGAGAACCATCTCAGAAAGTGAGTCCTGAAATATTTCCAGCAGGAAGATAAAAGACCCAACTGAGACTTCTAAGGCTGCTGATTCAGTCACCATACTATGGAGAAGCAGGTTTCGGCTTGTAGTATGAAGAGGTGCCTTGCAGCTCCCACAATTTGCCAGTGAAAGGAAAAAACAGAGCTCTCCTGGTAAACAAGAGCAATGGTTAACTGGGCTAGATGGTCCATTGGCACTGATTATCCATTTCCTCCAAAACTGTGTATCTCTAATGCATAAGAGACTCATGCAACTTGTCCTTAGTGCATGATACTTTGAGAAACAGGAACTTGCATTAAGCATCCAAATTCAAGCACTCTAAATGGGATCAGATTGGAGATCAGCTCTACAGACCTAATTTGCTTCATTTCTCATTTTCTTAAGTTGCTGTAGTTCCATCAGTGTCCTGGATACACTCAGTGAATATTTTGGAGGTTTTTTTTAGTGTCCATGGCTGAGTTCAGCCATTAATTTCTGATCAGTTCTGATCAATACCGCTCAGTGCCTGCCTGCACACTGACAGAGGGCCTGTATGACTCATTTAGACCAGACACAACTCCTACACAGCCAGTGGGCATGAGATGAGTCTCTCTCTGTGGAAAGTGTGGCACGAGGCTTTACAGCTGAAGGAGGCAGAGAAGCTACTTTACCCACATCTGCACTACTCAGTGCATTTCATCATGGTCACTTGCTAGAGGTATTCCAACCTCTGCAAAAGTTGAGATGGCTCCCGTGTCAGAGCCTTGACTCACAACCAGAGCAGCATCCTGTGCACTAAATGAAGCAGGCGTCCTACAGGAAAAGTAGCATGCAATCATATAATAAAAGATTATATTGCAAGGCAGCACAAGTAAAGTCATGGACAATTTCATTTGCCTTTTTCTTCATCTCAGATGCATGGGTGTGAAACAGTCATGTGCTTTTAAGGTTGTAGATGTCTTTATGTATCGACACACATGATATTTTAAATAATTTTGCTTCTTTAAAAGAAACAAAACCAGAACTTCCATCATGTGACATCTGAGGTTAGGAGTCTTATTTGCACCTTCCAGATTTCAGTAGGAGTAGCAAAGGGAGGGCTGGGTGGGACAGGTGTTTCTTTTGGCTGTGAAAACAAGTGCTATGAAGATGGGACCGGGGGATTGCAAGGTCTTTGCTGACAGGATAGACTTATTCCCAGCTCAGTGAGATAATTGCTGCCAGGGTGCCCATCCCACCCTCAGCCCCAGTGCCAGCCTCTACTGATGCAGTCTCCTCCTTCTTGGGATGCCATGTCCCTGCCCCAGGCTCCCTCCCACCAAGGCTTTTTGCTCTCCCAGACTCAGCTCAGCAGAGCTTCCCCCCTCAGCAGCCATACCCACACCTTCCATCACGGCTTCCAGTTTTCATCACAGTTTTCATCACATCCAGTTTTCTCTTCCTCTTTTCCCAGTTTTTCTTTCATCAGCCTCCCTCTTCCCCTACCTTGTCCCTTACTTTACCCCATTCTCCAGCTCCCCATCCCCTGACCTTGCTGATCCTACTTGCAGCCTCTCCTCATGTATTATCTCTTGTGCATCAAGAACCCTTCCCAGGCCACTGCCCATCCTGGACCGTAGCCTCTAGGGATGAAGTGCCTAATCCAAGGATGCCACAGCAGCCAGCAATGGGAATGTCCAACATCAAGTCTGTCCCCTAAGAGAAAAATGCAAGAGGGGCCCAGTGCTAAGAAAGGAAGAGAAATGCAGCCTCTGCAGTCCCACAGAACTAGGACAGCTTGGAGCATGAATCAACAGAGATTTTACTTTCAGTGCTCATACAAGCCTAAACATGTGCCATTTTGGGGTGGTTTGAATGTTTTTAACCTGGTTGAGAGTGGGTGATTTTCTGAAGGAACACCATCCCCGACAGACCAGTGGGACCACAGGACAGGTCTTTGCTCCCAAATATAGGATCTGAGAGCAGTTTGTGGAAGTGTTCATATGGGTCCTGCTGGTGCTGCAAAATCCCTCATGTTATTCTTAAAAATGATGAGGTCATGGTGCTGTGTGTTGGACCCTAACCTTGATACAGCAAATTGCTGAAGAGAATTTGGGCCACAACAATCAACATTGATCAGCAGAATTGTAACTATATAAGATAGATTTACACAATTTACAAGAAAAAATACCAAATACTGCTAATAGTGGTCAGAGGTGGTTGCCACACTTGTCATTATAATTGTTGCCCAGCTAATTAGCATTTTCAAAAATTGGTAATTTAGAGGTGGAATGTGACACAGACAAAATTGAGAAGACTGTGATACATCTAAAATGCCACACAACAGTTCAGTATAGGAGAGGTTACAGTTTTATAGCATCTTCTCGGAAAGGGGACAAAAGGGGAGATATAAATAGAAGCATCCCGGACTGCCTTTTTGGGAGTGAGGGAGGATGTCTGGGAGAAGAGACCTTTTCTGCCAAAAAAATACGGCTAATAGCTGTCCTTACAAGTCCATTCCAGAGGATAAGCGAGGCTGAGGTGCCACCTGGAGGTGCGGAGGGGCGGCACAGCTCCCTGTGCCAGCGCAGCGCAGGGATGCTGCCCCTGCAGCCCCCACCGGGCTGCCTCTCCCAGGCTCCGCTTCAAACCTCTCGTGGGAAAAGGCATGGCATCTCTTTCCATCTCTCACAGAGGAGTTCTTGTCTGATTTGCAAGGTCTTTCGTAGCTAGTACTTTGTTATTCTATCAGAAACCTCTTTGGTACTGTCTTGTGAGGTACTGTAGTTAATTAAACTTAAACCATAGCATTTAGAGTTTTCCAAATGGGAAGAAATGCCTCATTTCATAATGCAGTGACTGAGATTTATTTCTCTAAATTGCTAAGAAGATGCTGTGTAGAACCCCTTTTATGACAGTGGCCGCATTCCTGTTGAGTGTGGTCACCTGCTTCCTCATGTGAACCATTTAGGGACTAGCAGCTCATCACTCTGAGGATGGAGTTTTGCTTTAAAAGGACGAGTCTGTGCTTTTGGTATAACATGAGGTGCTGGCAGTCCCAGTTGGGTCTTCAGAGTGACCCTGCCCAAGACACCACCTATTTCTGAGTTTCTGTTTTCTGACTTGCCAGAACAGTCTGTGAATACTCCATGGCACTCAACTAACGTTGAGGTCCAACCTTCTTTTTTCTTCCTCAAGGCCTCTTGAGTTCCTGATGCAGAGCTCCAGTGTGCTGTGATTGTGCATAAGAATAGTGAGATCTGAAACTTGGCATCATCTTAGCTGAAATTGTTCCACTCTGATAATTTAATTAATCAACACTGCAGTAGAGTGTTTGAAATAATGTGTGCATTCATTTGCATGATGAGTGTAATTGGCAAAGCTTCATATTATAAGTGTAGCAGTTCCACAGATGATAACTTGATAGACCATTTTCCTGCACACGTTTCAACCTCTGTTATTTGCTTTTCCACAGAGGAAGGAAGTGACAACTAGATTTATTAACTAAGGTACAGAGAGGATTGGCAAATTTTTGATGGCACTTGAACACATATATTTCCCACGACTGCATTGCTCTGTCAAGATTAAAAAGCCATTGTCAGGTATTAGAACAGAACCTCTGCTCCAAATGGAGTTGAATGCTTTTCCAAGTAAAAGGTTGTTTGGCTGTGGAGATGTCCAAACATAGCTGATATTTCCAGTGTCATGCCAAGCTGGAGTGCCTAGTTTCAGAACTGAAGTCCCTAGGCACCTGAGCAAAGCCTGCAGAGAAAATGAGTGACTGCCACTGGAGAGCCCCTTGCTTTGGTAGTATCTCACTGAGGATGGCCTCAGGGCATGGTCCACAGCCTCCAGGGCATGTTAAAGTCCCCAGGGACAGGATTATTATCTTAAATAAGTACTCACCTTGTAACAAACAGGATTCAGTGTTGGTAGCCAGGCAGCAGATGTGAATATATTAATTCTGAGGAAATGGGCTCTAGGTAATCAATTGGCAACTTTTAACTATCTTACTATATTCATTACTTTGCAATTAGCAAGACAGTTATTGACTGTTAACCAAATGCCAGATGACTGTAGAAGTGCTGAAGGAAAAAAACAACCGTGCAGTAGAAATATATTCCCTGCTCTGCACACAAGTGCGTTGATAGAAAATGGCCCAGTCTGTGCTCTCAGAAGGACGCCTGCTGATAAGCTCTGAGTGCAGAATAGCTGTATCAGGCTCAGACACATCATTACCTCATTGAAATGAAGTGACACTTGAAAACTAAGTTCCCAGAGAGCCCTGTGAATGGTTTCAGGACTGGGGCTCCCTGTTGGTTTGGAGAGTGCTTTGAAAGTCACTTGATACCTCTCCATTTTAGCTTCCCTTCCAGGTCTGAGGGACCCAAAGTACATTCTCAAGAAACATTATAAGAAGAAAAATGTGAACAGCTTTAGCTAACTTCTTCTGGTGTCACAGACAGTGGGAATATTGTAAACCCCATTTTTCATCATCAGTGGACAAGGGAAGAAGCGTATAATATGTCTGGACTTCTGTAAGGTCTTTGACATGGCCCCTCACAACATCTCTCTTCGAATTGGAGGAGGATGGATTTCATGGGTGGACTGTTTGGTGGATCAGGAATCGGTTGGACAGTCACATCCAGAGGATAGTGGTCAATGGCTCAATGTCCCAATGGACACCGGTGATGAGTGGTGTCCCTCAGGGGTCCACACTGGAAACAGTGCTGTTCAGTATCTTCATCAATAACACAGATGGTGGGATTGAGGGCACCCTCAGGAAGTTTGCAGATGACACCCAGCTGATTTATGCAGTTGACACATGGGCTCTGAACAACCTGCTCGAGTTGAGTCACTGCCTCTGGCAGAGGGGTTGAATGAGATGACCTTTAAAGTCCCTTCCAGCCCAAACCATTCTATCATTCTGTGATGCTATGATTTTTGGCTGGAGCAAATGCAGAGCTGAATAAGATGTTACAGCAGAAATGCAGCACTAGGATAAAGCAGCCAACTCCTGGCAAAGGCACAGCACACAGCTGGGAGCAGGGACACCATGAATGGTCCATCCATTTGACAAAACATTCCTGCTTTCATGGACTGGCTCCAAAGTACATCCTGGTCAATTGTCCAGCCAAGCTGGCCAGAAATTCCCATCTTACTCAGTTTTAGTAGAAAATGTAGCTGCATCACATACAGCTAGTGTGTGAGAATGTAACTTATGGATATTTCCAAAAGTATTTTACCCAAGATCTCTGGTACTGATGCCCAGCTGCTCCCGTTTAGAGCAGCTTAACCGAGTGTTTGCAAATTTCTTTCCCAAAGGTACCGCGTTGTGGTCCCGTACCCACCGCAGAGCGAGGCGGAGATCGAACTGAAGGAAGGTGACATTGTGTTTGTGCACAAGAAACGGGAGGACGGCTGGTACAAAGGGACGTTGCAGAGGAACGGCAGGACGGGCCTCTTCCCCGGGAGCTTTGTCGAGAGCTTCTGAGGACGAATCGCCACTCTCTCAACTGAGGAGCTTTCAGGGGAAACTGCATAGCACAAGAAGAGACAGCAAAGAGAAACTGGACTGATAACCACTGCCATTTTTATTTCCAAAGACTTCCCCCAGGCCCTTCAGTCTGCAGCTCTGGAGACACAGTGCCCCGCTGTGCTCCCGAGACCGTGTGCGGTGCATACAGTGGTATGTTGAAGTAGTGCCTTCCACCTGGAATCACAGACTGAAAGGACGCCCATCTGGATTGTAGTAACTAAACTCTGGCTGTTAACCTTTTTGTGTAAATTATAGAGAGGATATCTTTAAAAAAATTAAGAGGAAAGCTGTTATATTGCTGTAACTTATTTGTCAGAGCTGCAGTGTTCTTATTACTGGCCTATGCAAGATGGATTTGAGAGTTCAAGGAGGTGTGCTAGGAAGCTCTTAAACTGGGATTTTGTTTTTACCAAGGGAAGAAGAGGGGAGGGTGGAGAAAACCCCAGCTAAAGATCAGTGCATCATTGTGCAAGTAAGAATGAGGAGTCCAAAATGTTAATGTCATGCTTTCTATATACCTCAAAGACATGCTGCGCAGGTTTGTTGGTGCGTATTGGTGTTAAGTACTCAGAGTGCCACACCACCCCATGTCCTGGCACTGCTGCCAGGGAGGTCCTGGAGGAAGCACAGCTCCACCATTAAACTGTGGTTATTTGAGCAGAATCCCTTTTGCCTGTCTTCTGCCCGTACTATATGCAGCATGGATTTTTGTCCTTCGGTATCACTTTCCATTGCTTTTTTGTACGACGTACCTTTTTACTGTAAGAATTGCTCTACTTTATATATATTCCTACTAGATCAGACATTTCCTCTTTTTCATACATCTGGTGCTATTTTTTTTAATTGTTAAAGATTTGGTTAAACAGAGAGGCTGCAACAAGATTTGCATTCAACATCTGAAATTAGAAACATACCTGAAGATTGAGATCAGACTGCTTGTTCTTGCATCATAGAGGAAAAGAGAAAAAGCTGCATGGTCACCAATAAATATACCTGGGGGGGCTGCCTGTGGAGCACACACATGCTTGCTCTCTCCTACATATTTAGAGTGGCTGAAGACCCATGCTGAAGCACAGCATTCTATCTGGAGAGTGATAATGACTCCAGAATTGGAAGTCATTCCCAGAGGAGTAATTTTAATTGACTTTTTCATGGCAATAAGAAGAACACTGCAGGTTCTAGCACACACAGGGACCGTGGAGTTTTCCTCTGTCATTGCATGACAGAGACGAGAGCTGATCTGCGACAGCAGTAATTAGTGTTATGGAAATGTGATTTCTTACTGTAGAAATGTACAGTTCTGGAGACTGTTGGATTTCTTAACGTCGTCAAGCTACAATACAAACTGTATCAGGCAATATAAGCTTCCATCTACCAGGGACTTAAAGGTGCAATAAATGCAAGGTGAGTTTAGCCAGTAATTTGTGTGAAAAAAAATGAGAAAAAAAGTCATAATGCAATTGTTGAGAGTATTTAAAAAGACATTGGCTCTTGAGGAGTGAATCGTATTGAAAGGCCTTTCATAGCTGTGTCCATACCTTGCCTCTGACAGCAGCTGGCTGTTTGCCAAAGCCCACATGTGCTGGGTGTTTAGAAGCATGTTGGAGACACTGTAACCTGGAGATGATCTTATTAAAACAAAGAGGCCCGGTGGGTGAGCATCATCACTGCATTACCAGTATTTCATATGCGAAGGTGTAAGTTTTGTTTTCATTCAAGCCGTGTATAACTAGTACATATCAAAACCCATGTAAGTGAGCATTCCTGTTTAAGTTCAGCTCTGTGACTTTGTTCTCTGTAAAATAAGTTCTTCTTGCTGTCACATGTTAACAAACCAATTCCAGAAACACAGTTCATCGCCAAGTATAGCACCTTCAAACCAGGAGGCATCACTTTCAGGGTGTTTCTTTTTATACTTGATGTTGCCGCATTTGTTGATATTCCAGATTGTAATGAGTCAGTCACTAAGAATTTAGTTACTGTTAAGAGGAAATTGCCTTTTTATAACCAATAAGAGACTGAAGAAATGTCTTCTGGAAAGACTTGCTTGAGATTAGAGCCATATCTGTTCCACTTACTTGGTCCAGGTCAGAACTGGTGTCACTGCACCTCAAACAGTAAACTGCACAGTTAGGCAGCCAGCAATGCCAAAATGCATGTTACTGATTCCAATAAAATTCTGGGTTAGATCTGTCAGAGATGAGATTCTTTCTGACAATTTACAGTGGTTAAAATGTTCTTTAAATTCTGTTCCGTGGCTATTTACTACAGTCAGAAAAATGAAACAGGATGGCAGTTTGCATGCTGCCTATTCTGTTTAGCCAGATCTAAAATGGTTCCAGATTTCCACCGTTTTATGCTTAACTCTAAGAGGACAAAAGTTGGTGTGTGAGAGGATCAAGGAAAACATGCAGATATCATATCATTAAATCAGTGCTTTAAAATCAGTGCGGTTTTTTTTTTTTTTTTTTTGCAAGGAGGATGATGGTTTTTTTGAATGGTTGACAACCCTTCCAGTCATACCTTCTTCTAGGAAAAATATGGGGGGAAGGGGAAGAGGTTTTCTATTTTGATAGCAGCTGTTTCTGGGCCCTCTTTATTGCTTATCACAGTTTGGGTTACTGAGTAATCTTCTTGGACAAATCACTTCCATGCCAGGAGCACAAGTATTAAGGTGAGCTTAATACAGCCCAGTGATACAAAAACATGACCCAGTGCCATTCAGAAAGTCCTGAGAGAGGTTTGACTCATACTGTGGTCTGGTTTTTACCTGTCATGTCAGGAAAAGAGGGAGGAGAGGGCATCTCTATCTCCTGCAACAGGGCGGGGAAAAGAAAAGATTCCTTCTGGTGGCCTCAGTTTGTAAAATGCCAGGTTTGTTCTTCTAGAAATGGGTTCAAGTAATTGAACAATTCCTTTGAACTTTGCACAGCTCAGAAAATGTTTTTGTTATACATGAATGTTAATGTGATTTAGGAAATGTTGGCAGATATGAGTACAAATGAACTACAATGACTGTGTTTCTGATTCTTTAAATAAAATAAGTATTAAGGCAACTTGACTGAGGATTCTCTATTAGACAACAAGGGGAACAAGCAGTGTAAGCTGCTCTGAGGTTTGCAAAGAAAATAGGGAAGACTCCTCTGCAAACCCCATAGGAATTCCCACATAAATAAAAACCTATTAGTGGTAAGAGGTGCCCAAACAGGAGTCAGAATCTCTGTTTTTTCTTTTGGCACATCTAGGATTTCTTCAAAATCTTGAGAAGTTAATAACTTACCTGTAGAGAAGTGTGTAGGTCCAGAGAAAGAGAGTGGGTACAGGCCAGGAGGAGGCAGGAAGGTGGCAAGGGTAAAGATGTGGCAGAGAGGCCAGGAGGGGATGTGGAAGCAATAAATTGGCAAGGAAAAGAGCAGCCTCTAATGGTCCAAATGGGCTTCAGGGGTGCTCTGAGGTCACCTGGTGGGTTGAGCAAGTTTGTTGGCAGAGGAAGACCCCTTTCCTCCTGCCATGGGTAGGCTTGGGCATGGGGTCAGCAGGGTCCATGTGTCCTCTTGTGTCCTTCCTTGGCAGCGTACAGCCATACAGCCAAGGAACGGGAGGAGAGGGAAGGAACAGGTGCACCCTAGGCAACTGAATGCCCCTTAACTCAGGTGAGGGGTGTAAGCCCATTTTTGGACAAGGCCTGAGATTTCCATTCAGCAGCACAGTGCAGAGCATCTGGAGGGGGAACATGAGTCCATGAGTAGGTCTGGATGTGTTTGCCTTGTTTTGGCAGACACCTCTGGAAGAGGCACCCACAGGTGGTGATTCTTTGCACAGTTAGGGAGCACATGGGGCAGGGGTGAGCGAGGCACAGCTAACTCACCAGGTCATCTGCATGGGAGGTGATGAATCTCTTTTTGCCCCAGCTGGATCCTGAGTCAAAATTCTGAAATGTGGGAACCACTAGAATTTAAATGTGGGCAGGCAACACCTCTCTCTCTGCTAGGCCTTGCTGGCTGTCTGACAAGGAGTGTGGTGCAAAATGCTGCACAGAGAAGCCTGCCAGCTACTTCCAAGCTGGTCTGGTGTGCCAGTCCCCTCCACACTTGGCCAGGTCCTGTTCCTCTGGCATTTCTCTGTTCTCTGCTGCCAGCACATACTGCACACTTCACCCAGCCTTCGTACTGCATGTCACCCTGTGCTTCTGCTCCAGTGCCTGATACAAATTTAGGCCATGTTTTGAAAGAAAAATAATCATCGTAAAATTGTTACACGGTTTGACTGTTCCTAAATGCTCATGGAGAGCAGAACCACCTGGACAACATCTGCAGGGCTTTCCTGCAGCCAAAAGCTCTTCCTGACATCAGCAGCTCCTTATACATGGTGAACCTGGCAGCTACATGGCTTGGTTAGTTGGTGCCAAACCAAATAAATGAGCTGTACTGGAAGGAAAGCCAAGAGGTGCTACAGTCTGGAGAAGGCCCTGTCTTCGCGCCCCAGCCTTTCATGTAGCAAAAATAACTTTCCAAGTGGTCACAGATGTATTTCCAACCACTGAGGCATGGGTGTCTACCCTCCCTTCAGAACACCACTCGATTTTTCTCAGGCACCATGCAGCACCACCTGTCCCACAAAGCGGCCATGAGCCAGAGCACTGAAGAGCTTGTGCCAAGATGGTCCCCTCACAGCACGTGCCAGCCAGCCTGTGTGAGTCCCCCACATTTACAGTCCAGCTCAGTTGCAGGTGAGCCTACCTCTACTTGGGTCTCTTCTTTGCTCCCTAAGGAGACCCCAGCAGCCCCAGGGAAAGACAGCCAACATCCTGCTGACTTGGCCAGGGAGTCACTGAAAGCTGTTTCCAACACAAATGGCTCTTTTGCACCAGCCAAGATGCAATGCAATGTTTTTGCAAGTGCTACAGTAATGGCCTCGCACACAGGATTTGTGGCCTCCTGTGTGACACACACGTGTGTGCAGAAAAGCCCACGAGCAAGGAGTGCTGCTGGGGGTGGGGCTGCACTGGTGCTACCTGCCCACCCCTCTCAGACAGGGCACTGGAAAGGACAGGACTGGCTTTTTAGTTAAGAGTGTGCATCCTTGGGGTAAATGCCTTGCCTGGGGAAACCTGGGGTTGGTCAATGCCATCAAATGACAGGGTGAGCGATGGGGGAGCTGCCTTTGGTGGAGGGGTTGCTGTCAAGCATGGAATCCTCGTGGGGAACACAGGAGTGATGGGGGCACAGCTAAGTAAGGGGGCAGAGGAAAGTGAAGTCATTAAGGCAGGAGGGAAGGGAGAAATGTCTTTAACTTACTGTCAGAGAAGGAAAGCATATTACATTTGTGTTCTGCATCTGCACGAAGGCTTGGTAGAGCTGCTGCCAGTCATGTCAGTGTGTGCAATCCCCCGCTGGCCCCAGGAGTGCAGCTGTGGGGTGTGCGTGGCAGGAGTGGAGGGCAATCCCGTTGCCAGGAGGGCATGTCCTCTGCCATCCCAGCTGGCCAAGGGGGACCACAATGAGTGCTTAAGGGCCAGGATCCCCAACCATGGTACTGGCACAGACCAGGAGACTCTGGAGACAGTGTCTGATAGTGCATCTCCAGCTGCTGAGTGGACACATGCCCAAGGAAATCCACAGGGACCCCTGGCTTTGCCACTGAATCAGGATGGGAGTCAAAGTCTGATACATCCCTGACCCAGAGGTCGTGACCCTGCCCCACATCACTGCTGCCTCCATGAGGCACGTGGCTCTCATGTGTGATGCTGCACAGCCAAGGGGAGCTGCCCCCCCACACCTTTCTCCCCAGCAACACCAGAAAGGAATTCCCTTTCTCCTTCTCATGGGTATGTTGAATTTGCCCGACAGCTGCCCACTGGAAAATCAGCCTTGAAGACAGGAGGGCAATTTGTTAAGGATTTTCCCTGTCCCCTCCCCAGATAATTGTCTGGGATCTGCGTTAATGGAAACATAAATTGACTGCCACTCTGCTAAATGACAATCAGGTTTTGTTTGACAGAGCTAGGAAGTATCTTATCCTGAACATTGGCATCAAACAATCTAAATGCAAATCGTGAAGTGTTTAGGGGTAAGGAGGCTATTTATCTTCTGATGAGGTTATGTAACAATGCAGGGGGGGAGAGAATTGCCTTCAATTCCTAAAGGCTATCAAAAAGTGTGATGCTTAAACCGTGGGGCCAGTGTTTACATTTTATTTTAATGGACCAGATTCAGTTATTTGGTGTGGATTTTCTTTTAACAAATCACTTTTTTAAACAAGATGAATCACAGTGGCATTTCAACCATATTTCAGCAATTCTCAGGCACCCAGGTTAGCGTGGAAAATGACAGAGCAGCCATCATTTTAATCCTGTTATGTCTATTGCTCCCAGCTTGTTCTCCTCTGATGAAACATACTGCTGTGCCTCGAAGAGGCAGGAAAACATTTGCTGCACTCATGGCTTATTTCTCTTGTTAGATTACCAGGTTTATACCTGCCAGCAGTGCCCAGGTACCTCCAACTCTTACACAGGAACATTTACAGGACACAGCTGAAAACGTGAAATGCAACCAGCTGCTTGCCAAGACGCCACCATGTGCTGGGGTTACTTCTCATGCCGGATGCCCCACGCTGGATGTGCAGCAGCTTTTGTGCCAGTTGGTTGTTAAACAACAAAAAGTCACTGCAAAATTCAAAACTTTCAGAGCTGCTCAGCACAGCGCTCCTGCACAACGCTCCGCACTGCCGGGGCAGTGTGCCGGGCTGGCATCTGCAGCAGTGCCCCTGCTGGCATCGTGCCCTGTGGCATTTTCCACAGGGAAATAGTTTTCTTTAGTCTTGTCCACGGCTGCTCAGGGGGGTCAATAACCTGAAGCTTTCAGCAGCTTGCAGAACTGGTCTCCCTGAAGTTTTTCCACTCCAAGTTTGTAATCTAATCTTCTCAGAGCTTGATTTAGACTTCTTCATTTCTCCATAAATTAAGAAGCAGGCTTGAGTTTATTCCAAGAGTTTTGCTCATCTGGGAGGCAAAGGAAGGAAAGGATTAATGTGTCATTTTTATTTTCCCATTTAAATATGTCTCATGCAGAAGAATGAGCATGAATCTCTGCAAGGCAGGAAAAAAGCAATAGATCTGTGAAAGTGACACAAGTTGTGTGTGTATAAATTGTTGGGCCTGTAGATCACTTGGTGAAGACCATCCAAATAACTCACACAAATGTATGAATAAAAGGACATTCGAATGTAAGTGGATACCACAGGAGATAATCTGGATTTGTAGAAAGGGAAATGAGTGAGTAATGACAGAAGCCTCTTTTAGGAGGGAGTAGCCAGGATTTTGGTTTCACCCACTGCCTCTGTGGTGGAGACCTTTAGGGACCAGCCAGGGCATCCCTTGAAAGGGACTCACTGAACCACAGGAGAAGGACCATGGGCAGTTCCACAAATTTGACCAGTTTGAGAACACCTGTTTAACTTACAGCTGTTAGAAAACACAGCAGGTGATTTTCCAAAGGCTTTGATGATGTGGCTGACAACCTGCAGCTCTTGGGAGCGACCAAGATAGGGACAGATGGTGGTTACTGCTCCACAAGTTGAACACAGGGTGTGACTCTTGGAGTATCCTGTGCAGGGCCTGGAGTTGGACTTGACGATCCTTATGTATCCCCTCCAACTCAGCACATTCTGTGAACATTCTGTGAGCATACGACAGACTTTGCCTTCACTACTGTGATAAATACATATACATAAACCACACACATGAATGTATGCATTTACATACTCATCTCCTCATGCATATCACCATCACTCCTTTAGTACCAGAAAAGAGCCAGGCATTTCTGCTGAGCTGCATGCCATCTGGATTGATGTCATTTCAGCTGGTCCAGGGCTACCTGTGTTTGCAACTGGAGCACGGGGTCCACTGGAAGAATTTCAGATGTCAGCTGTAAAACAACACCAGGAGGTTGAGGAAAACTACCCTGAGGTCTGAGCTGTGACTTCCTTGTCCATTCTGGCAGTTTCTGAATTTCTTCTGATGACCTCTCCCAGTTTAGTGATGCAGCAATAGGATCCATTTAAGGAATCATCCAATGCCCAAATTTTCTACTGATGTCAGAGAACTCTGAAACAGGTACTTTAAAAGGAAACTGAAGCAAAAAATTAAGCCCTCCTTCCTTCAATTCTCCAGCCCTCACAGAAGAGCCCTTAATTAAATAGAGCAGCACTCATTCAGATTTAAAGGCAGTAAAATGCATTTTTGAACATGGCTTAATATGAAAAGCAGTGGCCATATTGTACCTCCATCCATTTACCCTGATCAAAGGACAGTAAATTTCTCTGGAAACTCATACCAAATTAATACTGGATTTTGCCCAAGACAGTTTGTTAAAAGCACTGCTTTGCTTTGTCTGAAGAAATACTCACTAGCTGAGAGAGGGGAGCACAAGAAAGCCAGGGAGAGTAACTGGGGTGGGGAGGATCAGGTCTGCAGTGTCTGGTTATTTATGTGAAGCAGAGAGCTGGTGAGTGCCCCCAGGCACCTTCCAGCCTCCACATTCCCCATTCTGGGAGTCAGACACTGTGCTGGGAGGGAAGCCAGCAGCTCGGGAGGTTGTCCCAAAGATATGGAGAATCACATCACTGCCTCAATAATGACTTTGCCTGAAGCAAAGCCACCTTAGACATGGCTGGATACTCCAGCAGCTGATGGGGCAGCAGGTCCCACGACCCTTCTGCACTGCCAGGCAACTCCTGAGGTTCAACACAAGCAGGAAGGGATGAAGCAGCCCACAACACTTTGGCCCAGCCCCAGGATGGGGTGGAATGGGGCTCATCTGTCAATAATATGGCCCCTTCCCTGTCATCCCCTCCCTGTGCCACCTCAGGCAGCAGCAGAGTGCAGGTCAGGTCAGGTCAGTGTTTGAGACCCCTGGGCAGAGCTGGGTCAGACACCACTGCTGGCACCTACCAGCCCAGGCACAGCCATCACTGCTACCAAACCCCATGATCCCTGGGGGGCTCAGTTGAAAATTAGGACTGCCACATGTGGGCATCCAATCCTCTGGGCTGTAGGGTGGGGTGTGGGCAAGGGCCACTGCCAGCATGATTGTAGTTTGAGAAGGAGCTCCCCAGGGCAGCCAATTTACTCACTGAGTACTTCAGGTTCACACAGATGCAGAGAAGTTTTTATTATGCTGCTCTTCTCAGCAGTGAGGAGAGGAAACTGCAGTCTGGAACCCCTCTACTGAAGTGTCCTGATGATTTCAGTGCTGGAGATGCTGGCAGTAGCGCAGGCTGGTGCTGCAGCAGTGCAGGCTGGTCTCACAGCCCTGCAGCCCATGGCTGATGATGCCCAGCACTGCACCCCATCCTGCTCAGCACAGCCTTAGAGGGGTGCAAGGATGCAAACCTGCTGGGGTGATGGTGGGACAAGGCAGCTGCTGCTCCATCTTTGCTGGGGCAGGGTTGCAGCTCAGAAAGGGACACCCACCCAGTACCTCATTATCATGAACCACTCTTGGTGGATGATTATAAAGTGATTTATTTTGTCATTAGCCTTATCTTACATTCTAAAGCTTAGTTTCTAAACTATATTCACTTTTGCATTTCCATCAATCTCCTTGGTTTCATAGACTAAATTAACCTTTTTGAGGACAAATTAAATTTCTGTAATTTTTTTTTTTTTGTGGTCAAACAAATTCAGGGGAAAATTTTTCACTCAGTTATATTTTACTGAAATATCAGAATTATGCTTGTGTGCATCTCTGTAATCCAAGCACTGGGGATGGTTTTTTTTTTTTCCTGAGGCCTCTGCTAATTCTTGTACTGAAGCCTTCCTACCACATCCCAGATGTTAATAAAATTGGAAATGAGCTGCACCAAGAATGCAAGGGAGACAGAAAAAAACACGATGAGGGACGGTCCCTCATATCAATAAAATCTGCCGCATTTCTCCAGGCAGCGTGTGAAATATAGCGGGCACATAATCCACACGGCAATAAAAGGCTGCCACATGCCTCCCCAGCACCCGGGGAGCTATCATTTTCAATTAGGAACAAAAGCCTCTGGCATGTGACAGCAGCAGCAGAAGAACTGAACACAGTTAAGGCAAAATTTAGTTTCATTACGGCTTGACGCCGATTACAGTTTGTTCTTTGTTTTCTCACCGAGTCCCTCTGTCATTGGATGGGAGGCAGCGTGGCATGTAGGCTTTTCTAGCGGCTTGAGCACAATCAGAAGTGAGTCAAGGAGGTCTAAAATGATTTTTTTAAGAGGACTGCAGCTTTGGACTTGATTTTAGCTCCTTTAAGCCATCACTTTTCCTTGGGCCAAACTGCGATAATACACAATTAAAAATCCACTCTTGGTGCCTGCTCCTTTCTCTCTGCTGACAGCATCTAGGGCTCATATGATGCAGCAGTAAAGTGAAGGAAGGCACTGTGCCAGGCATGCCCCAGACTTACTAAAATTACAGGAAATCCAGTCTATTAGTCAGAACATATCTCTTTCATGTCTCACTTAAACCTCCATTGTACCCTAATAAGAATAATTCAGTTTTTACCTCAGGTTTTCAAAAGCTAATCGGTTACAACATCGCCTTGCATTTAGTGAAGTATTTCTTATGTTTTAAAATTAACACATTCTGCAACCTAGTTCTGCATAGTTCAGTTTTTAAGTGGGTCAAATTCATATTTTCTCCTTCTGTTTTCCCTTCTCTAATTGTTTGTAAAATCTTTTCAACACAGGGAGGGAGATGTGAGCTCAAATCAGCCTCTACCCCTGCCATGCCTGACCCTGGCTGAGGACACCCCATGCTTTTGCATGCTTTTCTTGGGTTTGGTCTGGGCTCAGCAGGAGCTGAGGCACACAGGGGGAAATGGACTAGCTGGCAGGGCTGTTCCAGCCCTGGGGGATGCCCAGTGAGGGTGCAGCTCTGGCCCTAGGGTGACAGGGCTGCCACTGGTGACCACTGAACCGTGAGTGCCAGCAGTGGGGCTGTGCAGAGGGCACCCCTCTGCCACCAGACCCACACCCCCAACAAGGCCTGCAGGCAAGCCCGTGGTATATTCTTCATCCATTGGTGGGCTCTGCTTTTGCACCACTGGCTTTTTCCTTCCTCCTGTTCAGTACTTTTCTATCCTCCATCCCTTGTGGTCCCAAAGCTACTGCAGCTCCAACCCTTACCAAAGACCACAGGACCTGTGAAGCCTGTACAGACACAAAGCAGACTAGCACCTCCACCAGAAACAAGGACAAAAGAGCTCCTGGTTGCTAATGTTTTTATCCAGCTCTTGTGAAAATATAAGGGTAGAAAAACATTAAATAAGTACTCTTCCTGCTCTAATCTGCCATTTGGGGATTTACTATATCTTATGCATCCAGTGCAAAGTGCTTTACCTCTGAAGCAGTGGATATGCATGCACAGACTCTCCCATGTAAAATTGCCCACAGCCCTGGCTCTTATCACCTACTCAATTTTTGTGCAAGCCTAAAGGGAGCTCCTGCCCTGAGACAGCAATTACCATGCTTATCCCATGTCTTACAAAATGACAGAAATTGAGTCTTTGATAGGTGCTCATATTAGGCCCACAAAAATTATTTTCTAGCACTCCTGCCACAGGGAAATAAATGTCTTTGTTTCAGAGCTAAACATGAACAAAGATCCCAGGGCTCATGCGGATCACAGAATCATAAAATATCCTGAGTTGGAGGAGATCCATAGGAATCATGGAATCCACCTCCTGGCCCAGCATAGGACAGCCCAAGAATGACACCATGTGCTTGAAAGCCTTGCCCAAATGCTTCTGTGACCACTTCCCTGGGGAGTCTGTTCCAGAGCCCAGCCACCCCCTGGGTGAAGAACCTTTTTCTAATATCCAATTTAAACCTCCCCTGACAAAATTTCAGGCCATTGCCTCAGGTCCTGAGGTCGCCAGAGAGAAGAGATCAATGCCTGCCCTCTGCTTCCCCCTATGAACAAGCTGCTGGAATTTTTGAGGTCTCCCCTCAGTCTCCTCTTCTCTAGGCTGAACAAACCAAGTGACCTCAGCCAGGGAAGAAAGTTTAAATCCCAAGTTCATCCCCTCTCTCTCCATACTACAGTTTCTTCCACTTTAGAGTTTTAACCACTGAGGATTTTTGCTAAGTGTCCCTGGCCATGGCTGCTGCCATGCCACTAGATAAATACACTGCCATACACATAGTCTGGAATCTCCAAGCACCAGCAAAGGCTAAAAGTTCTCACTGATATCAACAGGTTCAGTAGAGCTGCCTACCCATCAGCATTTCAGGCTGGGTCAGGAGGGGTTGGAGAGCCCTCACTCCTCAGGGATCCATCGGGGCTAATCCAGCTTTTCACACCAGTGGCATGCAGATGACCCAGCCCCAAAGCCCACCCAGCTGCTCAGAGCAGAGCCAGCTCCGCCACGCTCACCAGCAGGAGCACAAGGCACAACCTCACACCCTTGGCTGTCACACAAGCACCCCCCAACTTGTCACTGCTTCATTTCTTCAGGGCACACAGCAGAGGAGCAGTCTAGTGGGGAGCACATGTACCGGCACACATCCGAGCTGATGTCTTCTCATTAGTCTTCATAGGAAAGGGCATGCTGCATTTGGAGCCAATACGCAGCCAGGAGGTGT
Organism: Catharus ustulatus; assembly: GCF_009819885.2. Classification (NCBI taxonomy): domain Eukaryota; kingdom Metazoa; phylum Chordata; class Aves; order Passeriformes; family Turdidae; genus Catharus; species Catharus ustulatus. The sequence continues at coordinate 97,465,250 of NC_046222.1, forward strand.
TACAGCCACAAGTGAGCACAGAGAAATGACACAACAGGGGCTGAAAAGTTTACAAATCCTGCACGGTCAAAAGATAAGAATAACCCGGAGAAGGTGCAAGCCAATATTCCTGAGAAAAATAATCAAACCCAGAGACATTTCATGGAAGAGGCACTCAGAAAGCAAGGGTTAATATATGCCTACAAAGCAAGAGATGAAGAATGAGCATGAGTGAAAGAGACCAAACAGCAGCCTGGAAGAGCTTTTCTCAGTGGGAATTACAGAGCACTAAAAGCATGGGGTCATGTTCCAGGTTTAAGGACATTGAGATCCACATTTCATTTCTGCACAGTCGATCCTGCGATAGCATTGTTTTCAGGGAAGGATGCAGAAATCCCTCCCTGGCCCCTGGCAAGAGCCTCTGCCTTGCTAAGAACCACGGTGCAGGGGGCCACAGGCAGCTTCATCACAGTCACATGCCCCAGAAAGGTGCCACCAGCACTGCAGAGCTTCCTCCCTCCTGCTGCTTTTCTTTGGGTGCTATGGCACACAGTCCTGTGCTGCAGAGGTGACAGACTGTGCAGCAGTGCCTAAAAAAGTGGTGATTTGATAAATAATGAGCAAACCTTCCCAAGCAGGACTCAGCAAGCTCTTATGTTCAAAAGTTTACCAAAACGATGGCAAACGTTACTTCTTGTCCATGCTGCATTTGCATTACATGAACCAAAAGTTTGCAGTTAATCATCATGAGCCTGCATTGTGTTCCCAGGGAAGAGTTCCATCCCTCCAGGGCAGATTGTCCAGCTGCATCAGCCCTGCTGCCAGCAGCTCCCTGGCAGGCTGCAGACACTACAGCAAGGGGATAAGACCCTTATGACCTACAAATAAAATCACAGAGAAGTATGCAAAGAAAAAGCAAGCTGGTGCTGGAATGGCAACCAACAGAGAAAGAGACGCAGATTATTTTTCTCTTTGCTAAAGGGCTCAGGTTTAATCCCCAAATTCTTTGAAAACTAGCCTTTAAGTAAAAACATCCTTTGAAGATCAGCCTGTTCCCTGCTACCACCAGCAGAGCAATTGGGGCATTTATCTGAAGGGCAAAGAGGTAGTGACCTCATTTCTTTCCAAGTGAAGATGGACCAGTTCCATCAGGCTCTGAAGATGTTCCTCCAGCCACCAAGCAAGGCTGAGGCTCATGTGTTCTGCAGTCCTGGCATGAGCAGTGTCCCCTGCTGCCTAGCCCAGCTCCTGTTCACCCCAGAGCATCACCAGGATGCCCAAGGCATTAACACAAGCCCTGACCAAATTCTCTCCAGCAGTTTGAAGAATAAACTTCACACAGCAGATGAATGTTGAGACCACGCTGGCCTTCTTGTGTTAGAAAATAAAATGTTTCATTGTGTCCAGAGGAGCAGTTTGTGCAGAATGAAATGAAATTACATGTTTTATTTCACTGGGTTTTGTTCAGAAAGCAGAAAGAAAACCTTTCTCTTCAGGGTACTGTAGAAGCCAGGACTCAAGTCTTGCCTTTAACAAAAAGAGAAAATATTACTCCTGCCACTGCTGAATCTCAGCTGGTGAACTTTTTTCTTCCATTGTCTCTAATATTCACTGCAACAGAACTACTCCTGTCCTACTGCCCCACCTTAAGAGGATCAGACATCACCCACTCCAACACCAAAAGAAGTCACATCAGAAATCCCAGATGGAAGTTCTTTCTTTTAAATAGGGAGTTTCCTGTTGTCTTACCTGGTTATAGCTGCACTTTTAATCTCTACTTTGATCTACTTCCAAACTTCTCCTCAGACACCACAGGAAGCAGTGAGCATCCACACAGTGCCTGACCAAGCCAAGGTGCCTTCCAACTCCAGTGTCAACAGAGCAGCACAGGGACATCAGCTGTGCAGTTTTTACTTTGAAGGGTATTTTTTGGATGTAAAATACTGAGTATATTACCAAAGTGCATTCTTTTGAAACTAGGTAATGCACATTTTCAGCTTTAAGGCTGAGAACCTTCACCAGATTTATTGAGCAAGCGGCTAAGATGAAAGAGGAGGGATATGCTGTTATGTCTAGAATTAAAAGAAAATAAAAATGTGCCACGATAAAATACACTGATAAACTGGTTTAAATAAAAATAATCTCTCCTGTGCTTGACAACTAAGATGAGACAGAAAAATCTCTGAGTCTTCCACATCCAATCATTGGAACATGCTGTATCAAACTCCCCACCTTGGGAAGGTCAGGATTTCCCTGACTATCATGGCATGCCCACCCCATCTCTCTCCTTTCTGGTCCTAGGTTGCTCATGCTGAAATTCTCATCCCTGCCACACAGCTTTTTACATCCCACACTGCTGAATCCTTCCTGCCACTCCATTCTCGCAGAGCACAAACTGCCTGAGGATTTCCATTCTGGTTGCTTCTGAGGAGTGAAATCCTGACAATCCTTTAATGTTCGCTTTATAAAGTGAGGCTTTCACAGCTTTGCTTTGCTTGGGGGTTTGTTTTTATGCTTAAACATAAATTGTGGTTGTCAGCAAGACACAGATTCAGCAGCTCCATCCTCTCTGGGGTGATCACCTAGCACCCCTCACTGGCAGCCTCCATAAAAGGGCCTTTAAAATACAAAGAGAAGAAATAAACCCAAAAATGTACCACATAGAAGATCCAGAGAAACCCAGCCTGACAGCAACCACAATATACCTTTCCCTCCTAATTTCAAAGAAATACCATTTCCAAGATAATTATAATATTTTTTAAAAAACAGTCTTTTCTGCAAACAGATCTGTTTTCTCAAAAAACAGAGGTCCTGAGTCTCATATCTCCTTTTTTCTGTGAAGCTACATGAAAACATTTTATTTGAAGAATCCTTTTAGTAAGTCATTAACTGGGTTCCAACTATCAAAGGTGGGTAGATAAAGGATGATAAAAAAATATGCATCCAGAGGATACTTCAGCTGGTGTGTCTCTTACATTTGCCATAGTTATAAGATTAGGGATAATTTTGTAGTCTTCGTGCAGTCTTGACTGAATGCTGGCCAGAGTAAAATTAATTTATTTGAAATCACACATATCTCTAAATTCCTCTGCAGTTTTGGATGGGCTGCTTGCCATTTTTAGTACATTTCAACTGTATTTTATATCAAACAGGAAATACTTTCTTTTTCTCATCCAGTTAAACTCACTGATGCACCTGCAACCTCCCAGGCTGCACAAGGGCCCAGAAACTTCAGCATGGGGGTTTTCTCTTTCTGTTAAGAGGGCAGGGAATTTATTGTTTCAGGTATTACATTCGTAGATATGACATTTGTATTATTGCACCTTATAAAAATTTTAAAGCTATAAATAATCTTTTAGAAGCACATAGGGATTGTATGGGCTTTTTTTAAATGTCCAGGCAAATTTCCAAACAAGGCTTTTAGCAATAGGCTTTATTTGCCTACTTAAAGTGACAGCAACCTCAGCCAACTGTTTGCAGCAATTGTTAATTCACAGCTTGCAATGCACTATTTTACTTTTTGATCCAGTAAATTCTGCCAATATACAAACTCTGTTATATCATCCCATAAAACTCTCGAGGAACACTCCTGAGCTTGCAGGCACAGAATGGCACATTCAAAATACGTAAATGACATGCAAGCCCTTACTGGGGCAATCTGCTGTGCCACCCACCATAATCACATTTCACTTACCAAGAATATTACCAGCAATGCCCTCAGGTTATTGTGATCTTTAGTTTCTGTGATCATATTTTCAATGACTGGAATCATAAACTGAACTACTTCTAGCCCCACCAAAGCCAGACCAGAGAGGTCAGGGATGAGCCTGAGGTGTGATCAAGACAGGAGGTTACAAAGGGCTTTTTGGCAAACACCGCCCCCTAGGGCCAGAGTGCTGCCTTCCCAGAAACAGAAGTTTGGGACAGAGTTTGTTAAAGGTGTTTTTTCTATTTTTTTTTTTTTTTTTAACTTCTAATAAATCCAGAACCTCCAAGAAGTCACACATAAAACAACTACCTTCCCAAAGATTACTGTCACTCAGAAATCACAGAAAGCCCTGCCCTGCAGGAAACCACAGGAAATATATTCACAAATTATTTCAGAGTGTGAAGAGTTTTAAACCCAGCCCCTTGCTCTGCCAAACTTGGAGAAGGGATTTGAAACGAGCTTTCTCACATTTCAGACAATGAACTTGTCCACCAGCCTAAGGAATTTTTGAGAAATTTTTGAATATGCATACTGAAGCAATGAGCAAAATCTGACATGAACTTGGAAATATTTTTTTCTTTCATAATCAATGCATACTTTACCATCTCAATAAAGCTGGAGAAGGCCAGTAAGATGGACTGACAACTCAGGTTAAATTACATACCAGGGAAGCCTCTCTTCTGTTAAGGATACACTCAGACACTTCAGGTCCACACCATGGTCCACATTCCTTCAGGAAACCCAGGATGCGAGTTCCTCTCTAAACCCAAGTGGCTGGGAAATCAAGATGCTACAACATGAAGCATTGAAACTTTGCATTTAGGGAAACCAAGGTCTCATGTAAACCTAACCCAAAGCAGTGAGAATTCTTTTCCTTACGTATATTACTTTCCACAAAAGCTCTTCTGTTTAATTTATCAGTCAAAACAACAAGTCTGGGGAGCAGATGCCTGTGCTTTTCATCAGCAAAGGATATTAGCCCAAGTACTGAGTCCATCAGAGATTTCCTGCAGGACTGCAACTATACATTAAAAACTATGAAGTATTTACTGCCACAGCTCATTTTCATTGAGTGCGTGCAAATTAAAAAAAAATCTCAGTATGCTTAAAACTCTGAGCCCTACGCACTGTGGATCTCATTTTTGAATGCAGTATCTTTTAACTTCTTAGTGTATTTTGTGAGGACAAATACAATGAAGATTGACAAGCACTCAGAAGATACTCTGACTTGCCTAAGAGATTTTTTCCCTTGAGAAATTAGCATAGGCAAAAAGAACTTCTGTAACTTTGGAGACAAAATACACATACCAATCTCCAACCCCACCAGGACCCGCAATGGAATTATTTTTCACCTGTACCTATTTGCACTGCACATCTGTACAGTTTAAATTATTAGGGGTATATATTGATTTGACTTTGGGGCAAAGCTTGGATGTCATTCATCTGCTGTGAACACAGTCATAAACCAGCACTGGTATTTTGCATTCCTCTGCAAAGTGCATCAGTACTGCCTGTTGTGTTTCTAACCTGGTATAAATTTTTCACTACAGCCTGCAAATCAAATGAGTCCTTGTCACATCCTGTGATGTGATGGGGGTAACAAACATTTGAGGAAAAGCTGTGAGAGTTTTCTGTGTGTCCTGTCTGCCTGGCTGCTCACACACCTTGGATAGGCCAAAATGCACTGGGATCATTCTTTCCCCAGAAGGTCAAAGGACTGACCATCTTCACACTGCCAACACAAGTGGGAATGGAACTCAGTCTCTGCCTTTCCCCAGACTTACCAATGAAACTGAAGTAGAAGCCATGAAAAACAGCAAACACCAGCACCTTCTCATCATCTTCTTAAAACACACCAATTATTCTCTTCTCTCCAAAAGGGGTGACAACTACCAGCCTGCTTCTTCTAAGCCTCAGGTAAAGGAGTTAACATCTTCCAGAGGAAGGAGTAGGTCCACATTTCCACTCTGCAAGGATGGAGGTGTAAAATCTGCTGAGCTGTGCCCTGCTGTCTTTCCTCAGCAGGAACAATCAGCTCCCCAGAAGTATGTGGACCAATGGGGTGGTAAAGATTTCCAACTCCCAGCACAAGAGAATGCAGACACTGCAGGCAGGCACCCAGACCAAGTGCTGAGCACTAAAATAGTCTCTTGAACTGATCAGGAATCACACAGCCCAAGCATCACTCTGAGTTAACTCTAACCTCTGTCACTTGCTGTGAGTGGTCCATATGTCCATAGACACTAGCAGGCCTGAGACACATCTCTCTATGTACACTTGTGAAAAATGTATGGATTTGTATATGTGAATAGGAATATATCAAAATCCTTCACACTCGGATATGAAAATCAGAGAAAGGCAAATTTCTGCCAGAAGTCAGAATTTAATTTTTAAATCATTGGATTGGTGGGCTTTAAAATTGCACTTATAAACTGTGATACACTGAAGTGCCCAGAGGGATTATTCCTTAATAATGGTGAGTACAGGTACCCTCAAAATAAAGATACTTAGAGATCAGTTGCCAAAAGACATTTGTGTAGCTCCATAAACACTGTTTTTCAGAAAGTTTAAAGCTCACAGGATGGTCACCCAGAAACCATCCTGACACATCTCACTTGCAGTTCTCAACAGGAAATACAAGCTATTTTCTCACACCTTTCTAGGATGTAATTTTAAAAGATTTTGGCTCTGAATGAGGTGCAGTTGAATTCTTATTTTTTCAAACTTTAAAGACTGATTCCAGCATTTTAATGCCCTAGTACGTAATCAACCACAACAGCTCAGAGCTCTCACAGCACTCACATTTATGTTGCTTTCTTTGCTTACATCTTTGTTTCTACAGAAAATAAGTTAGTATTTTCTTAATATTCAAACAAAAAAAAAATGTTCATGATAAATGAGCTATAGAATTACGGAACTGCTGATTTTGGAAGGGGTTTCTGGGGCTCACCTACTTCAAACTCCTGGCAAGAGCAGGTTTAACTAGAGGGGCTGTTCAGGGCCAGTGACACAGCTGCTCACGGTCCTTTCCCCAAAAGCCAAAGCCACGTGCTTCGAGCGCACCCTAGTGAACATCCTGTTGAAGCTTTTTCTGTCTGAGTTAAATATAGAAACTTGCAGGATTTTAAACATCAGTGCTTTGCTGCCTTGATGCTGGGGTCTGGATTTTTAAAAAGACATTTTTTAAAGAAAATGTGGAGACATAAATGCCTCAGTACTTCATAAAAATCCAGCTGGGTATTTTCCCTATACATGAATTACACTAAACTACTTTTTGCAGTGATTCACTGAATGTGAATTACAGAAGTCTTCACAAAGGTCTGCAAAAATTATTCATTTTTCTTTTGAGTATTTTTCTTTCTATATAAATATTATGTTGCTGCTGTTACAAGAGGCTTGTTTTTCCATAAGTTAAAATCATAGAAGCACAGAATATCTCAAGTTGGAAGGGACCCATAAGGATTGAGCCCAAGTCTCTGTTCCTTGCAGGACTATCTAAAATTAAACCATATGACTAAGAGCACATTCCAGATGGCTCTTGAACTCTGACAGGCTTGGTGCTGTAACTACTGTCCTGGGGAGCCTGTTCCAACCATACTCCCAGTGAAAAGTCTTTTCCTAATGTTCACTCTGAACTTCCTCTGAATTTCTGGTACTTGCTCCTGTTAATTTCCATCAGCTGGGGACAGCACAGCTCTGTAGCCTATCCAGACATTTCTGTAAGACCTCTCTATCCTAGAAAGAGTTCACAGCTTCCTGAATTTAGCATCATCAGTAAACTTCCTTAATGTACATTCAACTCCTATGTACAGTTCATTTATAACAACATTAAAGAGCACTCACCCTAAAAGTAAGCCTCAGTGTGACAGACTGCCAGCTTGATGTAACCCCATTTACTGCAACTCTTTGAGCCCAACCTGTCAGCCAGATTTAAGATAAAACTCCTTACTGGCTGTGTCTTGTTACTGGCAAAGTAACTTTAAAGATAGAGCTGTGAATAAGTACACAAAATATATATGGAAAATAACCTTAAGAAAAGGATTCAAAAAAACCAAAGCCTTCAGATTTGTAAAGGATGTAAATAATCTTGCAGCAGCCATTTGCAAAAGATACCATAACAAGAAAGAGACCTTAATAAGTGATCCTGAACCCATTTCACATGCAGGATAAACCTCTCTGAAATGTCCAATTGAAAAGCACATGGTTGAGATAAATCACAAGGAAACATACATGGTTTTTTTTACCACCATTAATTCTCCACTTCCAGACAATATTGTTAGTTGCTCCTTTATAATTCTTTGAATTGCATTTGACTGTCAGGCTGTGACATGCACTTGTGCTCTCTCTTACCTAATATTACATCTTTGGACCAACTTAAACAAAATAACAGTGGAATTTCCCATGCTTACAGATGATGCTCCACTGTTTAAATGAATTTAAGGAAATTAAAAGAAAAACCCACCAGCTCTCACTTCGTGCTATGTTGTTTTTGTGCTACAACTGAACAACCCCCTTTTGCTTGCCACCTGTTCCAAAGACCTGCACCAGTTTTGTTTTGCTGCTGAGTCCTGCAGTGCCAGCACATGCAATTGCACAGAAACCCATCTGACCAAGACATGTGGTACCACATCACTATTCATGGTTCCCAGCTGTCAAAGCACACATCCTCTAGCACCGGCCAGGAACAGCTATCTAGGTCAAACAGTACTTAACTATTCTCAGTCTTTGTCCTCAGCAAAGTGGCCAGACTATAGACAGATAAATCTGTCTTTTGATGCAGTTTTGTAACACTCAAGAAGAGCTATGCTTGAGCTAACTAACATCAGTGGCTGGGATAGCACACTGGGAGATAACTGAGTGCTGACAATATGCATCATCCAATTATTACTACATTCTGAGTATCCTTTTCTTTTCATTTGGCTCTTCAAGAAAGGCATATCCCTTCTTTCTAATCCAACAAATGCAAATGACCCAGTCAATGGTACAAAGTCAAACAAAAAATAGTCTTTCATCAAGCTACATTTTGGTCAGGAAGGACCAATCACAGGGCATGGCCCTGCCCCATTTTCTTCTCTTGAACCAAATCATATGCTGGCTGAGTGTGCAGGATAAAAGAGTGTCTCCTCTTAATCCTTTCCTCCTGTGTTACAGCCTGTTCTGTCTGGAGAGATAATTGAAATAGCAGTTTGACCTTTTCCTGGTCAATGAAGGGTTTATGTATCATCATCTATTCCTTCTCACTCCTACTGAAGGAAAACAATAAAACAATCTTTCACATACAGGTTGGGCAGAGAATTGGTTAAGAACAGCCCTGCAGAAGACTTGGGGGTGATGGTTCATGGAAAGCCCAACATGGGCAGGCATTATGTGCTCACAGTTCAGAAAGCCAACCATGTCCTGGGCTGCATCCCAAGCAGGTGAGGGAGGGGACTCTGCCCCTCTACTCTGCTCTTGTGAAACCCCACCTGGAGTGCTGCATCCAGCTCTGGATGGAACATGGAACTGGTGGAGCAAGTCCAGAGCAGGGCCACAAAGTTAATAGGGGGATGGAACACCTACCCTGCAAAGGCTGAAAAAGCTGGAGCTGTTCAGTCCAGAGAAGAGAAAGTTGTTTGGAACAAACCTTCCAGTATTTGGAGGAGGCCTAGAGGGAAGCCCGAGAGGGACTCCGTCAGGAACTGTAGTCATAGGACAAGGAGCAATGAGTACAAAATAAGAGGTGAAATTTAGGTTATATTTTTATGAAGAATTTCTTCACTGTGATGGCAGTAAGGATTGGAACAGGTTGCCCCCAGGGAGGTTGTGGATGTCCCATCCCTAGCAGTGTTCAAAGCCGGGCTGGATGAAGCATTGGGCAGTCTGACGTAGAGGGAGGTGTCATTGTCCACATCAGGGGCTTGGGACTAGATGATCTTTAACGTCCATTCCACCCCTTTATAATTATATGGTAAGAATCACTCTGTGAGTAAAACAGAAGGTGAGGTTGGTGACTAAACAGTTCCCCAGGGCAATGGTCATGACACCAAGTCTGTCAGAGTTCAAGGAGTGTCTGGTCAATGTTCTTAGCCACAGCTTGGATTTTATGGTAGTCCTGCAAGGAGCAGAGAGCTGGAGTCAATGAACCTTAAGGGTCTCTTCCAATTCCTTATGGTTTTCTTCCAACTTGAGATATTCCATGACTATATGCTAAGTACAGTGGCATATGACAAGTATATCACAAATCACACTGCCCTTCTGGTACAGTCCACACAAACCATCTATTTCTTCCAATCAATAAATAACTTAGATATTTAAAACAGATGTAAAACCTTTACATTTTCGAGTTAAATGTGAAATCCTACTCCTTTTTAATAACACATGAGGGACAGGAAGCAGAACAAGAGAAACACTTAAGCAAAACCAAACCATTTTATTTCTGTCAAGTTAGTATTTCATTTTTAAACAGTCAAACAACCCAGCTCCAGAGAACACTGCACCTCTTACAGTTTCCCATTAGTTATCATGACTACTGAAAACATACAAAGCACTTAGAACTTGTTTGAACAAACCTGGAGTTTTTGTAAATCTTCAACTGTAACTGAATACCACACTCAGAAACATCAAATATAGGTGCTTTCCATACTGAGTTAGTAATATCAGATGAACTATCTGCAACAGTTCAGCATTGCAAAAATATCTCAGTAAATTTTGATTAAAAAGACTGTATCTGAAATTTAGAACACTGCTTGTACATAAAAGCCTATAAAGAAAAACCTGTCAGCACAATCAAATGGCTCAAATATGTCAAGAGTTGTATTAAATAACACTTAGTGGACTAATAAATAATACAATTTGAAAAGAACTCTTTAGGAAGCTTGTAGTGGATATATTCACCAAATACTCTTGCACAACTCTATTCATAGTCTGAATGGAACTGTTTACAGCAGGGACACCTTCTTTGGCACAATTTAAAATTAAAACAAGCTGACCACACTTAAGTAAGGCCAACACGTATCAAGACAGAGCTGTAACAGAAAGACTATGGTGACAGAGACAGTAACCACCACAATGTTTGTACAGATCATGCTTAAAAATTATTGTTTTGCAACAAGAGATATTAGCCACAGGTATTAGTAAGAAACTGGAACTCCTACACCTTCAAGAGCACACCATGAATCACTGCTTCCTCATGGAAATTATCAATATTGCATCTTCTGTCATCAGTATTACATAAAGCTGGAACTGAAAAACCACAGCAAGCATATAAACTTAACATACTCTGAAAAAATAAAACTAAACCAGAGGAGTTACTCATACATAGTACATATAATGACTTTTGTTACCAATAATTCCACTTTCATATGTAGATCCAGGAAAGAAGGAATCTAGGAAAAGGAATTCAGTAACAGTAGTTGAAATGCAATAAATTTTGGCCAAATTTGGTTTCTAGCATACATCCCAAAAATGTCAAAGGCTGATAATATCTGTGGAAATATGTGCACCAATGTAGCTTCTAAAGTTCTTCAGAATCTAAGTTATAAATAAACTCAGAACCAAGAAATCTGTTTTCAACTGCAGGAAGTTATTAATTAACAAAATGCTATCTACAGTAAATTTACAGTAAATTTGTAAGCTATCAGGAAAGAAAATGAGTAAGTTAATTGATTTCTGGTTCTGGAGGAGAAACATTTAAGTCAATGTAATTTAATATATGAGTATTCAATTCCATGTTTTTAATATAAATCAGATGGGCGTGTTATTCTGAATATTCTGAATTTTCACAATTTATTCAAGTTTTTCTTTTGAGAGTAGTGAAAGAAAGAAGTGGGTGGGTAGAAAATGAATCTTTATTTGCTCATATTCCACACTTCGTGTATTTACAGCCAATTTTATCAATCTCTCCTCTCAAAAATCTGTACTGAGAAGACACATCTAATATGGGACAACAGCAGTTAGACCACTTCATAAAACTACTAACATATCCTACATTCAAAACCTGAGTGCTGCAATCAAATACTATTCTTGAAATTCCCTGGATGAATTTTCTTTTTCTAACTTTTCCTTCTCACTTTCCCTCTCACTCTGCTCTCCAACATTCACAGTTCCTTCATCTCTGACACAAAAGCACTGGACTTCAGGTTGAAAATCTTGATTCTTTCATGGAAAAAAGAAAAGAAAGACAAAACAATGCTCATCGAACATACAGCAATTACTCTAAAAGTAAAAACAAGCATGAGGGTATTTTATACACTTCTGTCTTCTTATCACAGAATAGGAGCATGTTTCTGTCTTTTCTAAAAGATTACTGAAATTTGACTTCTAGAAGTGAAGAATTTTTTCATTGCTGCCTCTGATAACTAGCATCAGCACTTACTTTTTGCAGTCCCTGTGTCTTCAAACTAACAACAGGGGTGGAGACAGACACTTGTGACAGAATCGATTCAGTGATAGCTTTCTTCTCGATAAACTGAGCTATTTCATCTTCTAGAATTTTTTTCTTTTCCCCTAGTTTCAGCTTCTCTTCTTGATGCGTTAGCATAAGACGCTCAAATTTAGTCAGTACCTATTTAAAGACAGCACAAAAAAATAACATTTCCAACTGGCAACACAAGGTGGTGATATCACAGTATAAAATCCTCTGCAAAGTAACAGCAAATCCCATCTCCAATTGTGTTAGTAGTCATCAGAAATTGCAGTTATTTCCCCAAACTGTTAAGACTAAAAAACAGCAATGCAGCAAAATAGTAACTTTTATTAGACTGTTCTCATGATCCAGGCTATTACACTCAAAGTACAGATAGAAAACATGGAAGGCACTAAGTGAGTTCTAGATTCCCTACTACATTTTACTGTTTCTTTCCTGTATCAAAATAAGGAGGCCTTTAGAAATGAACCAATTATCAACAGACTGATTACTGTCTCAAGTAGAATACAGTTCCCTAAAATCAAGTGGGGAATGCATATTGATCAGATTTAGATATTAGTAAGTACACAGAGTTGGGGAGCTACTGGCGGGCTGCAAGAAGCTACCTACTCTTCTATGGTAATTGTTCTTTGATTGGGTTTTTTTGACATATTAATGCATTTTAGTTTCCAGATGTATTTCAACCAGGTTAAACCTGTTGTGTGTGACAACAAAAGGAGTACTTAATCCTTCCTCATCTCCCACTTCCCCACACACAAATTCTCCTAGAGTCCTGCTTTTGCAAAGAAGAAACTAAGACTTAACAGTAGGCCTGTTGTACACAGCAGAGCTGACAAATTTTATAGGTGCAACTACAGGTTTCCTCTAAATGAAGAATGTGAAAGAAATCTGAAGTAAACCAGAAATTCCTGGTTTTCTTTAGTTTCCAGATACAAATACAGCAGCCAGAGTACATGACAAATATTCTTTAGAAGGAATTGCATGATCACTTTCCCACATCAGGAACTTGGAAAACTATTATCCATAATTCTGCAATATGCAGAGCTCACAAACCACTCGGTATAAACCATACAAGGAAAATATCAAAGGGCTAGCACAGTTACTGTGTAAGACCTTGCTGAACCTGCTTTGAACCCGGCTAAGCATTCTTCCAATTGGACAGCCTCATACTGAGAAGAACTGAATCTGATCTTTTTTCTCTACAAGTAGCATGGGGGTCTTAACAGATTTAGAAAACAAATACTAAGTCATCTTCTTATTTAAAACATGCACCTGAACTTCTCAAAAAACCTGCTACCGCTTTGCTGGGGGACTGAGGTACAGAAAAGAATAATATTAATAAAAGTACACAGGTTTCCAATTTCAATTAGACCAGTGTTTGAATATAAATATACATGACCACAAGAGTCTGGCAGAAAGCAGATATCTTGCTAGTCCAGCTTGACAGGATTAAATCTTTAAAAACAGAGCCAAGATATATTCCACATCTTCAAATTGTCTTAAGGCAGCTGGGAAGGGATGAGATTTTGAAACCAGAACTGAAACAAACCAATAGACTACCAGACATACACACTTTCAAGCCTCTCAGTGTGAGGGCTGAACTCAGATTTAATAACTGAATCTGGAAGCCATGAAAACACTCACGGCCCACTCCAAAAAGCCACCCATGGTATTTTTTCCTAAAATCCTAGTTTTTACAGAGTAATCTATGCATGAAAAGCACCCACTGTGTTGTTATGGCATACCAATGTTACTCAGCACACTGCTAGAGAAGACAAAGAAACACAGCCATTATATTCACCACTGTCTTAGTTCACCATATCAACTCCTACTCTATAGATGTGTACCAGCTATTCACCAAAGCCTTCAGTCCCCAAGCTCCTGACTTCCATAACAAGAGTGCCATTTATAGAATCACAGAATCACTTATGCTGGAAAAGACCTTTAAGATCATCAAGTCCACCAGTAATCCATGTCCCCAAGTGCCACATCTGCACATCTTCTAAATACCTCCAGAAATGGTGACTCACCACTTCTCTGGATAGCCTGTTCTCCAATACTTAACAACCATTTCAGCAAATAAGTTTTTTCTAATATTCAGTCTAAACCTCCCATGACAGAACTTTAAGTCAATTTCCTCTCACATTGTCCCTTAGCACTTGGGAGAAAACAAAACCCCAGCTCGCTACACTTCTCCTTTCACGTAGCTGTAGAGAGCAATAGAGTCTTCCCCAAGCCTTCTTTACTTCAGGCTAAACAAACCCAGGTCCCTCAGCTGCTCCTCATAAGACATAATCTCTTGTTTGTGGGTGTCTCATCAATCTGCTAATCCACTCAACCTGTATAACCAAGCTGGTTTTGATTTAAAGCATTACTGTCCTCAAAATATTAGGAAATTATAAATATCAACTAGTGATTTTGTTAAGAACTTAGCTGTTTCAAATTGCAGAAAAAAACCTCAAGACAGACAGGCATGCTTGCCTGTTGCTCTGCCTCTTCCAACACTGCTGCTTTCTTGTTCACTTTCTGCATAAATTGTTGCTTAATCTTCTTTTCTTTTTCTTCCTTTTCAAGACAGAACTCGAGCCTCTTTGCCTCAACGACTTCCTGTAGACTGAAGTTCAAAAATGTAAGCAACTCTTCAGCACACTGCTCTATTCAGTGTGGAAAACCAACAGTCTAGAAAATTATTTAAACAATTAATACTCGTCTGAAATATTCATTTCTACAGCTTCCCACATAAAAATTCATAAAGAAACCTAAACAGAAGCAAACATCTTATCTTTCTATTTTTTTATTTACGTAAACAACCCAGAGTAAAATTACTTATGCTAACAGCTTCTGGGCAATTTACATTTCAAAGTAAATACAGCACTTTAGGCATCTCATGTTCTAAACACTTGATTTATACCTTTCTCACTCCAGCATACATAAGCTGCTTCTTTAAGTTCTAAGACACTGAAATTGCCAGAAAAATCTCCCAAAATTTCCACATTGTGAAACCTCAGTCTTCAATAGGCCCATACAAAAACAATTAATGTGTAGTATTAATGTAACAAATAATTGATTGCTCCTATATGAAAATGGAAGAGAATAAAAGGATCTTCAAAACATACAGAATTCTTTTTGTAATGTTAAAATTTAAATATGGCAGAATTACATCAATATATAATTAATTCAATTTCCTAAGTAGTTCAACATCCAAAACACAGGATTACTTTCCAACATGCAACAGCCAAAACCTCAAGACTGTTCTTTTCAGCACAGAAGATAATTTTTTTTTTCCTCCAAACAACAGGTACTTGAAATTGTCAAATATATATAATGGCAAATTAAAAGAGGCTAGTAACTCATACATATGAATAAACTACTAGAGGTATGACATTTTCAGGGTCTATACTACCACTGCCAGGCAGTGCTGGCAGGAAATGTTGTGATTTTCAAAAAATATGAATGGAGCTTGTACACAGATGTACCTCATACACCAAACTTCCTTTGAAAAGCAAACCTGCTTACTGACATAAGTTCTTCCATCAAAACATTTACCATAAACATCTCTAAGTCGCATGATTCCAGAGAGCAGAACTGGTGGACCACAGCTGTGTTAATGGTTATTGCAAACTCAACAGCATTGTCTTCTATTATATTGGGCTTAAGAACAGATCAAACAGTGGGTAACATTCTAGCTTTTTTTCTGGGGCTGTTCTTTACACCTTTCATTTCTTCCAGCACATGCTGAGGGCTGACTGGTCAGCCCTTCCCAGCTAACATGAGTTATTGTCCTTTGCCAGGTAACTCTGCCTTCCAGCCTCATGTAAAATCAATAGGTATGTATATTAAGTATTTTATTTTGATTTATACTTTCAGCATACATATATGTTTTTGTCCTGTCTTTTACTGTTTCTATTTTTAACCATTTATAAATGGAAAAACTTCCCCCCCAAAAAAATCTAAAGAGTTAATTATTTAGAGCAACACTAAAACAACAGCTCCCTTCTGTCTTTAAATTTATGGTGACTGGGCAGTTTCTCAATCTTAAAGTTTCTTATTTGTATTCAAAATATCATCAAAGAGAGAAGAAACATCTTGAAATTGCACATGCAGACGATGTTCGCAGATATCAAGGTCAGAGCACTCCTCCTATTCTATCTTATGCAAGCACTACATGGAAACAAAACAAATTCAGAACAATTACTCTTTTGTGTTTGGGTTTGTTTTGGGAGCTTTTAATCAGCTGTGAAGTAACTTAGGTCACCCTGAAATTCTAGTTCCCTAAATCCACGTGAAACAGGGGCATGGGTTTCACACAGATGTATTAATTCACACTAAGTTTAGACAATAATGCTACAGCACAGGTTTTTCATGTGCTAGCAATCTCACACTGCACACACTTCTGCACACAGTGTCAGTAGAGATAGATAAAATGCTGCCTTTGGGAACAACAAAGCTGCTAGAACAAATGCTAGACTAAGTTAACATGCTGCAACCACACCTTCACTTCTTTATGTGGGCATCTTTAGACCCAGACTAGGTTACTTTATCAGGTAAAAGCAATTTTGTGTTGAAATTAGTAAAAGATCAACTTTGAAGACACTCAACTCAGTAACTAATCATATTACACACAGAAAGGAGAAATAAAAGTGTATTTTTTAGATTTACTGTGCAGGTGGTTGTGAATTCCAGCATTTGTTCAAGTGGAAGTGTGGAAGTGTTCAAGGCCAGGCTGGATGGGACTTTGAGCAACCTGATCTGGTGGAAGGTGTTCCTTTCCATGGCAGGTAGGTCGGAAGTAGATGGTCTTTGAGGTCTCTTCCAATCCCAGCCATTCTATGACTCCATGAAATACCCCCTTCCCCCTGGATTGAATTGTTCTGGAAATCACCGAGACAAAACGAAACCAAAATTTCCTTTTCTGCATGTGGCATACCAGCAACACAATAACCCAAACAGTCTTTGGTGTTAGGAGATTTGGGGAGGAAGAAAAAACAGTTCACCAAATCTTAAGCCTATCTTTTCAACATTACTTCATCCACTGCTCACAGTAAAATATTTTTTGGTTTACCTGAAGACTGGTTTCACTGCTTCTCATTTAGCACATTATGAAAATCAAGTTCACAGGTTGTCTCCTTCTTCTGGCTTAGACGCCCAGAATGTATAAAAAACACTTGCACAATTTAAATGTTACAACAAATTATTTAAATAATGTGTTCCTACTGAGGTTTTGGAGTAAGGGATTGTGAAGAAAGTCTAAACTAATCACACATACCAGCACTACCACCTGCCTTTCTACAGAGGCGTAGCTGTGACATACAGTTTTTTCTGTCTGCATGAGACTGAAAGCATGGAAGCCTAAAATTCAGACACACTACATTAATAAATAAACTCCAAAGTGAATTCAACTCTCACTGGAACACAATGTGCACTCTGAACAACACAGGTATTTAAAGTTCATTCAATTACACTTTTAAAAGCTTTCAAATTTGAAAGTAACACTTGTAACTTTTTGCATAACATATGACTATCAATTAAGGTATACCAGAAAAACTAAAAAAATATAAAGATTAACTATTGACAGGTATTTCTAGCACTGTGCTTTGACTCAGTTCACTAGCTCAGTTGATATTGAGCAGTAACAAGAATGTGGAAGACTTAAAGAATTACCAATTTTTCAGTAGAGGTACCCAGGTATTTTGGGGTGGTTCAATCTCATTCTAAGATGGTTAAAGTATTTAGCAAAGATCTGCAGCTGGTCAGATGAATTCCATTGCCAAGGACTTCTTAAGGAAAAGGACTAATAGCCTTTCAAATGTTAGGTTTCTTTTCTTAGACATGACAAGACTCATATCAACTTTCCTCTACATACAAACTTATTCATATCACTGAATCCTTCCTGGTTTTCTCTCATCATCTTCAAAAGAGACCAAAAATAAACAAGTTCAAGAACTGCAAGGTCCCAGTTTCAGGGAGGAATAAAGCATGAAATGATTCTCCCCATACTGAGAAACCAGTATGCTTATGTTACAACTATGATTAATTGCAATGATAATGGAGAACAAACTAATTATGATGACAGAAAAATAACAAACCCAGAGAATTATTAATGTCAGTGAATCTAAATACATAATCATACGGCCTGAATATCAATCCTCAGCTTTTTTCAACAGACCCGTATCTATCAGTTTTTTTCTTTCAAAACAAACATGTGCCCATAGGTAACAACTTAAACTGAAAAAACGGACTTAATATCCAGCTTCAAAACACTAGCAATGCTGTCCTCCCTTGTAAACACCTAGGTTAACTAGGTGTGTGTGTGTGTGCATATTTAGAAGTTTATTTTCCTGGAAGCACTCTTCATATCTAGATTTCTGCTTTCAACTATTCCAAATATTACCATTGAAAACATCTCAGCCATTATCTCTTGCTGCGAATGACCTGAAACAAGGAATTCACGTTCCTAATGAATGTAATTGGACCATTGAAAGGGCAGGACCAGATCATCTGCACACACACAAAGAAGCTTATCTTTACTTTCCAACAACAAAGACATGCAAATACCTATTTTGAGTAGCAAAAAATTATAAAAAATTCACTTCCTGAATTTTATATCCAACACATACTGCATAAAATGCATAAACCACACCCTAAATACTCTGCTATCCATTGACTTAATTATTTCATTCTTAGAATGCAATTGCAAACTAACAAATTAAAAAGTTATTATGAAATAGCTTCACCAAAGCTACAGGATTTGGGAATAGGTGTTTTAGAAGTATGCACAAGACAGTCACTTCAGACTACCTGCATTTTCCCTTCTCAGACTCAGAAATAAAAATGCAAATACATTTTTCTGTTGCGTGCTGAAACCATCTCTTTTCCACATCTCCCATTAAAAAAGTAAAACTTGCCAACATGTTTTTGCACACATGTAAAAGCATAAGTGTTTTACACACCTGTAAGAGTGAAAGGCTTTATAGATGTCTATCCACAACCTATCTCACAAGGTAGCTGGACATACAAGAATTACAGTAGTTTCACGAATACAAGCCGCACGGAGTATAAGCCGCACTTCCGGTGCCTCGACAATGTTGCTGTCTTTGTCAATAGATAAGCCGCACCCCGAATATTAGCCGCACTTTCGTTCGTCGCGAGAATCCGTGCGCAGCTTTCACAAATTGGCCAATTAGTAACAGTATCGCGGCATAGCGGGGTTTACTGGCTCGGGGCGGGGCCAGGAAGGCTCGGCCCGCTCATGGTTGCTGACGGGGCCGGCCAGGTGGTGCTGCAGCCGCCGCCGGGCTCACTGGCCCCCCTCTCCCGTCAGCACCGCCCCGCCGCTGCGTTTAGTCGCCCTGCCAGCGGGCCAGCCGCTGCCGCCGCTGGCAGGCATGCCGGCCGCCTCGCCGCTGCGTTTACGTAGTCGCCCTGCCGGCGGGCCAGGCACTGCCGCCGCTGCCAGGCTCGCCGGCCGCCCCCTCCCATCTGCACCGCCGCCGCGTTTCCTCGCCCTGGCCGGCACTGCAGGCCCCCGCACCGCCGGGCTCCCCCACGCTGCTGGCCCCGATTCTGCTGGGCTTCCCCCGCTGCCAGGCAGCCCCACCCACCGGCCTTCCTGCTTCTGCCATGCTCCCCTGCACTGCTAGCCCCAGTTCTCCCGGGCTCCCCCGCCCTGCTGGCCCGGGCTCTGCCGCCCCCCCTGCCCCGCCCTGCTGGCTCAGGCTCTGCCGCCCGCCCCCACACTGCTGGCCCCGCCTCTGCCAGGCTTTCCCACCTCTGCCGGGGCCGGCCGGGCTCCAGCTTGGCTTGGGGCTGCCGCGGGCTCTCACTTCCGTGTTGGCAGCTTTTAGAATTTTGTTAATGTATTAGCCGCCCCGGAATATTGGCCGCACTTCCGGGTTTCCACCAAAATTTTGGTCAAATTGGTGCGGCTTGTATTCGTGAAATTACTGTACTGGTTTTGCTTTGCAGTGGCACACAATTTTGGATGAATAAAATTCTGTCCTACTTCTAAATCCAAAAGAGTAGTACAAGAACTTCACAGGTAGCTTCTTCCCAATATGCCAAAAGGCAGGGTACATTTGCTAATCAAGTGTCACTGTTCAAATGCTACAAACAGCCAATTAATCAAGTCTAGCAAAGGTTTTCAAAATTTACATTATTATCAAATTTTAAATGTAGACAGCTACATCACAGGCACGAAATACGAATTCTCAACATGAGTTTTGATCATTATTTACACAACTAGCATGACATTTTAATCTTCAGGCATATACCGCTACACAGTATTAATAATACTTTAAAACTACAGTTCTTAGAATCTACATGTATAAACATTGTAAACATCTTTAAGGACAAAGAAAATGACAATTTAATAACACATTTTTGCCTAAAATAACCGGAGAGTCCCTATTCTAAAGTTATTTAAATGTAAAGCAAACAGGGAAGCACTGAACTTCTATG
The DNA here is from genome assembly GCF_009819885.2 of Catharus ustulatus. Taxonomy (NCBI): domain Eukaryota; kingdom Metazoa; phylum Chordata; class Aves; order Passeriformes; family Turdidae; genus Catharus; species Catharus ustulatus. Next base: position 97,485,799 of record NC_046222.1, read on the forward strand.
TAAAAAGACATTTTCTGTTGCATTGTTGAGGATGACACTTTTTATTGTTTCCTCAGTAACTTGATAAAACACCTTATGGGTAAGGCTGCATTACTCTGCTAATTACATTGCATACATATCCTCTAAATTCTTTTCCTTTTCTATGGTATCATAAAATGTCTCTCCCAAAACACCAAACACTTTCTGTTTTAGACCTCAGCGCCATTCACTATGGCACAATACTGAGGGACAACCACATCTACCCTGTTTCTCTTCCTGTTGCAGTAAATCTGGGAAAAAGTTCATTTTTCAGATTCTTATGGGCTATCCTCATCCTTCCAAAACAATGACATTTTCAATAGATCTGGTTTACCAAAACTAATTACTAAGTGTATTTTCTTGCCAAAACTCTCTCAATAAAACATCTAGTGGGCCATACATAAAATCCACACACCAAAGAGAACTCAGTTCTTCTGTATATCCAAGAAGCAGACAACTTCTAAATGAGCTGAAGTGTCAAATACTGGGCATTCTGATGTGAACCTGCCACTTCAGGCTGTTAACAAAACACAAACTGTGTAAGGATTTTACAAAGGTAATTCCTTTGTTCGTAGAAGAAAACAAATCTATGGATGATGTATTTTATAATTTAACTCATCCTGAGATGGCTGTACACCATGAAATCCAGCTTCAGAAAAGCCAAAGGTACTGGAGTCAATATTGCCAAAATTCTAAAAGAAAGTGTTCCCTAGACAAGGATAATAATACATCAGTTGTTAACACAGGCTCTTAAACTTAAAGCAAATGAAAATTATATGGTTAATTTCAGTTGGTTTTAAACCTCTTTCACCTTTGGTTCTCTTTTTATGAAAAGGATGTATTACATTCTTGTTAAGTCAAGAGAAATGTCAAGACACCATTGATTCAAGGTCAGCTCAAGATCATCTAAATGAACTAATCTGCAAATGTGCCTCAGTTCAAACAATGAGAAACTGTTTTCAGTGCAAAGTCTTACTCTGCTTTCATGCCTGGTTTAAGTCAATATTTCCCACAACTACGCAGTAATGATGCTCCACTAAACCATGATGGTGTGAACAATTCACTAAGCATCAGCTCCTCCCCAGCAGGATTCTGACCAGTTAAATGCACAGCCTCATGCAACAAGAAAAAACAAAGGAAGCTGGAAGAGGGAGATGAGAGAACTGGAAATAAAAGATTAAACAAAATGGATGCAGAAATTTTAAATGGTTCCTGCAGAAAGCAGCTTTACTACATGAAACAACTGAGTGTCTATAACCTCCCTTTTAACTTTCCTTTGGAATTCTCTTCTCCCTCCCTACAGTCCAGCAAAAGACTTCTTGAGCTGAAAATGCTAAGACATTTGTTATTATGGCAGATAATGTGGGAAGTCAACAGTGTAACCACTTATCTTGTAAAAGTTTTTGTTTCAGTTCCTTCTAAACCAAGCCATTATTCAGAATCACACTTTCTTAAGGGAGAAATTAAAATATAGTACTAATATATAATGAAAGTAATTTACAAGTCCATAAAGCACAGATACCTAAAGAAAACTGACATGCTTCCTGAGAAAAACTAAAATTAAAATCCTCAGGTTTATTACAGAAGAGAAAGATTTCAGAAATACAACTGGCTTTCATGTTTTTAAAAAGAATGTTCATTTAAACCCCTATGCTTCTCCATGAAGGTAACTGAATGAACAGCTACATCCTTCAATTTAAAAAAATATTCTTTCCTTCTTAGAAAACTTATTTTATGTATGAATGCTGCTCTGCAGCTTATATGGGCTTATGTGAAGTGAATGGATGCTGAAAGCAAGTGCTACACATTAAGTCCTTTACCTGATCGATTTATTCTCAGGGCCAATGTCTCTGCAACCCAACTTTTCCAGTCTGCAGCATCTGTATGACTCATAATATGCACGAGTCTTCTCTCTTAAGTCTTCCATATTGGTGCAAAGCATCCTGCGAAGCTTTATAGTGTCACAGTGGCTCTCATTTTCCACTAATCAGTAAAAAGAAGATTTTATTATTACGCAAAAGTAGCAATATAGTCAAAATACATTTTAAACAGTATCACTTACCTTTTCCTAGAAGTATATTTAGTGAATAAAGTATCTTCTTGTTTATTATACCTCTTATACTTCCTTATTATTTCTAACACACACACTGAAGTACTTAAGACCTGTAAGTACTGGTGAACATATTTCAACCTGTCCTGATTTCCTGTTGGAGCTGAACAACACCACATTTCTCTCTTTTTTAACCCCCTTTACTGACAATCACAAATGTTTGAAATTTGGTAGTGCTAGAGGTACTAGCACTATCCTAACCTACCCAAATACAACATATGCCATCTCATACCTTGATCCCAAGGATGCATCAGTGTGGATGAAACAAGTTAGTGCATGCCTCAAGTATTAATTGCTATATTCATTATACTGTTGATCCAAAATACAATCAGACTGGCATCAGTGAAACAGCCCCTTGTATAACTGGTGAATTTTATATTTTATACTTCAACAACAGCAAAAATCTTGTAAAAATACTTTTAAGAATTCCTTTACCTTTTACAATGCCCCAAGGGTATTGACGAGCTCTCACCATTTTATTTCCAACTTTCACCTTCTCCATACTTCCTACCACAGCAAATGGCAAATAACCCTGTAGGAGTCATACCAATAAAGTCTTATCTGTCAGCATTCTTATGTTAAAACATAAAAACTCTTCAGAAATAAATTAGAGAGGAAAACACCATTTCAGGAAAAGCCAACAGGCTGTTTAAAACCAGAAACCACCCCTAGGAGATCAGTAGCTAGGCAGTATCTACTGATAAAAAACTCAAACTGTAATAGAACCAGAAAGAGCAGTTGACAGATCCAGATGGGTGCACTGACAACTCAGGGGAACCTCAACAGGCTGGAGAAATGGGCCAACAGGCAGCTCACAAAGTGGAAATGAGAGCAATGCTAAGTCCTGCATGTCAGGAGGAATAATCCCATGCCCCAGGACATTCTGGAAAGACACTTTGCAGAATAAGACATGGGGGCAACAACCTGGTGAACAGGTTCCTGTTCCAATGGCAAAGGCAGCCAAGTACATCCCAAGCTGCACTGGGAAATGCCAGCCCCAAACAGAAAACTGCTCTAGAACATGACTCACATTCAATCTGAGCTCACATCCCAGCAACGCTCAGGTGGCAATCACACATCAGAACCTCTGTTGCGGCTACTGCTCTGGGCTTGGCACAAAGACAGGCCAGGCACTTACTGCCTGCATGCTGACCCACAACAGCTGACCAAATAAGCACCATTACCTGGGAAATAAACCAGTAGCAGAGCATGGAAGTGTAAGTAACAAACCACCATGTTTCCCCACAGCAAAAGGACCTGTTACTGACCGACAGCAGCACATTCTCACTCCCTGGCTGGGTAACAGAGGTTGGGAACGCACAGCTCTGGCATCCTGGCTCCTGTTTGCCACTTTCAAACCCCACTACAAACACAAACCCCAAACACAAATGTGCTCATGTGCACCTACAAACACATGCATGAGAGCAGCAAATATAGAGCACTCAAGGCAAAGCCACCCAGCCTTGGTTGAAAGGTGGCAGCTACCCCTGGGACAATCAGAAAGGACAACAGAAGATAAACCAGAGTTACATCTGGAAGAAGATAAACCAGAGTTACAGAGTTACATTTTTCATCCCCAGAGAAAATCTGCCCTAATTTCAAAAGAAAGTACTAAATAAAAGAAGAAAAGCAGGTGGAAGACTTGCTATTGTAGAAAGTTGTGGACATGAGGTACCTAAATATCTTCTCTACCAGATGTAAAATTGTATCTGTTGAGGAAAAGCGCAAAGTCAATCTGTCCATCTATAAAAATAATTATATATTAATTAACCAGATATTAGAAAACCATTTATACATGAGAACCTCTTTTCTGTTACAGGTATCAACAGCAGAAGGGCAGGAAGATTTGCAAGTAGGGAAAAAAATACCACATAAGAGCTTTTTAAGAAGAATAAACAAACGAACTTATGACAGGCGAACTTACAAGCGTAAAGACAATGGTGAAAGCAATGACATTAATCAGAATGATGCTTTAGTACTGAAATACTGTATTTTTGTCATTTACTTACATTTGTCATAGTATTAATCCCAGAAACAGTTTCATCATCAGTAGGAAACTGGTATATCCGGATGCCATTACTAACTAATTCACTCATTATTTTTTTCTTGAACTCTTGTAGCTCAGTTTTAGAAATGCTGTCTGCTTTGCCTATAACTGGTATAATGTTCACCTATGAATAACATAAATTATATGAAACGTGTGAGACTTCAATTTTGAAGTGGCAACTTTTGTAAATAGAACTGTTTTCTAATTAGCTGCTTAAAACTTCCTCCACAGTCCAAACTTTTCCATCAATTGATATCAAATTTTCACAAACAATGAAAAAATATTCTCATGGGCATCATTTAACTAACTAGTAACAACTATTTAATATACTCCCTTAAAAGTAATTGATTCTAAGAACAAAGAAAGAGGTCTCATAGAGTGAAGTACTCAAACAAAAGCAATGCCTACTTATTAACTAAATGCCTTTCAGTATTTATACCTCTGTTAAAAAAATAGATTGCTTAGTTTATAGCAGCAGGGGGACAGGGCTCAGGTGTTAAATGAAAGCTGACAGTCTAAATATACAAAGAAAAGGAAGTTGGCTACCAAACCCTGCCTACCCCAAGCCTCTTCCTTGGGTTCCTTTCAACTACATCTTCTTCACCTCACCATTGCAGCACAGTTTCTCCAGTATCTGACATGAGCAGAAGAATGACAAAGGCTAAAACTTCTTGCTTACCAGTCTTAACACAAATTACTCAGAACACAGAATTCAGTTCTATTAAACTGCCCTATTTCCTAAAATAGTTTTGGCAGTAACTTGAAAGGCAATAGATGCCAATTTTTTCTTACAAATACTATCATCATTCCCAAAATATACATTTTTCAGAACGAAATGGAAATAATGAATGCCAATATCCAAGTATTTTGAAAGAACAATATAAGTAACTCTTCCAGATTTCAGAAGATGAAGAGTTTTACATAGTTCCTTGATCATCAATGCAAAAAGGAAGAAAAAGAATGAAAAAACATGCACATTTCCTATTCTTCTGAATATTGTGTCTGAATGCAAATGCCTAAATGTCAAGAACAGATTCAAAATGGCTATTTTTCAAATAAGACTTCTGTCTTAAGCAAAATGTCCCAGAGAAAAAGAAGCAAGTCAGCTCTGAAGTATGACTTCCAAGATTGCATGATGATAGTCCTTAATTGTGTAGCATACAATCTAAGCATATATGGGATAAAATATCTAAAATCAAATGAAATTATGGAATATATATTTTTTAATAGCTGAAATAATTTAGAATTGTGTAAACAATCTGTTACAGCAAGGAGTAATTCACACCTTCAATCAAATTAGCTGAGGGACATCAGCTTAAGGTTTTCTCCAGTATAGGTCTAAAAATGGATGGAACACAGAGTCCCCAGAATTAAATTAACCTCTACTCTTCTTCAACATGAAAGTTGTCTTTTCAACGTGAAATTTTTTCAAGCACTCCTAATTAGGAGAGAATTTCTTAGGAAACAAATAGCAGAAAAAGTCTACCAAGGAGAACAGTAAAAAGCAAAATCTCACAAACTGTGATTACAGCTATCAACATTGACATTAAATCACCACAATTACATAAAAATTGTAAAGCATAAAATTTACTCTGGCTTTAGATAAGCAACAAAGAAGGAAAATAAATACACGTATTTGAAATCACTGGTGGTAGTAAAAGTAGGCTGATTTAAGTGTATTTCTGTGAATTAATATAAAAATTTCTGAAGATTTTTTCTGAAGAGAAAAAGCCCAAACTAAATCCCCATGACTTAAACATAACCTGCATACAATTCTGCAAGAATGAATTAGAACTGCAGAGCTCTTAAGTTGAATAATCACTATTTCCAGCAAGAAAGAATACAAGAAAATATTCCCTTTGTCTGTGAATGAAACCTGGCTGGCCTGTAGTGATACCATCCTAAGCAAAACTATAGGATTTTGTTAGAGTCCAAATTATTAGCTAAGTCATCAAATTCGTAACAGAGAAAAATAAACTGACCACAGATACTCTGTTTTTTCCTTCAAGGACTGCAGAGTACAGGATGAACCTAATCTATTCCAAGAACCCTCTCTACCTCTGAGCTGTGTAATCTGTTATGTTTTGTAGCAGCAGACCATAACAAAAGCACAGAGTGTACACTGTAGTGGATTTAGGAAGAAACTCAAGACAGCTTTTGGCACATTTGATGGATGCATGTGGCTGTACCATCTTCTCTTTATGGAATCCTGTACTCAGCAAATGCACCCAGGGACTCCCACATCCTGGGAAATTCCGAGTTCTTAATTGCCACTAGGAGAATGCAGTACTAAAAGCACCATAAACATGCTCCACAACAAGACAGACACAAAACTACAGCTGAAGTATATAACTTTGTGTGTACATGGATGTTTTTGTAGTAAGATCAGAAAGAATCCATTGCAAAGGGATGAAACAACAGTTACATGTGGTTCACGCTCTCTCTGTGCAAAAGCAAACTAAAAACATTGGTAGTAGGTGCCTAGAAGCCAATATTCCCCAAAGCAGAATTGCTTTCAGTTTATCCTGATGGAAGTATTTCCTTAGGATGCTGGGACTCAAAGATCTGTAGCCTTTTGTTTTGAAAGAAACACTGTTTTAAAGAAGTTCAGTAAAGAGAGGGCACAACCTAGAGACGAACAACATAGCACACAGAAATGACCCTGCTCTCCCCCACCTTTGTACCACCATACCTTCCCTCTGCTTGCTCTCTGCTATTGAGAAGTTCAGAATGCAAAGTATATCCACAAAGTAACCAAAATCCCAAATGTGCTTATCAACCACAAATGTGGACTAGACAGCCGATTTAATCCTTGGTATGTTGAAAAAGTTTTCACAAACAAGAAAATGCAGAAAGAAAATATGGCAGGAGGGGCTCTAGTAAAGCACAAAGCAAAAGGTGAAAGGCACAGCAAATACATTTAATTTTTCAAATTTTTAAACATTTCAAACTAAATCCAAATAATATAAGGCTTCTTAAAATAGACTGTGTTTCACACAGCCCTATCACAGGAAGAAAGTTAAGGTAAAAATACAAGACATTTCACTAGAAACTGCTATTTTAAAGCTTTCTAAACAAATCAAGATGTTCAAACACTACTGCAGCCTATCACAGAAAAAGCCACGTTGGCAGGTGTTCTGTTCATGGCTCTTCATGCCTCTTCAGTTATCTACAACAAAGATCTTCACAATGATGCAGAGCTTTTTATATGCCAACTTTCCAGCAGTCCCAAAACTAGAAACAAGTTTAGTTAGAAATACTACAGCATTTATGGAAGGCACCCTATCCAATCCCACTACAATGTTTACAGTTTAATGAAAGTAAAGTTGGTGTGGTCTCACTTTTTAAAATATTTTTTAAACTTTGTTATGCTTCTTTTTACAATATATCTTGCTATATATCGCTCTCCATTTGATTTTAAATAAAAAAGGGATGGATTGCAAGCTAGTTGTGGAACCCATTTATTCTGAACTTAAAGTACATCAGTACCAAAAAAGCATTAAAAAGACAAATGCATCAATATAGAACTGAAGTTCTATAGTTAGTGAAGCTAAAAGCTACAAGATGCATTAGAAAGTAAGACAAATTCTTGGAACTGTTTCCAAGTCTTACCTTACTGTCTAGGTTTCTCATAGTTAACAAATCTATGGTTTTTAGGGAGCGGCCTGTAGGTGAAATGAAATAGAGGCAGACATGGATGCGAGTATCATGGTAGCTAAATAAAGAACGTATAACTTTCAGTTCTTCCTCGAGATAGGCTTCAAATTGTGCATCTACATAATCCACTATTGGCTGATAGCTGTAGGAAATAAAATTTAACAACCAGATATTAGCTACTCCTAAACAGAGACAGACTAAGGATGGAATTCTCTTGTATTGTTCTGCAGATTTTTGTTTTACATGCCAAAAGGCTGCTCAAGTAGGGCAGAAAATTACATATACAGACTAATCCTAATTTCTGAAAAGATACTCAAAAAAGATTGTGCATCTAATACAAACAAAGTATTTCCTAGCTACCATCAGTGAAAAAAACTACATAATGCTAATTATTATTATAACCAATCATCCCAAGAGGTGTTTTTAAATTTTTGGAATTCATTTTGCAAATGCAGAACTCTTAAATACAAGGAAGGTACAACAACCTCCTAGGTACAATATAAGAAAAGAAAGAATATGCAACCCATAGTACCAAGAAACAGGATGAACTTTATTCTCTGAAGTACTGTACTGACAGCTCTTGAACAATAGACAGAAACTAAAATGACAAATGTTAGAGAATTAAACTCTGATTTATAGTAAGTACAGTTTAAGTATACTTTATCCTACTTAAAACCAGATTCTAATGTGCTTTCAAAAAGAAAAGTTTTGCTAGATGTAGAAGCAGTGCACCCTTACTTTTTTTCTGCTCCACAAAGTTTACAAACCTAGATCAAATGCTATCAAAATCCAGATGCAGGTGGTACACACAACATCAAAAGAACAAAAAGGCACCTCCTACACCACACATCAAAACCTCTAGTAGTTATACTACTTCCATCTTCATCCCATTCACCAGCCGTAGCTATTATCCAGTCATATCATAAACCACAGCTGTCATGATATTCTTAATCTAACTCTCTAACCTTTTATTATATGAGTACCACCATTTAGGTACTCACATACCATAAATTCTTTACAATTAAGCTGAAAGAAAAAAAAAATCTACTGAAACAGTTCAGTCCTGTAAAAAATTCACAAAAGTGGAGACTCAAAAAAAGTTCTGAAAGACACCAGTGTGCTGCCTCTGTATCTTCCAGCTAAGGGAACACAAAAAGCAAAGCCTTCAGTAATCCACGTGATGTTACTTCCAGTTTAAGTCTTCAACAAGTTACAATAAAATCGTTAAAAACCCTGTAGATCTAATCTATATAATCTACAGTACTTTATAACCTGCTTGGCTGTTTAAAAACCCTCTAACTGAACTTCCTGCTTTTCTCCACCCCAAAAGAAACTACATGTACACACATTTATAAAAGATTATATCATAAAGAAAGGGGCAGAGTTTATCTGAATTGTAAAATAATTTCTTACATGAAAAGAACAATGAGTTTACTTTGGCACACAGGGAAATCAGTTAACCATCTATTTGGAAAGCACGTAAGACAACCACTTAGTACAAAGCCCAAAGAAAAACCAATTTGGCATTAAGACCAAAATTTCAGCATAACATAGTAACAAGAGGGCACTTACCTATCTGCTTTGTTCACCTGGTCACCAAACCCCAGTGTTTTTACAATGGTCAGCTTCAAAAGAACATTACTTTCCTGGAGTTCATAAGTCTGGGTTCTAAGTCGCACACTTGACAGAAAATGTGTTGATGGAGAGTTGTCAAAATTGGTGTTAAACAAACTGCTCATCAAGGCTGATTTCCCAATTCCAGTTTCCCCTAAAGTCAAACAACAGGGTTGGAAAAGATATTTTGCACATCAAATAAACGTATAATAATCACAGAAAGTGCATACAAAAACTTCTCAACTGATTTCTCTGAGCAAAATGTATTCATGCATTCTTCTAGTGAACACTGGATATGTTTGCATTATTTCTTTCATCCTACATATAAGGGTAAATTACCAGCTAATGAGTAATGAGCAGAACAGTGTCTTGACACTGATTTCTTTAACAGTGTGAACTAACTTACTATAGATTTTAAAAAGTTAAGTAGCTGGCTGTGAAACCAAAGATTCAACAAAGGGTTTTTGAGAAAAAGGGTAAAATATTAGAACAAAACACTTGATAAGTATAGAAACACTTCAGTAATACCACCTTGGAATTTTTGAATTTTTTATATCTGAAGTTCTTTGTTACAAGAGTAATCCCAATTTACTCAGAAAAATCCAAAAGGCTGCTGATAAATGAATAAATAACTGGCATCCATTTTCAACATTTTTTGGTCTTCACATTGTTTACAAAAATGCTGCATACAAACCCAAATAAACAAAGTTGGGAAAAGGGGTGGAATTACAGTTCATGCTTAACATGAAATAAACTGTTTAACACCACAACTGGATTTAAATATCAGGCGCTTCCTGAGATGGGTACACCACCAAAGCCCTAAAGCACCCAGATACTACTCACCAATGCAAAGAATGTTGAAGCAGAAGCCATGCTTGATGGATTTCCTAACCAGCTGGTCAGGTAAACTATCAAACCCAACATGTGCAGACAAGGACAGAGTTCGACAGCCAACATTTTGCTACAGAAAAATAATTTTAAAATATCAGTTAACAATGGCAATACATTAATTTTACTAGAAAGCTAGAACTTCTTCCTTATGATTTCACACGCAATGAAGAAAAGCCAAAGTCTGGAAAAAAAAAAGATCTGTCAAATCAGCTTTACTCCATAATTTGAGAAAAAAAATTAAGTTTACTTTATGGGATGATTTGCAGGCTTAAAATAAAGTCCAGGTTTTGGGAGCAAAAAAAAAAACAAACAAACAAACAAACCAAACACCCAAACAATCTTATGAAACATTAATGAAATAAAGTAGACAAGTCCAACTGAAAATGTAAACTGAAAACCGTATGGAGAAAATAGATCACAGTTGGTTTGCTCTTAGAAATTAGGAAAAAGTACTGAAAACAATAAGAATTCAAAATGGACAGCATAATCAGAGGAAGGTCTATGTTATCAAATGGAACTCATCCTGAGGAGCTGAAACTGAAATTGCTATTTATGTAAACTAAAATATTATCTATCTTTATTACAGGCAGCAGAACTCTAAGATAGCATTATATCTATTTCATTAGAAATATCTAAAGGTGCACATTCCTTTCCAAACATCAGCTAGCTATCTAGAACCATGACATCAAGGCAGTGAGCATACTAAAATGAACAAGGCTAAAAGGAAATACCTTGATTCATACAAATTAACTGTTTTTTTTTAACAAACATTACATATCAGAAGCAGAAACAGTCACAGGTCCATCCTATGCTTTCTCTTTTATTTCCAATCCACATGGAATTGGAAACCATTGCTGCTTCCTGTGAAGATGCACATGGTCAACAGCAGGAAATGTTTGAATTTAACACTTAAAAGCCCATTAAAGTGACACCTTTTCTAATAGGTATGCATAGCAAGTCTCTGAATTCTTGTAGCTAGAAGGATATGGATATTCCTCACAGCATACACTCATCCTCTTCTTTATTTGCACAGGACTTCTTGTATGAGCTTACAGACTGCACTGCACAAACTGCATCAACTTTCATTTTAGAGTCCTGTAGTTAGTTAATTCAATTTTAGACTAATACGAGGGAAAATGCATATGCAAAGTAAACAAAAAAAAATACGACATCCTTGGGCTATTAAAAAAAAAATGTACATTCAAAGTATGTCAGAAAATTAAATTTCTTAAGGCATTCTACCAGAGAAAATAACAATTAAAAAGTGCTGAGAAACACTGAGAACTGTCAGTTTCCTGTCCATGTAAAGACAAGTGTATCTGAGACAGAGTGGCCGCACATCTAAGAACTCTAGCTATTCAGTCTGATACTCAAAGCACCTCTATTGCCACTAGGATAAAACAGGACCTCTAACACAAAGCATTCAACCTCCACACCAAAAGCCAGGGCAAGAGGGTCAGTGTGACTGCAGAAGGGAGGACTTTCACCTTCATGTCGCCAGCCTAAATCCCAGCTGTGCTGGGCTACCCTCAAAACCTCTGCACTGCCATTTGTAGCTCTCCAACAAAAACCCTCGCAGGAATAAATTTATTTCCTGCTGATATCCAGCTGTTAGAAAGATAGAATGTCAAGCAGAATTGCCTTGCTCAGGTTTAGGGCTTGTCACGCCTTGATGATCTCAGACCTGGAGGAGGTTAACAAAGCCTGGGGAGAAGGATGTGCTAATGATAGTGGACAAAAAGAATGCAAAATTTACGGGCCACAAGGACATTTGGCAGAACTCCCAATATAAGGAATAAACTAACAAAGCAAACTCAGCAACTATGCTGAAATAAACTCCAACTGACTCAGCTCCAAGGCAATTTTAGCAGGAGGAGATTGTGACCACCGACTCATGGACCACCAACTTCAGAAACCCACCAATTCGAAAGAGAAAGACTGCGAATGTCAACTAATTAGCATGACAAACAAGAGAATCACTAATCAACAGAAGGCAGAACACTAAATAAGAAAACTATGCAACTAGTAGCCAATGACCCTGGATTGCCTTGTTTGCTAAAATGTATAAATGTAGTTTTGATGACCAGGCAGCTAGCATTTTGTGGGTTATCACCTAGCACCCTACTTTGCACAAACTAGAATAAAGAAATAGAAGCAGCTTGTCTCAGTGTGCAAATTGCTGCGTGTCTACCAAGCAGCGAGCCCTCATTCAGGACACCTCCCTTCCTTAGGGAAGAATCACTGCGTAAACCTATCCCACCTGACAGCAACTGAAGCATTCTCTTAATAGAAAAGTAGCAGCCCACATTTTAACTCCTGAAATTTTCCAAGGACATCCATTACCTGCGTTATTACTACTTCCAAAAGAAGTATCACTTAGTTGATCACCTAATTGATATCACCTAAATATTACCTAAATGACATTTCTTTCCTTCCCTCAAGCCCATTTTTGAAGGTTGGTGGCATAATGTGTCTGGGTTTCTCCAGATTCATGACATTGGATGGGGCTCTGAGCAACATGGTTAGTGAAAACTGATGCTGCCCCACAGCACGAGGATTGGAACCAATATTTTTGAGATCCCTTCTAACCCAAATCATTCTACAATTCTATGATTTAATAAAATATTTTAGTTTATATAAAATTGTCTTGACCATTAAAAACAGCATGGGAAAAAAACATAGCCTGAGACGGTATAACATTTAAAAATTATTCTTCCTTTCAGAAAGGAACTAAAAAAAAATTGTTATTTTAAATTTGCCACATATTTCTGACTAAAACAGCGCAACACCATGCTGTACCAAAGCAAAAGCTAGATCTCACTCTGCAATAACCTCTGCAGAACCAGATTAGTAGTTCAAGCAAGAAACTGGCCCGCTACTGGGTATGCAGACGTGACTGAAATTTGCCCTCCCAAACTCGAGACAGCCGAAATCAGAGTGTGGTTATGCAGGGGGTGAGGGTCCCGCCAGCCCCAGGTGGCGATGCGGGAAGGATGCCCAGCCTGGGGGGACATGAACGTGCCCATGGGCATCCCAAACCTCCTCCGGAGCCCCGAGTGTTCCACCACCACCAACAGGCATAGGAACTGCACTCCAGGGGAACTGATGCTCCAGCGCTGCCGTGTGGATGGGCTCAGTGTGTTCAGAACATAAAGGTGACAGCTGACAGCTCTGCCATTACACACAGAATTCTTCATAAGAATCTAGGTAGGATTCAACTTATTACTTGAACGCGATACCCCACGCGAGCACTAAGAAGAGCGACATTTGAAAACAAGTTCCTTTAACAGCAAGTGTTCTAAAATCCTGCCAGGTCTGGGACTGGACGGAGTGAGGAAGGTGCTTTCGTCTCCACGCTAACCCGACCCTCACCCTACACGGCCCTGGGGCAGCGCCCGGTGCCCCACAGCGAGGTGCGGGCGGCACTTCCACCTCCTGGCACGGTGGGACCGCCAATATCCTTCCCCTCCCGGTACCGGCACTGCCGGGCCCCTCCGTCCCCTCAGCCGCGCCGGGCTCACCCCCGGCGCAGGGGCTGCGCACCAGCCGCTCCCCGCGCCGCGGAGGAGACTTACCGGGTGCCGACCGGCATTGGAAGCGGCCATAGCCCCGCCAGGCGAGACAGAGAAGGAGGGAGGAGAGCGGGGAGGGAAGGACGAGGCCAAAAGTGCCGCCGAAGGGGAGAGCCACGCGGCGGGGAGGAGCGCGGGGAGGGGATGCGGCCGCGGCTCCACCGCCGGGGCGGGCGCTGCTGGCGGGCGCCTCCCGGCCGGAGGGCGGCGCGGTGCCGCCGCGGCAGTGATTGCCGGGCATGCTGCCGCCGGGAGGAGGGGCTCGGGCAGCGGCGGCTCCACCGCGCCCGCACCACCAGTGCCACCACTATCACCAGCAGCGGCAGTAGCAGCAGGAGGAGCGCCGGCGGCGCGATGGGGTAGCGGCGGCGATGGCGGAGCCGGCGGAGCTGCAGCAGGAGTCAGTGGTGCGGTTCCTGGCGGCGCGGGGCGGGCGGGCGCGCAACGCGGAGCTGCTGGAGCATTTCCGGGACTGGCTGAACCCCGCGGAGCCCTCCCGCCGCGCCGCCGCCCGGCACCGCTTCAAGGACCTGGTCAACGCAGTGGCCACCGTGCGCCAGGAGCCCGGCACCGGCGTCAAGTACGTGCACCTCCGCCGCCGGTACTGTGCCCCCGAGCCCTCCGCCGCCGCCCCCCTGACCCCCGGCGAGCAGGAGCCGGCGCCGGAGAGCAGCGCGAAGCAGCCGAGCCCGCCGCCTTCCCCACGGGCAGGAGCTGAGGAGACGCCGCCGGCAACAGGCGAGGATGCCGGCAGCCGCCCGCAGCCCCCGGAGCAGCGGGGCGAGCCGCCCCGGCCGAGCCCGGCGGTGGCTGGAGGCCAGCGGAGGGGCTCCCGGCGGGGGCCGCCGCCCGGGCGCGGCGAAGGCGGCGGCGGCGGCGAGGAGACCGCGATAGCGGCGGGCCCGGGGCGGCCCCCGGCGGCGGACGAGGCGGCGGCGGCGGAGGGAGCCCCCGGGGCGGCGGCGCAGGGCGGCGGCCGCCGGAACCTGCGGGGCAGCTCCCCCCAGCTGAAGCGCGGCGCCCTCCCCGGCGGGGGCCGCGGCCGCGACTCGGACAGCGCCTCGGTGGCCTCGTCCTCCGCCGAGGAGGAGGGAAGCACCACCGGCTCCGTGGCACTGGACCCCCTGGAGCACGCCTGGATGCTGTCGGCCTCGGACGGGCGGTGGGAGAGCCTGGAGGGGCTGCTGAGCTGCGAGCCGGCGCTGCTCTGCAAGCGGGACTTTATCACCGGCTTCACGGTGCTGCACTGGGCCGCCAAGCACGGGCGGCAGGAGCTGCTGGCCACGCTGGTCAACTTCGCCCAGCGGCACGGGCTGCCCGTGGACATCAACGCCCGCACGAGCGGCGGGCACACGGCGCTGCACATCGCCGCCATGCACGGCCACGCCGAGGTCGTGAAGCTGCTGGTGGGAGCCTACGACGCCGACGTGGACATCCGCGACTACAGCGGGCGCAAGGCTGCGCAGTACCTGCAGCAGGGCACCTCGGGGGACATGCGGAACCTCGTGGGGGCCCTGGAGGAGGAGGAGGAGGAGGAAGGAAATGCTGGCAATGGGAGCGGGCGCTGGAGGCTCTCCAAGGTGTTACCGTCTAATCTCATGAACTACCGGCTCTCCCACCACCATCACGGCGCTGGGGAAGAAGCTGACGGTACCGATGGGGCAGCGGTGCCAAGCAAAGGCAAGGAGATGACCAGGAAAGCATCTGGCAGCGGACGGATGAAGCCTCGGCTTAATAAGATTCGCTTCAGGACTCAGATCATCCACAACACGCCCTCCTTTCGTGGTGACACTGAGGAGGAAGAGCATGAGGAGAAATCCCTGAAATCATCATTCAAGCTTAGGCCGAAGTCCAATGTGTTTGGATAAGGCCGGGGAGCAGGAGGTCTGGGAGGTGGATGCACGGACCAAAGTGCCCTCAGGTGTAGCACAGAAGGTGAGGCAGGTACGAGTGGGTGCTCATCTACACTCGTGGACTCTGGCCAGAAGGGTCCTGAGTATCTTGCTTTAACTCCCAGTTCGGTGTGGTCGGTGAGCCCAGCAGGTCACCAGGGCTCTGGGAGCTCACAGGTCCTGGGAGCAGCTGCTTCAGTGCTGAAATGGGAGGCAGTGGGTGGATTGAGAAACGCTGGGGTGTTTAAAAGCTGTGCTCCTTTCTCTCTAAAGATCGTGAAGTTCGGCTTTGTGATCGTAAACCTGTGTTAGTGGATCTACTAGGATTAGTGAAGTGAGTGGGGGAAAGAAAAGTGCAAATGCTTTATTCTTACATTATCAACTGGTACTATAAACTATCAGCAAACAACTTGCTATGTTGGAAGAACACCTCAGTAATATACAAGTATACCTTAAGTTTCTCTTTAACAGCAATACCACCTGGCACAGTGTGGAGTTGGGTACACAAAACGAGATGGTACAGAGTGGTTTCCTGTCATAATCCAAGCTTCAATCCATCAAAGAGTTGAGCCTGTGTTGACTTTATGCATTGAAAATTGCTTGATTTCACATAATGAATATGCTACTAAAAAAAAATCCATTACACTGCAAGCAATGAATAAAGTTAACCATGTGCAGAAGTCTTTGCTGTCTGAGGTACTACTGAACTTGCTTATCGCTGTTGGAATACTAATACAAGATAATGGAAGCAAAGAGTTTTTATATATATTTGGTACCTTATGTTTTGTCTTAGGCAAAGCAATTTTATTTTAATCACTGTGAATTCTCAAGTGCCAGACCTAGCGCAGTTCCGGTTAGTAAGTCTGGTCAATTCTTGTTAATGTTCTTTGTGTAACTCACTGCATTTAAAATCAGAAAACTGTGTTGTATGTATTACCTGTGAAAACTGTTCTCTTTTAGAATAAGAGAGCACAGACACCATTGCATGCAACCTTCATGAAACTCTAATATGGTTTTGTAATGTCATAGCTAGTTATTTGTGTGCCAATCCCTTCAACTTACACTGTGCGGAAACAGAAAAAAAATAAGAGAGGTGAAGAACAAAAAAAGGAAGGCGTGTGAATTCACACATGGGTTGAAAAACTAGAACTCCAAAACTCTATCCCTCTTTATCATTCTGAATGAAGCAGCGTAATTACATATTCTAGTTAAGTGGTGGCAGTGGTGTTTGAGTTCTTTTAAACCTACCTTTCTAGAGAAGTGATAGCCAAGGCTTTGCACTGTTGTTTGACAACCTAGTAAGTCTTAATCTGATTGACGAGCCTATCCGTCTGCTAAAGCTTTCGGAAACCTTGAATCTTGTTTCTCTGCTTTAAAGGTAGCCATTTCAGTGAAATCTAGGAGGCAGATTTATATCCATATTCAGCTTTCCTTAAGAGCTGAGGTGTTGAGCTGACCCTGGATCCTGAGTGCTACTCAGTGTGTTTAGCAGCTCATCTGTGTTAGTTGTTAGAGTATGGCCAGTTTCAATGCAGCATCTGTCAAAGCATGTTTCGAGTTGGCTTCCGTAAGATGCATGTAAGATGCATGTGCGTGCCTGGCCTGTAACTAACCAAAAGTAGATAGGCTTTGACATGTTAAAATCCAAGTTTGAGACACTGATTAAAAGCATGCCACAGGCTGTACACACCTGACAGGAAACCTGCTGCTAGGAGTGTGCTCTTTTAAGCTGTTGCTAGTGACTTATATTTCTCATAGTGACGGGAAGGAAGTGCTACTGATGCACTGGCATCAGACTTTCCATGCAGATAAACAACTGGTTTCTGCACTTCATGTCAAAACCTAATAAATGACAGTGTTTGCACAGGCATGCAAGTGGCACTTAACTATTTCTGGAAAAAGCTGCATTAAAAATAATATAGAACCTCTGCATAGGTGCTGGTCATTACTTCTGTGCAAAAAGACTAGAAATTATAGAGAGGTTCAGCTTTAGTTTACAGTTTATAAGCTATAATGTTATAGATTTCATGTGCCTTCATTTTGGGTTGGATGCCACAAATGCAATGGATAAAATCAGTCTTGCAAAGTGCTTTGTCTTTATGTCTGTGGGACAGGACCAGAAATTTTCCCTCAGTCCTCCCTGTTTAAACTGTACACCTGTACAGGGATATCTCTGAAATAGGGAGGATTAATCATACACGTTATGATGTAGAGCTAATTCTGTTGTAACAGGAAAGATAATTAAATGCCTAAGTCTTAAACTTTTCTCTGCAAGATAAATAGGTTTTTAGACTTCTGTAGGAAGGACATTTTCTGACTGAACACTTAAAACGTGAGTATTCTTCAGTATGGGAACATCTGAATTGAGCGCGTATTCCATGAAACTACTGATGTCCAAACCTTATGAAAGTTGTTTTCTGCTTTGAGAGTTTATAGTTCTTTCATACAGGGTGTTGAATTAACTGTTTCTCTCTTCACATGCAAGTAGCAAATAATTGCACAAAAATACTGAGTGTTAGACAGCTGCTGGGTTCTAAGGAAATAATTTGAAGTTTTTGAATAGAGTGTATCTTGGATATTAACAGACTAACTGGAATATAATGTTACATAACACAATATAACTTTGCAAATTATTAAGGGAACTTGAATAGTGATGAAAAGATGCCTCGTATTATTTGAAGTATCAAAGTGAAATTGCTGGTTCACTGATACTGTTTAGCTGTCAGTGAATTTTCACCATAATGGTCCAAAGGGGGTTGCAACAGGAAAAATATCTCTTTTGGTGTTTGAGATATACTAAAGAATGGCTGGATAACCACTCGTGTCTGTCTGCGCTATGGGAATAAAGCACTTTGATTTCACATTATGACTTGTCACATTCCACATGGTTACTTTTTATAACATGACCTAAAACTTAATGGGGTTTTTTTTGAGGTAGGAAAGACTTAATGCCCTATTTCAGTATATTTGCAGTCTAAAGGTATGATTGAGTCAAATATTTTGGATACATTCCTAGAAAGATGTGACTGAAATAAAGTTGTATGGTACAGAAAACTGGAGCACTTACTGGTATCTTTTTAATGGTACACCTGAAGTTACTGAATGTTTGTTCACTTTTTATGATGGTATGTAAGGCAGCAAGACTGTAATGTAACATGTGGTATCTTTTTTTTGTACTTTATGTTCAAAAGATTTTAGAGGCCTGGAAGCCTGTTGGATTTTATTGATACACTTTTTGTGGTTGTCTCTGAACGGTTATGAGTTGAGAATCTGTAAGCTTTAGTTTTACGAAATAAAAAGAGCCCATGAATGCTCTGAATTGGCTCCTGTATGCTACATATTTAGGTGCATATTGGCTGTTAAAACTATCTACTGGTTTGTGTTGTTTTGTTGGTTTTTTTTATCAGGATGTTTGATGCTGTCTAGTGCTCAAGCAGTAAGACATGGAAAAAATACAGTAGAGTTGTTTGCAAGACAGTAACATTTTTCTTCGGCAGCTACTTTCTAATAACTCATATAAAAGTAAATTAAGACTCAACAATTTTTGTTGTAGACAAATATGTCTAAATAAGGGCCTGGGAGAGTGGCATTGCTTAACTTAAAATAGCATTCTGACCTTACTTCTGTGCAGCTTAATATCTCTGGCTCTGGAAAGACTAATAGTAGTTTTAGTCACTGTGTAAAGGTCAACACCTAATTAAGAAGGGTTTAGGATTAAGGTATTTTGTAATGTGTCTTGCCTACAGCTGGTGGCTACTGTAAAGGGAAGATTCATCACCAAGCTAGACTGATATTGCTGTATATAAAAAATCTTTGAAGCTGTTGCCTTACCAGAAGTTATGTAAAAGCCTCATGTGGTGAGTAGCTCCTAACAGACATCCAGATTTATGCTTAAACTGAAAAGAGTCTCAGCTGTTGCCGTGCTGGTGGATCAGGAGGCATGCAACTCCAAGCCAAGCAACCCTAAATCAGTCAAACGGTGACACAAGTGAGAGAAGGGAAGAGGTAGTGTTCTTGGAAACACAGGAGAGAGCAGAGGCATGTGAAGGCAGCTGAGGTTGTGGGGGAAGTGGAGGACTTGCTAGAAGTGCAGTCTCTGTGAGCCTTGCTGATCATGCAATGGCTTGACTTAGAAAGTTCCTTAGAAAATTGTATCTAAACATACGTTCCTCCTCCTACAGAGTAATAGTTGACAGAAATGGATTGCTGAGAGCTCTTAACATAAATTAATGTCTGATGCTAAGTATTTTAGTTGGCCCTCTTAACCAACATTTCTTTGTATGACTAGTACTGTTTGCAAAAGCACAAACGACTCCTGCATTGAGTGTAGATACAACTGTTGCAGCACAGTCTTGGTACATCAGAATAGCCCAGCAACTTCGGGCTTCTCAATGGAAAAGAGGCTATTCACCATTGCATTGCTTACTTACTTTTCCATTAGCTAGAAAGGAGGGCTAAGGAGATTACAGTTCTGACTTAATACACCTTGAGTTATATGGAATGCATATGACCCTGAAGGCAATGGGCTAAACTTCAGAGACTTCATCCACAAAAAAAGTAGTTATGCATTTTGTTTCCTTGTTGGCACTGAAGAAAAAAAATGGTACATACTTTTTTTCATGTCCTCATCAGAGTGTGCAAAGGAGGAAGTATTGAGATTAATAGAAGGGATTAGGAGAGGGGCTAGCATTTTAGTTTGTGCTAAACTGTGAACAGTTTAACAGAAAAAAATGAAACATGGCTTTGAATCCCTAGTTTTTTATAATGAAACATTGTTTTACAGCTGTTCCACAATTTATCTTCTATGATTTTTCAGTTTAGCCAAATTTAGTGTTGACATGTCCTAATGTGCACTCATTATTGGAAAAACTGAGCCAACCTACCAGATTTTGTGTCTGCTTTTAATAAAACTGTGTTACAAGTTAGGTAGTTCATCTCCTGTAGTAAAACCTTGAAGAAACCATATTCTGAGAGTTTTACAAGGAGTGAAGCTGGTAGTAATGCATGAGATGTCCTTAGAGCAGGTAATACTCAGATCAAGGTGCAAAAGCATTCCTTGTTCTCTCAGCTAGACCGGCCATGCCAAATGAATATTGTAGTGTATTTAGGTGCACCTGCTCTTCTGCACAGACAGCTGTAACCTGTCCCCTCCCCTGGGCTGCTGGGGGCAAGTCACATCAATCGATTTTAACCTACCCTTGTTTCATTGAGGATTTGGCAAACCTGCAGTGGATCTGTGACAGAAGTGAACAGATCCGTGTCCATGCATGGCTCTGCATCACTGCAGGTAAATGTTTGGGTCTGACTGCTCTCATTCTAAAGCAGAAAGCCTGTGGAATGTATCCTCACATCAACGCTTTGTCTATGAAAAGAGACTTTGTAAACCAGATCTGAAATGCTACTAACAACCGGAATAATTCAGTCATGTGGGCTGTATCTGGGCAGTTCCTCAGTACTTCTCTGCTGAAGCCAGAAGCCTTTCCCTTTTTCTGGCTGGCTGTTGAATTCTCCCAGTTACTTCACTTTGCAGTTCCTTAAGGGCTCCTGAGAAACTGGTGGCAGGGTGAGCATAATTAACAGATGTCTCTTTTTAAAGCTGGGTGGGGTGATGGTTGTTTGGGTGGAATGATTGACTATTCCGGAAAGAGGCTTTTAATAAAGAGATATCCTTTTAATAAAGAGATAAAGTATGTCTGCAATAGATGTTGAGGCGCAGAAATGCTTTGGGACATTTCATTAGTACTAAAGAGTTGCTGTCCCTTTTACTGCTGTAAATACAGAAAGACAAAATTACCTGTGCAGACTATAAAGATGTCTCTGTCCACTGGACATACACTTGCATGATATAAAGCATCCAAGTATCAGAAAACAGGTTTGTAACACTTGAATATACAAGGACATCTATAGTTGCTATTTCTTTTCTTTGTTACCTGTGGTATAGTATCTTACTGTAGATAGATCTTATGGAAATGGCTGTGACAGTTTTGGACAGTATAATTAAAGGAATGCAGGTAAGTCCTCCTGGTTCAGCTGCTTGCCACAGCAGGACCATAGCTACAACCTCACACTTGTCTTCTGCATCTTGAAACATCTGGGTGGAACAGACTGTGCGTGTCATAGCTGCCACCCCTGCAGTCTACAGCTGCACAGTGGGGGCTCTAGCACTGGTAAGTCTGAGGCATTTTGAAACTGCTGGCAATCCTTCCTTGGAGGGGGATGGAAGCAGAGATGCTACATCATTTCATCTGCCTGTGACATTTACAGAGACATTTACGCTTTTGCACGTCAATAAATGACATGAACTGAACTAGGGTGAGAGTTGGAGGCCTGAGAAGACTGTTGGTGTTAAATGGTGCCAAGTACCTCATATAGCTGATCTAGCTAATGAGCAGTCTGTTGCTAATCTCTAGCTACTGAAAGAAATCAGTTGGATCAACACTGAACAATAGCTACAGGAAACTAAAGAGTTGCTGCAAGATTATCGTATCTGTTTGTAGGATACATCATTGTTCTTAAAGATATCTCAGTAAGGATATTTTTTCTTTTCAAAATGAGTTAGTTGTATCATGGGTAAGAGCTTGCAGTGCTGCATCCTAGTATGTCTCTTAAGGGCTGTATAGTCAGTCACTGACAGCAGTCAGCATACGAGGCAATATTAGGCTTTTGGGTATTAACATGACATTTTCTCAACTTTGAAAGTCTGCTTCAAGTTCCTGCAGTAATCTCAACTTGCTTGTCACCAATTTTTTGTTTCTGGGATAACTGAAGTGCTGGGCAGTCCTTGAACTTGTGGATGCAAGAGAAATGTGGTAGTGGCCTTTATCCAGTGTTTACATTTATGGGGCTTAAACAAAATGGGAACCCAAACCTTTTCCCGGATCTGGAGTAAATTTATCTGAAGCAATGTTTGCAAACAGGCAAACATTAAGCAGAGACTTTTGCTGTGTGCACTGAGGGACTACTTTTTTTTCTCTCATGTATCAGTTGTACAGAATAACAGTTGTTATTTTTTACATCATTGCAAAGTTTATGATTTAGCTCAGAACAGATAACAAATCAGAGAATTCTAAATTAAAGTGTGGTTCCTTCTAGATTGGAACTTCGGCTAAAAACAAAGCAACTGGTTTTCCACTAGATAGCAAAGTCCTGTTAAAAAAAAAGTGCTGATAATGCTTGGCAAAGTGCGGAGCTCTTGGGAGCACAGTGCTGTGCATCTTCATCCCTTCTGTACTTATCCTCTTCTTTCCTAGCTATTTCCCATTCGTCCGCTTTTGTTCTCTCTTTATTTAGTGGCTTGAATTCTATAAATACTGATTAATAGATCTGTAAAGCTCAGAAAATGGAGATGCTTCAAATAAAAAAATCTCTTTATTAAGAATTAAATGAAAAAATTAAGCTTTCTTTTTCCACTTGAAATTTTAGGAGTAGAAAGAACAAAATTGTGTTGATGACAAAGGTCTCCACATACATAATTTTAATTATAACAGAAGCAAAACTTAAAGTTGGTGAGCAAATGTGGAAAAAGCTCACACTTTCTCCTTCCGGTTTTAGTGTTGTCTACCTTGAAGTCAACACTGTGAATCATACTCTGCTTTGCGTAAGAAACACTGCACATAGTTCACAGGATTTCCAATTTTATTTCATTAACCATGTCAAAAATAGCATCTCTTACAATGGGTCCTTAATGGGATTTTTGGCTGACTGGAATGCCCACATCATCTTCTTACAGATGAGCCCTTTTGATCACTGTGTAACTGAATCTAAATTCTGGAAGACTTTGCCTCACATCCTGTTGTAAGTAGAACACTGTAACTTTACAGATGACTAATATTTTGAACGTTCATTTTCCTACACACCCTTCAAACTGAAATGCCTGTCATAAAGACAACGGGAAAAAAAAGCAACCCATCTCAAACATGCCAGTACACACAGTGGGAAAGCGGTACAGGGAAACAACTCCTGTCTTTGAAATCATTGAATGATTTTAATATTCCACATTCCATACTAGTGCTCTTCAGGGGGCCTTTTCTGGTTTAAACCCCTCTGACCTGTTACAGTAGTGGGTCAGTAATGAAGAACTACCTACCCTCAGAATACTGCTTCTTCACCAGTGTTCTTTTTGGGAAGGAATTGTTGCCACAAGCTGTGGAGTTCTTGTTGCCTGTGGTGCCAGTGTGGCTTATTTTTTTAATGGTCCTTTGCGGGCTTATGAAAGTTTTGCCTGCTTTTTCTGACTTGAGATTGAATGAAACAACAGGGAAATGATACTGAAGAAGTGGAAATTGGTTGACTGGGAGAGGAGGAAGTGCATTAAGCTGTCAAAACTTGTGCTGATGGCATTGCACAGTCAGTATCCGATTTGTTCAAATACACAAAAGGAGGTAGCTTCTCACCTATAGTCCCTAGAATCTGCTTCAATGGTGGCAGCCAGGCAGGGATCATGCCTGCAAAATAGATTAAATATAGGCAGACACTTGCACAAAATAAAAGGCATCATGCTTTTGGCTGGATATTTTCCTGCTTTTCCCTTTTCCCTCACTATGACTTTCCTGGGAACCAGTCAACTCATTCAAAATCTTCTAGAATATTTGACATTCATGTAATTTCAAATAACATTAAAGGGATATCATTAAATCTTAAAATCTTTATCCTTGAAACTTCGTTTAAAGGACACAACTGCATTCAGGCGTAACTGATAAAATATTCTTAGGAAGGAACTTCAGCCCAACCTAGTCAATGAATGTATGTGGAAATCAGTGCGTGACTGCAAGGCTGGCTACAAGGCTTTAGCTGACAACTTGCATTTATATCCTGGCATGGAGAGCTAACTGCCATAATGATGAGTGCTACAGAAAACTTCCTATGTGTCTAAGAAATTAATTGCTGAAAAAAACCTCTGTTGGAAAATTGGTTTTTGAAATCTTGTTTAATTTTGCAGTGTAATTTTAACTATCTACTAGTTAAGAATCAAATTAACCCTGCTGCTCTCCGTAATCTGTTTTTTTGATTTGTGGAGTGTGAAGAAAAATAAGCCAAATGTTATTACCGGCTCTTCAGGTTCCCATGTTTCATCAGAACAGCACATACAGAGTATCTGTAAATTCTCTGCAGACACTACTAAACTGCTTCCAATAAGAATGGAAAATACTGCCTAAAATATACCCCAAAAATTAAAAACCTGAGGAAATATGAGGCACAAAAATACTGTATGAACTGTCCAAGTTAACACAGGAACACTGTGACTAAGTAAGAAGTACTGTACTAAAAAAAAAATCTGTTTCACCAAATTCTCATTAAATGTTCAATCCTACAATCTTAAATATGGAATTTATGTGGGATTCAAATATGTCCTGATTTTAGAGTTTTAGACTAACATCTTTAAATAGTTACAGTTTCTTCACTCCTACGAATGATAACTTTGCATTTGCTGGTTGTCTCCTTTTTTTTCCCCTCCACCCTGTGGCTTGCAGTGACAATGTGGCAATTCACAAATGAGTGGGTGACATAAAAATGTCACTGTTAATCCTCACTGGTATTGATGCAAAAGGTCTATTTATGTTTGCTGGCTAAATCCTGCATCTAACAGAAGGCATTTATTAGTCTTTTGTTAGAATAATTGTTTCTTTAATGACATGTGATGTTATATCAGATTATGCACAGAAGCAGAAAAGAAAGCTGATGGAATTATAGTGCAAATTGCAGTTTCACAGGGAGATAATAATAAAATCTTAGGGTTTTTTTTCCTGAGAATTGCTCTGTATTACACTAATTTACGTCCATTGCTTCTACATCACTCCAGAACTATGATTAACTAGAACTTCCTTATGTTTGACCTTAGCTACAATTTGTTCATGTCAAGTGCAGGAATAAATTTGGGCAGGTGTCTATCAGACAGCTTGTATTTTATCAGCAGTAGCATCAGTATCTTGATTGAGTAGGATGTACAGGACTGATATGGTCATCAAGAAGTTAAATTACTGTGTCATTATACTGTCACATTATCTTTCTAAAGTCAAAGGAGCAAACAAGGACTTTCTGACTGGATAAATTCTTTTAAGACAACATAAATTGTTATGGTAATTGTGCAATAGAGAGCCAGAGTTCTCCATGATTTGCATACCACAAACTATGTCACAGTAAATTAAGGCATTGCAGACCAATTGTTTGTCCACAGATCAGAGTCAGTTCAATAAGTTACTCCATCCAACTTTTATTTCTTTTATTATGTTCTGGTAATTAGCTTCAAAAGAGCCACATGAATGCACAAGCCCTGTACCACTGTGTGAATAACCAGCTGCTTCTCTGAGCTCTGCCACAGAATGCTCTGTGCCTCAAAGCTTGAGAACTGCTGCTGCTCCAGGGTAAAAAGTGTTTCCTCGTTTTGTAAACGCTAAAATAGTCAATTAGCAAGTTTGGTGTTTTGGAATCCTGGCTATCAGAAAAGCTCTGAAGTAGCAAACCAGCACCTGGAGGTGACTTCCTGCACGGTTCTTGATCCTAGACTGTGGTGTGATGTTATACCTATGCAGGGCTTACACACCTGGGCTTACACAGGTAAGACATTGATTCCCCCAGTCCATCCCCATTCCACTCCCAGATATACCCACAGCCTCCTACAGGGGACCACGGAGGGTGAGACCCTTCAGCTGCTACCACAACTGAAAGCTGAGCTACCACTGCCATGAGAATGAATTATGGTCCCTGAGGACTTTGGTGCTTGGGGAGTTCAGTTCCACCTCAGGGTCAAAACCAGATGAACAAGGATTTTATGAAAGAGCTTTTTGATTTAGACAGTGGGAAGTATTTCAAAACCAAAAGCTACAAGGGGAGTTGGTTCTTACTTTTTTTCTCAAAGGGACTTGGTTCGTACTCCTTTCCTCAAAAGGTATTGGGAAGGTTGCAGGCAAGGACGTCTGTTCTTTCAGGGGGGGCAACAGGCTGATGGATCTTGTATGACTAGCTAAATTAAAGTAATTTTTTATATAACTCTGCAATAGTTCTCATTGGATCTCTTTTCAGATCTATTCCTTTTTCCTCTTCTAAGAATTCTACAAATTTGTTTCCTCACTTTATATTACAGTGTAACCTGTTAGGCTCTCTGTGCAAATAGGTAATGATGTTCACACCAGGGAGCTTCCAGGGGCAGAGGAATATAACACTGCAGCACACAAGACTGGTCATCTGCAGCATTCTTTGCAAACTATTCAGCAGTCATTAATGTGGGGGGGGGAAAGGGAACATTGACAAACAGAAGAGATGACTTAAGAAGAAACCTAACACCTCCCTAGTTTTTACTCTGAGTGTTATATCAAGCTACAGTTCTCCCATTCTTGATTGTCAAAGAATGGGAACTTAAGCTGCAAACCCGTCAAGCTACCTCTGCTTGTGTAAGATTTAAAAGAAACAATGGCAAGCAATAGAAATTTACATTGAACTAACCAAGTCCTCCTTAACAAATTTTTGTGGGTTTGACAAAAAAAAAAGAAACCAGAAGTAGTCAGAAGTTTAAGAGAACAACATAATAACAGCTCCCTTTAAAATAATTGGGATAAACTCTAGCACAACTGGCTCCTGCTTTACCAGAAAAAGAATAATAACAATAATGGTCAGTGCTCCTTTTTCTGCCAAAGTTTCTAGATTGTTGTAGCCCCTAAATGCCAACTTGAATTTAAGAACTTGATTTTTTGTTTCTTTAAATGACCATGGAAAATATTTAATTTTTCAGCACTTTTGTATTTGTAACAGTTTTCCTGTGTTTGTTTTCTGTCATTATATTCCATGAGTTTGGTACTTATAAAGGGTCAGAGCTGGAGCTAGTACAGCTCAGGAAGACTCTGTCATTCTACAATTAAATAATTTATATCAAAATTTTCCAAGCTGGATATGGGGATTTCCTCATACTATTTAATGAAAGATATATGGCTAAATCTTCTTTCCTGTTCTAAGAGTCTCAAATTAATCTTTTCTACAGAATCTCAACCTCCCAAATACATTTGCAATTTAAGCAGTTCTGCTTACAAGCTTTGCTTGGACTCCAGAAAGTCTCTTCCCATCCACATTCCTCCGCATTTCAGTTCTGCTGCTGCTTAGCAGCAGTGACTGTCAAGTTGGCAGAGCAGCACAAGAGGCAGGAACTGCAACTGGTGTTGCAGTGTTCTTAGGAATAGGCTGTGTGCTGAAACCAATTCAAAACCAGAGCACTTACTCAGACAAAAAGGAATTATGCCAGCAGTAACCCATACTGACGTGGTTGCATCTGGATGACACTTTCAGCTGTCTTCACGTTATTTATCTTTTTGGACTTTCTTGGTAGGGATAAACCCTGGGTATTTGAGGCTGATTTGTTGACATGATGAGAAACAATGATACTGTAAATTCACAGGAACTGGGAGGGGAGAAAGAAGACAAACTTTGAGCAATTCTCAGTCCAAAGGCATAGCTTTCTCTGGCACTGTTTAGAACATGCCTACCAACTATTCAAGGCCTCTTCTTCTTAGTGTGAAGGATACATACTCCATGCCCCCCAAAAAACTGGTTTTTCATCTACACTTAGAGGCTCTATGCAGAGAAAAAGATATTGCAACATTATCAGTCCTGGAGAAAGGTGATGGATAGCCCAGGAAAAGACTCCTTAGACTTATACAACCAGAGTACAGGTAAAGTAGATGAGCTCCCAGGTGCTGCAAACTGAGCTCTGTCCTGCTCGCACTGGTGAGAGAGCTCGATCTTTTCCAGGAATGGAATGAAGCACCAACTGAAACTGCTTGTCCTGACCAAAAATAACCCTACCAAAAGTAAAAGGTGAGCAGTTTCTGCCAGGTGAAAGTTGTTTCACAGGTTCTCATCTGAGGGGCAGAGATGGGGCAAAGCTAAGTCCAGTGGAGAATGGCCAGGCTGCCCCTTCTGGGAGTGGCAGACTGCTGGCAACCCCCAGATGTGCTGTACGGGTACACCCCAGTGATGGCACATGTCCTCCCTGCATCCTGAACACCACATCATGTAGTTTAGTTTAAACCTGTTTTACTGTCATTCACTGGCTAATGGCAGTTATTTTCTTTGTGGTTTCCAGGGTTCCCTTAATGCCAGAATTCACACAGATGTATTTTGCAATTACAATTTCTGCGTCTTAAATTTTTATCTTACTTACGCTAATGCATTTTTCATCTAGCCCAGCTTTTCCTGCCTGTGAGGACTTCTGTCTTCTTCTTCCCAAGACAAGTGAAGCATGACCTCTCCTGAGACCAGCAAATGCTTCCAAATGTAGTACTTGGCAAATGGCAACTCACAGAAGAGCGACCTGATGAAAAAATTATTGTGCAACTGAATATGCAAATGAAGGGGTTGGTCCCATAAGTGTGCTCAGAGAGAATGAGTACAAGGAGACCAGCCAAATCAGAACAAAATGGAATGAAGATATCCTAACCACTTAAATATGCTTGCTTGTAAATGACAATGGAGTCTCACTAGCCAGAACCTGCTGTACCAGAAGACTGGTTTAGCTGAATACGAGCCCTCCTACTGCACTGGGTAATTGTCATCAGAATTTCAGTGCTGTGTTTTAGAGTTATTGTGTCTTTGCTTTGTCCTATGCCAATTTATTTTTTTTTTTAATCCATGGAGTACATAGCGTATGCAGAAAGCAAGCAAGCACTACATTGCAGCAATATGTCCTTTCAAATAATGACATACTGCCAAAATAATCTAATTGGAAAGTTTACACTGAGTTATTTATGAAGATGAGGCTTTATCCTTATGGGTTCATTTATGCCTCACACACCTTACAGTCTTATCTTCCATCAGATTAATATAAATATGCCTCTGCAGATGGATTCTTCTTCCTATAAATAAGCACTTCCACCTCAAGATGGTTAAGCCATTACAAGGCAGTACAGATTCATGTGCAGATAAGGTTTTAGTGCTGAGACATCCTGCCCTCAGGACTAGGAATCTCATGTTTTTGGCAGAAATGTTTTTTCCTTTCTCTGTATTAGCAGCAGCTAATGGCTGCATTTGGTAATGGCTTTGAAAATACAGCAAATACAACTTTTAGGAAGATGAAGAAGATGTAACCTGAAGCATAAATTGAAAATCAGGCAGAAGGTGATTTGAAAATTTGGTGTGAAATTGAAGGGTAAACAACAGAGCTGGACCTGGGCTACCAGTACCAAGGCAACACTCGTGTTTTCCCAGCAGAATCACTCAAAGCATGAACTCAAGGTGCCCAGTACCTTTGCTCTTAGAAGTGGGAGGCTGGTGCATCAACATCTGCCCCAGACAGAGGGAGAGAGGAGAGCTCCTTCCTCTGGAATTTCCTCTGGGTCAGAGTGGCATCTCAGGTGCCATGCACAAACAGGGAAGGGTGTCACCAAAATCAATGTTCTAGAGTCTTCCTTAAATCCATCTATGCAGGAAATCTAAATGAGTTACACTATCAGTAAGAATTTTTGCTTATTTTAGCATCCATATGGAAGTCTCTCTCTCACCAGATTAAAGTCGTTTCAGAACAAGAGGTTTTGATTTTCTTCCATTGGCTCAAGACTTCTCCATCTGTGCACAGTGTAAGCTGGGAGTCCCGGGTGGATTCATTTTCTCCAAGTCCTGCCAGCAAACCACGAGTGGAGCTCCTTAGGACACTTACCAGAGGAGATGGGCAGCAGGGCTGCAACTCCTGTCTCCCATGGCTGTTTGCATCCCCCTCCTGTTCTCTCCTCTTCCCACCTGGAAAGCAACTTACATGCTCAAGTGTGGGATTATTTCTCAGAGAGGTTTCAGTAATGCTGTGAGCTTTTGTGATTTGATGATGGACTGTAATTGTCTAGTAAGAGAAAAAAAAATTAAAATCTTCTTAAGAAAATTGTTTGTTTCACTTCTGGTTTTTTTTCAAAATGAAATGGATTTCTTTTGACCTTTCTGGCTTGGTAGTTCCTTGAAATTTACTTTCTACTGTGTTTCATATATATGGCAATGCTCTAGGCAGAAAAAATAATGCATTTTAGTGAAATCAAGTATTTAATTTATCCTGAAATTATTTTTTCTCAAACGTTTTAATTTCACCAACCATTTCTGAAAGGTTTCCATTTTGATGCAACTCAAAAATATTTTTCCCTGTCATTTCTTTCTGAACTACCTGTGATTCAAAATTCCATTATTTTCATTATCCCATTTCCAGGTAACATGAATAACCAGGACCTGGTTTTGGAGAAAGATACTTTCCTTGTTGATAATTTTATGCAGAAATTCTTAACTTTCTCATAAAAGAAATGGAAATATTTGACATCCCTCATCCTAGTAATAACTAGATCATACTACCCGTGGTAAGTTCTGTAGAAACTATGGCTCTTACATGTTACCTGAAGGTGAGCCAGAAAGTAAAATGACATGAGAGGAGATGAGGCATCTTGAGAAATGCATTGATTTCAGATCTGGTTTCAGAGCATTTTCACTGTCTGTCAAAGAATATTGGAATTTGTCTTTCAGAAATCCTTAAACAAAATTTAAACATTCAGATTCATGGCATTGCATGTGAATTCAATATTTAGCTTATTTAATTTTTTTCTATGAACTCAGTTCTTGTCACTGTGCAGGTCTGACACTCCAGTCCTTCCAGCTGTTTTTAAAAAATCTGTTAATCAGAGACAACACTGATATCTTCCTCACACGGTTCCTTTCTCTCATAAAGTTCCTTTCTACAGACCACACCTCAAGCACACTATCCCAGGAGCTGGGTTGGTCCTCTGTTAGTTTAAAGGACTTTTATTTTGTGCAGAGGAATTTGTAGAACTGCAGTTTTGGATGTCAGCGTGTATATTTTAGGCTCTGGGGCTACTTATGTGAGAGGACTAGTGGAGCATTCTTATTCTGGAATATGGCACACTTTAAAAAGAGTTTATGAACAAGGCAATGGTAAAATAAATCATTTCACCAATGCCCATTACATCCAAATATGAAATATGAAATAATATGAAATATTAAATAATTGAAAAGGGATGGTTATCTAAAAGAATTTTATATCTGGAAGTGATTTTGAAAACAAGCACACATCACATACTTAAAAAGAGGCTAAAAAAAAAGTAGACAGATGGTCAGTTATCAAATTAGATGCAGTCAGGATATGGAAAGATAATTTATCATATTTCTTCTTCCCAACTTTTCATATAGACACTGAACTTGGCAAGAGTCCTTACAATAGAGCTGAGAGCTCTGAACACTGCTAGTCCCAGCAGATGTAGTTTTTGCAGGCTTGATCCTACCAGCCACTATCCCTGAGGTGCTGGGTGCTTTGGCCTCATTTGTTGATTTGCCCTTCCCATGCCCATGATTTCACAGTGCAATAAATCCAGCATTAGGGCTCTGAGGTCAGAATCACTGCAGCCACACAATGTAAAGTGCTGACTTATACCAAACCCTTGCTCATGAGTCAAGTTTTCACTGTTAATCTGTTGTGCTGGCAGGGTTGGTTTTTTTTTAATAGGAGCTTTAGTATCATGTTTGTGCTTCTCAAGCTTTATGCTGGATCACCCATCGTCTCCTGTGGCCAGCCTAGGGACTCACAAATCCTGTGTCACACTCTTGCTGACCCCATGGGGCTGGGACCTTGTGTCTTTGCCTGATCCACGTTATCTCTGCCTGTCATGTTCAGCACCAGATTCTGACACCCTGTTTTCTGCTGTATGTGTACAGCTCAAGGCTGAGTGCCTTTTCAGTAGCAAACGTGTTCTGGTTATTCTTTCACTTCCCCGGAAGGTTTTGGAGCAAATCAGCATAGAGGAGGGAATGCAGCAACCAAAACAGGATGTGGGACTACTGCAACTGGAGCCAGGGAAAGCCTCCTTCTGCTTCCCTTCCCTTGGCCGTATACATATCTCTGCTGTCCTAGACTGCCATGTAGCTTCCCCTAAGTCAGAGGTCCAGTGAAACCCATCTTGCTCCTGCAACCTGTCTCACTGCAGTGGGAGGATGGAGCAGAGGCTGAGGCTGGCCCAGCTGCCAGGGTGCCATGAGCAATGTGGATGCAATTAGACAAGAGTACCTACCTGCTCCCACCTGCCCCTTGCCTTCCCTGACCCTGCTCTTCTCCAGTATGTAATTCCTTCCTTGCCTGCTATCTGACCCTTTAGTGAATAGATCTAGTTCCCTGCTAAAGACCCAGAAGAGATTCAGTTTTACCTAGTTTTCTGCCATCTTGATGAAATAGCTTGGCTCAGAGAAGTGTAAGAGAAGCACCAGTATCCAGCAAAATGACATGGCAGTAGGAAATACTTGAGAGACTGAGAAAGAAGTGAGTGGTAGCACTGGCATAGCAGGAGGCTGCCTTCAGCAGGGTTTAGTCTGTGCTGACTAACCAGTAATACTATTTCCTAAAATCACTGTGTCAGAAACACTATAAGGTAAATATGACCTATGAAGCCTAAAACCAGCATGTAACACTGGATCTGCGAAAGGTGAGAGAAACAAGTTTGTGGTCATTTGTCTGTGCTTGTCCTCATCCTGTGACTTGTGCCACTGGCAAAGGAACCACATTAATGTTTAACTAACATGTGTTTCCAAGGGCCAGGTAGAAATTTTCAATGCTCTGTAACCACTCAAAACATTACTCCTCTCTGCCGGTGGAGCCCTCTGACAGGAGCCTATTATAGCTCAGTTGTTCTGTCTGACCCTGGTCCAGAACTGTTTATCTCAGTAAGTATCCAGGAAGGACAGATTTCATTCTGCTATGTGGTGACATTTTATTATTTATTTCCTTCTCAGTGAGATTTATGCTGTCAGAGATTTCTTAATTTCCATGGTGATGTAAGAGCCTATACTGTAGATCTACATGCTGGAAGATAGCACCTTTTTTACATTATTTCTGGCTTTTCCATTTCTGCAAATAAGGTGGTGAATCTGGCAGCCAGTTTGATACCCCAACAAAAAGGAAAATAACACAGCTGCCCTTCAGAACTACAGTAAGTGCTTTGGGCACTGCCAGGTTTTCCAGAGGTACTTTGAAAGAATGCTTTCCCTCTTTAGTACTCCCTCAGCCATGGTCTCCTTCACCAACACACCAGAGGCAGCTGGGCACTGCAAGCTGACCTCCTGCCAATCTGTAGGGCTTGTTTTGGGTCTCCTTCGCCTGCCTCCTTCCTCTCTTCTAGGAATCTGTCTTGAGGGAGTGTTGCCATCCTCCTTGGTCTTCACTCAAAACTGCAGTTGTGAAAATACCACCTCAAACTTTTTTCTGAGGCTTAGTTAATATTTTAAATTTTAGCAAACTTTTGGCAGATTCCTGGGTTTTTCCAGAAAAACTGCCTTGAGAAATCCAGATGCTTTCCTGCTCAACTACAGGCATGACAATGTCCGACAGTTTCTGGTGAAATCTTTGTCATTTCACCTCATGTCTGTGAAATGACAAAAGCAATTAGTGTAGATACTAAAATAGACCAAAGCACTTTTCCTTGAGCTTATTTTAGAGCATTCCTGATACAGTGCAGATTAACCTCCATGGAATTAGGTCACACCCCATGCAATCAGGCAGGGGATTCTCTGTAACTGCTTCCATCTACAGGTGATGATGGGATGGAGCCCCAGCTCCAAAGAAGACCCAGAGGATAATCATTTACCAACCATGTAGTGCTGCAGGACACAACTTGCAAGTAGAGCCCAGTTGCTCCAGCCTCCTGCTGATGGACCAGGGACCCTTGCCAGCACATCTTCTCTTAGGTCATCTAACAAGGTGGCTCTTAGGTCGGCAAATTGCTTTTGAAGCTGTAAACAGAAAACTAGGAAAGCTTATCAAGGCCACTTCCTGCTTGGAATAAGTCACCCAGTTCAATTTACTTGAGTATTGCTCTCCTTGAGATACTGCATGTTCTGTGAAACCTCCTCCAGATAAAAATAGATTGAGAAGATAGAAAATGCTTGAAGTGGTCCTAATCATCATGATGAGAACCAGGAGAAACAGATTGTCCCTTGTCTACTATTAACATAATTAATGGCCTCAAGTTATCCTGGGGGAGGTTTAGATTGGATTCTAGGAAACGTTTCTTCACTGGAGCGTTGTCAAGCACTGGATGAGGCTGCCCGGGGAAGTGGTGAATCATCATCCCTGGAGTTATTTAAAAGACATGTGGCACTTGAGGACCTGGTTTAGTGGTGCACTTGGCAGAGCTGGACTAACAGTTGGACTCGATGATCTCAAGGATTTTTTCCAATCTAAATTTTTCTGTGACTCTGTGATTCAGATTAGCTTGGGTTTCAGTTCCCCCAGCCTGGCAAACTTCACAGCTAGATCTTTATTGCTTCAGGGAGGCCATGGCAGAGTGGCTGGGACACCTCTGTCCTATGGCAAGACTACAGCTACTGGCACCAGCACCTCTGGTGAAGCAGCAAACACAGGCTTGGGGATCTCAGCAGCACTGCCTAATCAATGTTAGTAGTGAGGACCTAAGTCTTACAGCTGTCCTGATACCTCTGGCACATTTTCTTGTCCTGCTAGCAAGTTTTCCCATCATGTATTTGTCTCGTTTTTCCATACCATGAGGTTGTGAAATTAAATTATATATGTCTGATACTTGTTTTATTGTCATCATCCTGGTGGCACAATCCACCCTTTTTTTTGGTTGGTTTTTTGGTTTTTTGGTTTTTTTTTGGTCAAAGCTGGAGAAGCGAAAAGAAGGAGCAGCAGGTACAAGCACCTCTGCTAAATGCCCCCAGACTTGCACAAGCGCATTATTGTATCCTGAGCTGCACAGAGAACAGCACTGCAGGGGCATGTACCAGTTCCTACAAGCCTGCTCACTGCTCTTACTCATCCCCTCCCAGCACTTTATGTGGACAAATTTTAGGTTATGTGAAAGCAGCTATTTTGGCCAATTCAGTGTTTGCAAAACACGTTGGCATGGTCACAAGAAGGGTACCTGGGAAGGGCTCTGAAAACCTTGCCAGCTTTTTGTTAACTCAGGAAGGCCATAGAAAAAGCTACCTCTCTTTTATTACCCATCTTGCACAGACATGTTCACACAGAAAACATGGCAATAAAGATGGATCACCCCTTGAAAAAAATTCCCCACAGCTGAAGCATTACACGTGGTCAACACAGAGCCATGGGGTGCTGCCACCTGAGCTTCACACTTACAGACACTTTAATTTAGGTCTGGATCTGTCCCTTCATGCCCACAGGCAGTGTGAGACAGTGAAAACAGCAAAAGGCTGTGAACTTTTAAAAACAAAATTCTCTGTAAAGGGGCACTTTTTAAATATAGCCAACCAAAACACAGCTGGAAAAAAAAATCCAGCTCCTATCAGTGCTTGTTGTATGGAGGTGAGGCCTTCTGCTTTGATCCAGCTTCGGCTTCCATCTGCCACTTCGCCTCCCCAGCCCTCTGCTCTGTCTGGAGCCATCCGAGCAGACACAGCACCCTGGGCCAGCACAGCCAGGCAGGGGGGACGACAAGCAAGGAGCCAAATTCAGAGCTCCAGACATTGCTACTGGAAGATTTTCCACCTGCCCAAATGTGCTCTGGTTCACCATCTGCTCCAGGCTGAACAAAAGAGGAATTACATCTGAAACAGTTCCTGAAGGATACAGCTAAATGTGACTGCAGAGCCTTTTGCCTACTTGGCTGCCTGGCTCCTTGTGACGGGTTTGTGGCACCTGCCCAAACCTGACTCAGAGCTGCTCCAAGAAATACTGGGGATTTGTTAGTTTGTGAAAAGCAAAGAGAGTTGGACCCTGCAGGTTTTGCAAATGGGTAGCTGACCTCTGAAACAAAGATGGGAATCACTCGTCTTGGTGTCAAACAGGGCAGCTAGGGGAGAAAGCGATGGCCTTTATCCCTGCCCATGGGCACAGAGATAAGTAAAAAGTCATGTAATCACCTGCAGAAGTTGTAATACATAAGTGTATGGTGAAAGTTTAAAAGCTTGCTACTCTCTACTGAGCAGACTGTCTTCTGGGGC
The DNA here is from genome assembly GCF_009819885.2 of Catharus ustulatus. Taxonomy (NCBI): domain Eukaryota; kingdom Metazoa; phylum Chordata; class Aves; order Passeriformes; family Turdidae; genus Catharus; species Catharus ustulatus. The sequence goes on from NC_046222.1 coordinate 97,522,537, forward strand.
TGTGCCTGCCTGGCTCCAAGGAAAAAGTCTGTGGTTGATACTGACACCTCAGCTGTTTACTGAAGAAAAGAGGTGGTTGCCATCCCACAAAGGAAAAGCTGAAATCTTAATGCCATCAGTAAGAAATGGGAGGAAGGCATAATTTTACCACATGTAATGAGTGATAAAATGAAAAGGAAGTTGCCACCTTCAGCTCTGAAGTTTTACAGCTGCAGACTGGAACACAAATTATTCTGTCCAGTAAGTGAGTCACCTCAGAGGTCAGAGATCTGCTGGTACCTGCCCATTACAAACATCCATAATCTGATGGTGACTACTGGCTCATGTACCAAACAGTAGGTGAGGATGTACTTAATCCATCTATGTCACACCAAGATTGCTAGCTAATTAAAAATGGAAACTCAACCCCAGGTCTGCAGTGATAATGTCAGATGAGAATATTATTGGCATTAAATTGCTTCACTCTCACATCCCATCCCTTCCAGATGGGAATTATTTGTACTTGGATATGTGCAAAGTCTTTAATTAGCGTGCTCAGAGAGTCATAGATTAAAAAATCTACACAAGACAAAAATAGCAACAATTATTATTCCTGTGGCAATCTTTTCCATTACTAACTGTTTAAAAATATGTATAATATGCTAAATACAGGTACTTATTACTTCCCCTGCTTAACTCTTCATTATTTTAACTATTTGCAATTTTTTTTTACTACTTTTGTTTTAGCTCCTCGATATCCTTATCATAAGCCTGATCCTGTTGGGCTAAGAGGTCCAGAGAAAAGGAGGAGATTCTGGATCACTCCAGATTTTACAGTTTGATTGCAGTACGAGACAAGGGAGGGATTGAATGCTGAGGCCAAGTGAGGCCATGCAGTTTGTAATAGTTGGCCTGCTGCTTGCTGGTGGGTATCTGTGAGGTCTGATGGAATGTCAAAGAAGGATTTTGAGGAAGGGTTGTAAGGAGGATCAGGGTAGCACTTCAACAATGTCTGTGGGGAATGGGTATTTCAGCAAAATGGGAAAAGTCTCTCTACTCCTCTTAAAGGTGCTTCACGAGTGGGGCTACTCAGGCAAGGGCTTCAGCCACCCTGGCTCGTTCACTACATTTTTTGCTGCTAAAGGAGGTCACATCTGCGGTGTGGAGGAGACACAACTGCCTTTGTGAAATGCTGTCTAAGTTACCCTTTGCGTAGGAGAAAATTGTAGAAACTGAGAGGAGTCAGTTCCAGTGTTCCTCAACATTTTTTGTCGAAGAAGGACACGAGACCATTTGTACAGCAGTGTCACAGAGATTTGCACTTACAACACGAAAACGGGCCAAAGTCTGAAGGTTTGTCTCTCGCCACTACTTCCTTTTGCTGCTCTTCGGTCATATCAGGGAGTGACTGTGTGAGCAATTGTTTACCAATACCATTCTGCAGTCTTTTCCTGGATCACATTCTCATATTGCATGGAGCCATCACATACTGCGGAACGCTGATCTTACCTATTTTGTAGCTGAAAGTGTGGCCAACTGTACTTCAGATCAACTGTACTTGAAACAGTTGTTGAGCTGCTACCCAGGTATGAGCATGAGCAGCCAGCCTGGGCTGCTGCCAGCAAGGACAGAGCATGGAGATGGTGAAGAGCAGGAATGTTCTGCTTGATCCAGCAGCAGCCAAGGAGTGGGCACCTCCTCAAGCAAGTGCCATAGCAACAGGCCAAGACAGAAATCTTTGCAGAGACAGGCTTTTTACACAGAAAAGTGTTTAGGCAGTGATGGCTCCAATCAATCCCCGCTCATGGTAGTTTTCCAAGTAATTGTGCAGCAGGGAGCTAAATCTCAGGTTATTTACTGCTTTGCATTAAAAAGAACAGGATTAAGGTTACAGAAATTAGGAGGTACTATTTCTAAACAGATCACTATCAGTGCAAATAGAAGATGTAATGAAATATGTTAGTGGCTTCATATGTTTTCTTAAAAGATTGATGTGGGTTTGGCCACATTTTCTTTGGGAAGAACTGTGGTGAGACATCACCACTTTTTTACTTTGCTAGTTTTTACATTGTGTATGCCCTACATTGGAGACAGTAATTCCTTCTAAATAATGTTATATTCTTTCCATAGTACATCCTGTGACTCAGGAACAGAAAATCTGTTGCTAAACCTCTGTGCTACCTGCCAGTGTACTGGAAATGAGTAATCCTCAGAAGCAGAAGTAGAACAAACGCCCTTAGAGAGGAAAAAGGCCCCTCCTTTCCTAAGAATGGAAAGCTTGATAACGAACATTATTTAATAGACTTATTCATAAGTAAATAGAAAAAGGGCATCCCAAGAGAGATGCAACTAATACTGAGGACATTGTCTTCTTAAAAGTCAGGCTGACTGACTGGTCAGGTAGTCATGCCAGACTACTTTGACACTAGACAAATGTCCTGCGTGAGAAGCAAATGTAAGGTAAGAAACTTCCACAACATTTCAAAAATACTAAATACTAATACACTAAATTCAAATATACTGAAATAATAATATACTGTTATTACTGACCAGACACCATGAGAATACTTCTCTCCTTTTTTAAGATGTGTGCATGTTTTAGAGTTTCCAACACTGACTAAGGCTTCATATACAGAAACACCAGGGCATTTTACTTTGAACATGGTTGCAGGACAGACACTCAAGTTCTTACTTTAACTCCTCTTATTTCCACATACAAAAAATTGAAACCCAAACATCAGCCTTCTCACCATGACCCCACAGGTAAACAGGAAGGAGTTTCAATCTCATAGCCCCCAACAGTGCAAAGTATACTGAATCAGACCCCCTAAAAACTCCTAAAAATGAGATTTGGTTTTCTTTGTTGGTTGCTATTTTTTTTTAGTAACAATCTTATTTTAGTTCAAATATAGCAGGGTAGAAATAGAGCTTTTCATTTTTTCAAATTTTAATCCTTAAGGCTACAAATAATTAAAATTTTGCAACTTTTAATTTACTACCCCTTTTAAAGAGGCTTTCCTCTCTAAACTGGGGAAAGAAACTTTCAGAATGAAAAGACCCAGCATGTACTTTTAGTAAAAAACCATTAAATTCTACAGTCCTGGGATATTATAATGAGTACATGCAGTAATTAATGCTGCAGTACAATACACTGTGGATATACTGTGGTATATCACAACATTAAAAACCCACTTTCAGTGAAAGCAAAGACCCTTGATGAGAAGTAATAGATCATTTTCCATTCCATGGAGAGAATGGTTGATGGTGTCTTCCTAAGGATATGTTTTCCTTTTAGCTACATCTTAGTTTCTCATCCTCAGCAATCTAAATTAATACAATAAATGCTGCAGGAAAATAGGATGCATAGCAGGTCATTAATGGTAAAACAAGCACTCAGATTTTTTTTTTTTGATGGGACAAGAATTACAACCAAAACCCATCTTCCCTACATTATACACATGGTTAATATCAAAGCGCTTATAATATCATTAAACATTTTGTTTGCTCAACAGATATCAATCATCATGTGGCAGGTTTATGGAGCAGATTGGGCTGCAATGCCAATGCATGAGAGGAGACACCTTTTGGAGGGAAAGGAAGCCTTTCAGCAAAGTGAATGGACAGACAGAGCAGGATTGAGAATTCAAATGCCCAGCAGATCAGCTCACTCAGTGGCAGACAAAGAGGCTGGGGGTGAGAAGCTTGGAGGAGCCTGGGCTAGCCAGTCTGGAGATCAAAGCACAATATTTCCCTTGATGCAGGTCAGCATAAGGCCTTGCCATCTGGCCACAAACACTGACAAAGTACACTTGAGCCATGTTTTAATAAGGACTTAACTGGTGTGCTGCTACCAGGGCTAAACCATAAAACCGTATTTCCTGCTGGGATGAATGCTAACCTCCACTGAACCAAACAGACTGTTCCTGAAGGAAGCTCTCAGCCCTTTTCCATGAACTGAGTCTTGTCCTTAAGACTGGCATAACTCCTGGGACAGTAGTCATTGAGTTTATGATGTATCTGAGTGTTGCTTTACCTCTTTGAGGTATATCCTTGCAGACATGATAGGCCCAGCAAAGACAGCTGGAAGAGGCTATTATTTGCAATAAAAGCTAATGATTTTCTGAAGTTGTAAGAAACAGTGTTGCAGAATCCTAGTATAAAATACAGTGCACCCTTCAAAAATAACTGAGTCCCTGAAAAAACTCAGAGCATCAGGCTGTACAGTCAGTAATTCCTGCACCCATCACAGGCTGAGGCCAGACCCTGAGACTGTACATACGCAGAGTATTCAATCATAAGCACAGGGAGGTTACATGTGGGTGACAAGGAATGATGCTGGGACAGATGGAATCTAGTGGAAATGCAGAGATGCCATTCACTGCACACAGAGGGTTGCATGCATCTTTCTGAAGCACAGCATCCTAAGACTTTGATCCAAAAATGGTTGCTTAGGTTCCCTGTACAGTTGTGAGTGTCTGAAACAAGGCAAATGAAATGCCTGCTGGAGATGCATACACGTGGCTGTTGTTCCTGGCCACAGAAGGAGTCCAGGCCCTGCACTGGGAGGATGCACCAGTGCTCAGCCTGCCACAGCTCACTGGGGGATCCCACACAGCAGGATTCATTTTGTTGTGTGTGTAGTGCTCAGAGCAGGGCATCATG